>NC_057803.1:392197041-392797041 GCF_018294505.1 Triticum aestivum | reverse complement strand
GACTACATAATAAAGGTTGCTATCATAAGGGACAATATAATGTGACGTTCCATTGCATTAAGAGCTTGGGCATCTAAATAAAAAGTGCATGACAACCTCTGGTTCCCTCTACGAAGGGCCTATCTTTTACTTTTCAGTGTTTACTTTTATGCAAGAGTCAATAGTATGCATTATCATTTCAACCTCAATTATTCTCTAGTTGGCAAGCATCGCATGGTGGGGAAAGATCTTGGCACATATGGCCAGTCAAATATATTTGATCATGATTTGTTATTGTTGACAATTATCTCTATGATAAATGAGTTGGGAGGCGAAATATTAAGCGCCTATCTTTCTTTGTGTTCTATGGATGCTATTTGTTCTAAGAATATGCTTTGAGTACTAGCAATAATGGAAGACTATATGATCATTGAGTATGTGGAGCTCTTACTTGGACTCGGTTGAATAAGTTGAATTGCAATTGTTTGGTGACTAAGAATATAGGTTGTTGAGTTTCAAGAGAATTAATTGCTTGAACCTTAACATTTGAATTGGTTGCTACTTTATCATGATGAGTTTTATGAGAAAGAGATGATGTTATGCTGCTAAGAAAAGTGATCGAAATTACATTGATCAAACTAATGCACTTTGCTAGCATTCACACTTCATAAATTATTTCTTTTATCATTTACCTACTCGAGGACGAGTAGGAAGTAAGCTTGGGGATGCTGATACGTCTCCAACGTATCTATAAATTATGAAGTATTCATGTTGTTAAATTATCATTCTTCGATGTTTTACAATCATTTTATAGAAATTTTATATCATTTTTTGGGACTAACCTATTGATATAGTGCCCAGTGCAAGTTGTTGTTGTTTGCTTGTTTTTTACATCGCAGAAAATCAATACCAAATGGAATCCAAACGTAGCAAAACTTTTTGGAGAATTTTTATGGACCAAAAGACATACCTTGGGCCAAAGAAGTAGCAGAGGCGTGCCCCGAGGGGGGGGGGGCACAACCAACCTGGGTGTGCCTGGGGGGTTGTGCCCACCTTGGTGTCCTCCCGCACCGCCTCTTTGCCCTATAAATTCCCAAATATTCCAAAAACTCTAGGGGAGTCGATAGATCAGAAGATCCGCCACTACAAGCCTCTGTAGCCACAAAAAACAAATCTAGACCCCGTTCTGGAACTCCGCCGGAGGGGGAAATCATCACCGGAGGCCATCGTCATCATCCCTGTGGTCTCCATGATGAGGAGGGAGTAGTCCACCCTCGGGGCTAAGGGTTTGTACCAATAGCTATGTGTTTAATCTCTCTCTCTCTCATGTTCTTGAGTTGGCACGATCTTGATGTATCATGGGCTTTGTTAATATAGTTGGATCATATGGTGTTTCCCCTCTCTATCTTGTTGTGATGAATTGAGTTTTCCCTTTGAGATTTCGTTCTTATCGGATTGAATACTTTTATGGATTTGAGAACACTTGATGTATGTCTTGCTATAAATACCTATGATGACAATGGGGTATCACATTGATTCACTTGATATGTGTTTTGGCACTCAGCTCGTGGATTCCCGATGTGACATTGGGGTAATCTATGCAGAGGGGTTGATGCATGTTCTCATCTTTGTTTCTCCGGTAGAAATCTTGGGGCACTCCTTGTGGTTCTTTGTGTTGGAATGAGGATTATGAATCTGAAATAGTTTGATGCATATCATATAATAAACTCACGGATAATCATGGTGACATTGGAGTATCTAGGTAACATTACAGTTGGTTGATGTGTATCATATGGTGTTATTTTAGTATGAACTCTTGGTTAGATCGATCGGAAAGAATAGCTTGATGTTATTTCAGTATTAACTTTAGGGTAGATTGATCAGAAATAATAGCTTTGAGGTGGTTTCGTACCCTACGTACAATTTGCTCTTATGTTCTCCGCTTGATAGGAACTTTGGAGTGATTCTTCATCGCACTTGGATGGAAGGTTATATGATCCAATTATATGCATTGTTGAGAAATTGCACTAGTGAAAGTACGGACCCTAGTCCTCATTTCTCCAAGCATTGCAATACTGTTTGTGCTCACTTTTGTTACTTGCTACCTTGTTGTTTTTTATTGTTCCTATTACAAAAAGCAATATCTACTATCATTACTACACGTGTATCACCATCTCTTCACCGAACTAGTGCACCTATGCAAATTACCATAGTAGTTGGTGTGTTGGGGACACAAGAGGCTTTTTATTATTTGGTTGCAGGGTTATTTGAGAGAGACCATCTTCATCCTACGCCTCCCACTGATTGATAAACCTTAGGTCATCCACTTGTGGGAAATTTGCTACTATCCTACAAAACTCTGCGCTTGGAGGCCCAACACCAGTCTACAAGAACAAGTTGTGTAGTAGACATCAGGGTTCCCTCACGTTTGCGCAATACGGGGGGCACCGTAGGACAACACCATAATAAAATATACACTCATAACAACCACTATCGTCGATTAGCCCATAGGACAAAATGGATCTACTCAAACATCATAAGATAGCCATAGATCAGTGGGACATAATATATAGTACTGAGCACCATGTTTAGGTAGAGATTATAGTGGGGAGAAGGGGTGTTACACCGCTACATAGTGGGGGAGAAAGTTGGTGTTGACGGTAGCAAGACTGTTGATGTAGATCGTCGTCACGATCCTTGCCTCGACGGCACTCCAGCGCCACCGGAAGAGAGGGTGAGAGACCCCCTCCTTCTTCTTCTTCCTTGGTCTCCCCCATAGATGGGAGGAGAGTTGCCCCTATGGTCCATGGCTTCCATGGCCGTGGAGGGGTGATAACCCACAAGTATAGGGGATCGCAACAGTTTTCGAGGGTAGAGTATTCAACCCATATTTATTGATTCGGCACAAGGGAGCCAAATAATATTCACGAGTATTAGCAGTTGAGTTGTCAATTCAACCACACCTGTAAGACTTAATATCTGCAGCAATTTTTTTAGTAGCAAAGTAGTATCGAAGTAGCGGCAACGCTGGAAAAGGTAACAGTAGTAGTTTTGTAGTGATTTGTAACAGTAGTAGCAACGAAAGTAACTTAGCAAAGATCAATACGTGAAATGCTAGTAGGCAATGGATCGGCCATGATAATTGTGTTGGATGATATTTATCATGTAGAATTCATAACCTAGGGTGATATAGAACTAGCTCCAATTCATCAATATAATGTAGGCACGTATTCCGTATATAGTCATACGTGCTTATGGAAAAGATCTTGCATGACATATTTTGCCCTACCCTCCCATGGTAGCGGCGTCCGAATGGAAACTAAGGGATATTAAGGACTCCTTTTAATAGAGAACCGGAACAAAGCATTAGCACTTGGTGAATACATGAACTCCTCAAACAACGGTAATCACCAGAAAGAATCCCAATTATTGTCACCTTGTGGTATGCGGATCATAACGTGTAATAGGTGTCTATAACTTGCAAGATAGGATCAAGAACACAAATATATCCGGAGTGCATTTCTTTCTACCGTATCATTAGAGGTGGTATTATGTCATTCTTGATAATTTTCCTTTGTGTTTCCTGATTCACAAGTTATCAAGAATGAGATATCTTAAATCCATCAATCTCTTCTTTGAAGTTATCTTGGGTTATATTTCATCTAAAACTTTCCCTAAGGATTGTTTGCTAATTATGGTGCTTATAAATGACCCAAGTTCTTGTTTTATCCTACCGGTGAGATAGTTTCTCGTCGCCTTGGTCATACCAATCCAATTCTTTTTCCTGTGAATGGCTAGTTGCCACCTCATAATTTGAGATGTATTTCATAAGACCATATTAAGCTTACTCTTTTTCATTGTTGGTGTTCCAACAACTCCGTTCGACCCTTCTCCTAAGGATGCATTTTCAAACTCTTTTGTGACACAAGTTGGCATTTTCTTCTCCATTCTTTTATTTCAATTATCTATATTCTATTCTTTCGTTCCGGAGGCATTGTGCTGTTACTCTTCTCAACCCATCATCTGGTTTGTCAAAGATCATGTTCTTTTCGTGATTGTCCATTTAACCGGAGTGTCGTCCCTCTTTTCAAGTTCTATCACCTTATCAAGTTCTTATTCAATTCCTTTCTTTTCAATTGGAGTGCTTCCAGAAGTTGTTCTTCCTTCTTCCTCTTTTCTAACGGAGTGTTTTTCAACTTCGTCATATCCGTTGTATTCTTCTCTCGAAATGGCTTAACCTTTGCAAGATTCTTTGGTTTCACTCGTTTGTCAAAGGAGCAACTTAGTTTTACCTCTTCTCTTTTCCTTCCGTTTTTTCCTCCGGTGCAATTCTAGATCTCGGGACGAGATCCTCTCGTACTAGTGGAGTGTTGTAACGCCCCGAGACCGATGTGCCAGGTGTCCTCCAGTTATTCGTTGTTGTTGCCTTGTCATTGCTTGCGTGTCATGCATTGCATATCATGTCATCATGTGCATTTCATTTGCATACATGTTCGTCTCATGCATCCGAGCATTTTCCCCGTTGTCCGTTTTGCAATCCGGCGCTCCTATGTCACCTGGTGTCCCTTTCTACCTCTTTTCGTGTGCGGGTGTTAAACGTTTTTGGATTGTACCGAGAATTGCCATGCGGCCTTGGTTTACTACCGGTAGACCGCCTGTCAAGTTTCGTGCCATTTGGACTTCGTTTGATACTTCAACGGTTAACCGAGGGACCAAAAAGGCCTCGTGTGTGTTGCAGCCCAACACCCTTTCAAAGTGGCCCAAAACCCACCTAAGACCTCTCCATCATCTCGGTGGTTCGATCATGATCGCGTGGCCGCAAACCGCACCTCATTTGGACTCTCCTAGCTCCCTCTACCTATAAATATGTGGTCTCCTCCAAAATTTCCGTGCAGATGAAACCCTAGCTTCTTCCCCTTGCGCCGTCGGACGAAAACCCCCACCGTGCCGGACATGTCCGCCGCCACGTCGCCACCCCGGCGCCCTCCGCCGCGCGAGGCCTGCCCGGCCTATGGAGGGCCCCCGAGGCCCAGTCGCCGCGCCGCCCGCTCCCCGCGCTCCTCTTTGCCGCGCCGCCGCACCGGATCGCCGCGCGTTCATCCTGCGCCGGTCGCCGGCCTCGCCGACCGCCACCTTCACCGCACTCGCCGGCGCGCGTCACCGCCGCCTTGCGCCGCCCCGGAGCCGCCCGAGCTCACCGGAGCTCCTCTCCGTCCAACTCTCTCACCGCCGGCGTCCTCCCCGACCTCCTCCTCGCCTCCCCCTCGCCGGAGCAAGCTCCTTCTCGCCGGAGTTGACCTCGGGATGCGTGCCCCTTTGACCTAGATCCAGATCTGGACGGTACAATTTCGCCTAAGTCCTTTTTCCTGTAATATTTTTGAGCATATTGAACGCATCACAACTCTGTCATCATAGATCTGATTTGTGCGTGTAGCATATCAAAATGTTCTTCTCGACGAGTACATCATTTCATCTCATTGCATCATTTTCATTTGAGCTCATCTTGAGGCCCGAAATGCTGTTGGAAGAGGGCTATGTGAGTAATTTGTCAAATCTGTTTCAGCAAATGGCATTTTGTCATTTTTGCCATGATTAATGTGTGCATGATATGATCCTGAGCTATACATGTGTTTTGTCATATGCCATGCCATCTTTACAGTGGTGCTTACCATGTATTTTTGTGATATTATTGGTGACTAGCACAAGCTTGCTAAGTAGCGTAATCGGTAATGCTGATTTCAGGGACTTGGAATTTCACAAAGTCCTTATCCTGAGTTTGTTGTTATGCCATATGTTCATGTTGTTTACTAGTGATCCGTGCCTCTTTTGAGGATGATCAGTAAGGATGTTTTGTTAATATTGTGGTGCTCTATCCATCCATGTCTTTGTTTGCATTTATGGAGCACCCAGGCTTGAGTCAATCGAGCTCTACTTTTGCTATATCGTGAATCCTGGCAGATTGTTGACTTGTTAGCGATTTTGCCGAGGATGTTGCTATTGATCCGTGCATGCTATGTTGTCGTTCTTGCCATTTCTAGCTTCTATGCCGTGTCTTCTTGATGGGTGTATGATTAGTTGGTCATGCCATGCTCTGTAGTGAGTGCATCGAGCTCGTAAACATGTCTACTCGTTAACTGTTTTGCATGCTCCAGTTTTTCGCAAAGTCTGAGATCTGTTCATGTTTTTGCTATGTTCACATGCTTGCAATTGTATTTTATTTTCCCTTTTGGCTCAAGGTCACTAAGGGAATTTTGTTAAGTGCTTTGAGTAGCTTCATTCCATGCCTTTCTTTGCCATGTTAAGTTCCTGTAGCATGTAGTTTTCATGCTCTAAATTGTGCTTCCTGATGATAAATTCCAGACTTGTGTTATCTTTTGCACTTTTGCCATGCTTGTTTGAACCTGTTAATGGATGAATTAGCCGTAGCTCAGTGTTAATCTTTTGTTAAGATTCTTGAGTGGATCCCTGCCATGTATTTTGTTGCCATGTTGGAGTGCTGTAGCATATTTATCTTGATGCATTTATTTGGTCACTTGCTGATTATCCAGACCGGTGTCATATTTGTTTTGCTTGCCATTTCCAAACCGTGCATCCGATTCCAGTGATCTTTATATCGATTTCAACCGAAATCACCTCACCTTTCCAGTGGCACTCTTGGATTTCCAAGTTGAGTCCAGGTTCAATCATTCTTTGTCAAATCATGCATATGCATCACATACTGCATCCCGCATGTCATACCATGTTCATGTGTTGGTTGTTTACTATGTTGTGTGCTTCTTTCCGGTGTTGCTTCTTCGGGTTGGTTCCGGTAACGTCGCGTTTGTGAGGACCCGTTCGACTATGTCCATTTGCCTTCTTCATGGACTCGTTCTTCTTCCTTGCGGGATTTCAGGCAAGATGACCATACCCTCGAAATCACTTCTATCATTGCTTGCTAGTTGCTCGCTCTTTTGCTATGCCTATGCTGCGATACCTACCACTTGCTTATCATGCCTCCCATATTGTTGAACCAAGCCTCTAACCCACCTTGTCCTAGCAAACGGTTGTTTGACTATGTTACCGCTTTGCTCAGCCCCTCTTATAGCGTTGTTAGTTGCACGTGAAGATTGAAGTTTGTTCCTTGTTGGAACATGGAGTTGTTGTTCCTTGTTGGAACGTGTTTACTTATTGGGATATCATAATATATCTTATTTAATTAATTCATCTATATACTTGGTAAAGGGTGGAAGGCTCGGCCTTATGCCTGGTCTTTTGTTCCACTCTTGCCTCCCTAGTTTCCGTCATATCGGTGTTACATTCCCGGATTTTGCGTTCCTTACGCGGTTGGGTTATAATGGGAACCCCTTGACAGTTCGCTTTGAATAGAACTCCTCCAGCAAGGCCCAACCTTGGTTTTACCATTCACCACCTAGCCTCTTTTTCCCTTGGGTTAGGCCAGCCCAAGGGTTATCTTTATTTTAACCCCCCCGGGCCATTGCTTGTTGAAGTGTTGGTCCGAACTGAGTAGACTGCGGGGCCACCTCGGGGAAACTTGAGGGCTGGTTTTACTCGTAGGATGTCTCATCCGGTGTTGCCCTGAGAACGAGATATGTGCAGCTCCTTTCAGGATGTCGGTGCATCGGGCGGTCTTGCTGGACTTGTTTTACCATTGTCGAGGATGTCATGTAACTGGGATTCCGAGCCTGATCGGGTCTTCCCGCTAGAAGGAATATCCTTCGTTGACCGTGAGAGCTTGTGATGGGCTAAGTTGGGACACCCCTGCAGGAATTTGAACTTTCGAAAGTCGTGCCCGCGGTTATGGGCAGATGGGAATTTGTTAATGTCTGGTTGTAGAAAACCTGAAGTTGATCTTAATTAAAATGCACCAACCGCGTGTGTTACCATGATGGTCTCTTCTCGGCGGGGTCCGGGAAGTGAACACGGTGTTGGAGTTATGCTTGACATACGTTGTTCTAGGATCACTTCTTGATCATAGTTGTTCGACCGTGCTTTTGCAGTCTCTTCTCGCTCTCTTTTGCGAATAAGTTAGCCACCATATATGCTAGTCGCTTTCTGCAGCTCCACCTCATACCTTTTACCGTTCCTATAAGCTTAAATAGTCTTGATCGCGAGGGTGTGAAATTGCCGAGTCCCCGTGACTCACAGATACTTCCAAAACCAGTTTGCAGGTGCCGGTGTTACCGAGCAGGTGACGCAACCAAGCTCAAGGAGGAGCTCAATGAAGATCTTGTCCTTTGTGTTGTTTCGTTCTAGTTGATCAGTAGTGGAGCCCAGTTGGGGTCGATCGAGGATCTGTATAGCTTTTGGGGTAGTCTTCTTTTATTTTGGGTTCCGTAGTTGGACCTTGTTTGCATCTGGATGATGTAATGCTTTATTCATGTAATTGTGTGAAGTGGCGATTGTAAGCCAACTATGTATCTTTTTCCCTTATGTATTACATGAGTTGTGTGAAGATTACCTCACTTGTGACATTGCTTTCAATGCGGTTAAGCCTCTAAGTCGTGCTTCGACACGTGGGAGATATAGCCGCATCGAGGGCGTTACAAAATACTCATATCATCAAGAATAAATTAAGCGGGACATAGGGTTTTACCTCCATCAAGAGGGCCTGAACCTGGGTAAAACATCGTGTCCCCTGCCTCCTGTTACCATCTGCCTAGACGCATAGTTCGGGACCCCCTACCCGAGATCCACCATTTAACACCGGCGTTGGTGCATTCGGGACCCCCTACCCGAGATCCTCTGTGTCATCATCGTTAGGCTTGATGGCTCCTTCTATCATCGATAGCGATGCAGTCTAGGGTGAGACTTTTCTCCCTGGACAGATCTTTGCGTTCGCCGGCTTCCCACTGCGGGCCAACTCGCTTGGCCATCTGGAGCAGATCGAAAGTTACGCCCCTAGACATCAGGTCGGGTTTGGAAGCTTAAATTACACAGCGGATATCCGCGGAGACTTGATCTTCGACGGATTCGAGCCCCTGCCTTGTGCGGCATGCGGTCACGATGAGTACGATTTAGCTCTACCATCGGACCATATTCAGGAGATCGCACCGGCAGCCGCTCCGAGCCTCAATTCAGAGCCAGTTGCGCCATCCATGGACGGGTGGATAGACCCCGTCACGGAGGCCGTATCCTCAGCGGCGATCGAGCCGAATATCGACCTTACCCTTCACGAGAGCCGTGTTGCCAAACTGCCGGATCCTTCCCCGGGCACGGACTCTGAACCGCCTGCGCCCGTGCCTATCAAATCCGATTGGGCACCAATCATGGAGTTCACCTCCGCAGATATATTTCAGCACTCGCCCTTCGGCGACATACTGAATTCATTAAAGTCTCTCTCCTTGTCATGAGAGTCCTGGCCGAACTATGTCTGGCAGGATTGGGATGCGGATGCGAAGAAATCGTGGCCCACCCACCACCCACTTAGTATCCACTGTCGATGACTTAACCGGCATGCTCGACTTCGACTCCGAAGACATCAATGGTATGGACGAGGATGCAGGAGACGAACAGGAACCACTGCCCACAGGGCACTGGACGCCCACTTCATCACATGACGTATACATGGTGGAGACACCAAAAGAAAACGACGACGAGGAACGGAAGGACGCAACGAAGGGTTGTCCCCTCGAGAAGCAGTCAAAGCGGCAGCGTAAGCGCCACTCCAAATCCCGCCTCAGCAGAAACAACGATCATATAGACCCAGCGTTAGAGCAGGGTGAACCATTGCTGGACCGCGGCAACATGGAGAATCAAACCGAACATCACACCAGACAGACAACCAGAGCAACAAAATGCCCGTCAAAGGCTTGTTGCCACCGCGAGGATTCTAAAAAAGAGCAGAAGCAAAGGCTCAAGGTTGCGCAAGACACACTCAGAATCAGATGGAGTAAAGTACTCAACACAGCAGCGAAGTACGATGGTAATCGCCCCACCAAGAGCTATCCGAAGTGGAAGTTGCTACCTTAATTCGATAAGGAGGCCTTAGACCCCCCGCAACCAAAAATTAAAACGGCCATCTGGCCGAATAGACGACCTCACGGCCAACATAGAGCAGCAAACAATGCCACACATAAGCCAATACGCGATCTACGCGAGGGCTCGCATCAAAAGGACGGCGCAACCAGATCCATCTATGGACCATGCAAGCGCGCTCCAGCATACGATGCAACACAACAAACATCCGAACAATGCGGTACACCCAGATACAGGGGTTCCTGTAACGCCCTCAATGCGGCTGTATCTCCTACGTGTCGAAGCACGACTTAGAGGCATAACCGCAATGAAAGCAATGTCGCAAGTAAGGTAATCTTCACAACAACCCATGTAAATAGATAATAGGGGAAAAGGAACATAGTTGGCTTACACTCGCCACGTCACACAAATACATGAATAACATTACAATTATCCAATACACTCATGGTCCGACTACGTTACCAAAATAAAAGATCAACCCCAACATGCGACACGGTCCCGATCGCCCCAACTGGGCACCTCTATTGATCATCTGGAAAAGACACATAGTAACGGCGAGAGTCTTCGTCAAACTCCCACTTGAGCTCAAGCGCATCGTCTGTAACGGTATGATCGGTGCCTACATCTGGTTTGGAAGTAATATGTGAGTCACGGGGACTCAGCAATCTCGCACCCTCGCGATCAAGACCATTTAAGCTTATAGGTAAGGCAAGGTAATATGTGGAGCTGTAGCAAGTGACTAGCATAAATGGTGGCTATCCTATTCGCAAAAGAGAGCGAGAAGAGAAAGCAAAGCACGAACGAAGAACTATGATCAAGAAGTGATCCTATAACAACCTACGTCAAGCATTACTCCAACATCATGTTCACTTCCCGGACTCCGGCGAGAAGAGACTATCATGGTTACACACGCGGTTTATTCATTTTAATTAAGTTAAGTTTCATGTTATCTACAACCAGACATTAACAAATTCCCATCCGCCCATAACCACGGGCACGGCTCTTGAAAGTTCAAATACCTACAGGGGAGTCCCAACTTATCCCATCACAAGCTCTCATGGTCAACGAAGGATATTCCTTCTCTCGAGACATTCCGATCAGACTTGGTGTCCCGGTTTTACAAGACATCCTCGACAACGGTAAAACAAGTCCAGCAAGACCACCCGCTGTGCCGACAAATCCTGATAGGAGCTGCACATATCTTGTTCTCAGGGCACACCGGATAAGCTAAGCGTACAGGATCCAACGTAACCCAAGTTGCCAAGGGACGGCCCCGCACGGTGCTCTGGGTTGGACCAACACTTAGAGAACCACTGGCCCGGGGGTTTAAAATAAAGATGACCCTTGAGTCCACGAAACCCAAGGGAAAAAGGCTAGATGGCGAATGGTAAAACCAAGGTCGGGCCTTGCTGGAGGAGTTTTATTCAATGCGAACTGTCAAGGGGTTCCCATTATAACCCAACCGCGTAAGGAACGCAAAAACCGGGAACATAACACCGATATGACGGAAACTAGGGCGGCAAGAGTGGAACAAAACACTAGGCATAAGGCCGAGCCTTCCACCCTTTACCAAGTATATGGATGCATTAATATAACAAGATAATATAGTGATATCCCAATAATAAACAATGTTCCAACAAGGAACGATCTCCAAACTTCACCTCCAACTAGCAACGCTATAAGAGGGGCTGAGCAAAGCGGTAACATAGCCAAACAACGGTTTGCTAGGACAAGGTGGGTTAGAGGTTTGATATGGCAATTTGGGAGGCATGATAAGCAAGTGGTAGGTATCATAGCATAGGCATAGCAAAGAGCGAGCATCTAGCAAGCAAAGATAGAAGTGATTTCGAGGGTATGATCATCTTGCCTGCAAAGTTGTGAGAGTTGATTTGATCCTCGTAAGCGAACTCAACGGGCTCCTCATTCGCGAACTCGTCTCCCGGCTCTACCCAAACAAGACAAACAAGCAAAAGGAACACAATCAACCATGTGCAATGCTCAAGCAACATGATGCGAACATGGTATGCTATGTAGGATGCGGTATGTGATGCATATGCAAGATTTGACAAGGAATGATTGAACCTGGCCTCAACTTGGAAATCCAAGAGTGCCACTGGAAAGGTGAGGTGATATCGGTTGAAATCGATATAAAGATCACCGGAATCGGATGCACGGTTTGGAAATGGCAAGCAAAACAAATATGGCATCGGTCTGCGATAATCAGCAAGTAGCCATCTAAATGCATCAAGATAAATATGCTACAACACTCAAACATGACAACAAAATACATGGCAGGGATCCGCTCATTATTCTTGACAAAAGATGAACACTGAGCTACGGCCAATTCATCCATTAACAGGTACAAACAAGCATGGCAAAAATGCAAATGATAACAGGTTTCAGACTTAGTGAAATTAACACAAGTCTAAAATTTAACATCAGGTAGCACACTTTAGAGGATGAAAACTACATGCTACAGGAACTTAACATGGCAAAGCAAGGCATGGCATGAAGGTACTCAACTCACCTAACAAAAGTCCCTTGGTGACCTTGAGCCAAAAGGGATCATAAAATACAATTGCATGCATGTGAACATGGCAAAAACATAATACGATCTCAGACTTAGTGAAAAACTGGAGCATGCAAATCTGTTAACGAGTAGGCATGTTTACGAGCTCGATGCACTCACTAAAGAGCATGACATGACAAACTAAGCATACACCCATCAATAATACATGTCATGGAATCTAGACATGGAAAGAACAACAACATAGCATGCACGGATCAATAACAACATCCTCGGCAAAATCGCTAACAAGTCAACAATCTGCCAGGAATCACGAAATAGCAAAACTAGAGATCGATTGACTCAAGCTAGGGTGCTCCATAAATGCAAACAAAACATGGATTGATATAGCACCACAATGTTAACAAATCATCCTTACTAATCATCCTAAAAAGAGGAACGGATCACTAGGAAACAACAAGAACATATGGCATAATGACAAAATCAGGACAAGGACTTAGTGAAATTCTAAGTCCCTGAAATCAGCATTACCGAGTACGCTACTTTGCAAGCTTGTGCTAGTCATCACACATATCACAAAAATACATGGTAAGCACCTCTGTAATGATGGCATCGCATATAACAAAACACATGTAGAGGTCAGGAGCATATCATGCACACATTAATCATGGCAAAAATGACAAATAGCTATTTGATGCAACAGATCTGACAATTATATCACATAGCCCTCTTCCAACAGCATTTCGGGCATCAAAATGAGCTCAAATGAAAATGATGCACTGAGATGAAACGAACATTTTGATATGCTACACGCGCAAATCAGAGCTATGTATGCGGAGTTACGGCCTGGGGAAAAATGCTAAAATTACTAAAGCGGAGGCAAAAGTCAACCTGATCCAGATCTCAGATCTAGGGTTCCTGTAGCTGCACGGAACCCAAGGATGGCCGGAATCGTCGAGGTCGCCGGAGTGGCTCGTCGGAAGAGGGACGCGGTGGAGGAAGGAGAGGCCGGAGCAGCGCGGTGGACGGTGGAGCTTGCCGGCGTTGATGTCGAGGCGGCGCCGGCGTCGGGCAGTGAAGGCGCGGCGGCCTCGGGACGTCGGCGGCGGTCGCCGCCGGCGGAGGGCGGCGGCGGCCGATGGCGGCGAAGGGCGGCGCTGGGCGAAGTGCGAGCAGCGCGCGAGGGGCGCGGGCGGCCTAGCGCTTTGGGCCCGGGGGGCCGGCTGCAGGCCTCACGGGCCTCGACGGCGGCGGCCGTTGTGGTGCCACGTGGTAGCATGTGAATGGGCGCGAGGGGCGGCGGCAGATTTGTCCGGTGGCGGTGGACGTGTCCGGCCGTGCGGAGAGGAGCGGGGCTAGGGTTAGGGTGCGAATGGACCCGGAATTTCGGGTGGTGATGCCTTTTTATAGGTAGAGGGAGCAGGAGGCTCCAAATTGAGCATGGTTTTCGGCCACGCGATCGTGATTGAATGACCGAGATGATGGGAGAGTTTTAGGTGGGTTTTGGGCCAAATTGGAAGGGTGTTGGGCTGCAACACAAACGAGGCCTTCTCGGTCCCTCTGTTAACCGATGGATTATCAAACGAAGTCCAAATGGTACGAAACTTGACAGGCGGTCTACCGGTAGTAAACCAAGGCCGCTTGGCAAGTCTCGGTCCAATCCGGAAATGTTTAACCCCCACACACGAAAATAGGTAGAAAGGGGCATCAGAGGAGATAGCAGCGCCGGAATGCAAAACAGACAACGGGGAAAATGCTCGGATGCATGAGACGAACACGTATGCAAATGCAATGCACCTGATGACATGATATGAGATGCATGAAAAAGGCAACAACACACGAAGACAAAAACCCGAACCCGAGGAAATAAAATAACTTAGTGCCGGAAACGACAAGAGTTGGGATACATATAAGGTAAATTACATCCGGGGTGTTACAACACTCCACCACTACGAAAGGATCTCGTCCCGAGATCTTGGACTGGAAAAGCACCGGGTACTCAGAACGGAGGTGATCCTCACATTCCCAGGTGGCTTCATGGTTGGAATGGTGTGACCACTTGACTTTGAGGAATTTGATTGACTTATTGCGAGTCTTGCGCTCAGTCTCTTCAAGAATAGCAACTGGGTGCTAACGATAAAAGAGGTCTTCTTGGAGATTAATGTCTTCGAAGTTGACGGTGCGGTTAGGTGTCTTGAAGCACTTGCGGAGCTAAGAGACATGGAACACGTCGTGCACATTTTCAAAGTTTGAAGGAAGCTCGAGTTGATAGGCGAGATCGCCTCTCTTGCTGACTATCTTGAAAGGACCCACGTATCTAGGGGCAAGCTTCCCTTTGATACCGAAGCGACGAGTACCTTTCATTGGAGAGACACAGAGGTAAACATGGTCTCCGATCTCGAAAGCCAAATCACGATGCTTACTATCATAGTAGCTCTTCTGACGCTATTGCGCTACTTTGAGGTTATCACGAATGACTTTGCACATTTCCTTTGCCTCTGTGATCAAGTTATTACCAAGAAGTTGATGTTCACCTGTCTCTGACCAGTTAAGAGGAGTACGACACTTTCTGCCATAGAGAATTTCAAATGGGGCCTTGCCCGAACTTGCTTGAAAATTGTTGTTGTAGGAGAACTCGGCATATGGAAGACAATCTTCCCACTTCATGCCGAAAGAGATAACGCAAGCCCTGAGCATATCTTCGAGAATCTGATTGACACGCTCGACTTGACCGCTAGTTTGAGGATGAAAAGTTGTGCTGAAATGGATGTTGGTGCCCATGGCCTTCTGAAAAGAATCCCAAAACTTGGAGGTAATGATGCTGCCACGGTCTGAAGAAATCAACTTTGAATGCCGTGCAGAGAGACAATCCGAGAGGTATAAAGCTCCGCC
The DNA here is from genome assembly GCF_018294505.1 of Triticum aestivum. Lineage (NCBI taxonomy): Eukaryota > Viridiplantae > Streptophyta > Magnoliopsida > Poales > Poaceae > Triticum > Triticum aestivum. Next base: position 392,781,668 of record NC_057803.1, on the reverse strand, counting down.
AATTGAGCTGCAGTGATAGACTCTTCGATAGGCAGGAAATGAGCCACTTTAGTGAGTTTGTCGATGACAACGAATATAGCATCATTGCCACGCTTGGACTTCGGAAACCTAGTCACGAAGTACATCTCAATGTGGTCAAACTTGCATTCTGGAATGACAAGAGGTTGGAGGAGACCAGCTGGTCGTTGGTGTTCTGCCTTCACTCTTCTGCAGACATCACATTCATTCACGAACTGAGCAATCTCACGTTTCATTCGAGTCCACCAAAAAGCCTGCTTGAGGTCCTGGTACATCTTCGTACTCCAAGGGTGGATAGAGAGGAGTGAATTGTGAGCCTCGTTCATAATGACTTTACGAAGGTCACCTTTAGGCACAACAATGCGATCCTCGAAGAAGAGAGTATCCTTGTCATCAAGGCGATAGCACTTGTACTTGGATTGACTCTAGGCAATCCAATCTTCACCTTCTTCACCATAGCATCAAGAAGTTGAGCCACGCGAATTTGATCTTCCAAAGTAGGAGAGACTTGAAGGTTGGTGAGGAAACCTTGAGGAACAACTTGCAGATTGATTTTGCGGAAAGCTTCACAAAGCTCGGGTTGGTGGGGCTTGAGAATCAGACGGTTTGCAGTACGCCTTCCTGCTCAATGCGTCAGCAATCACATTGGCCTTGCCTGGAGTATATTCGATACTCGGATTATACTCTTGAATCATTTCGACCCAACGAGTCTGCCTGAGGTTGAGATTAGGCTGAGTGAAGATGTACTTGAGACTCTTGTGGTCAGTGAAGATGTCCACTTTTCTTCCCAATAAGAGATGTCTCCAAGTCAAAAGAGCATGCACAACTTCCGCCAACTCGAGGTCATGAGTGGGGTAGTTCTTCTCATTGGGCTTTAACTGGCGAGAGGTATAAGCCACAACTTTCTTCTCTTGCATCAACACTGCACCAAGACCTTGAAGAGAGGCATCGCAGAAGACCTCGAACGGTTTGGATTCATCAGGAGGAGTCAGAACTGGAGCAGTGACTAATTTATCTTTCAGGGTGTTGAAAGCGATGTCACATTCAGGAGACCAAACGTACTTGACGTGCTTCTGGAGAAGGTTGGAAAGAGGCTTCGCGATCTTTGAAAAGTTCTCAACGAACCTTCGACAGTAGCTTCCGAGACCAAGGAAGCTGCGGAGTTGCTTCACGTTCTGAGGTGGTTCCCAATTCACAATTGCAGACACCATCTCAGGATTCACCGCTATGCCCTTGGTAGAGATGATATGCCCAAGATAGAGAACCTCATCGAGCCAAAACTCGCACTTTGAAAACTTGGCGTAGAAGTGATGTTCTCTGAGCTTATCGAGCACCAAACGCAAGTGCTTGGCATGATCTTCCTTGTTCTTCGAAAAGACCAGAATGTCATCGAGGTAGACCAAGACGAAGTCATTTGTGTAGGCGTTGAAGATGAAGTTCATCATGCAAGAGAAATCAGAGGAGCGTTGACGAGGCCAAAAGACATGACAGTGTATTCATACGAACCATAGCTTGTTCTGAAAGCCATCTTGGGAATATCTTGCTCACGGATTCGAATCTGGTGATAGCCCATACGGAGATCAAGCTTGGAGAATACTTGAGCACCTTTGAGTTGTTCTAACAGCTCATTGATGTTGGGAAGTGGGTACTTGTTCTTTATAGTCTTCTTGTTCAATGGACGGTAGTCAACACAAAGTCGGTCTGTTCCATCCTACTTCTTCACAAAAAGAACTCCACAACCCCACGGAGAAGAACTAGGTCGGATGAGACCCATTCGCTCTTGAATATCGAGTTGCTTCTTCAGCTCCTTCAACTCTTCAGGTCTAAGCTTGTAAGGACGTTTGCAAACAGGTTCCGTGCCAGGCTCAAGATCGATGATGAATTCAATTGGCCGTTGCGGAGGCATTCCTGGAAGCTCTTCTGGAAAGACGTCTTGATATTCGCAAACGACTGGAATTTGAGAGATAGCATCCAGTTCACCCTTCTCATTGAGATAAAACTGACGGATGGTATCATCATTAGCGGCAAAGACAATTACATCCTCAGATGAATGAGTCAATTGAATCTGCCTGGCAGCACAATCAAGCTGAGCCTTGTGCTTAGAAAGCCAGTCCATTCCAAGAATAAGATCAATATCCGAGTTACCAAGGACCATTGGAGAAGCCAGAAACTTGAAATCACCCACCATGATAGAAACATCCGGGACTATTGAAGTAGCCCTCATAGACTTAGCCGGAGAAACCACTCCCATAGGTTTACCCAACATTTGCGAAACGAAGTAATGCTTGGAAACAAATGATCTTGACATGAGACAATGCAATGCACCAGTGTCAAAAAGAACTTTAGCAGGAACAGAGTTAACTAGAAAGTTACCCATGATGACATCTGACGAGTCCTCTGCCAGAGCTGCATTCAGCAAGTTGACCTTGGCGTGCTTGGGGTTATGCTTGACCATAGCTGTACTTGCCGATCTCACAGGAGGAGGAGGAGGGAGACGCCTCTGATTGAAGCATTTGTTGGCATAGTGACCCTTTTGTTGGCACTTGTTGCACGTGACCTCTGAAAGCGGACGGTGATACGGATCACTTGATCTTGGAGCTTGAGACGAAGTCTTGTTCTAAAAGCCAGGGTTGGATGGGTGGGAGGATCCACTGCCACCTTTGCTCTTCTGCTGAAAAGGCTGACGGAACGGAGGAGGAGGAAGCCAATACTTCTGCTGCTTAGCCACTTGACTTGAGGAAGAAGGAGTAGCATCTCTGACTCGCTTCTTGGAAGCATCGCACTTCAGTTGAGTAGTCTCTTGCTTCATTGCCATGTTGTAAAACTCATCGTACCTCTTGGGCTCAAAGAGGACAAGAGCTAGCTGGATTTCTTCTCTGAGACCACCCCTGAACTGGTATATCATGCTCTTCTCATCAAGGACGTCCTGCTTAGCAAAACGGGCGAGTTTCTGAAGCATCTTGTTGTACTCGTAGACAGACATAGAGCCTTGCTTTAGGTTGCGGAATTCCTCACGCTTGCTTTCAACCATGCTCTGAGGAATATGATGAGCTTTGAAGTCTTGACAGAATTCATCCCAGGTAATCACACGGCCTCCTCTGGAATCTTTGTACTGTTGAAACCATTCTGCAGCTTGGTCTTTGAGTTGGAAGGAAGCGAACTTGACAAAGTCCTCAAGCCTGACGTTACTGCACTCAAAATGCTTGCATATGTCCACGAGCCAATCATCAGCGTCTGTTGCCTCAGCACAATTGCTGAAGGTCTTTGGCTGGTTAGCAAGGAACTGGTTGAGTGCAGCAAAGTGATTCTGATTGTTGCCTTGGCCCTGGTTCCCTTGGTTGCGCACTTGAAGAAGTTGCATGATCAGCTGCGTGTTTGCATTGGTAGCGGCCATCACAGCTTGCCATGCCTCCGGAGGTGGAGGTGGTGGTGGCGGATCAGGATTCAGAGTCGCGCGCGTTGGAGGAGCCATCCTGAAGAGGTTGACATCCATTAGCACATGGACAGACAAATATTGAAGCTGAATCAAACGGGTTGAAGTTGCAACATATAGTCTTCACATCTGAACAAAATGAACGAATGCATTCCAATTGAAATGGTCACATATCCATAAATTGAGAAGCCACTTAGAATTGAGGTAGAAGAAAAACAACAAGGTACGGAACAAGAACGAATAGTCGGTAAGGATCACCCAATCTCAAACCAAATATCCATGGAAGAAGAACCAGAGCTACAAGAATTCCCACCTATGAAACTCCCGAACCTTTCCGGTTATGCAATCTGGTGTTGCGGATACAGGGGAAGCATAATATCTCACCCAAATCTAGCAAATCCAACATCCAGCTGTATCCATCCTTCAACACATAACCGAGAAAAACTTCGGAAATCGTTTACCTCAACCTTCGAAAAGCATCCGTTATACAAGTTATGGCAATACTTCGGATGCAGGATGCCCAGGAGGATGCAGTGCAAGTTGAGCCCGTTCCTGATCAGGAGTCTATGGTCATAAACCAGCAGGATTTCTCGGGCTCTGTTGGCCAGTTGGATAGTCAAGTTCAGGCTGATCCTCCCTTACATGATGTGGCGATTGTACAAGATACTCCAGCTGTAGTTGTGCAAGTTCCTGTTGATAATGGAAATATTGCTTTGGCTACCCAGCCTGAGTTGCACCAGTGGAACCAATTCTTGTTGAGGGTGGTCTTCAGATTGGTATTCAGCCTTCTATGGAAGTGGAGAAAATGTCATTCAGTTAGGTGAGCCACCCGCTGATCCTGATGCATTGGCTATAGTGCCGTACCAGCCACCTGTGTTACCGCAGCAAGATCTTGTTGTTCGTCGAGTTCATGTTGTATATGGCCCGCCTTTGCCTCCTGAGATGGCCTGGAGGCGTACTTTCGATACTCTTTTGGGGCGCTGCTCTACTCTTAAGGTTCCAAAGCCAGTCCTACAGTCTTCTTTTGGGTCACTGGTCCTTTCCAAGAGATCGTGGTCCCTGGCTTTTGAGAAGGTCCAGTGGGTTTCAGATTTTACCATTGATGATTCGGCTAGCATGGTCGCCCCTTTGTCTGCTCTCCCACCTCCCAGGGGACTTGCTCGGGCTCTGTTTCCTGACAGCCAGATGGAGTTGGAGCACGACCCAGGCCTGCAGTTTGTGACTACCCCTGATGAGCAGTTCTCTTTTTCTGCTCCTTCTCTGAAGAAGAAGAAGGCCTCCAAGCATGGTCGTCCTCCAGTCGTGGACTCTGAACTGCGCCGCTGCACCCGTAGCTCTGCAAGACGGGATGGTTTCAAGCCTGTGCTTCAAGCCTTGCCTATGACTGAACCTAAGAAGAAGAAGCCCCGTTCCAAGCCTCTGATGGATGATGATTCTTCCCATAGCATGCCCTCAGTGCCACCTCCAACACCTCTTCGTCATATTCAGCAAATTGGAGCGGATCTGGGTATCTTCGCTGAAAAGCTCATCGTGGATGCGCTTATGGCAGATCCTTCTTCTACCAAGGACAAATCTTCCCATGAATAGCTCGGGCTGTGCAAGCGGGGTGTGGTCGACCCATAACTGGACTAGTTATCGTAGGATTTATCTAAATACTTTGTCTCTGGGACCCGTATGCTTTCGTTGTCTTTGCAAACTTCTGTTGTTTGGCTTTGCTGCATGTCTGAAATGCTCTATGTGTTGCCTGCTATGTGGGCATGCTGTTAAAGTTGTAAACGCTATGTGCTTTGGATATTCGGTCGACTAGAAGCTGGCGTGTTATGTGTTGGAATGTTTGGGGCTTAAATTCTGATGACCGTCAGCATGTTGTTCGTAACAAGGAGGATGAAAGTCAGGCTTCTGTTATCTGTCTGTAGGAAACGAAAATGGAATGTATTGACTCCAGAACTGTCATAAAATTTTGCCCTCGTCGTTTTGATTCTTTTGTTTATAGCCCTTCTGTTGGGGCTTCGGGCGGCATTGTTGTGTTGCGGAACTCCTCTGTCCTTACAGGGAGATTAATTGAGGTCAAGCAGTTTGGCGTTGTTGTGCACTTTACTTCCAAACACAACAATGAGCAATGGACGTTGGTTAATGTTTATGGGCCATGTCGTGGCCAGGCCAGGGATGATTTTGTGGACTGGCTCTATAATCTCTCCATCCTTGACTCTGAAAATTGGCTTGTTTTGGGAGACTTTAATTTTATTAGATCCACTGAGAATAGAAATCTCCCTGGTGGCGATGCTAATGATATCTTCATTTTTAATGAGATTATTGGGCACCTTGGCTTGCTTGAGTTACCTATTAAGGGGAGATCTTTCACTTGGTCCAATATGCAGGATAATCCTCTACTAGAGCAACTCGATTGGTTTTTCACTTCCTCAAACTGGATCTCTTGTTACCCCTCCACCCAGGTGTTGCCCCTGGCCAAGACTGCTTCAGATCATGTGCCTTGTGTGGTGGCCATCAACACTTCCATCCCTAAGTGTAATATCTTTTGTTTTGAAAATTACTGGGTGGAGCTGCAGGGTTTTATGGACTGTGTGTCTACTTCATGGGCTACTGCTTCCAGCAAAACCAACATCTCGGCCAAGATTGCTGACAAATTTAAAACCTTGAGGAGGGATCTTAAGAGTTGGCACATGAATGTTTCCAAAATGAAAGTATTAATTGCTAAATGTAATAGGGTGGTTCTCATTTTGGATTGCTTGGAGGAATTGAGGCCACTTTATAGACATGAGTTCAACTTTCGTAATCTGGTCAAGTTGCACTTGGAGCATCTGCTGCACCTTCAGTTTCTGTATTGGAAGAAGAGGTGCACTATAAGATCTATTAAAGTGGGAGAGGAGAACACTAAATTCTTTCAAGCTATGGCTTCTGAAAGATTTAGACATAACTCCATTGCTTCTCTGCGGTTGGATGATGGTACAATTGTGTCTGATCATGAGCAAATGGCTGCTGCTCTCTGGAAAAACTTCAAAAATAGGATGGGAACTAGTCATGGTATTGAAATGTCTTTTGATCTTTGCTCAATTTTACATAGAGTTGAGGGCCTTGACTCCCTCACTAAGATGTTCTCCAAGGAGGAGATGGATAATACTGTTAAGAGCATGCCCATTGATAAGTCTCCTAGGCCAGATGGCTTTAATGGACTCTTTTTTAAAAAGTGTTGGCATATAATTAGTAAGGATTTCTATGAGCTGGCTTCTGCTTTTCATGAGGGGTCTGTGAATCTGGAGAACATCAATTATTCTTATATAACCCTGGTCCCTAAGAAGAGATCTCCTGAGTCTGTTAATGATTTTAAGCCTATCTCTCTTTCTGGTATGGGGGTGAAATTCCTTTCTAAGATGGCTGCTAACAGGCTGCAACTAGATATCATAAGATGTTTGCATAAAAACCAATATGGTTTTATCAAGTGCAGAACCATTCAGGACTGTGTTGCTTGGACTTTGGAATATTTGCACCAATGCCATCAGTCAAAGAGGCCTATTGTCATCCTCAAGCTAGATTTTGAGAAAGCTTTTGAGTCTATTGAACATGAGGCCATTTTCCAAATTTTGAGGCACAATGGTTTTAATGATAAGTGGATTTCCTGGGTTAAACAGTTTCTGGCTTCTGGAACCTCTTCTGTCCTGCTGAATGGAGTTCCTGGTAAACAATTTGCTTGCAAAAAGGGGGTTAGGCAGGGTGACCCTCTTTCCCCACTTTTGTTTGCCATTGCTGCAGATCTGTTGCAATCAGTAGTCAATGATATGCACCAGAAAGGTCTTCTACAACTTCCTATTCCTTGAAATGATAAGGAATATCCAATTATCCAGTATGCTGATGACACCCTCATTATTATGCCTGCTGAGGAATCTCAATTGCTCTCATTGAAGAAAATGCTCTTCCTTTTTTCTAAGTCCACTGGATTGCATGTTAACTATCACAAGTCATCCCTACTTCCTATTAATGTGGATTCAGTGGAGATTGCTAGACTTGCTGGTGTTTTTGGTTGTGTGGTTGGCACCCTACCTTTTACTTATCTTGGCCTTCCTATGGGAATTACAAAACCCAAGATCTTGGACTTAATGCTTCTGGTTGATAGTATGGAAAGGAAGCTCTCTGTTAGCTCTTCTTTCCTTGCACATGGAGGAAGACTGCAGTACCTGTTATCTGCCCTTTCTTCTGTGCCAATTTTTTTCCTGTGTAGTCTGGACTTTCCTCCTGGTATTTTAAAGCAGCTAGAGAGAATTCAGAGGCAGTGTCTTTGGAGGAAGTATGGCCATGATTCTGGTCAGTCACTGGTAGCTTGGGGTTTGGTTTGTAGACCAAAGAACAAAGGTGGCTTGGGTATTTTGAATCTGAAGTTGCAGAATGAGGCTCTGCTCCTTAAACATGCTAGCAAATTCTACAATAAAGTTGATGTGCCCTAGGTTCAACTCATCTGGAATACTTACTACCATGGTAGGGTTCCTCATGCCACCATCATTTGTGGCTCTTTCTGGTGGAGGGATATATGCAAGTTAATGGATAAATTCAGGATGGTCAATGTAGTGCATGTTAATAAGGGTGACACTGTCCTCTTTTTGTCACATCCCTAGCTTCTGGTAATGCTCTAGGCTAGCTTCATGTGTGCAACATGTTTAAATTGTATGAAATTTGAAATGGGGATGACCAAGCCCTAGCACCAAAGCATTGCAAATAGGTTCAACTTCAAAATATTTTCAAAGAACCCAAATTGGTTTGCAAAAATGTTCATGATCACTAGAAAAGGGTGAAAACCATATCCAGAGATGATGGATATTTTTCCAAGACATTTTTGGATTTTTTGAATAAACCATATTGTATTTGACTTTGGGCATTTGAATACTATAAATAATTTAAATGTTCAAATAAATGTTGGAAATTGTTAAGGGTCACTGAAATAATTCAGAAAGCACCCATAATTATTTCCAGGATTTTATAAAATGATTTGATATTTTAAATCAAATCCAAAAACAAATTGCAGAAATAGAAAAGAGAACCAGAACAGAAATAAAAGAGAGAAGGACTTACCTGTGAAGCCCACCTGGTGGCCCAACAGGACCGGCCCAGCGCGGCCCAGCCCGCCACCGCTACTCCCCCCCCCCTGTCGTCTTCCTCTTGCCAGTGGGAGCAGCTGTGTGCTCGCACGCGCACGGCCGAGGAGGCCACCTCCTCCCTGCCTGGCTGCCTCCTCCTTCCCTGGTCCCTCCCGCGACGCCACGCAGCCCCGACCCCCTCTCACTTCTCCCTCGCTCTCTGGACCTCCCTCCCCCTTGCTCCTCTGTTTCCCCTCCCGCGACCGAACGGAGCCGCCGCCACCGACGAGAGCCACCGGGGCTACCGGGCACCCCACGGCTCACCGACGCCCCAGGAAGCTCCGCCGGTCCTCCCTCTACCTCCTCAACGAGCCACGAGGCCCCGGACGTGCCACAATACCGCCCTCGATGCCTTCTTCAACCTCGGGACCGCCGGCCATCTTCGTCAAATTCGTCGGCTCCGGACCGTCCCCGACCTCGCCGAGCGTCCCCTCGTCATCGCCGTGAGTCACTGACCCTCTCCCCTAACTCAGCATGCTCCCCTCCGTGCCATAGCGCCGTTCCCCACGAGCACCGACGCCACCGTCCGCCATTGCTGCTGCACGCATAGCCTCCGTGCTCCCCTGGCCTCACTAAGCTGCTCTTAGTGCTCCCCATGTCTAGCAGGTGCTGCCCAGCCTCTCCATTTGCTCACTGATGCACCGTAGCGACGCGCCCGAGCACCACCGAACACCATCGCCGCCAAAGCTCGTCGTCGGCATGAGTTCCGGCGACCCCATGACCTCCCACTCGGTCCTCTGGATGCGCGGGAGCAAGGGCCATCCCCTGGTACCCTCAGCGCGCCAAACTGACGCCTCTAGCGCAAGTCCGGCGTGCCCCTCCGTGTTCTGTGGTCGCCATCGGCTGGTCTCCGGCGTGCTGACGTGGCGTCGTCGTTAGGGGCTAATGACCCTGCTAACTAACCCTGTGACACTGACAGCGGGCCCCGTAGCGGGTCAAAGCCCGAGTTAACGCGGGATTAGCCCCTGTGTCACTGACGTGTGGACCCCACACATCGGGTTTGACCCGAGCCGGCCCAGTTGTCCCTGCTGACGTCACAGTGACGTGGTGCTGACGCCATAAATCATTTCTGGATTTATTATTATTCAAAAATTCCAGAAAATGCCTAAAACTTCTAAAATTCATAGAAATTCAACCGTAACTCCAAATTAAATAATTTATATATGAAAGATTATCAGAAAAAAATCAAGGAATCCATCTGTACCATTTTCATGCATGTTAGAACAACTTATAGCTGCTGTTTAGCACAAATCAATTAAAGGGCATTTAAATAATCACATATGGAGTTTAAATTTGAATCTTGTATTCAAACCAACTTCATTTAATCTGTTGCTAGTTGCATTAGCTCAAAACACATTCATTTTGCCATGTCATGATCATGCATCATATTGTGCATTGCATTGATTGTGTTCCCTTCTATGTTGCCGGTAATTGTCCCCTCTCGATAGACGTGATACCGATGATGTGATCGTTGACACTGATGAAGACTCAATGCTATCTTCAGAAGTGCTAGGCAAGCAAAACCCCCTTGTTCATTCCGATACAATCCCACTCTCTCGCTCCTGCTCTCTTTTATTGCATTAGGACAACAACGATTCAACTGTTACTTGCTGCGGTAGCTGAACCCCTTTATCCTCTGCATGACCTGTCATTGCCACAGTAAATAGATTGAAACCCACTAGTATGAGTAGGAGTTGTTTGAGCCCTGTTGTGCCTACTCATTCATGCTTGATTGTCATGCCTGCTACTGCTTAGAGTTGAGTCAGGTCTGATTCATCGGGGATGAATCAGAGGCGTGTGAACATGTCCTACTGTGTGTGAGCTAAGTGTGTGAACACGATTTGGTAAAGGTAGCGGTGAGAGGCCAGGTAGGAGTACATGGTGGGTTGTCTCATTGAAGCCGTCCTTAGGAACTGAGTTCTGTGTTTGTGATCCATGATTCAGCTACTACCATGCATTGGGCCCTGAAATATGACCCTGCTCGACTTCTTATTCACCCTTGTCCTCTGTCCAGGAGTTGCAAGTAGTTTCTGGTGTTTGTAGTATGCTGGAGGCCGTGGAAAGCGCTGACCGTAGGGGTGGGCTGTGATGCGGTAGGCACGTGGCCGGGTATACCGGGCGCCCGTTTGGTGTCACGGAACCCTGTTCACATCGTTTGGGGCTGTGAGCGAAACTCCGGGCGGATCTCCTCATGGATGGAACCCGAATAGGCGATAAACCTGGACTAGAGACTTGAGTGTTTAGGTAGGTCGTGGTCTACACCCACATCGGCTTTCACTTGAAGTCTGCCGAGCACATGTCATGTGCAGACGCTAAGTGGTGGAAACATGTATGAAGAAGTACACCCCTGCAGGGTTAACATCATCTATTCGAATAGCCGTGTCCGCGGTAAAGGACTTCTGGGTTGCTTATATCAGTTCATAGACAAGTGAAAGTGGATACTCTAAAATACGCAAGATAAGCGTGAGTGCTATGGATGGCGTTCTCGTAGGGAGACGGGAGCGGATCCATAGTGGTGTATTGATATGGTGAATATGTGGACTCTTGTGCGCCACCTCAAAAGAGTTACTTGCAGTCGTAGTTCAGGATAGCCACCGAGTCAAAGCTGGCTTGCTGCAGTTAAACCCCACCATCCCTTTGTTGATAATGATGCATATGTAGATAGTTCTGATGTAAGTCTTGCTGGGTACATTTGTACTCACGTTTGCCTATTTTATGTTTTTGCAGAGAGACTTCAGTCTCACTAGTAATTCCGCGTGGTCTTCGACGTTTAGCTTGTTACCTCAGCTACGATCTTGTGCCCTCGGCAGGATCTGGTAGATAGTCAGGCTTCTCAGCCTTTTTCATTTATAGATGTCTGTACTCAGACATGTTAAGCTTCCGCATGTGCTTTGACTTGTATGCTCTGATTGTTGGGTCATAAGACCCATGTTTGTAATATCTCGCTCCTCGGGGCCTAATGAATATTTACTTGTGTCGTAGAGTCATGTTGTGATGCCATGTTGTATTTGCACATATCGAGCATATTGTGTGTATGTTATTGAAATGCTTGGTATGTGTGGGATCTGACCATCTAGTTGTTTATCTTTAGTAGCCTCTCTTACCGGGAAATGTCTCCTAGTGTTTCCACTGAGCCATGGTAGCTTGCTACTGCTCCGGAACACTTAGGCTGGCCGGCATGTGTCCTTCTTCGTTCCTGTGTTTGTCCCTTCGGGGAAATGTCACGCGATGAATACCGGAGTCCTGTTAGCCCGCTACAGCCCGGTTCACCGGAGTCCTGCTAGCCCAGTGCTACAGCCTGGGTTCACTCGCTGATGACCGACACGTTCGATGCTGGGTCATGGATGCCTGTCCCTGTAAGTTTGTGCCACTTTGGGTTTACAACTAGCCATGTCAGCCCGGGCTCCTTATCATATGGATGCTAGCGACACTGTCATATACGTGTGCCAAAAGGCGCAAACGGTCCCGGGCACAGGTAAGGCGACACCCGTGGGAATACCATGCGTGAGGCCGCAAAGTGATATGAGGTGTTACATGCTAGATCGATGTGGCATTGAGTCGGGGTCCTGACAGCGTTGGTATCAGAGCTTGACTGCCTGTAGGTTACCAAGACAAACTGGTCGAAGTTGAGTCTAGAAATTGTTTAGTTATATAAGGGAATTGATTGTGGGATGGAACGTAAGGCTCTTTTTACTCCTTATACCTCATGGCTTTCTGATCTGAGTCATCATCTTCTCTTCTACGGGGATTAAGAACTAGGCTATCTCTTCTTTCTATTAGGATCACGTGTTACTAATCAGTGGACTTATAAGATTGTTGGATTTAAGCTTGAGTTCAGTTTCTACTACTTCCGTATGTTAATTGTTGATCTCGAGACCTTGATATTGGGCTTCTGAGTGGTTATGCCACCATTTTTGTGAATGTCTCAAATCTTTTCTGAGCATTTACAGTCGTTATGCTGTCCGAGTCATCCCAGGTTTCTAAAGAGTCTGATGCATTTGCAAAATCCTTTTTCTCCGGTTTCAATGTCTGTTAGGCCAGGTTAATCACACAAATTGTTGAGCTGAGGTACTCTACTGCCTCAACCTTTATGTTGGAGTTATTGTTATGACCCTAGGTGTCTCAGGGGATCATCTAGTAGTCTAGCCATGATTTATGTTCCAGTGTGATGACTCTGGCCGTCATTATCGAAAGCATCCCGTGATGCCATTTAGTTAGTAGGTATTCTATTCCTGGGTTCTTAAACCCGATATTCACCCTACTTACATCATGTTGATAGTGTTGCTAGTTCTTTTAGTATATTAGTAACCTTTGCGATAGTCCTCGAGGTCCGTGGTATATCGTTCTTCCAAATACCATGAACCATTATGGCAGAAGTTTGTTGGATCAAAAGATCACAACAGGCCCTCTATGAGTTCTCCATGCTATATTGTGACTCTGCTAGCTCAACCTTTCTGCATGGGTTATCCGGAAGAATTATGTTGAACTTCGTTCGACATGCTAAACCATGCATCCATAACTCAGAAAATCGTATGTTCCTTCGAGTTGTCCCTCTTTAGTTGTCCTCTGACCCTCGCCTATCAATTGATAGTCAAGAGTATGCGTGCGTTCGTTTATCGATGCCTATTACCCTTGTGGTCCGTCAAGCCATTCTGTCCTGAATGACTTGGAGAAACAAACTCCAGTACCTCATCCATATCCAGGATTGGGTCAAAGAAGTTGTGCTCCGCAGATCAAATTGCTAATCCAGCTTTTGTTCTGCTCTACCTTGGAGTATTACATATTTTATATCGAGATTGTTATAGGAATTGCACACCATCCTATGAACTCTTGGTACAGTGATACTTCTTGCCATCACTGTTCATTCCTCGGTTCCTGTGTTATTGTAACCGGAATGCCGACAAGTGGATCGTGGCGTGTGAAATCAATACTGCTAGCAACTTTGTTGCTTGGTAGTTAAATGGACGATAACCTCATTCTCAGCGTATTGATTTTTGAATCATCCTTCTAAGACTGATCGTGCTACCTAGTCCTTATTTCGGTGCACCCTTCGATTGATGAGTTAGGATCTTGTCAAGTCCTCACTCATTTGATCATATCGTCTTGCCCTCAAAAGCGAGATTGTTCTCGAGCTTAGTAACATACCGGTGGTTCGTGATTTTCCGAATATCTTCTCGGAAGTATTACCAGGTTGTTCCCTGACTGTTATGTTGAGCTCGTGATCAAGTTGGTTTCTTGTGAACCACCTTCTCTCCAAGAATCGGTGTTAGATATCCCTGAGCTAGTTGGTTAAGCTAGACAACAACTTGGAGAGTTGGAAGATAACAGCTTGCCTAACTTAGTTTGTTCCAAAGGAATATTCTTGTGTAGTGTGTGTTGGAGAAAGATGATATCTTCATCGATTGGTCCCTGTGATCAGTTGCTGGACCTATTGTCTTATCAATCCTTTGATTTGAGTGTGGGCTATCGTCAAATCAAATCAGTACCAACGATGCTCGTAATGTTGTCTTATTCGTGGTTGATCCCTCGAGCATACACCATTATATCTTTTGGGTCTGACCAATGCTATCACCCTGTTCACTTAACTATGGAATTCCTTTTAAAAGGAAACCCAGATGAATTGTTGTTGAGCCCATTGACAACATCCTTATCTCCTCCATGATTTTGTTGGACATTAAGCTAGTGTTGGAAACTTTTGAAAGCATTTTCTTCATGCTAGCTCATGAAGTATTTGTTTGATGAAAGGAGTGACTTCCTCTTATACACGTGCATTTGGTGAAAGTTGCCGCCGAGAATTTGAGAAAGTTAGTTTTGCTTCCTCTGAAATCATCCCAAGTCAGTCATGCATACGTGCGAAGTATTCTGTGGTCTGGAGATTTGCAACCTCCATTCTATATGTATATCCTAGCACACCAAGCCACTGATTGAGTTCTTCAAAGATAAATGAGTCTGTCCAAGGTGAAATCTTTGGACTTCCACGCGTGGAGACTTCGATGTCATTAATGATGATTCCCCCTCCTGAACTCGGTAGTGTTTTATTATAAGACTACTTTGTGGTCATGCTTGTCTTGGACAACATGTTCACATGTTTGTAGCAGAACCAGCTCATGTTTTGGAGCTTGCTATCATAGTTCATCTCCCGAGAATCCCGCAACGTCATCTCGTCGATTTGTGTTGCAAACTTTCATTTTTTCCTCCTGGACTCGATGAGCCTGGAATATCCTGACACCAACCAGATCTGAGTCTCAGGCAGATATGATGGTTGGAATATTTCCCAAGAACTATAATATTGGTCCCTCGATAACCGGTAAAGTGGATGTCGTGGCCACCACATCCAGCCGGAAGACCTGTTATTATAATATCTTGATTGAGGAAGTTGGCCACCTCCCCATAGGGATTTCGTAGGATTTACTCCCTAGTTGCCCCTATGGATTTTGAGATCCCGAAGTCCGACCTTTTTACTTGATGTTCTAGATATCAAACCATATCTATGAATGGTTACGCTAGCACATCAAGGAGAACATCAGAAGCGGAGTGCTAAATGTCTCTCGGTCGATCATCCAGATTTTATTTCCTTGGCCCCGTCAAGGGTGAAATCTGAGAAGGTGTTATCTTCCTTTGCATCTGCATCGTCCATCGCTATTCACCATGGTAGTATGTTGTGT
Source organism: Triticum aestivum (assembly GCF_018294505.1). Taxonomy (NCBI): domain Eukaryota; kingdom Viridiplantae; phylum Streptophyta; class Magnoliopsida; order Poales; family Poaceae; genus Triticum; species Triticum aestivum. The sequence continues at coordinate 392,766,408 of NC_057803.1, read as the reverse complement.
TGTCAGCACCCTTGACGCGGTTGTTGATAAAACCTTGATGGTTGTGGAAATGCTCAAGTTCTTGAGAGCACGCACAAGCGCTACGTGTTATCATCGGCTCTAATTGGGATGCTCTCAGTTCCCTCGGCAATGCTATGACCTTCTCAAACAGTGAATCCACTCTCTATTGTTGGGTTCTTCCCCAGTTACCAGAATCATTCCCAACATTTGCATTTTGTTCCCAGCTTGCACCGCCAATGTGTCATTCTACCATGGGTCTCTTCCATTTCCGGTGATAAGCAAATTCATCCATTGCGTTGTCTTCAACAAGGTAATCCACATCATCCAAGTCCGAGTATGCCATTCTACCGACCCCCTCCAAACGATCGCTCGAGAATTGTCTTAGGCTGGTTTAAAGAGTTTCAATGATCTCTGAATCAAAAGTAATTCTTTTTGCCACTTAAGGTAATAATCTACGAATCACCCTCCTCCAGGATGTTTCGTCGTGGTATCATGGCAACTCAACTCCTCGCTACGTTGACAATCGTTTACCACCTTCTTAGGTGTGGAATTGTTGTCTACCTAGTGAACCTTCGTCATCCGTTTCTTTCCACCCCTCTTGATGTGTATCTCGTGTCTCAACCCGAGAGATGGTACTATGTCTCATTCCGTGAGTTGTTCGATCTTCGAGAAGATCGACCCTTCTAGAGTCTCCTTCTTCCCTCCATGTCATGTTGACAGGGTTCTTCAAGGCAATGATGGTGAATGAATGAACGTTCAACTGAAGTGCACCCTGGATCGTGAAGATTATACTAGTTTGCGTTTCCCCTTCACCTTACCCTACGCTTGAATCTCGAGACGAGATTCTTGTTTAGTGGGGGTGAGTTGTCACATCCCTAGCTTCTGGTAATGCTCTAGGCTAACTTCATATGTGCAACATGTTTAAATTGTATGAAATTTGAAATGGGGATGACCAAGCCCTAGCACCAAAGCATTGCAAATAGGTTCAACTTCAAAATATTTTCAAAGAACCCAAATTGGTTTGCAAAAATGTTCATGATCACTGGAAAAGGGTGAAAACCATATCCAGAGATGATGGATATTTTTCCAAGACATTTTTGGATTTTTTGAATAAACCATATTGTATTTGACTTTGCGCATTTGAATACTATAAATAATTTAAATGTTCAAATAAATGTTGGAAATTGTTAAGGGTCACTGAAATAATTCAGAAAGCACCCATAATTATTTCCAGGATTTTATAAAATGATTTGATATTTTAAATCAAATCCAAAAACAAATTGCAGAAATAGAAAAGAGAACCAGAACAGAAATAAAAGAGAGAAGGACTTACCTGTGAAGCCCACCTGGTGGCCCAACAGGACCGGCCCAGCGCGGCCCAGCCCGCCACCGCTACTCCCCCCCCTGTCGTCTTCCTCTTGCCAGTGGGAGCAGCTGCGTGCTCGCACGCGCGCGGCCGAGGAGGCCACCTCCTCCCTGCCTGGCTGCCTCCTCCTTCCCTGGTCCCTCCCGCGACGCCACGCAGCCCCGACCCCCTCTCACTTCTCCCTCGCTCTCTGGACCTCCCTCCCCCTCGCTCCTCTGTTTCCCCTCCCGCGACCGAACGGAGCCGCCGCCACCGACGAGAGCCACCGTGGCTACCGGCCACCCCACGGCTCACCGACGCCCCAGGAAGCTCCGCCGGTCCTCCCTCTACCTCCTCAACGAGCCACGAGGCCCCGGACGTGCCACAACACCGCCCTCGATGCCTTCTTCAACCTCGGGACCGCCGGCCATCTTCGTCAAATTCGCCGGCTCCGGACCGTCCCCGACCTCGCCGAGCGTCCCCTCGTCATCGCCGTGAGTCACTGACCCTCTCCCCTAACTCAGCATGCTCCCCTCCGTGCCGTAGCGCCGTTCCCCACGAGCACCGAAGCCACCGTCCGCCATTGCTGCTGCACGCATAGCCTCCGTGCTCCCCTGGCCTCACTGAGCTGCTCTTAGTGCTCCCCATGTCTAGCAGGTGCTGCCCAGCCTCTCCATTTGCTCACTGATGCACCGTAGCGACGCGCCCGAGCACCACCGAACACCATCGCCGCCAAAGCTCGTCGCCGGCATGAGTTCCGGCGACCCCACGACCTCCCACTCGGTCCTCTGGATGCGCGGGAGCAAGGGCCATCCCCTGGTGCCCTCAGCGCGCCAAACTGACGCCTCTAGCGCAAGTCCGGCGTGCCCCGCCGTGTTCTGTGGTCGCCGTCGGCTGGTCTCCGGCGTGCTGACGTGGCGTCGTCGTTAGGGGCTAATGACCCTGCTAACTAACCCTGTGACACTGACAGCGGGCCCCGTAGCGGGTCAAAGCCCGAGTCAACGCGGGATTAGCCCCTGTGTCACTGACGTGTGGACCCCACACGTCGGGTTTGACCCGAGCCGGCCCAGTTGACCCTGCTGACGTCACAGTGACGTGGTGCTGACGCCATAATTCATTTCTGGATTTATTATTATTCAGAAATTCCAGAAAATGCCTAAAACTTCTAAAATTCATAGAAATTCAACCGTAACTCCAAATTAAATAATTTATATATGAAAAATTATCAGAAAAATTCAAGGAATCCATCTGTACCATTTTCATGCATGTTAGAACAACTTATAGCTGCTGTTTAGCACAAATCAATTAAAGGGCATTTAAATAATCACATATGGAGTTTAAATTTGAATCTTGTATTCAAACCAACTTCATTTAATCTGTTGCTAGTTGCATTAGCTCAAAACACATTCATTTTGCCATGTCATGATCATGCATCATATTGTGCATTGCATTGATTGTGTTCCCTTCTATGTTGCCGGTAATTGTCCCCTCTCGATAGACGTGATACCGATGATGTGATCGTTGACACTGATGAAGACTCAATGCTATCTTCAGAAGTGCCAGGCAAGCAAAACCCCCTTGTTCATTCCGATACAATCCCACTCTCTCGCTCCTGCTCTCTTTTATTGCATTAGGACAACAACGATTCAACTGTTACTTGCTGCGGTAGCTGAACCCCTTTATCCTCTGCATGACCTGTCATTGCCACAGTAAATAGATTGAAACCCACTAGTATGAGTAGGAGTTGTTTGAGCCCTGTTGTGCCTACTCATTCATGCTTGATTGTCATGCCTGCTACTGCTTAGAGTTGAGTCAGGTCTGATTCATCGGGGATGAATCAGAGGCGTGTGAACATGTCCTACTGTGTGTGAGCTAAGTGTGTGAACACGATTTGGTAAAGGTAGCGGTGAGAGGCCATGTAGGAGTACATGGTGGGTTGTCTCATTGAAGCCGTCCTTAGGAACTGAGTTCTGTGTTTGTGATCCATGATTCAGCTACTACCATGCATTGGGCCCTGAAATATGACCCCGCTCGACTTCTTATTCACCCTTGTCCTCTGTCCAGGAGTTGCAAGTAGTTTCTGGTGTTTGTAGTATGCTGGAGGCCGTGGACAGCGCTGACCGTAGGGGTGGGCTGTGATGCGGTAGGCACGTGGCCGGGTATACCGGGCGCCCGTTTGGTGTCACGGAACCCTGTTCACATCGTTTGGGGCTGTGAGCGAAACTCCGGCCGGATCTCCTCATGGATGGAACCCGAATAGGCGATAAACCTGGACTAGAGACTTGAGTGTTTAGGTAGGTCGTGGTCTACACCCACGTCGGCTTTCGCTTGAAGTCTGCCGAGCAGATGTCGTGTGCAGACACTAAGTGGTGGAAACATGTATGAAGAAGTACACCCCTGCAGGGTTAACATCATCTATTCGAATAGCCGTGTCCGCGGTAAAGGACTTCTGGGTTGCTTATATCAGTTCATAGACAAGTGAAAGTGGATACTCTAAAATACGCAAGATAAGCGTGAGTGCTATGGATGGCGTTCTCGTAGGGAGACGGGAGCAGATCCATATTGGTGTATTGATATGGTGAATATGTGGACACGTGTGCGCCACCTCAAAAGAGTTACTTGCAGTCGTAGTTCAGGATAGCCACCGAGTCAAAGCTGGCTTGCTGCAGTTAAACCCCACCATCCCTTTGTTGATAATGATGCATATGTAGATAGTTCTGATGTAAGTCTTGTTGGGTACATTTGTACTCACGTTTGCCTATTTTATGTTTTTGCAGAGAGACTTCAGTCTCACTAGTAATTCCGCGTGGTCTTCGACGTTTAGCTTGTTACCTCAGCTACGATCTTGTGCCCTCGGCAGGATCTGGTAGATAGTCAGGCTTCTCAGCCTTTTTCATTTATAGATGTCTGTACTCAGACATGTTAAGCTTCCGCATGTGCTTTGACTTGTATGCTCTGATTGTTGGGTCATAAGACCCATGTTTGTAATATCTCGCTCCTCGGAGCCTAATGAATATTTACTTGTGTCGTAGAGTCATGTTGTGATGCCATGTTGTATTTGCACATATCGAGCATATTGTGTGTATGTTATTGAAATGCTTGGTATGTGTGGGATCTGACCATCTAGTTGTTTATCTTTAGTAGCCTCTCTTACCGGGAAATGTCTCCTAGTGTTTCCACTGAGCCATGGTAGCTTTCTACTGATCCGGAACACTTAGGCTGGCCGGCATGTGTCCTTCTTCGTTCCTGTGTCTGTCCCTTCGGGGAAATGTCACGCGATGAATACCGGAGTCCTATTAGCCCGCTACAGCCCGGTTCACCGGAGTCCTGCTAGTCCAGTGCTACAGCCTGGGTTCACTCGCTGATGACCGACACGTTCGATGCTGGGTCATGGATGCCTGTCCCTGTAAGTTTGTGCCACTTTGGGTTTACGACTAGCCATGTCAGCCCGGGCTCCTTATCATATGGATGCTAGCGACACTGTCATATACGTGTGCCAAAAGGCGCAAACGGTCCCGGGCACAGGTAAGGCGACACCCGTGGGAATACCGTGCGTGAGGCCGCAAAGTGATATGAGGTGTTACATGCTAGATCGATGTGGCATTGAGTCGGGGTCCTGACACTTTTGGTATGATTCTTGGACATTGGGGGACACTAATATTCCTCTTGAGCAAAGGTTTGCTAAGCTTTTTTCGTTTGCTATTGATCCCCTTATCTCTGCTGTGGAGGTTTTTGAATCGACTGAGCTCACCTCTTTATTCCATTTACCCCTCTCTGAGAGAGCTTTTGGAGAGCTACAGTCTTTGCAAAACCTGCTTTTGCTTCCTGACCATAATCCTCAGCTCAATGACACATGGGTATGGAAAGAGGATGGCAAGGGATATTCTGCCAAGAAATACTATTCCTTCTTGCATAAACACATTGTGCCCAACCCACTCTTGTCCTGGGTGTGGGCTAGCTGCTACACTATGAGGTTCAAGTTCTTTGCTTGGATGTTGATTATGGATCGGTTGAACACTCAGGATATGCTGGAGAGAAGGCACTGGAATGTTTCTGAATCAAACCATTGTGTACTTTGTCCAACACACACCAAAGAGGATAGAGATCACCTATTCTTTCAATGTAATTTCAGTTGTAGGGTCTGGAATTATCTTCAAATCAACTGGATGGCTGGAGATGATATGGTTGCCATTGCCTATCATGCTAGAAGGGATTTTGCTAAGCCTTTCTTCTCTGAGGTGGTTTTCCTGGCATGCTGGAACATCTGGAATGTCAGGAATGATAGGGTTTTTAGGAATGTTACACCCTCTTTTCGTAGATGGAGGTCTTCTTTTATTCTAGACATTTCCCTTTTGGTTCATAGAATTAAGCCTAAGTTCGAAGAGGACCTGCTTAGATGGATTTCCTTTTTGCCACCTTGAGGTGAGTTTTTTGTTTTCCCTCTTTTTTTGCTTTCTTGGGTCTTTTGGACCTTGTAAGTTTTGTACATATGTAACCTTTTTTGAGAGCAATAAAATTACTATGGGGTCCATACCCTACAGTTTCAAGTCAAAAAAATACTCCCGAACTCCCGCCCCAGTACTGGGTGGCGTCGAGGTTATCTCACCAACAACTGCATAAAAGAGTATTTTCGATGTCGGCGAACCTAAACTCAGGTATTCCAGAACTGCAACGATAAAATTGTGATGACAACACCTCGGAGCTCAACTCCCCGGGACACTGCCACAACCCCTAAATGATAGGAGGCACCAAGAACAATGTTCTCGCCACAAATCATCGAAACGATTCCAAGATACCCGCGTGATCCTAAAAAAATTTAGTGAAATTTGAGAAGAGAAGAGTCAAAACTCTACGTCAGGATGCCTTACCAGAGCGATGAAGGGACTGGAGAGTAAAAAGAAGTCCTAACTCTCCGATATATATAATCCTAAATGACTCAAAACATTTTTCTAGACTCAACAACGCCAGCTATTCGATCAAGCAGGGGGGCTTCTAGGGTCGGGGAAGGCTGTGATTACCAACTTGTAACGCCCTCGATGCGGCTATATCTCCTACGTGTCGAAGTACGACTTAGAGGCATGACCGCATTGAAAGCAATGTTGCAAGTAAGGTAATCTTCACAACAACCCATGTAAATAGATAATAAGGGAAAAGGAACATAGTTGGCTTACACTCGCCATGTCACACAAATACATGAATAACGTTACAATCATCCAATACACTCATGGTCCGAATCGCCCCAACATGTGACACGGTCCCGATCGCCCCAACTGGGCACCTCTACTGATCATCTGGGAAAGACACATAGTAACGGTGAGAGTCTTCGTCGAACTCCCACTTAAGCTCAAGCACATCGTCTGGAACGGTATCACCGGTCCCTGCATCTGGTTTGGAACTAATCTGTGAGTCACGGGGACTCAGCAATCTCGCACCCTCGCAATCAAGACTATTTAAGCTTATAGGTAAGGCAAGGTAATATGTGGAGTTGCAGTAAGCGACTAGCTTATATGGTGGCTATCCTGTTCGCAAAAGATAGCGAGAAGAGAAAGCAAAGCACGAACGAAGAACTATGATCAAGAAGTGATCCTATAACAACCTACGTCAAGCATTACTCCAACACCGTGTTCACTTCCCAGACTCCGCCGAGAAGAGACTATCACGGTTACACACGCGGTTGATTCATTTTAATTAAGTTAAGTTTCATGTTATCTACAACCGGACATTAACAAATTCCCATCTGCCCATAACCGCGGGCATGACTTTTGAAAGTTCAAATCCCTGCAGGGGAGTCCCAGCTTAGCCCATCACAAGCTCTCATGGTCAACGAAGGATATTCCTTCTCCCGAGACATTCCGATCAGACTCGGTATCCCGGTTTTACAAGACATCCTCGACAATGGTAAAACAAGTCCAGCAAGACCACCCGCTGTGCCGACAAATCCCGATAGGAGCTGCACATATCTCGTTCTCAGGGCACACCGGATAAGCTAAGCGTACAGGATCCAATGTAACCCAAGTTGCCAAGGGACGGCCCCGCATGGTGCTCTGGGTTGGACCAATACTTAGAGAAGCACTGGCCCGGGGATTTAAAATAAAGATGACCCTTGAGTCCGCGAAACCCAAGGGAAAAGGCTAGGTGGCGAATGGTAAAACCAAGGTCGGGCCTTGCTGGAGGAGTTTTATTCAAGGCGAACTGGCAAGGGGTTCCCATTATAACCCAACCGCGTTAGGAACGCAAAAACCGGGAACATAACACCGATATGACGGAAACTAGGGCGGCAAGAGTGGAACAAAACACTAGGCATAAGGTCGAGACTTCCAGCCTTTACCAAGTATATAGATGCATTAAGATAACAAGATAATATAGTGATATCCCAATAATAAACAATGTTCCAACAAGGAACGGTCTCCAAACTTCACCTGCAACTAGCAACGCTATAAGAGGGGTTGAGCAAAGCGGTAACATAGCCAAACAACGGTTTGCTAGGACAAGGTGGGTTAGAGGTTTGACATGGCAATTTGCGAGGCATGATAAGCAAGTGGTAGGCATCATAGCATAGGCATAGCAAAGAGCGAGCATCTAGCAAGCAAAGATAGAAGTGATTTCGAGGGTATGATCATCTTGCCTGCAAAGTTGTCAAAGTTGACTTGATCCTCGTAAGCAAACTCAACGGGCTCCTCGTTCACGAACTTGTCTCCTGGCTCTACCCAAACAAGACAAAGAAGCAAAAGTAACACAATCAACCACGTGCAATGCTCAAACAACATGATGCGAACATGGTATGCTATGCGGGATGCGGTATGTGATGCATATGCAAGATTTGACAATGAATGATTGAACCTGGCCTCAACTTGGAAATCCAAGAGTGCCACGAGAAAGGTGAGTTGATTTCGGTTGAAATTGATATAAAGATCACCGGAATCGGATGCACGGTTTGGAAATGGCAAACAAAACAAATATGGCACCGGTCTGCAATAATCAGCAAGTAGCCATCTAATACATGGCAGGGATCCGCTCATGATGCTTGACAAAAGATGAACACTGAGCTACGGCCAATTCATCCATTAACAGGTTCAAACAAGCATGGAAAAAATGCAAATGATAACAGGGTTCAGACTTAGTGAAATTAACACAAGTCTGGAATTTAACATCAGGTAGCACAGTTTAGAGCATGAAAACTACATGCTACAGGAAATTAACATGGCAAAGCAAAGCACGGCATGAAGCTACTCAAAGCACTTAACAAAAGTCCCTTAGTGACCTTGAGCCAAAATGGATCATAAAATACAATTGCATGCATGTGAACATGGCAAAAACATAATACGATCTCAGACTTAGTGAAAAACTGGAGTATGCAAATCTGTTAACGAGTAGGCATGTTTACGAGCTCGATGCACGCACTACAGAGCATGGCATGACAAACTAAGCATACACCCATCAAGAATACATGTCATGGAAGGTAGACATGGCAATAACAACAATATAGCATGCACGGATCAATAACAACGTCCTCGGCAAAATCGCTAACAAGTCAACAATCTGCCAGGAATCACGAAATAGCAAAAGTAGAGCTCGATTGACTCAAGCTAGGGTGCTCCATAAATGCACACAAAGACATGGATGGATAGAGCACCACAATGTTAACAAATCATCCTTACTGATCATCCTCAAAAGAGGCACGGGTCACTAGGAAAGAACAAGAACATATGGCATAATGACAAAATCAGGACAAGGACTTAGTGAAATTCTAAGTCCCTGAAATCAGCATTACCGAGTACGCTACTTTGCAAGCTTGTGCAAGTCACCACACATATCACAAAAATACAAGGTAAGTACCTCTGTAAAGATGGCATGGCATATAACAAAACACATGTAGAGCTCACGAGCATATCATGCACACATTAATCATGGCAAAAATGACAAATAGCTATTTGATGGAACATATCTGACAATTATATCACATGGCCCTCTTCCAACAGCATTTCGGGCATCAAAATGAGCTCAAATGAAAATGATGCAATGAGATGAAATGATGCACACTTTGAGACGAACATATTGATATGCTACACGCACAAATCAGAGCTACGCATGCGGAGTTACGGCATGGGGAAAATGCTAAAATTACTAAAGCGGAGGCAAAAGTCAACCCGATCTAGATCTTAGATCTAAGGTTCCTGTAGCTGCGCGGAACCCAAGGATGGCCGGAATCGTCGAATTTCCTGGGGTGGCTTGCCGGAACAGGGACGCGGTGGAGGAAGGAGAGGCCGGAGCAGCGCGACAGAGCGTGGAGCTTGCGGGCGTCGACGTCGGCGGTGAAGGCGCGGCGGCCTCGGGACGACGGCGGCGGTCGGCACCGGCGGAGGGCAGCGGCGGTCGATGGCGGCGAAGGGCGGCGCCGGCCGGAGCACGGGCGGCGTGCCGCTTTGGGCCGGGGGGGCTGCGGGCCGCGCGGGCCTCGGCGGCGGTGGCCGCTGCGGTTCCAAGTGGCAGCGTGTGAATGGGCACGAGGGGCGGCGGCGGCTTTGTCTGGCGGCGGCGGACTTGTCCGGCCGCGCGGAGAGGAGCGGGGCTAGGGTTAGGGTGCGAATGGACCTGGAATTTCGGGTGGTGATGCCTGTTTATAGGTAGAGGGAGCTAGGAGGCTCCAAATTGAGCACGGTTTTCGGCCACACGATCGTGATCGAATGACCGAGATGATGGGAGAGGTTTAGGTGGGTTTTGGGCCAAATTGGAAGGGTGTTGGGCTGGAACACAAACGAGGCCTTCTCGGTCCCTCGGTTAACCGTTGGAGTATCAAACGAAGTCCAAATGGTACGAAACATGGCAGGCGGTCTACCGGTAGTAAACCAAGGCAACTTGGCAAGTCTCAGTCCAATCCAGAAATGTTTAACCCCCACACACGAAAATAGGTAGAAAGGGGCACCGGAGGAGATAGGAGTGCCGGAATGCAAAACAGATAACGGGGAAAATGCTCGGATGCATGAGATGAACACGTATGCAAATGCAATGCAACTGATGACATGATATGAGATGCATGAAAAAGGCAACAACACACGAAGACAAAAACCCGAACCCGAGGAAATAAAATAACTTAGTGCCGGAAACGACAAGAGTTGGGATACATATAAGGTAAATTATATCCGAGGTGTTACAGTGCCGCACAACCCCTATGTTTCACCGATGAGGTGCTGGACCATGAATTTCCACAGGGATTCAAACCCGCAAACGTAGAGGCATACGACGGAACAACAGACCCTGGGGTCTGGATTGAGGATTGTATCCTCCATATCCATATGGCTCGAGGAGATGATCTCCACACCATTAAGTATTTACCCCTCAAACTCAAAGGGTTAGCTCGGCACTGGTTTAAAAGCCTCCCCGAAAGCTCCATTGGAAGCTGGGAAGAGCTCGAAGATGCTTTTCGGGAAAAATTTCAAGGGACTTATGTCCAACCTCCGGATGCGGGCGATTTAAGTCATATAACTCAATAGCCCTGAGAGTCAGCCCGAAAGCTTTGGAACAAGTTTCTCACTAAATAGAACCAAATAGTCGACTGTCCGGACGCTGAAGCCTTGGCAGCTTTTAAACATAGCGTCCGAGACGAATGGCTTGCCAGACACCTCGGCCAAGAAAAGCCGAGAATAGTGACAGCATTAATGAGCCTCATGACCAGCTTTTGTGCGGGCGAGGACAGCTGGCTAGCCCGATGCAGCACCAGCGACCCAAGTACATCCGAAGTTAGAGATGGAAACGGGAAATCACGATGCAGCAAAAATAATAAGCACCGGAATAAAGAACACAACCCGAAGAGCACGTCCGTAAACGCCGGATTCAAAAGCTCTCGGCCAGGTCAGCAAAAGCTGCCCTCTAAAGGTGCCACAGATGAACTGTCCAGCCTAAACAAAATTCCGGACCAAATATGTCAGATCCATAGTACCCTCGATAAACCTGCAAATCATACCCCCAGAGAATGTTGGGTCTTCAAGCAGTCCGGCAAGCTCAACGCTGGACATAAGCGACAGGATATACCAAGCGAAGACGAGGATGAGCCTCGCAAACAAAGCACTTGGGAACAGAACAAATTTCCACCAGAAGTCAAAAACAGTAAACGTGTTACACGTGAAAAAGGGTAGAAACAAAGCGGCACCCCCAGATAAATATGCCCAAGGGCCTATCACCGCGGAGTTCTGCCACTAGCCGTCTCAGCCGACCACCTTTGACCATCAGGATTACTCGGCAAGTATCCGACGCGCAGGATGGGCTGCCTTGGTATTAGATCCAATAATTGACGGATACCACTTCACACGAGTCCTGATGGACGGTGGCAGCAGTCTAAACCTGATCTATTAGGACACAGTCCGCAAAATGCGGATAAACCCAATGAAAATTTTCCATAGCAATACTACCTTTAAAGGAGCAACGCCAGGCCCAGGGGCTCATAGCACGAGCTCCCTGCTACTAGAGGTTATACTCGGCTTCCCCGATAACTTACATAGTGAAAATTTAACCTTCCACATTGCTCCGTTCCAAAGTGGCTATCAAACACTACTTGGACGAGAAGCTTTCACTCGCTTTAATGCAATAGCGCATTACGCTTCCCTCACGTGTAAGATGCCCGGTCAACATGGCATCATTACAGTAAATGGAAATATTGAGCGATCCCGGTGCGCCAAAGAGAATGCGGCTGCCTTGGCAGCTGCACACTAAACGGCCTCACCAACTAAAGCATTTGACAGGTCGTTAAGACCACGGACGCGGTTAGACTAGTCCGGTGCAGCTATATGTAATTAATATAGGTCTGATGGCCACACGCCTATTACAAATACAAGGGGCTCAACGCGCGTAGACAAGTGGCAATTTTTACTCATCTTGATCTATATATGGTTTCTTTAATATAACCTACCTTTTTGCACGACAACTTTTCACCTAAGTTCCTCTCTTTTACATATGACCATCGTGCTACACCCGTCTAGGATACGGCACAACAGAGACATAGGCGCAGACGTGCAGCAGGGACCCGTTCCAAGGATTCTTTTTAGATTAAGACCCTGCATAAACCTTTCTTACTGTCTCTTGTTGATACACATCCCTCGGATTCTCAGTACTACTGAGAAGGATGCTGGTGTCTTGGCATGTGGCCACGTCAGAATAATGCACGTACCTGGACACCAGGGGCTTCTTACAAAGGGCACTGTTTAGGCCTGGTTTATACCATAATGACCGAATACCTTAGGGAGTGTTCGGCGTCGTGAGTTTGGCCTTATATGCATCAGCTCCGAATCATGTATTTGGTCAAATGTTGGGTTTGCCCGGCTCCTGTGTTTTGCTGCCTTATGTTTTGCACTATCGGCTAAGGCAGCACCAGGAGAACTACTGCGATTGTGCCCCAGTTCATCCGGACGAGCACCTCAGTAGAGAAAGCCGAAAACTGACTGTCATGATATAGCGTGAGACTAGTCAACCACTCGATGACCTAATGGAATGTTAGAATTCCTCTGCCTTAATGAAGGGTCATTTCCCGGCCAGGCATGTACGCACCCCAAATTCGGGAGAGTGCGGAGCCACCAGGGGCTATATAGTAGCCCCACCGTCAAACTCCTATGGCTAAGTGAAAGTGTTAAAGCATTATAGTCCGGTTGCCTCGTTCGCTGCGCTATCACCTCCTTAATAGGACCAAGACATTGGATTAAGTGTGAACACGCGTCTTCTACGAACACCTTCGCATTATATGCGTGGGGGTTGAAGCCGATGACTGCAATCTTTCAGGTTATATACATATATACATAAACGGCCGCACAGGAGGCATCACATTACTTTCAGGAAAAAGTATAAATACAGCCTTAATAAATTTCATAAACATTGTTTTGGGAATACATGTGACTCAAACATAACATTCTCCGAGTACTGGACCTCTATCGAACGAGCGCCCTCTAGAACTTCTTCAAAATAGTGCTCGGCTGCCACTCGACCTATGGTCGAACCCTGCGTCGCGACAGTGGTGGCATCCATCTCCACCCAGTATGTTTTGACACGGGCAAGGGCCATCCGTGAGCCTTCTATGCATGCCGACCTCTTCATCGCATTAATGCGCGGTACCGCACCAAGGAACTGCTGCACCAAGCTAAAATAGTTGTTCGGCTTTGGCCTTTCCGGCCACAGATAATCCACAACAGACCTCATGGCAAGTCCAGACAATCTATTGAGTTCGGCCCATTCGGCAAGCTAATCTGTCAATGGAAGCGGACGCTCTGGAAAGTTAAATTGCGACCAGAAGAGCTTGTCCACTTCACGATCTGTTTGATCTTCGAAGTATTCGGCCGCATCGATAGCGCTCGCCGCTAAGTCCATATATGCGTCGACCGAATTCCACAGCCGATCCAGAGGGGCATACCACGGATCGCCAAACTTCCTCCACAACATAAAGGGCTTCCAAACCACAATGTCCCCGGCTTCACGCAGTTCCTCCTTCGCTCTCATTGCAGAGCGGGTGTCTTTGGTAGCCATTGTGGACTTTTCAAGGTCCGTCGCCTTCGCTCGGTTTTCTTCGTCAAGGAACTGGCAATGGTCGGTAGTGTCTTTTAACTTTACAGCCATCTTGGCCATTTTCTCTTTACTCTCGCAATGCACGGCCTTCTCGGCTCTCAACTCTCCGGCCCCCTTGAAAGCAGCCGCATTACTAATCCTTGCTTGTTCTTTGGCTCGGGCAAGTTCCGCCCGAAGGGTCTCCACGGTGGCAGCTCCATCTGCAGTCACAACATATTAAAGATACTGGCATCACGCTGCTCTTCCTATGTGACATTCACCAGAAAACATTACTTACCCTATGCCTCGTCAAGCCGCTTGTTAACAAGCTCGATGTCAGCATCTTCCGCATCCAGTTGCCGCTTTAGTTCAGCAAACTCATTAGTCCGGCTAGCCACCGGAGCTTCCACCACCTGCACATAAATGCGGTATGGTTATTACCTGGGACTACGATCCTCTATTTGCCGCCATTCTCAGCGAGAAGCAGAGTCTCAGGGGCTACTATCTACACAGGGCACACCTAAAAATGTGCGATACTATCACAAATGTATATCATTTCACGTACCTCAAAACCCGCTAGTAGACTCATAAAGGCTTCATGCAACCCGCTTTCAGAGGATGAAATCCTTTCCATCACCGTACCCATCAACATACGGTGTTCTACTGAGATGGTCGCTCGCTTTAGCAGATCCCTCAGTGCGTCCAACCGCTTACCAGACGGCGCCGGACTCCTTTGTTTAATCCCTTCAAGAGCCGGATGCTGGGGACATCGGGTGACTATAGGATTATCTTCTGGCCTCGCCGGATTCGGAGAGGCCCTCCATGACGACACTTCAAGGTCGCCCGCTTCTTGAGCGGGGGAGTCCGGGGGAGGCATTTCGCTCTCCATCATCTCCGGAAGAAGGTCCCCTGAAGACGAGCTCTGTTGAGAAGGGCTAAGATCCGAACTGCAAGATAAACGCTTCGGTTACTTTCCCCGGAAGTAAGGTATAATATCTTTACTATTAAGCATTTTTATCACTCACGGCTCGTTAGAGGGCTGATCCCATGCGGACTTTGTGCGGCAAGAGCACCATCCGAGGCAGGACCCTCTGGTGGAGACTTCTTCTCCCGTTTGGAAGCCTTGGTTTCCGGATCTTCAGAGGCAGTCCTCTTCCTTCCCCGAAGCGAGAGAAGGTCAGATTCTTCCCCTTGGTTATCCTCCTTCATGGAGGCACTCATTCCCTCAGCTGGAATTGGTAGTGATGGGGGCCCGCTTTCTCCCTCATTATTCCCCTCTTTATCTTCCTTTGAGGGCTCCGGGCAAGGAGCTAGCTCGAGCATCTTTTCCAGTACCGGATTGTCCAAACCCTCAGGAAGGGGGGCCGAACACCGAATCATCTTCGCCTTTGTTAGCCAGTCCTGGTCAAAGAGCGATTTCTCAGACTGACGTCATGATAAATGAAAGACGGTGTGTTCGGCTAGAGGATTACTTACTTGGTCGGCGGTGCGGTTGCTGCTCAGGCCCACGTCCTCGGTAGTATCCAGACACTCTATTTGGGGTCCGAAGAATGAATTATACATCTCCTCGTGCGTCAGGCTGAGGAAATTCTGAATAGTGCACGGTCCTTCTGGGTTGAACTCCCACATGCGGAGGGGCCGGCGTTTGCAAGGCTGGACTCGACGAACTAGCATGACTTGCACCACCATAACCAGACTGAAATCTCCTTCGAAGAGATCTTGAATGCGGCTCTGCAGTATAAGCATGTTCTTGGCTGGACCCCAGCTCAGCCCTCTTCTAATCCATGACATCAGTTGTGGTGGAGGGCCCGAGCAAAAAGTAGGGGCAGCCACCCACTTGGCACTTCTGGGAGCTGTGATGTAAAACCACTCCCGTTGCCATAATCCGGACACCTCTAGAAAGGAACCCTTTAGCCATGGAACTCCGGTGATCTTGCTTATTAATGCGCCTCCGCACGCTACATGCTGCCCCTCGACCATCTTCGGCTTGACATCAAAGGTCTTGAGCCACAGGCCGAAGTGAGGGGTAATGCGGAGGAAGGCCTCACATACGACAATAAATGCCGAGATGTGGAGAAAGGAGTCCGGGGCTAGATTGTGGAAATCTAGCCCATAATAGAACATCAAACCCCTAACGAAGGGATCCAGAGTGAGGCCTAGACCTTGGAGGAAGTGGGAGATGAACACAACGTTCTCGTTGGGTTCGGGAGTAGGGACGACCTGCCCTCGGGTAGGTAGCCGATGCAAAACCTCGGCAGTCAGGTATCTGGCCTCCCTCAACTTCTTGATATCCTCTTCCATAACGGAGGAGGGCATCCACCGTCCTTGAAGGCTAGATCCGGACATGATTGAAGGTCCGAAGCACCTGACCTGGGCTTTGGGTGTTAGAACTCGAGGCGGGGGAAGGATTTGATTGAGCATGGGAGGGAAAAGAGTAAAAGCCTTGTCTGTTTATAAAGAGGGTGAATATCGAGCATCCTCCTAGTGGCTGTTTGGGACTTGCCTAAAATCTAGGAGTCATAGGCACGGTTGGGTTACCCATGACCGTATTGATGAGAATCCGGTAATTAGGGGAACATGATCTCTGCTTTGACAAGACGTGTCAAGAAACCGCCTCGTGTTATGTATGGAGCTGGTTGAAGAAAAACGGTTCGAATAATCACCAAGGCATGGCCTGATGTCATGTTGCCAAAGTGTGTCAGCAGATTAAGATTTGTGGAAATATTATTCTCTCTACGGTGGTATGTGGAATTTATTTTGCAGGGTCGGAAACTATCCTAGTATTCAAACTCTTCTGTGATGTGTTCGGAGGAGGAACCCGCCTTGCAATGCCGAAGACAACACTGCGCGCCGGACTCATCGTCATTGAAGCCTGGTTCAGGGGCTACCAAGGGAGTCCTAGATTAGTAGGTATCCGGACAGCTGGACTATAACCTTTTGCCGGACTGTTGGACTATGAAGATACAAGATTGAAGACTTCGTCCCGTGTCCGGATGGGACTCTCCTTGGCGTGGAAGGCAAGCTTGGCAACACAGATATATAGATCTGCTTCTTTGTAACCGACCTTGTGTAACCCTAACCCTAACCCTCTCTGGAAGGAAAGTTCTCCAGGAATGCATCTGCCAGGTTCTCCCAACATCCAATGGAGATTGCTGGCAAGGTATTCAGCCAATGCTGAGCCGGTCCTTTGAGTTTCAACGGGAGATACTGGATAGCGTGTAGATCATCCCCGCGGGCCATGTGAATGTGGAGGAAGAAATCCTTGATCCATACCCCAGGGTTAGTAGTACCATCGTATGATTCAATATTCACGGGTTTAAACCCTTCTGGGAAGTCATGATCCTCTATGTCGGGCTATGTCACGACGCAGTTCGTACGAGTCATATCTGCCATGTTTGGCCCGACCGGATTTATTTTTGGTATATCCGAAATGACGGTCATTGTCATGTGTTGGGGCGCGCCCTCGTGATCCGAAGATTGATCTTTTGTGTCCTGCTTTGTTTTCCAATACGTCCGGCAGGTCCTGCATGTTACCTCGGGCCTTGCTGTTTTTGTTTGACTGGCGACGGGGTGCGGGCTGGACTTCAGGCTTATATGCCACTTTGTCGCGGCCACGAGATGGCCAGTCTGCCGCATCATTTGCTGGAAGTGCAGGATTTAATGCTTCCTCTTCAAGTTGGAGTAGCAACCTGCGCTTTGGGAAACTTTTGATTGGGCGCTCGAGTTCGTGTTCCTCGACTGCCAGGACCTCAATCCATCTATCCGCTAGCGGATCTTGCTCAACTTGAAGCTGTTGTTGCTTTTTCATCAGGCTTTTTGCTGTGGCAATAAGCTGGCGCTTCAAGCGCTCCTGTTCGATGGGATCCTCAGGCACGGTAAATTCTTCGTCGACGAGGCTCACCTCCTGTTCGGAGAGAGGCATGTAATTGTCATCCTCTGATTCTCTGTCTACTTCCTGTTCGTTGGGGCTGGCTTGCCCATCCTCCTGCTCAAAGCCTGCCTGGAGGGGATTGTCTTCGTCTTTGGCACTATTTGCGGCGTTATTGTCTCCTGTGCCGGTATCGCTGTTTTTGCTATTGCGGGGTTTAGAGTGGCGCCGATGACGCCGGTTCTTGGATTGCTTCTCGGGGGGGGGGGTTATCCTCCGTTGCGTTATTGCCATCGCTTTCTTTGGGGGTGTCCACCATGTATATATCATACGATGAGGTGGCAGTCCAGCGCCCTGTGGGCGGTGGTTCCTGTTCGTCTCCCGCATCATCGTCGAAACCGTCGATGTCTTCGGAGTCAAAGTCGAGCATGTCGGTTAGGTCGTCGACAGTGGCTATTAAGTGGGTGGTGGGTGGGGAACGAATTTCTTCTTCGTCCGCTTCCCACTCAAGCCGGACATAGTTCAACCAAGGGTCTCCTGACAAGGAGAGAGAACGTAATGAGTTTAGCACGTCACATAGGGGCGAGTGCTGAAAGATATCTGCGGAGGTGAACTCCATGATCGGTGCCCAATCAGATTGGAGGGGAACTGAAGCGAGTGGTTTGGAGTCTGTGGCCGGGGACGAATCCGAGTGTCCGGCAACACAGCTCTCATAGGAGGTGAAGTCAGTATTCATCTCTATCGCCGCTGAGTGTGCGGCCTCCATGGCGGGGTCCATCCACCCGTCCTAGGACGTCGCGATCTGTCCCGGATTGAGGGCCGGAGTAGTTACAGGTGTGATCTCCCGAACAGTGTCCGATGGCAGAGCTAAATCAAGCTCATCGTGACTATGCGGCGTACCTGACCTGGGTTCGAATCCGTCAAAGATAAAGTCTCCGCGGATGTCGGCGGTATAGTTCAAGCTTACAAACCTGACCTGATGGCCAGGGGCGTAGCTCTCGATCTGCTCCAAATGGCCAAGCGAGTTGGCCCGTAGTACAAATCCGCCGAATACGAAGATCTGTATGGGGAGGAAAACCTCACCCCAGATCGCATCGTTGCCGATGATCAAAGGAGCCATCAAGCCTTTGTTGTGACGTTACAGTGGAACTCTCAATGAAAGCACCAATGTCGCTGTCAAAACCGGTGGATCTCGGGTAGGCCCAAACTGTGCGTCTAAGGCGGATGATAACAGGAGGCGGGGGACACAATGTTTACCCAGGTTCGGGCCCTCTCGATGGAGGTAATACCCTACTTCCTGGTTGATTGATCTTGATGATATGAGTATTACAAGAATTGATCTACCATGAGATTCATCAAAATAAGCAAACAACACATGAAAAATAGAATCTATCAAAAACAGAACAGTCTGTAGTAATCTGTAGCTAGCGCAAGATCTAGAACCCCAAAAATTATAAAAATAAATTGCTGGACATTAGGAATTTATCTATTAATCATCTGCAAAAAGAATTAACTAAATAGAACTTTCCAAATAAAAATGGCAGCTGTTCTCGTGAGCGCTTAAGTTTCTATTTTTTACAGCAAGATATCAAGACTTTCCCCAAGTCTTCCCAACGGTTCTACTTGGCACAAACTCTAATTAAACACAAAAAAGACAACCAAACAGAGGCTAGGTAAACTATTTATTACTAAACAGGAGAAAAAAGCAAGGAATAAAAATAAAATTGGGCTGCCTCCCAACAAGCGCTATCGTTTAACGCCCCTAGCTAGGCATAAAAAGCAAGGATAGATCTAGGTATTGCCATCTTTGATTTTCAACTTTTTAGCGGAATCAAGCTCGAATCCGGGAGGTTTTTTACGTTTCCCTTCATATTCTGAAATTTTTAGATCTAAAGAATTCAAC
The DNA here is from genome assembly GCF_018294505.1 of Triticum aestivum. Taxonomy (NCBI): domain Eukaryota; kingdom Viridiplantae; phylum Streptophyta; class Magnoliopsida; order Poales; family Poaceae; genus Triticum; species Triticum aestivum. The sequence continues at coordinate 392,746,770 of NC_057803.1, read as the reverse complement.
CGCTTAATGCAAAGAGTAATCAACATATTCATGCGGTGAATATTTCCGCTAACTTTCTTAAGAGGTTCAAGAGACTTCTGTAAAATCTTAGTAACTTCACAAACTTTAAAAAAACTTGTGTCTCTTCCTGGGTAGGATGAGGCCCCTTTTGTTGAGGTAGTGTTCCCACTAGACCTTCTATAATTTCAAGTGCAATATGGGGATCAATTTCAATAAAATTGCCTTTGGCAACGCAATCCAAGAGTTGTCTATGAGACATATTTAATCCAACATAGAAATTGCGAAGCGAAATTCTCAGGTTCACTTCAGAGGTACAATTATGATAAGACTCCATTATCCTCAACCAGGCATCTTTTAAGTTTTCTCCTTGTCTTTATTTGAAGTGAAAGACTTCAGACTCAGGGGACAACAGAGTGGATAAGGGTCTAGCCATGGCGACAAGCAAACGGAAAAGAGGCGAATAGAGAAAGAGAGGGAGGATAGAGAGAGAGAGAGGGCGAATAAAAGGGCAAGGGTGAAGTGGTGGAGCGGAAAACGAGAGGCAAATTGCAAATAATGTAATGCGGGAGATAAGGGTTGTGATGGGTACTTGGTATGTTGACTTTTGCATAGCCTCCCCGACAACGGCGCCAGAAATCTACTTTCTACCTCTTGAGCACTACGTTGGATTTCCTTGAAGAGGAAAGGATGATGCAGCAAAGTAGCATAAGTATTTCCCTCAGTTTTTGAGAACCAAGGCATCAATCCAGTAGGAGTCTATGCACGAGTCCCTCGTACCTGCACAAAGCAAATAACTCCTCGCAACCAATGCGATAAGGGGTTGTCAATCCCTTCACAGTCACTTACGAGAGTGAGATCTGATAGATATGATAGGATAATATTTTTGGTGTTTTTGTGATAAAGATGCAAAGTAACATAAAAGCAAAGTAAAAAGCAATGGAATTAACTTAGTATTGGAAGATTAATATGATGAAGATAGACGCGGGGGCCATAGGTTTCACTAGTGGCTTCTCTCAAGAGCATAAGTATTTTGCGGTGGGTGAACGAATTACTGTTGAGCAATTGACAGAATTGAGCATAGTTATGAGAATATCTAGGTATGATCATGTATATAGGCATCACGTCCGAGACAAGTAGACCGACTCCTGCCTGCATCTACTACTATTACTCCAGTCATCGACCGCTATCCAGCATGCATCTAGAGTATTAAGTTCATGAAAACAGAGTAACATGATGTAGAGGGATAAATTCATGCAATATGATAAAAACCCCATCTTGTTATCCTCGATGGCAACAATACAATACGTGCCTTGCTGCCCCTACTGTCACTGGGAAGGACACCGCAAGATTGAACCCAAAGCTAAGCACTCCTCCCATTGCAAGAAAGATCAATCTAGTATGCCAAACCAAACTGATAATTCGAAGAGACTTGCAAAGATAACCAATCATACATAAAAGAATTCAGAGAAGATTCAAATATTGTTCATAGATAATCTTGGTCATAAACCCACAATTCATCGGTCTCAACAAACACACCGCAAAAACAAGATTACATCGAATAGATATCCACAAGAGAGGGGGAGAACATTGTATTGAGATCCAAAAAGAGAGAAGAAGCCATCTAGCTAATAACCATTGCCCCGAAGGTCTATGGTAAAATACTCACACTTCATCAGAGGGGCTATGATGTTGATGTAGAAGCCCTCCGTGATGGATGCCCCCTCCGGCGGAGCACCGAAATAGGCCCGAAGATGGGATCTCGTGGATACAGAAAGTTACGTTAGTGGAATTAGGGTTTTGGCTCCGTATCTGATCGTTTGGGGGTACGTAGGTATATATAGGAGGAAGGAGTACGTCGGTGGAGCAACAGGGGGCCCACGAGGGTGGAGGGCGCGCCTGGGGGCGGTGGTAGGCGCGCCCCCTACCTCGTGGCCTCCTCCGTTATTCTTGATGTAGGGTCCAAGTCGCCTAGATCATGTTCGGTGAGAAAATCACGTTCCCGAAGGTTTCATTCCATTTGGACTCCGTTTGATATTCCTTTTCTTCGAAACCCTAAAATAGGGAAAAAATAGCAATTCTGGGCAGGGGCCTCCGGTTAATAGGTTAGTCCTAAAAATAATATAAAAGTGGATAATAAAGCCCAATAATGTCCAAAACAGTAGATAATATAGCATGGAGCAATAAAAAATTATAGATACGTTGGAGACGTATCATTGGACCTTTTAAAAGATCCCAGGATAAAAAGACCCACCTCTTGGTGGCGGTTGACAAATTTATGAAGTGGCTTGACGCAGAGCCGGTGAGTAACTGTGACGCAGCGACGACGGTTCAATTCATCAAAAAGGTGATTTTCTGTTTTGGCTACCCTCACAACATTATAACTGATAATGGCACTAATCTGTCTAAAGGTGTTATGAAAAAATTCTGTCAATGAGAACATATTCGTCTTGATGTGTCATCAGTCGCTCACCCCCAGTCCAATAGTCAAGCTGAAAGAGCCAATAAAGAAATTTTGAGAGTCATGAAGCCCCAACTTATGGTCCCTTTGCAGAGGACACCGGGTTGTTGGATGGAGGAGTTGCCTTCAATGCTATGGAGTATCAATACTACCCCCAACAGATCTACGGGTTACACGCCTTTCTTCATGGTTTACGGAGCAGAGGCGGTTCTCACTAGTGACATCCGTCACGACTCACCCCGTGTGGCAGATTATGTTGAAGTTGATAATGAAAAAGCACGTCAGGATCCTCTTGACCTGTTGGATGAAGAGTGTGACCTTGTGGCGGCTCGTTCGGTGATTTACTACCAAGATCTGCGTCGTTATCATAGCCGCCGGGTTAAAACCAAGACTTTTCAAGAAGGAGATTTGGTGCTCTGGCTCATCCAGGATCAAACTGACATACACAAGTTATCCCCACCTTGGGAAGGGCCCTTTGCAGTTAGCAAAAATTTGAACAATGTGTCATACTACCTTATCGATGTTCGAGACCACAAGGACTCATGCACGTTGGAGGAGGAGACCCGCTAGCCGTGGAATATTGCTCATCTTCGGCCATATTACACCTAAGCCATCGGCTCTTGTGATGTACATATTTCTACCAATGTATATATTTATGACTAGTATAATAAAGCCAGCATCCCTGATATTTCAGGGCCTTTGTCGTTTCATTTATGAGAATCTGAGTCTTTATTGTCTCTTCATAAGATCACTTGGGAGCTTCTTCCTCATTGAGCATAGCATGACTACCCTCTTGATCCGACCTGTATGCCTTGATTGCAAAATGCTTGGGGGCTTCCTGCTCATTGAGCATAGCTATGACTACCCTACTGCTCCAGCTTATACGCCTGGAATGAAATATTACTTGGGGGCTCCTTATTAATGAATAGAGCTTTGTTGTCCCTTATAATAGGCTTGGACGCCAGGTGTATTCACCAAAAATACAGGTTATCCTGCCTTTGTTTGCCTGCCACTCAGACCATGTAATCCTGGAATGACTTGCTATACTCTTGACAATCAATCTTGTATAGACACTAAATTTGTTAAAGTTAAAACTACGATTATTCGTGTGAGGTCTGGCTTACTGGTTTGAATTAAGGTTTAACTTAGCGGCTGTGTGGCCCTTGAATAGTACTTGACATTGATGCTTGACAGCCCATGGATGCCTTGGTTTTTCTGATTTACATTTCCTTTGAATATTTTTTCATGTTTTGTGCCATGTTGATATATGGTTGAAAAATGATTAGGGCCATGTTGCCTTATGACTCATACATGAATCTATCCGGAGTTTTATTAACCCTGCCTGGCTTTGAAATTTAAGTCGCCAGTGTGTGATTATTATGTGCTTGGAGTTCTGTGCTCTAAGCTTTGGGATGTTACCCTTGCTGCACATCGCGTTGTAAGCCGATAGCGTGAATAAATTTTATAGGGCACTGTGCTCTAAGTCTTTGGGTTGTTACCCTTACTGCATGATGTGTGGTAAGCCGATGGTATGAACAAATATCATTGGTATGATATTTATTTTGTTTTCATTAGACGAGGTTTTATAAACTCGCTCTGGTTATGGACTATTCAGTCACCAGTGGATTTTATGGGGCATTATGACCCGCCCTGGGGTAAAGCACCAGGGTACCTATTATCTTCTTATGTGCAGGAAAAATGATAAGCATGGTCTGCATAATTGATGACATTATAAGCATAAGTGGCATATCTTCAAATAATGGATCAACAGTGTTATGCAAATAAACACGCACGATGGCATGGCTGTTCATGGTTTTTTTCATCTAGCTTATTACAAGGTATCATGTGGCCGCAAAAGAATAAGTGTTTTTGAGACACACAACATCCAAATGCTATGGCCGGTAAACTAGCTCGTGAATAAAGGCTTCTAGTCTTGGCGGGTTGAAGCCTCCGGGTCATTCTGTGCTGCTTCTTCTTCTTCCTCCTCCATCGTCTGGAAGTCAGCGGTGGCCCAATTGATTCCAGTCAAAGCCTTGAACACTACCTCATCATCAATAAGTGTTTACGGGTTGATATCAGGGGCATAGGTGTGCATACGAATTGGCGGAGTAAGTGCCTGGGCCTCATGAACCGGTACCTTCACCTTCTTATTTTTAGCATCATAAGCCGCCTGGCATTGGGATAGATCTGTTTCTTCCGCCAGCTTACTCGCTAATGGATGCATTGCTCTTGCTATTTGGGCAAAGTTAGTAGCACTAAAGGAAAACCCGTCTTATTTGACACTTGGGGAGCCACTGGCTAATTATTCTGGATCAAGATCTGCTTGACAGGCCTTTGCCCAGCTCAGGGCAGTCATGGCGTCGGCTCTTGCTGGTGATAGCTTCAGATCATCAATCCTCTAGAGCACCACTGATAGTTTCTCCAATACTTCTTTGATAAGTGAAGGATGTTACTTTTTATGAGAAATGGCAGATATGACCCTTTGAATGCCAGTATATAACTATTCTACCAAAGTGTACGTGGCTTTGAGATTTTTGCACATATCTTGACCAAAGTTGGAGCTTCTGGGTACTGTATCAGCAAATAAGATTGGTAAACCGGCAAAGGATTTTTATATGTTATGGACGAAGGATCAAAAAATAGTGTTATTGACTGAACACAGCAGTTGTCATGTTACTGATCTGGCTTTTTAAGTCGGACAACTCTTCAGTCACCGGTTTAAGGGAAGCTTCAGCTTCTTCTGCTCTTTTGACTAGAGCTACCTTTTTGGTGTCCAAGCTGCTCCTGTCAGCCTTGACGTCCTTCTTCATATTTTCCATATCTTGCAAAGCAGTTTTCAAAGCTGTCTGATGCGTTTGATGTTGTAGCTTGCAGAGTGGAGATGTTTTGACGAAGATCAGCGACTTGGGTTTCTTTTATATTAAGCTCAGCCTGTACAGTACAAAGATCGGGAGTATTATGATCATCTTATCAGAAGTCCCAAGGACAATACAAGTATTTTACATGGCAGTTGGGGGCTAATGCATATTGCTCTTTTTTTATGACAATTCTTTACTGACCTAGCTATGCTGCTATGACTATAGCCGACTCATGAGGGCTACGTAGCTGGATTTTATTCACTGTAATGGTGATAAGTCCCGGCTTATTCATGATGATTGAACCTGACCTTGGGGGCTACATGTGCAAACTTGATTGTTACAACTTGATTTTCCGGTTTAACTTGTCAGTTTAAGCTAGCACTAGCGAGATATATATGCAAAATTAAAAGGTATGTTTTGAAGACCTGGCTTTAACTATACAACTTAAGCCAACCATTGGGGGCTACTTGTTGATTCTGCGGTTCTAACAAGCTATGACATGGATATAAAGTTCAGCAAGAATGTTTAAAAGTTTACATCTTATTCAAGTTTATCATATCCAATAGACATGGCGGTTGACATATATATATATATATATGTGGAGAAGATGATAATGTTTACCTCAACATGCTCCTTCATCAGATTGACCAAGCCGGCTTCAAAGTCACGACTGGTGTGAAGGCGGTTTAAATAGCCGGAGTGAATCTCTCCGGCGCTGAACTGGGCATAGCTTTCTAAGTCCACCTTCCACTTGCCTTTATCAACAACAACAAGTTCTACTTTAATGCTCTGCTTGGATAAGGTAGTGGGGTTAACTGATGCTGTATAATCAAGCCCAGTAATGATGACATCATTAGCCTTTTCTTCAGCAGGCTTGATGGGACTTGGCGGTTTAGTGATGGCCGACTCAATGTCCATATTGTCTATTGTGACGTCTTGCTATTCTGGTGGCGGGTCATCAATGGTAGCCTCAGAAATTTGATGGCAATTGCTTCTCTAGCTCAGAAGGGTTGGAATCTTTAGCCGGCTTGTTCATTTTTGCCTTCTTATTGGGCTTGGCCACGCCACTGAAAATAAAAATATAAAGATATCAGCATATCAACCAACATGAAATTTCAAGTGATTAAATATTTCTTACCCAGGAGAAACTTTGAAACCAGAATCTGAGTTCTAGTTGACTCGCTGTAAGAGGAGTGAGATGTTCCCTGATAATTTGAGTCGGATGAGTTAAGTGGCTGACACATAAGACCAGCTTTTGGATAAAGTAATGATGAAGTTTGTGGCACCTCGTTCCGGCCCTTTTGAGGGGCCGGTGTGTTGGGTAAGCCGGAGGAGAGTGTCCCTCTGCTATTCCAGGTCTATCGACGAGCCTCGTGCTGTTGTTGCTTCAAAAGAAAGTTTGGATCTAGGTAAGCTAAAGGGTGAGAAAACCTTACTTTCTGGCTCACTTTTCAAGTTGTTTGTCTTGGTAAACTCTCTGAGTCAGAGGAAATAAGGGTTACCTCGGCTGGCTTCCGCGTCATCGTGATAGTAATCATTGTCAATAAGATGTATAAAAAATGAGCCAATTGAGTCAAGTTCTACCTCCGACTCATCATCATCATTGTCGTCCAAGCTAAGTAACTCGGAGGGGTTGGTTTTCTTCTTGGCAGGTTTTTTGATAGCTTTGCTCTTTCTCCGGGTCTTCTTGGTCGGCTTGTCCTGCAGCTTCTTATTCCAAAAAGGAGAATGGGCCTGTGAAAGTCAAACGATTATAAGAAGACAGTTTAAGTGGAAATGTGATTCGACTGAAAAATGTTTAACAAACTTATAGCTGGTGGTTGGTTGAGTGTGTAGAAAGGATTCAGTCCGGCTTTGCTGCAATCTACCAAGCTCTCGTTCAGTAGAGTCTTGGTCATATTATTGATATCTTCATCAGTCAATTGGATCTGGCAGTGGCGCTGTGGATCTTTGAAGTCGCCGGTGCACTTGCACATTAAGCCAGGACGGCGGCTTAAGGGCAGAACTCTCCAGGTGACCCAACACCGAACTAGATCAATTTCGGTCAAGCCGTTGGCTAACAAGGCTCGGGTCTTTGAAAAAACAAGCATATATTTTTCCATTCCGCTGTACTGATGCGGTCAGGAAGAGGGTCCCTGTTGCTAAGCCGACTGACATGGTAACCCGACAGAGGATTTTCACCTTCCAGAGATGTGTCTTGGCAGTAAAACCAAGGTTGTTTCTAGTCTTTAGGATGACTAGGTGGCTTCGAAGCTGGGAAGGTGGCTTCTTTACGTCTCTGAATTGAAATACCACCCAATTCTAAACTGGGCCCGCTAGTAAATTTAGTCTGGCGATTCGGATAGTAGAACTCTCTGAACAGTTCTATGGTGGGCTCTTGCTGAAGGTAAACTTCACAGAAGACTTGGAAATTGCAGATGTTTGAAACAAACTTGGGTCCTATATCTTGCGGATGAAGTTGAAAAAAGTTCAGTACGTCATGGGAAAACTTTGAGCCGGGTGGGCTGAACCCCCAGAGCAAATGGTCAGTGAAAACTATAACCTCGCCCTCCTTGGGTTTATGGTATAAGCCACCATGGAAGTTATGGTACTTCAGATCTATCAGTGAAATTTTTGCTAAGTGATGGACAAACAGATTTTGCAGATTGATTCTGTATTTTTGGATCTACCGCAGTTTGAGAAAGAAAAGAAAAGTCTAAAACTAAGGTTGAGACAATGGAGGAAATATTGTTCTTGAGGGATTTCTGCGTAAAAAAGATATTTTTCTATTATTGGAAAGGAGCGTTAAACTACTTACGCGCTGCTTCCGTGATGTTTTTGCATTAAACTGAGCATGCTAAAAAGGAACGGTGAAGAACACCGATGAACTAAAGAACCCTAGTGTAGATCTGAGGCATGGGAAGATGAGCACTTGCGGATGCTGATGGACAACTGTGGCGTGCCGGCGTTCTCTGGTGCAGTCAAGTTGATGCAGCGGCCGGAGTTGAGGAAGTTGACAAGGTCGATAGCGGCGGAGCTCGGGCGCGTGCATGGCCTTCCGGAGAATAAGACGAAGAAGACGAGGCAAATGGGGGAAATGAAAAGGACCCATGTCCCTATTTATAAGTAGATGGATAACAGGCATGTGCGGGAATCGAGGAGGCCAAAAACTAATTATGTGGCTCGAATTTGGGAAAGTCCATTCAGGATAAAGATCTGTTAAGATGTTCTGAGCTTCAGGCGAAATTAATGCAAGATGATGTCATGGCGGGTTAGCATGATTATGTGATCTTATGTCATGGCGGGTTATACCAGATTCATAAAAGTTGAAGATGCAAGATTTTGCTAAGACAAGTATTGACGATTGATGTGAATAAGTTCAAATCAACCCATAGCCTAATGTTGGGGATGTAACTATTGGGTATGACCCGCCCAGGAGGGACCGGGTCATGCCACGGGTGGCTTAAGAAGAGAAGGCCCAGGAGGACGATGAGGATGGTAGTCCATAGAGCAAGCATATTGAAAGCCCAAGACCCGAAGGTGATTTGAGGCCGATGGGTATGAACCGCCATATTGTATGACTTGTATTGTAAGGCAAGCTTAGTTGGTCACCGAGCTGGACGTGTTGTGTATGAGCCGACCGGGACTATGTAAGCCGCTGGGCATCCACCTGTGTATATAAAGGGGTGACCCGGCGACGGGTTAGGACAAGGAACAAGAGATCGAGAACTAGGTCAAGCGTATTCGCTCCCTGGTAACCGAAACCCAAGCAATACAACCCCAAACTGGAGTAAGCCTTTACCTCGTCGGGAGGGGCTGAACCAGTATAAACTCTTTGTGTCCTTTGTCTCGATTAACCCCTTCAAGCTAACCGAGTTGCGATGGCTCCACGACTAAGTCCTTTCGCTAGGGCATCTATCGTGTTAAGTCCACGACACCTCGAGTGCTTGCCTACGATGAAGTAGCACAAGATCAGCACCGGCGTGAAGATGATGTGCTACTCGAGGAGAATCATCTTCGGGCTCCTACGTGTGCTGCACACTGATACATCTCCAATGTATCTATAATTTTTGATTGTTCCATGCTGTTTTATTATCAATCTTGGATGTTTTATAATCATTTTATATCATTTTTTGGTTCTAACCTATTGACATAGAGCCAAGTGCTAGTTGCTATTTTTTGCATGTTTTTTACATCGCAGATAATCAATACAAAACGGAGTCCAAACGCAGCGAAACTTTTTGTGGATTTTTTTGGACCAGAAGACAACCAATTGGCCGAAGAAGCACCTAGGGGCTGCTCTGAGGGGAGCACAACCCACCAGGGTGCGCCTGGTGGCCCAGGCGCGCCCTGGTGGGTTATGCCCACCTCGGGTACCCCCCGGACCGCCACTTTACTCTATAAATACCCCAATATTCCAGACACCCTAGGGGAGTCGACGAAAATCAATTCCAGCCACCGCAGAGTCCAGAACAACCAGATCCAATCTAGACACCATCACAGAGGGGTTCACCACTTCCATTGGTGCCTCTCCGATGACGCATGAGTAGTTCTTTGTAGACCTTCGGGTCCGTAGTTCGTAGCTAGATGGCTTCCTCTCTCTCATTTGATTCTCAATACAATAGTCTCTTGGAGATCCGTATGGTGTAACTCTTTTGCGGTGTGTTTGTTGGGATCCAATGAACTTTCTGTTTATGATCAGATCTATCTCTTTTTATCCATGAAAGTTATTTGAGTTTCTTTGATCACTTATATGCATGATTGCTTATAGCCTCGTATTTCTTCTCCGATATTTGGGTTTTGTTTGGCCAACTTGATCTATTTATCTTGCAATGGGAAGAGGTGCTTTGTGGTGGGTTCGATCTTACGGTGCTTGATCCCAGTGACAGAAGGGGAACCAAGACGTATGTATCCTTGCTACTGAGGATAAAATGATGGGGTCTATTTCTACATAAATAGATCGTGTCTACACCATGTCATCGTTCTTATTGCATTACTCCGTTTCTCCATGAACTTAATACACTAGATGCATGCTGGATAGCGGTCGATGTGTCGACTAATAGTAGTAGATGCAGGCAGGAGTCGGTCTACTAATCTTGGACGTGATGCCTATATAATGATCATTGCCTGGATATCTTCATGATTATTTGAAGTTCTATCAATTGCCCAATAGTAATTTGTTTACCCACCGTTTGCTATCATTGCATGTATATAATGATCATTTCCCTTTACGATCTATTGTATTTGCCTTTTTATTTTCAGATCTATTAAACCAAAAAATACAAAAATACCTTTCTGCAATTTATTCTTATTTATTTTATTTTGCGTTCGATCTATCAATCTACTACAATTTATTCACATCCATTTGCCAATTTCTTGCGTCGTTACCCGAAAGGGATTGACAGCCCTTTAATACACCGGGTTGCTAGTATTTGTTATTTGTGTGCAGGTGATGTTTACGTGTTGTTGCTTGGTTCTCCTACTGCTTCGATAGCCATGGTTTCATCACTAAGGGAAATACCTACCGTCGCTGTGCTGCATCATCCCTTCCTCTTTGGGGAAATACCGACGTAGATTCAAGCCACATCAACAGGAATTTCTGGCGTCGTTGCCGGGGAGGATATTCAACATATACCAGGTTCCTAATCACAAATCTCATCTCCTCGCAATTTTCATTATTTTCCATTTTAATCTCCCCACTTCACAAAAATAAATTGCCGTTTTATTCTCCCTCTTTTTCGTTCGCCGTTTTTGGTCAGATCTATCTTTTGCTGGCAATCATGAGTGATTTCGGTACGACACAAACAGATGATGGCCTAACTCCTAAGATTGGACGTACATGCAATCTGGATGCTAAAACTTTTATCTTTGGGCAAGACAATGTTATGGGAAAGGAACGTATCCAAGAAATTTTCAATTGTGAGGGAAATCTAAGTCTTGATGATGCTCCTATACTTAGAACTACTAGATCTTATGCGGATGCTATTTCAGCACTAGTTCTAAAACATGAAAGTAAATTTATTCGTACCCATCCTGCTTTGCAAAGATCGTTTTTTGAGCTTCCCATTATAAAGAATCCTAAAGCTAAAAAGTTGGCCACTCTCATTCTTATGAATGAATTTGATTACATAATACGGGAAGCTAGGGAAATTTTTGATTTTTACGGTATAAATCATGAAAATCCCGTGATAGATGAAATTCTTTGCAATAGCGATTATGCGTTAAGACACTTGCTTGGGGATAATAAAATCTTTGATGAGAATCTTAAAAAGGAAGTCCCCATTCTAGATATAATCCAACAAGTTTTCAATAATGTTAATCAACATTACTCTTGGATTGTTGCCGGAAATTAACGCGGTTATGATAATGGGCAACTTAATAGTGCTATGGTTTGTATGGATAATATGTTTTATGTTGTTTTTACAAAACCTCATGATGGATATACCTCTAAGGGAATTAAGAAGAAGGATTACATAACTTAGATCCTTACTTTATGCCTAGCTAGGGGTGTGAAATAGTAGCGGTTGTTGGGAGGCAACCCAATGAATAAAATTTATTTTTTCTTTTTCCTTTCTGTTCTTGAGTGTTCGCACAATTATGCTACTATTATGATTGTGTTTTTTGTTTTAATTAGTGTTTGTGCCAAGTAAAGCCTTTAGGATCTTCTTGGGTTATAGTTGTTTGATCTTGCAGAAAAACAGAAACTTTTACGCTCACGAAAACAATTGTCATTTCTAACTAGAGAGCGATAAAATACCAATTTTTTGCAGAAGATTAATATACAAATTTCCCACTTCATCCTAATGTTTCATAGTTTTTGGAGTTACAAAAGTATTCGAAATATCTAGATTGCTACAGACTATTCTGTTTTTGATAGATTCTGTTTTCTTTGTGTTGTGTGATTGTTTCAAATGAGTTTTTGCCATAGAAATGTTGGAATACAGTAGATATAATGCAAGAACAAGATATGAATTGGGTTGATACAACACTTATAGTAGTGATTTGCTTTCTTATACTAAGAGATCTCACGAAGGTTTGTTGAGTTTTGTGTGATTGAAGTTTTCAAGTTTAGGGTTATCTTACGATGGATGAAGGAATAAGGAGTAAGAAGAGCATAAGCTTGGGGATGCCTCAGCATCCCAAGCTATTATCCAAATATAGAAAGCAACTCAGCTTGGGGATGCCCCCAAGTGGCATCCCCTCTTTCTTCTAACGACCATCAGTATTTTACTCGAAGCTATATTTTATTCGTCACATAGTATGTGTTTTGCTTGGAGCATCTTGTATGATATTAGTCTTTGCTTGTTCTATTTTGTGTTTTAAGTCTTGATTCCTTGCTGTACACACCTATTTGAGAGAGCCAAAATTATGCCATTACTTATTGTAATTGCTCTCTATGCTTCACTTAAATTTTTATGAGCTATGGATTTGATCTAGTGCTTCACTTACATCTTTTTGAGCACGGTGTGCTTTAGTATTTTTGAAGAAATGCTCTCTTGCTTCACTTTTATTTATTTGAGAGTTAGTAAATTTTCAAGAAATTATCTATTGCTTCACTTAAATTATTTTGAGAGAAAGAAACACAGTTCTCATGATCTTCACTTATATTTGTTTGAGCTTATCAAAAGCAACACCTGAAAATTAGTCACGAAGTGATAGATATCCAAGAAGGATATAATAAAAACTTTCATGAAGATCATTGGGAAAAATAAACTTGCTTCTTAGTAATAGTTTTGAGATATAATGATGTGATATGTGAGTCATCTTGGCGAGTAATTATGCTTTAGTAAGAACACTGGTGTTAAGATTTGTGATTCCCTATGCAAGCATGAAAGTCAATAGTCATGCAATGAAATTATATCCTACTTGTGGTGCATTATTCGATGTTCATTATGCTTAATGCTCGCTTATGAGATTATTCGTTTTTTGGTTGGTCGCTACTGAATCTTTTGCTAGCCTTCATTTTGCAAGAAGGATGATCAGTACTTGTGCATCCAAAATCCTTTAAACCAGTTTTGCCACATGAGTCCACTATACCTACCAAATAGGGAAGATAGATTTTGCAAGAGGCATAGGTATTTACGAACTAAATGTTTGCAAGAAAGACTTGATGTTTGTGCTGAAAATTTAAATTTTCTTAGCCATCCTTATGAACTTTGCAATGAACATGGTCATGTAAATATCCAATGCAAATTGTTTCATGATCGAATTGTGTCCAAAAATCTTGATGGCTTGATTTCCCTTGCGCATCATAATGAACTTAGTTTGGTTGTGGGTTATGAAGAAATGAAACGTATAACTAAGGATATTCCAAAAATTTCCCTTGAGAAAGTTCTTGATTTTGATCTAGAGGAAATATATATGTATAGTGTGGTGAATTGCATTGAAAATCTTTATATTGCCAATTACATAAAGACAAGAAAAAAAAAGAAGATGAAGAGAATACTAATGAAAGGGAAGATACTTAGCAATATCCTGCTATTATTTCTTATAATGAATCAGGTAACGAGGAAGCGCTTTCTATCCAACAAATTTCATTAAAGGAGCTCCAAAAAGAGGGTTAAACCCACACATGATGCAAAGAAGCAAAAGAAAAGATGTAGAAGCAAAGGTAAAAAGGTATACCTCCCAAATGATGTTGCTCCTATGACTCATTGTGGTAATGATACTTGCTATACTATTGGTGCTATCCATACTAATAATGATGAGAGTGATTATGCTTATGATATGAAAAGGCCCAAGCCTGGGGATGCTATGTTTGATGAGAATGACATGTTTGAGAATTTATTTGCTGCAATTAATGTCTCTCCCAAGCTTGGGGACACTATGTTTCATGAACATGATATATTTAACCTCCCATGTTTTGATATGCAAATTTATTATGATGATAGCATGCCTCATATTTATGATGATTATATTGATGAAAGTGGGTTTGGAAGAGTGTCAACTTTAGGAAGTGATGTTCCCACTATTATGTGCTAATTTTGAAAGTGGATTTGGAGAGGTCATGACTTTATTTATTAATGATTCCACTATCTTGGAAGAGGTTTCAATTGATTATGATGAGAACAAAGTTTCTACTTATGATGATTATTGTGATGACACTTATGCTATAAAAAGTAGTGCTGATTATATTTATAAAAATTGTCATGATTATGATTACCCTCTTTCTAAACATTACTCTTTTAATGTGGAAACAATTTCTAGTATTCGAGTTTCTTATGATACTCCCAGTATTCTAAATGAGAAGAATTTTGCTTATGAGGAGAATAGTAAATTTTCTATGTTTGTAGATCCTGAAAAGGATGCTTTATGTGATGGTTATATTGTTGAATTCATTCATGATGCTACTTAAAATTATTATGAGGGAGGAATATATGCTTGTAGGGAATGCAATAATATCAAGTTTCCTCTCGATGTGCATAAAGTTTTGAAGTTATGCTTGTTTTGCCTTCCTATGCTAGTTTATTATTGTTCCCATAAATTTTTTGTTCACAAAATCCCTATGCGTAGGAAGTGGGTTAGACTTGAATGTGCTAGTCATATTCTTCATGATGCTCTCTTTATGTTTCAATTCTTACCCTTTATGTGAGCATCATTGAAATCATCATGCCTAGCTAGGGGAGTTAAACGACAGCACTTGTTGGGAGGTAACCCAATTTTATTTTTGTTCTTTGTTTTCTGCTCAAGTTTAGTAATAAATAATTCATCTAGCCTCTGTTTAGATGTGGTTTTATGTTTTAATTAGTGTTTGTGCCAAGTAGAACCTATGGGAAGACTTGGGTGATGTCGTTGCGATCTTGCTATAAAAATTGAAAATTTAGCGCTCACAAGATTAGCTGCCATTTTTTACTGGAGAGCGCGATTAGGTTGACTCTTTTTGTAGATGCTTAATAGACAAATTCCTCAGGTCCAAAATTTTATTTGAGAATTTTTTGAGTTCGAGAATTATACGTTTGATCCAGATTACTACAGACTATTCTATTTTTGACACATTTTGTTTTCTATGTGTTGTTTGCTTATTTTGATGAATCTATGAGTAGTATTGGAGGGTGTGAACCATAGAGAACTTGGAATACAGTAGATATTACACCAATATGAATTTAGAATGAGTTCACAACATTACCTAAGTGGTGATTTATTTTCTTGTACCATTAGAGCTTACGAGTTTTCAGTTGAGTTTTGTGTAATGAAGTTTTCAAGTTTTGGGTAAAGATTCGATGCACTATGGAATAAGGAGTGGAAAGAGCCTAACCTTGGGGATTCCCAAGGAAACCCAACGTAATATTCAAGGACAACCAAGAGCCTAATCTTGGGGATGCCCCGGAAGGCATCCCCTCTTTCATCTTCGTTCATCGGTAACTTTACTTGGAGCTATATTTTTATTCACCACATGATATGTGTTTTACTTGGAGCGTCATTTTATTTTCTTTTGTTTTGCTTACTTTTTGAATAATATACCAAGATCTGAAATTCTTAAATGTTAGGGAATCTTCACATAGTTGCATAATTATTCGACTACTCATTGATCTTCACTTATATCTTTCGGAGTAGTTTGTCATTTGCTCTAGCGCTTCACTTATATCCTCTTAGAGCATGGGGGTGGTTTTATTTTGAAGAAATAGATGAACTCTCATGCTTCACTTATGTTATTTTGAGAGTACTTTAGAATAGCATGGTAATTTGCTTTGATTATGAAATTAGTCCTAATATGATATGCATCCAAGATGGGTATAATCAAAACTATCATAAAAAGAGCATTGAATACTATGAGAAGTTTGATACTTGATGATTGTTTTGAGATACGAAGATGGTGATATTAGAGTCATGCTAGTTGAGTAGTTGTGAATTTCATAAATACTTGTTCTAAAGTTTGTGATTCCCGTAGCATGCATGTATGGTGAACCGTTACTTGATGAAGTCGGAGCATGATTTATTTATTGATTCTCTTCCTTATGAGTGGCGGCCGGGGACGAGCCATGGTATTTTCCTACCAATCTATCCCCTAGGAGCATGCTCGTAGTACTTTGTTTCGATAACTAATAGATTTTTGCAATAAGTATGTGAGTTTTTATGACTAATGTTGAGTCCATGGATTATACGCACTCTCACCCTTCCACCATTGCTAGCCTCTCTAGTACCGCGCAACTTTCGCTAGTACCATAAACCCACCATTTACCTTCCTCAAAACAGCCACCATACCTACCTATTAGGGCATTTCCATAGCCATTCCAAGATATATTGCCATCCAACTTTCCGTTGTTCGGTTTATTATGACACGCTCCATCATTGTCATATTGCTTTGCATGATCATGTAGTTGACATTGTATTTATGCCAAAGCCACCATTCATAATTATTTCATACATGTCATTCTTGATTCATTGCAGATCCCGGTACACCACCGGAGGCATTCATATAGAGTCATATTTTGTTCTAAGTATCGAGTTGTAATTCTTGAGTTGTAAGTAAATAAAAGTGTGATGGTCATCATTATTAGAGTATTGTCCCATGTGAGGAAAGGATGATGGAGACTATGATCCCCCCCAAGTCGGGATGAGACTTCGGACAAAATAAAAAAAGAGGTCATAAAAAAAGAGAAGGCCCAAAAAACAAAAAAACAAAAAACTGAGAGAGAAAGAGAGAAGGGGCAATGCTACTATCCTTTTACCACACTTGTGCTTCAAAGTAGCACCATGATCATCATGATAGAGAGTCTCCTATGTTGTCACTTTCATATACTAGTGGGAATCTTTCATTATAGAACTTGGCTTGTATATTCCAATGATGGGCTTCCTCAAAATGCCCTAGGTCTTCGTGAGCGAGCGAGTTGGATGCACACCCACTTAGTTTCTTTTTGAGCTTTCATACACTTATAGCTCTAGAGCATCCGTTGCATGGAAATCCCTACTCACTCACATTGATATCTATTAATGGGCATCTCCATAGCCCGTTGATTTGCCTAGTTGATGTGAGACTATCTTCTCCTTTTTGTCTTCTCCACAACCACCATTCTATTCCACCCATAGTGCTATGTCCATGGCTCATGCTCATGTATTGCGTGAAGATTGAAAAAGTTTGAGAACATCAAAAGTATGAAACAATTGCTTGGCTTGTCATCGGGGTTGTGCATGATTTAAATATTTCGTGTGATGAAGATAGAGCATAGCCAGACTAAACGATTTTGTAGGGATAGCTTTCTTTGGCCATGTTATTTTGAGAAGACATGATTACTTTGTTAGTATGCTTGAAGTATTATTATTTTTATGTTAATATTTAACTTTTGTCTTGAATCTTATGGATCTGAATATTCTTGCCACAATAAAGAAGATTACATTGATAAATATGTTAGGTACACATCAAAAATTCTGTTTTTATCATTTACCTACTCGAGGACGAGCAGGAATTAAGCTTGGGGATGCTTGATACATATCCAACATATCTATAATTTTTTTATTGTTACATGTATTATATTATCAACCTTGGATGTTTTATATCCATTTATATTCTATTTTATATGATTTTTGGGACTAACCTATTAACCTAGAGCCCAGTGCCAGTTTCTGCTTTTTCCTTGTTTTGAGTTTACAGAAAAGGAAAATCAAACAGAGTCCAATTGACTTGAGACTTCACGGAACTTATTTTTGGACCAGAAGAAAGCCATGGATTAAAAGGGTTGGGCCAGAAGAGTCCCGGGCTGCCCACGAGGGTGGAGGGCGCGCCCACCCCCTTGGCGCGCCTCCCTACATCGTGGACAACCCAGAGACCCCCCTGACCTGTTCTCGACGCCAAAACCTCTTATATGTACTGAAACTTCCAGAAAGAAACCTAGATCGAGAGTTCCGCCGCCGCAAGCCTCCGTAGCCACCGAAAACCAATCTACACCCGTTCTAGCACCCCACCGGAGGGGGGAATCCCTCTCTAGTGGCCATCTTCATCATCCCGGCTCTCTCCATGACGAGGAGGGACTAGTTCTCCCTTGGGGCTGAGGGTATGTACCAGTAGCTATGTGTTTGATATCTCTATATCTCGTGTTCTTGATTCAGCATGATCTTGATTTATCGTCAGCTTTGCTATTATAGTTGGATCTTATAATGTTTCTCCCCCTCTACTCTCTTGTGATGGATTGAGTTTTCCCTTTGAAGTTATATTATCGGATTGAGTTTTTAAGGATTTGAGAACACTTGATGTATGTCTTGCATGTGCTTATCTGTGGTGACAATGGGATATCACGTGATCCACTTGATGTATGTTTTGGTGTTCAACTTGCGAGTTTCGAGACCTCATGAACTTATGCATAGGGGTTGGCACACGTTTTCATCTTGACTCTCTGGTAGAATCTTTGGGGTACTCTTTGAAGTTCTTTGTGTTGGTTCAGTAGATGAATCTGAGATTGTGTGATGCATATCGTATAATCATACCCACGGATACGTGAGGTGACATTGGAGTATGTAGGTGACATTACGGTTTTTGTTGAGTTGTGTCTTAAGGCGTTATTCTAGTATGAACTCTTGAATAGATTGATCAAAAAGAATAACTTTGAGGTGGTTTCACACCCTACCATAATATCTTCGTCTGTTCTCCTCTATCACTACAAAAAAATACACTTCCGTGATGATACGTGTTTGTTACAGTAGGTCACTTTTTTTGTCATGCATGTACATCCACGACAAATTCATGACAGAATCAAGATAGTCATACCTGTGTTGTCGTAGAAGTGTTCCATGACATTACCAAAATTATCATCACGAAAGTATCCAATTCCATGATGATAAATCGCGGATCACAGAAGTGCTTTCGTCAAGGGTGACCAACACTTGGAATCCATCGTAACGGAACGCCGTTAAGCTATTGGGTCGGGTTTTGGATCCGATAACCCGTTAACAGCCCCGACCAATGGGAAATTTCCATGTGTAAAATTCTTATTGGCCGGATGAAACACGTGTCCGCTCGTCAGTGGGTCAGATAGGCGCCTATGATACGTTGACAGGTGGCACGGCCCAACAGAGGCCCATTCCTGTGAAAAGGCCGGCAAGTTTGACTTTGTCAAAAGGTGATGGGCCAGCCCATGGAAAGCCTATTAACGGTGAAAAGGCCGGCAAGTTTGACTTTGTCAAAAGGTGACGGGCCAGCCCATGGAAAGCCTATTAACGGTCTGTTCGCATATAGCCCATTTACAACCGGCTAACCCAAGGCCCATTATGCCCTATCCGAATTAGGCCCAATAGCGTCATCTGGGCCATCCAATATGATTCTAGCCTGTTTTCACTTCTAGCCCATGTATGGCCCATGATGTCTTTCGGCCCATATGAGGCCCTATGTAACTCTTGGCCTATTAACGGCCCATGGTGAAACTGGCCCGTAATGAATAGTGTATCACTTTACACCCATTAATGGCCCGTGGTGAAACTGGTCCGCAATGAAAAGTGTATCACTTTATACCCATTAACGGCACATTATTCCGTTGGGCCGTTTCCAGCCCATGTTATCTTTTGGCCTTCTCAGAGCCCATTTATTCTTGGGCTCATTTCCAGCATTCATTTACATACGACCCGTTACTGTCATTTTCTGCTGGTGTGCCAAATTCATCTTGTGGTTACAGTCGGCCCATTTGTGGTTCGTTAATACGTTGGGCTGTTTTCATAGCGTCATCAAATACAGCCTATTAATGATGGCCTACTACGATAGGCCCATAAACGGACGATTCCAACTCTAGCCCGTTTACGGCCATAATGTGGCCTGTTATTGGCCCATGTTTGGCCAATCGATCATACGGCCCGTATAAGGCCCATTGATGATACGACCCATAGAAGGCCCATTGTTTCTACGGCCCGTATAAGGCCTACTGTTTCTACGGCCCGTAGAAGGCCCACTGTTTCTACGGCCCGTAGGAGGCCCAGTGTCACTACAGTAAATATTAGCCCATGCTTATTGTGGCCTAGTTTTAAAAAATAGGTTATTGCAGCCACTAGTTAACCGCAGAAAAAGAACTGTAATCACTACAAGCAAACAAATAAACAAGACAACAAGGAAATAAATAATCAAGCAACTAACGTTAGGCTATCACGCTATTACACATATTACATCCACTAGGCATCAAAGTTCGCCACCAGTGCAAATATAGGGATCAAAGCAGCATATCATATACACTGGCCGTCAAAATTGGCCACCAGTGCAAATAAACACGGCAGCAAAACAAGAGCATAAGTGAAACAACTTCAGAAGAGCTTAAGAAACGTTATCCTGGGTATCCACCATGATGGCAATAAGCTTAGCAAGCTTATTAGCTTTGTCATGTTTGGCGCTAAAATCCTCCAATGCTTGCTATTGCACCAGAAAGTATGCATCTGAATGCTCCAGGGACTTCCGCAGTCCTTCCGCTTCTTGTCGCAGCACAGCTGATCGATGTATTTTAGCTTGTAGTTGAGACTCAAGAAACCGAACTGATCCAGACAATGAGTTTGAATAGTTTGTGCAAGCGGTAGTGGCTAGTAACTCCAACACTAAACCAAGACATGATGTGTCACTATCCTGAACCTTATCTGCATTACTTCCTTTACCATTGCTTAAGAAGGCACTCTTCTCGAGTATTCTGTCAGCATTCTAAAAGAAGAAACAAGCAGACACATAACAAGTTTAGCATGTACTAGTATATGAAACTCATTTCGGTGAACCAGTTCATTAGTAAGGTGGACAGGATTAAACTACCAAGTCTTCTATTGCCAAGTACTAGTACATAACAAAAGCATCAAACAAACATATATCTATGTCCTATGATAGCAATGGAATCTTAAATTAGAACAGTTGTTCTTCAGGTTTAGGCACTTCTTCTACATGAACAGAGTACAGTAAGACGCAAGAATATAATACTTAAAAATATAAAATGAGCTCATAGACTTTACCACATTCTTGGTTCGGGACCAGTACAAAACAAGGCGTTCCCAGTCATCATCTAGTAAATGTGTCTCAGGAGGACGTAAGGGAATTTGGTGAGTTTCTTTGCTGGTGAAGTATGTTTTCTTCAGGTAATTCCGATACTGCCACCAAGCATTCTTGAAGATAGCATAGGTATTAGCATAGGTTACCTTATCCTGAGTTTCCAAATCAGTCCTTCTTTATAGAGAAAAATGGGAAAATTTGTTGTATTATAACCATCATGGAGGTAGGATGTATGTGACGAAGCAAAGTAATTGCCATGAATAACATTACTTACACATAACTCCTGGACAAACACGTGCAACTGGCATTTTCCTTCATCTTCAGTATAATACTTTCAAGATGGGAATATACGCACATACGATTTAACAACATCAAATGCGATAGATGCTAAACTACGACTAGATGGTCGTGCTTCCTCCATAGGAATAGGCGTACTAACTGGTGGAGTTGGGGTTCGCCGTGATAGTACTGGCCCTTTGGGCACTGGAGCTGCCTTACTAACTGCTCTTGTTTGGGAGCTCTATGGTGGAGATGGTGCTGTGTCAACAGGAACTGGGTTACTATCGGCTGGGGTTGGGGTTAGATTGGGTGAAGCTAGTTCTCTATCCATCGTAGTATGGGTACAATCTGCGAGAGTTTGGGTTATGTGTGGTAGGGCTGGTTCTTGTGCATGTACAACCGAGGTGCTATCTCCACCAAGAGGTAGCACTGTTTTATTTGAACACCGTGTTTTTAGTCCGCTAGATACTGGCATCACCCGCTCCAATTCAAATGGCTGATAAACAGGAAACATAGTTGAATGTACAGACATTGTATGAGAGAGATGCAATAGATAGTGTGGAAAAAAGAGGGCATGAAATAGTTGACATGTATATTGTTTAACTAAAATGGATAGCATGACATAATTTCTCATATATGATGTCTACCTAATCTAGATAGCATAGCATAACATAATTCAAAGATATGATGAATAACTAAACAGGATCATATGACATAATTCACCTACATGTTATCTAAGTAATCAGAATCGCATCATTTAATTCACATATGTGATTTATATGCTAAACAAGGTCATCTATCTGCTCTGAAGGCCTTGTTTTCACTCCAGATTTTTTCCATCTCCCACCCAAATGGCCGATTCACAGGAAGAGTAGTTTAATGTACAAACATTGTCGACAAATGGAAATGTAATGAAGAAAAGGATGGGCAAGATATCATTCAAATATATGATGCCTGGTAAAACAGGATGGCATTGCACATTTCACATATATTATGGCTGGCTAAAAGACATGAGACTGCATAATTCCCATATATAATATAGAAACTAAACAGGTGGCATTACAGAACATGTCTAAACTAAGCAGATGACATATATGATGTCAAAAGTAGGCACTGCAAGGCAACATATGAATGATATGACTAACATCATCATGCCAAGGTAGAGCAAACACCTTGGGGGGTAAATAGGAGTGGTCAGCAGTGTCCGAATCCGCCTCAGAACAGATATCTTCCTCTGGATTACAATCTGGAGAGAGGGGTGGGGAGGGTGAGGGAGTCCGGGATTAGGGGTATCCAGACAGCCGGACTATATCCTTTGGTCGGATTGTTGGACTATGAAGATACAAGATTGAAGACTTCGTCTCGTGTCCGGATGGGACTCTACTTGGCATGGAAGGCAAGCTAGGCAACACGGATATGTATATCTCCTCCTTTGTAACCAACCTTGTGTAACCCTAGCCCCCTCCGGTGTCTATATAAACCGGAGGGTTTTAGTCCGTAGGACAACATACAATCATACCATAGGCTAGCTTCTAGGGTTTAGCCTCTCCGATCTCGTGGTAGATCAACTCTTGTAATACTCATATCATCAAGAATAAATTGAGCAAGATGTAGGGTTTTACCTCCATCAAGAGGGCCCGAACCTGGGTAAAACATCATGTCCCCTAGCTCCTGTTACGATCCGCCTAGACGCATAGTTCGGGACCCCCTACCTGAGATCCACAAGTTTTGACACCGACATTGGTGCTTTCATTGAGAGTTCCTCTGTGTTATCACCGTTAGGCTTGATGGCTCCTACGATCATCGATAGCGATGCAGTCCAGGGTGAGACTTTTCTCCCCGGACAGATCTTTGTGTTCGGCGGCTTCGCACTGTGGGCCAACTCGCTTGGCCATCTGGAGAAGATCGAAAGTTACGCCCCTGGCCACCAGGTCAGGTTTGGAAGCTTAAACTACACGGCCGATATCCGTGGAGACTTGATCTTTGATGGATTCGAGCCTCTGCCTTGTGCGTCACGCGGTCACGATGAGTACGATTTAGCTCTACCATCAGACAGTGTTCAGGAGATCGCACCGGCAGCCGCTCCGACCCTCAATTCGGAGTCAGTTGCACCGTCCATGGACGGGTGGATGGACCCCGTCACGGAGGCCGTATCCTCAGCGGCGATCTAGCCGAATATCGACCTTACCCTTCGTGAGAGCCGTGTTGTCAAACTGCCAGATCCTTCTCCGGCCAAGGACTCCGAGCCGCTTGCGCCATTCCTGTCGATTCCGATTGGGCTCCAATCATGGAGTTTACCTCCACGGATATTTTTCAGCACTCACCCTTTGGCGACATACTGAACTCATTAAGGTCTCTCTCCTTGTCAGGAGGATCCTGGCCGAACTATGTCCGGCAGGATTGGGATGTGGATGACGAATAAATTCGCCGCCCACCCACCACCCACTTAGTAGCCACTATTAACGACTTAACCGACATGCTCGACTTCGACTCCGTAGACATCGACGGTATGGACGACGATGCGGGAGACAAAGAGGAACCAGTGCCCACAGGGCACTGCACAGCCACCTCATCATACGATATATACATGGTGGACACACCCAAAGAAGGCAATGGCGACGAGACAATGGAGGATGACTGCTCCAAGAAGCAACCCAAGCACCGACGTCAGCGGCGCCGCTCTAAGTCCCGCCAAAGAAAAAGTGGTGATACCGGCACATGAGATAATAGAACTCCGGATAGTGCCAAAGATGGCAACAATCCCCCCCAGCACGATTTAAGGCAGGAGGAGGGAGAAGCCAACCCTCCTGAGAGAGCATCAGATGAAAAGGAGGAGGATGATAATTACATGCCTCCCTCCGAAGACGAGGCAAGCCTCGACGATGACAAATTTGTTGTGCCAGAGGATCCCGTCGAACAAGAGCGCTTCAAGCGCCAGCTTATAGCCACGGCAAATAACCTTAAGAAACAGCAATAGAAGCTTCAAGCTGATCAAGATCTGCTAGCTGACAGATAGACTGAAGTCCTGGCGGCCGAGGAATATAAACTCGAACGCTCTTCCAAGAGTTACCCAAAATGCAGGTTGCTACCCAGACTGGAGGAAGAAGCGTATGATGCGGCTGATCGGCCACCCCGTGGCCGCGACAGAGAGGCATTCCAGCCAAAAGCTCAGCCTGCACCCCGACGCCATTCAAATACAAAGGCATGGGGAAATATGCCAGACCTGGGAGACATATTGGAGGACAAATCAAAACATGCAAGATCGATCTACGGATCACGAGGGCGTGCCACTAAGCGAGACGATAATCGTCACGCCGGATACAGCAAAAGTAAATCCGGCCAGGCCGAGCACAGCGGGCAAGACTCATTGGAGCTGCGTCACGATATAGCCCAGTACAGAGGCGCCACACACCCCTTATGCTTCACAGACGAAGTAATGGAAAATCAAATCCCAGAGGGTTTCAAACCCATAAATATAGAATCATATGGTGGCACAACAAATCCTGCGGTATGGATCGAGGATTTCCTCCTGCATATCCACATGGCACGTGGTGATGATCTACATGCCATTAAATACCTCCCACTCAAACTCAAAGGACCAGCTCGTCATTGGGTCAATAGCTTGCCAGCAGAGTCCATTGGTTGCTGGGAGGATCTGGAAGCTGCATTCCTCGACAACTTTCAGGGCACTTATGTGCGACCAACAGATGTCGATGACTTGAGCGACATAATTCAGCAGCCAGAGGAATCGGGCAGGCAATTCTGGACACGGTTCCTAACAAAGAAAAATCAAATCATTGACTGTCCGGATGCAGAGGCTCTAGCAGCTTTCAAGCACAACATCCATGACGAGTGGCTAGCCCGGCACCTTGGTCAGGAAAAGCCGAAATGTATGGCAGCCCTCACGACACTCATGACCCATTTTTGTGTGGGAGAAGACAGCTGGCTGGCTCGCAGTAACAACATACCAAAGAACCATGGTACTTCGGATACCAAGGACGGCAGTCGCAGGTCACATCGGAACAAACAAAAGCGCCGCATTAATAGCGACAATATCGAGGATACGACACTCAATGCAGGATTCAAAGGCTCTAAACCCGGTCAGCGGAAAAAGGCTGTCAGGACCCCGATTCCAAGTCACATCGATCTAGCCGGTAACACCTCATATCACTTTGCGGCCTCACGCACGGTATCCCACGGGTGTCGCCTTACCATGGCCCGGGTCCGTTTGCGCCTTTTGCCTCACGTATATGATAGTGTCGCTAGCATCCATATGACAGGGAACCCGGGCCGACATGGCTAGTCGTGAACCCAAAGAGGCACAGACCTATGGAGACAGGCATACATGGATCACATCGAACATGTCGGTCATCAACAAGTGATTCCGGGCTGTAGCACTGGGCTAACAGGACTCCGGGGAACCCCGGGCTGTAGCAGGCTAGGCAGGACTCCGGAAGTCACCGTGTGAAATTTCCCCGAAGGGACAGACATAGGGATGAAGTGAAACACATGCCGGCCAGTCAAGTGTCCTGAACAGTAGTGCTGGGCTAGCAGGACTCCGGTGAACCGGGCTGTAGCAGACTACTATGGCTCGAGGAACACTAGACTACATTTCCCCATAAGAAAGGCTGCCAAGGATAAACAACTAGGTTGTCGGATCCCACTCATACCAAGCATTTCAATCATACACACAATATGCCCGATATGAGTACATACAACATGGCATCCCACTCAAGTACTTTATTTAAAGGCTCCAGAGAGCCATACATAACATGTTCATATAGATAGGCGTCACATGACCCGACACTCAAGTCATACAAACATACAAGCACATGCGGAAGCAACTAGTCTGAGTACAGACTCTAGAAAGAAAGAAGGCTTCTCGAAGCCTGTCTATCTACATAGGGCCCTCCATGGCCAGGATCACCACCTGGGTGGCTAGTCACTCGTCGACGTCAAGGTCTACATAAAACCCATCGAAGGGGGCAGTGTTGTCGTCTGAAAACAACAAATAAGTAAACATGAGTACAAAGGTACTCATCAAGTCTTACATCAGAACCTACTATACATGCTTATTCTCAAGAAGGCGGTGGGGTTGATGCAGCAATCCAGCTTAGACTCTTGGCTAAGCTATCCTACGGAAATCCACCAGTAAAATAGTTTTCGCACACGAGTCCACTACTCACCAACACAATACTCCGCCGGGGATCCTCCCTCGTCATCCTACGAGAGGGCCATCCTTGGTACTCACGCTTATCTTGAGTCTTTTAGTAGTATCCATTAACTTGTCTATGAACTGTATATGCAACCAAGTAGTCCTCTACCGCAGACGCGGCTATTCGAATAGTTTTATACCCTGCAGGGGTGTACTTCGTCACACATGTTTCCACCACTTAGCGTCTGCACACGACATGTGCTCGGCAGACTTGAAGCGAAAACCGACGTGGGTGTAGACCACGATCTGACTAACCTCACAAGTCTCTAGTCCAGGTTTATCGCCTATTCAGGTTCCATCCGCAAGGAAATCCGTCGGGGTGTCCTCAACGGCCCCAAATGATGTGAACAGGGTTCCCGAGACACCAAACGGGTGACTCGGTACACCGTGCCACGGTGTATCTACCGCAACATAGCCTACACATGTCCTACAAACACCAGAAACTAGTTGCAACTCCTAGACAGAGGCGAGAGCGGTCAGTAAGTCGAGCGGGGTCATATTTCAGGGCCCAATGTTTGGTAGTAGCTGAATCTTAAATCACGCATACAGATCTCAGTTCTTAGGGACGGCCTCAATGAAACAACCCACCATGTACTCCTACATGGCCTCTCATTGATACCTTTACCAAAACATGTTCAACACATCCCTCACATTACCGGCATAAGCATTTCACTCTAGCCCATCTCCCAGATGAACCATACCTGATACAACTCTAAGCATAGCAGGCATAGCAAGGTAGGAATCACATACATGGCTCAATCAACTCCTACACATGCTAGTGGGTTCCATCTAGCTACTGTGGCAATGACAGGTCATGCAGAGGATAAGGGTTCAACTACCGTAGCACACAACAGTTTGAATCGTGTTGTCTTAATGCAGTAAGAAAGAGCAGAAGCGAAAACATGGGTTTGTATCGAAATGATCAATGGTTGCTTACCTGATGGAGTGGTAGCGGGATACTGCCCTTCAGTTGGATACTCGTGAATATCCTCGGAGGCAGAACCTACCACGGAGAACACATCGGAATACAATCAACACATGACGATATGCAACATTATGATGCATGCTATGACATGGCAATATGATTGTGTCTTGGCCTAATGCAAGCTAAAATAGAAAGGGATGAACTCATTTGAATCAAAGATTCAAATATTAGCTCATTAAACATGGCATTTATAGTGCATTACCTTATTCTGCCTAAACAGCAAGCTAAACTTGTTTTGTCATGCATGGAACCATTACAGATGGATAGATTGAATTTTTCTGATAATTTTTCATATATAAATTATTTCATTTGGAGTTACGGTTGAATTTCTATGAATTTTTGAAGTTTGAACAATTTTCTGGAATTTCCTCTATAAAAATAAATCCAGAAAATGCATTACTGCGTCAGCATTGCGTCATGCTGACCTCAGCAGGTCAAAGGCGCCAGCCCAGGTCAAACCTGACTGGTGGTCCCCTTCTATCAGCCTCTTAGTGCACTAACTACGTTTAGTTAGCCTAATTACTGGGCAGGGCCCACTAGTCAGTGACTGTACTAATTAAACTAACTAATTTTAGTTAGAAACTAATCTGGATAATTAGCAGAGGGGGGGCCCACTTGTCATTGACTCAAAGGAGTCAACCTGGGCCCACCCAGTCCACGTCAGTGGTCAAACCACCGGTCAACAGGGCTAATCCCGCCGGCGTTGAGTCACCGGCGAGGCCGAGATGGTGGAGGGCTTCGGAAAACGCCCTCAGGCGACCAAATCGACGGCGGAGACCATCTACGGGTAGCTGGGAACAAGCTGCAGTGTTTGGTGGTGGTAGTTGGGCTCGGGGTGGCCGGAAACGTCGCCGGCGATGAGCTTGGCAGTCACCGGAGTCGGGTGAGGACGGTTTCGAGGCTACGGTGCACGGGAGGAAGAGCTGGTGGTGGCTACGAGTTCCTGGTGCTGCACTGAGCATGGTGAGGCGCTCGGACGCGTGCTTGCACGGTCGTAGCCACGACGGTGACATGGCCGGCGGTGAGGAGCGCTCTGGCTCGAAGGGGGCGGTGGCTACGAGGCATAATCGAGCACGGGAACTAGCTCGAGGACGGGCTGGAGAAGAGGTGCGGTCGCAGGCGATCTCGGATGCCCGAGGTTGAAGACGAGGGCGAAGGCGGCGTTGCAGGGCTTCCGGCGAAGCGTGGCTCGGTGGGGAGGACGAGGGAGTCGAGGCGGAGCCGATGGGCTCGTCGGAGGGGCGAGGGAGTGGCTGTGGTGGCAACTATGGCGATCGGCGGCGACGGACGTGCTCGGCCGTCGCGGGGGAGAGTGAGAGAGACAAGGGGGAGAGTGCGAGAGGATGAGAGGGAGACGTGGGGGTCGCGTGGCGTCCTCTGGGCGTCTCCCGGCGTCGGCAGAAGCAGGAGGTGGCCGGCGCGTGGCCGGCGCGCGGCGAGCACGCGCCCCTGCCTCCTGGCGCGAGGTAGGGGGTGACTGGCCGAGCCAGTAGGCTGGGCCGAGCCAGGTAAGGCCCAGGTGGGCTTCTTTCTCCTCTTTTTTTTGTTTTAGTTTCTGTTTTCTATTAAACTGCAACTGTTTAGCTTTATTTAAAATACTAGAACATTTCCAAAAATCCTGAAAATAAATGTGGCCTCTGTTTAGAATATTTCCAACAGGAAACATTTACTCCCAGAATTATTTGAGCATTTAAATTATTTTATAGCATTTAAATGCCCAAATTCAAATACTTATGACTTAATTCAATGACCTTCTGTTGACCTAGAAAATTGTGCACCAATTTTGCCAGAGGTTCTAACCTAAGACAAAGAGGGTGAACATTTTAGAAGGGCATTTCAGGTTCATTGAAATTATTTTTAGTAAACCCTAGTTGTTTCCAGGGGGTGTTGGGGGTTCTGTCTTCCCCATTTCAAGTTTCTGATGAGAAATAAACATGATGCACACTCTAATGCAAGGACTAGCTAGGGTGTGACAACTCACCCCCACTCAAAAGAATCTCGTCCCAAGATTTAGGATCCTCTGGAAAGAAGGTGGGGTACTCGAGTCAAAGACGATCCTCCCTTTCCCAAATGGCTTCTTCCTCGGAATGATGTGACCATTGAACCATGAGAAACTTGATATTATGACGTCGAGTGGTACCCTCGGCTTGATCAAGAATACGAATGGGATATTCCCGATAAGAGAGGTTATCTTGTAGATCAAGCGTTTCGTGGTCCACTCCACGGATAGGATCCGCGAAGCAACGCCTGAGTTGTGAAACGTGGAAGACATCGTGAACTCTGGAAAGATGCGGGGGTAGTTCCAGTTGGTAGGCAACTTCTCCTTGTTTGGCAAGGATACGAAAGGGTCCAATGTAACGAGGAGCCAATTTGCCTTTGATACCGAAATGATGCGTTCCCTTTAACGGGGTAACCCGAAGGTAAGCCTTCTCGTTGACTTCATAAGTCATAGGCTTATGTTTACGATCATATTGACTCTTTTGACGAGATTGGACTGTTTTCAACTACTCACGAATAACGCGAACCTGCTCTTCTGCTACCTGAATCATATCTGGGCCAAAGAGTTGTCTTTCCCCGGTTTCTGACCAGTTAAGAGGCGTTCGACATTTTCGTCCATAAAGAACCTCGAAAGGAGCTTTGCCTAAGCTGGCTTGATAACTATTGTTATAAGCAAACTCCGCGAATGGAAGGCATTTCTCCCAACTCATTCCGAATGAGATGACAGAGGCTCGGAGCATATCTTCCAGAATTTGATTGACTTGTTCCACTTGACCACTTGATTGAGGATGGAAGGCGGTGCTAAAGGAGAGATGAGTTCCCATAGCATTTTGGAAACTTTCCCAAAATCGAGAGGTGAAGAGACTCCCACGGTCTGAGTTAATTTCCAATGGAACACCATGAAGAGACACTATCTGGGAGATGTATAAATCGGCTAGCTGGCTAGCGATGATACTCTCACGAACAGGTGGAAAGTGGGCTACCTTGGAAAGTCGGTCGATCACAACGAAGATGGCATTATTCCCTCTCTTGGTCCTGGGAAACCCAGTGATGAAATCCATACTGATTTTATCCCATTTCCATTCAGGAATAGCCAAAGGTTGATGCTCTGCTTTAACACGATGACAAACGTCGCAGCTAGCAATGTATTGAGCGATTTCTCTCTTCATCCTAGTCCACCAAAACCTCTGGCGTAGGTCTTGATACATTTTAGTACTACCGGGATGAATGGTGAGAGGGGATTCATGAGCTTCCTTAAGGATTAACTGGCGTAGATGTTGTTTCTTGGGAACCACCAAACGGTTCTCGAAGAAGACAGCACCTCGCTCATCCATGGAGAAACATTTAGCAACTCCGCTAGCGATGTTTTCCCTAATCCGGGATATGCCCTTATCACGCTTCTGGGCAGCTATGATTTGATCCATAAGGGTAGGTTTCGCCACCAGGGTGGATAGGAATCCTCGAGGAACAATGTGAAGATTAAGCTTATGAAATTCCTCATGGAGAAATGGTTAACTTTGTTGTAACATCAGGTTGTTACAATAGGACTTACGGCTTAGCGCATCAGCCATGACATTGGCTTTGCCCGGGGTGTAAGTTATTCCTAAGTCGTAATCCAAGATCAACTCAACCCAACGTCTTTGCCTGAGATTCAAATCTGGTTGGGTGAAGATATATTTCAACCTTTGGTGAGCGGTGAAAATCTCGCAATGATTACCGAGGAGGTAATGTCGCCAAGTTTTAAGTGCATGGACTACAGCTGCAAGCTCTAGATCATGTGTGGGATAATTTTCCTCATGTGGGTGTAATTGTCGTGAAGCATAGGCAATTACCTGACGATCTTGCATGAGTATGCAACCTAGTCCTTGTCGTGAGGCGTCGCAATAGATAATAAGGTCCTTGGAGAAATCTGGTGGTACTAGTACGGGAGCAGATGTCAGGCGTCTTTTCAGTTCCTAAAAGCTGAACTCGCACTGTGGAGTCCACTCAAACTTTTTATCTTTCTTGAGGAGTTCAGTTAGAGGTTTAGCAACCTTGGAGAAATTCTCGATGAAGCGGCGGCAATAGCTCGCTAGGCCAAGGAAACTCCGAACTTGCTTGACCGTTTCAGGTGGAGTCCAACAAGGATGGCTTGAACTCGCTCGGGATTGACAGCAATACCCTTACCAGAGATTACATGGCCTAGATAGGTCACTTCAGGCAACCAAAATTCACACTTGGAGAATTTGGCATAAAGGCGATGCTCTCGAAGTTTCATCAATACCAGCCTTAGATGTACGGCATGTTCCTCTTCATTCTTGGAGTAGATGAGTATGTCATCGAGGTATACTACGACGAATTTATCCAAGTACTCCATGAAGACCGAGTTCATTAACCGAGAGAAGGTAGCCAGGGCATTGGTTAAACCGAAGGACATGACGGTGTACTCGTATTGGCCATAACGAGTAACAAAGGCCGTTTTGGGTATGTCCCCGTTTCTGATTTTGATTTGATCATAACCCAACCTCAAATCCATCTTGGAGAAGACTGAGGATCCAGCGAGCTGATCATACAGATCATTGATCCTGGGAAGCGGATATTTGTTCTTGATGGTGACCAAGTTGACAGGTCGGTAATCCACAACCATTCAATCCGTTCCATCCTTCTTCTTAACGAAGAGGACGGGGCAAGCCCAAGGAGAGGAACTAGGACGGATGAAACCCTTTTTCAAGGACTCATCGAGTTGATTCTTAAGCTCGGCTAGTTCTAGGGGTGCCATCTTATAGGGTCTTCTAGAAATTGGAACGGTTCCTGGAACAAGGTCTATCACAAACTCGACATCCCTGTCAGGTCGAACACCTGGCAGTTCCTCTGGAAAGACATCCGGAAAATCTCGGACTACCGGAACATCCTCAAGGTCTGGAAGAGGGTTGGCATTTAGTGAGTAAAGCTGGCGCTTGGACACTCGAGTTAAGACATTGACTGTCTTGCCCAATGGGTGAGTAAGTTGAACGGTTCTAGTGGCACAATCGATCTTAGCATAATGAGCTGACATCCAGTCCAGACCCAAGATGATATTTATGTCGGAGGACTTGAGAGCTATTAAGGATGCAAGGAAGACAAGTCTATCGACAAGAATTTCGTTCCCATGGCTTACTCTAGAAGTTTGCCATTTGGAACCCGGAGTTTGAATTACCATGGAAGTGGGCATGTCGCAGAATGTCGTGTTATGCAATCGAGCATAGTTCTCGGATATGAATGAATGAGATGCTCCAGTATCAAAAATAACAGATGTCGGATGGCAGTTAACAAGGAGCGTACCAAGGACAACGTTAGGATCCTCATGAGCCTCCTCAGCTGAAACAAAATTGACATGGCCACGTACAGTGGTGGCCGGCTTGGCGTAGAAAGTCTTCCCCGCTGGCTTACCACGGCCAATGGACTTTCCAGTTTGATTGGGGTTGTTGTTCTGGGGACACTCTCGGCTATAGTGACCTGGCTCTCCACACTTGAAGCACGTTACCACATTGGGGCGTGGAGCAGCATTAGCAGCGGGGCCGCCATAGGGCTTGGGCGGTGCAAATTGCTGGTTGGGACGAGGCGCCTCAAAGGATGGCCTCGGAATGAACCTGGGTGGCAGTGCCGTGCTTGGAATCCACACCCGGCGCTTTTGAGCCCCAGAGCCGGATGAAGAGCCAAAATCACGGGAGTGCTTGCATGAAGCGTCATAATCAGTCTGGCCTGTCTCAGCACTGATGGCTTTATTGACCAACTTCTGAAAGGATGTGCACTCGTGCAGACGGAGATCGCGGCGAAGCTCAGGACTAAGTCCCTTGCGGAACCT
Source organism: Triticum aestivum (assembly GCF_018294505.1). NCBI lineage: Eukaryota > Viridiplantae > Streptophyta > Magnoliopsida > Poales > Poaceae > Triticum > Triticum aestivum. The sequence continues at coordinate 392,713,238 of NC_057803.1, read as the reverse complement.
TGCCTGCTTCTTAGCGTCAGTAGATACCTCTTCAGGAGCATAACGTGCCAAATTCCCAAATTCACGACTGTAAGCATACACAGTCATTCTCCCTTGGGTGAAGTTGCGGAACTCCTCCCTCTTGCGATCCATGAGACCTTCCGGAATGTGATGCTCACGGAAAGCCTCACTGAATTCATCCCAAGTAGTGATTTGACCGACCGGGCGCATAGCTTCGAAGTTTTCCCACCAAAGGCTAGCAGGGCCTTCGAGGTGATAGGCAGCATAAGTAACCTTGTCGGCTTCAGCTACGTTGGCAGAATGTAGCTTGTGGGTGATGCTGCGAAGCCAGTCATCCGCGTCGAGGGGCTCGACGGAATGGTTGAACTTTGGTGGGTACAGCTTGATAAAGTCATTGATTGACACCAAGTCATTTCGCGGGTGGCGTGCAGTGTTCTGCTCAATCCGCTCCAGCAGGCGGTTAGTCTCATGCTTGTTTCTTTCCGCCTCTAGCATCACTTCGGCCAGAGAAGGTGGGTGAGGCAGATTTTCACCTCTAGCTGCACTGGCTCCCCCCTGCTCCAGGACAACAGGGTTGCCGCGGGTGTTGACCATCCTAGGAGAAAACAAGACAACAGTTTAGACAAGGATGGCTCAAACTTAGCAAGGAAGTGCAGAATGTAATGGATAACACAGAATGCAGAGATGTTCATCCGTATGTCATGGTAATATAAAACTGCCATATATATACCAACGGTCATACACATCATACATAGTTTAGTACAAGCCCAGGCTACAGTACAACTATGATGAAAGACGTTACATCTCATCGGAGGCATTCCAAGCTCCTATACATTATTTGTCTACACCTCCGGAATCGATTACACGCCAAGTCATATTCCACAAGTCACGCAGGACAGTGGAGATACAACTACTACAATACTAGTGGTATTACTACTAACTCAGACAGCTCCGTAGTAGTCCTCATAGAAGTCACCTCCATAGCCTGGAAGTTCAACGTGACCATCTGGGAACAGACAGTCCTGAGGAGCCTGTGGACCATAGGGGCTAGGATGAGGTCTTGGACCAACAAACGGTGGCCTGCAGGGACCATCGGGTGGGGTGATGCCTCCCACATCATGTCAATCCACCATGTCTGGCAGAGCTGATCTCACAGGATACAGATCCCTTGTATCCATACATCCCAGCTTGCACCGAAGGTGCAAACCGAGTCAATGTGGCCCAATGATCAGGACGGGTATTGAAAAGCTCCAACCTCAAGGCCCGATTCTCTCGATCCTTATCTTCGAGCATCTCGGCAGTGGTACGAGTTAATGAGTCCTCCTGAGTGGAGTCAGCATAGATGGCCTGAAGATACCCTTGCACTCCCGGAAGTGAAGCTGGCATGTAACGGAAGTCGGTGTTCCGAAGCAGGCCAGTCCGGACTCGCATGATGGTCATCATGGAATAGGCAGCATCCTGCACAGCCATCTCAACGGTAACCCCGAGTCCATAGGAACAGTGAAGGGGCTCGGTAGATCCAGGATAAGAAGGAACTATCCTGACGGTGCAGAAATACTGGCTTTGGTTAAAGTCGCGGAACTACTCTTCGACGGTGTATTCGGGATACCAACGGTAACCCGTCTCGATCATGACCCGGACTAACATAGCAGTATGACCGGGCACGTCGAGGCACCTGGTCAGGCGAACCACTTGGTTATGAACGCGGTTGGCCATCTAAAAGCACAACCACAAGACAAAGACATCAGAATTTCTACGGAAAATTGGACAGCATAACGGCTGTAAATGCTCAGAAAAAGATTTGAGACCTCCACAACAATTCACAATACCACTCAACAACATCATATCAAGGTTCTGATTCAATTAGCAACATACTAAGAATAGTAGAAACTGAACTGGGACTTGTAACAACAATCCTATAAACTACTACGGATTAGTAACACGTGAACCTGATAGAGGAAGAGAGCCTAGTCCTTAACCCACGTTGAATGAGGAGAGAATGACTCAGATCAGAGGCATAGGTAAAGGAGTAAAAGAACCTTACGTTCCCTCCCACAATCAATTCCCCTACATATAACTAGAGCATTTCTAGACTCGACATCGACCAGTTTGGCTCAACGAACCTACAGGCAGTCCGGCTCTGATACCAACGCTGTCAGGACCCCAATTCCAAGTCACATCGATCTAGCCGGTAACACCTCATATCACTTTGCAGCCTCACGCACGGTATCCCATGGGTGTCGCCTTACCATGGCTCGGGTCCGTTCGCGCCTTTTGGCTCACGTATATGATAGTGTCGCTAGCATCCATATGACAGGGAACCCGGGCCGACATGGCTAGTCGTGAACCCAAAGCGGCACAGACCTATGGAGACAGGCATACATGGATCACATCGAACATGTCGGTCATCAACGAGTGATTCTGGGCTGTAGCACTAGGCTAACAGGACTCCGGGGAACCCCGGGCTGTAGCAGGCTAGGCAGGACTCCGGAAGTCACCGTGTGACATTTCCCTGAAGGGACAGACATAGGGACAAAGTGAAACACATGCCGGCCAGTCAAGTGTCCTGAACAGTGGTGCTGGGCTAGCAGGACTCCGGTGAACCGGGCTGTAGCGGACTACTATGGCTCGAGGAACACTAGACTACATTTCCCCATAAGAAAGGCTGCCAAGGATAAACAACTAGGTTGTCGGATCCCACTCATACCAAGCATTTCAATCATACACACAATATGCCCGATATGAGTACATACAACATGGCATCCCACTCAAGTACTTTATTTAAAGGCTCCAGAGAGCCATACATAACATGTTCATACAGATAGGGGTCACATGACCCGACACTCAAGTCATACAAACATACAAGCACATGCGGAAGCAACTAGTCTGAGTACAGACTCTAGAAAGAAAGAAGGCTTCTCGAAGCCTTTCTATCTACATAGGGCCCTCCATGGCCAGGATCACCACCTGGGTGGCTAGTCACTCGTCGACGTCAAGGTCTACATAAAACCCATCGGAGGGGGCAGTGTTGTCGTCTGAAAACAACAAATAAGTAAACATGAGTACAAAGGTACTCAGCAAGTCTTACATCAGAACCTACTATACATGCTTATTCTCAAGAAGGCGGTGGGGTTGATGCAGCAAGCCAGCTTAGACTCTTGGCTAAGCTATCCTACGGAACTCCACCAGAAAAATAGTTTTCGCACACGAGTCCACTACTCACCAACACAATACTCCACCGGGGATCCTCCCTCGTCATCCTACGAGAGGGCCATCCTCGGTACTCACACTTATCTTGAGTCTTTTAGTAGTATCCATTAACTTGTCTATGAACTGTATATGCAACCAAGTAGTCCTTTACCGTGGACGCGGCTATTCGAATAGTTTTATACCCTGCAGGGGTGTACTTCGTCACACATGTTTCCACCACTTAGCATCTGCACACGACATGTGCTCGGCATACTTCAAGCGAAGACCGACGTGGGTGTAGACCACGACCTAACTAACCTCACAAGTCTCTAGTCCAGGTTTATCGCCTATTCAGGTCCCATCCGCAAGGAAATCCAGCCGGGGTGTCCTCGACGGCCCCAAACGATGTGAACAGGGTTCCCGAGACACCAAACGGGTGACTCAGTACACCGTTCCATGGTGTATCTACCGCAACATAGCCCACCCCTAGGGTCAGCGGTACGCACGGCCGCCAACACATGTCCTACAAACACCAGAAACTAGTTGCAACTCCTGGACAGAGGCGAGAGGGGTCAGTAAGTCGAGCGGGGTCATATTTCAAGGCCCAATGTGTGGTTGTAGCTGAATCTTAAATCACGCATGCAGATCTCAGTTCTTAGGGACGACCTCAATGAAACAACCCACTATGTACTCCTACATGGCCTCTCATCGATACCTTTACCAAAACATGTTCAACACATCCCTCACATTACCGGCATAAGCATTTCACTCTAGCCCATCTCCCAGAAGAACCAGACCTGATACAACTCTAAGCATAGCAGGCATAGCAAGGTAGGAATCACATGCATGGCCCAATCAACTCCTACACATGCTAGTGGGTTCCATCTAGCTACTGTGGCAATGACAGGTCATGCAGAGGATAAGGGTTCAACTACCGTAGCACACAGCAGTTTGAATCGCGTTGTCTTAATGCAGTAAGCAAGAGCAGAAGCGAGAACATGGGTTTGTATCGGAATGATCAATGGTTGCTTGCCTGATGGAGTGGTAGCGGGATACTGCCCTTCAGTTGGATACTCGTGAATATCCTTGGAGGCAGAACCTACCACGGAGAACACATCAAAACCCAATCAACACATGACGATATGCAACAATATGATGCATGCTATGACATGGCAATATGATTGTGTCTTGGCCTAATTCAAGCTAAAATAGAAAGGGATGAACTCATTTGAATCAAAGATTCAAATATTAGCTCATTAAACATGGCATTTATAGTGCATTACCTTATTCTGCCTAAACAGCAAGGTAAACTTGTTTTGTCATGCATGAAACCATTACAGATGGATAGATTGAATTTTTCTGATAATTTTTCATATATAAATTATTTCATTTGGAGTTACGGTTGAATTTCTATGAATTTTTGAAGTTTGAACTATTTTCTGGAATTTCCTGTATAAAAATAAATCCAGAAAATGCAGTGATACGTCAGCATTGCGTCATGCTGACCTCAGCAGGTCAAAGGCGCCAGCCCAGGTCAAACCTGACTGGTGGGCCCCTTCTGTCAGCCTCTCAGTGCACTAACTACGTTTAGTTAGCCTAATTACTGGGCAGGGCCCACTAGTCAGTGACTGTACTAATTAAACTAACTAATTTTAGTTAGAAACTAATCTGGATAATTAGCAGAGGGGGGGCCCACTTGTCATTGACTCAAAGGAGTCAACCTGGGCCCACCCAGTCCACGTCAGTGGTCAAACCACCGGTCAACAGGACTAATCCCGCCGGCGTTGAGTCGCCGGCGAGGCCGAGACGGCGAAGGGCTTCGGAAAACGCCCTCAGGCGACCAAATCGACGGTGGAGACCATCTACGGGTAGCTGGGAACAAGCCACAGTGTTTGGTGGTGGTAGTTGGGCTCGGGGTGGCCGGAAACGTCGCCGGCGACGAGCTTGGTGGTCGCTGGAGTCGGGTGAGGACGGTTTCGAGGCTACGGTGCACGGGAGGAAGAGTTGGTGGTGGCTACGGATTCCTGGTGCTGAACTGAGCACGGTGAGGCGCTCGGACGCGTGCTTGCACGGCCATAGCCACGACAGCGACATTTCCGGCGGCGAGGAGCGCTCGGGCTCGAAGGGGGCAGTGGCTACGAGGCGTAATCGAGCATGGGAACTAGGGGGAAAAGAAGAGGAGCTCACAGCAGAGTCGAAGAGGGGGTCACAGCAAGCTCGGGGACGGGCTGGAGAAGAGGTGCGGTCGCCGGCGATCTCGGATGCCCGAGGTTGAAGACGAGGGTGAAGGCGGCGTTGCAGGGCTTCCGGCGAAGCGTGGCTCGGTGGGGAGGACGAGGGAGTCGAGGTGGAGCTGATGGGCTCGTCGGAGGGGCGAGTGAGTGGCTGTGGTGGCAACTACGGCGATCGGCGGCGAGGGACGTGCTCGGCCGTCGCGGGGGAGAGTGAGAGAGACGAGGGGGAGAGTGTGAGAGGATGAGAGGGAGACGTGGGGGATCGCGTGGCGTCCTCTGGGCGTCTCCCGGCGTCGGCAGAAGCAGGAGGTGGCCGGCGCGTGGCCGGCGCACGGCGAGCACGCGCCCCTGCCTCCTGGCGCGAGGTAGGGGGTGACTGGCCGAGCCAGTAGGCTGGGCCGAGCCAGGTAAGGCCCAGGTGGGCTTCTTTCTCCTCTTTTTTGTTGTTTTAGTTTCTGTTTTCTATTAAACTGCAACTGTTTAGATTTATTTAAAATACTAGAACATTTCCAAAAATCCTGAAAATAAATGTGGCCTTTGTTTAGAATATTTCCAACAGGAAACATTTACTCCCAGAATTATTTGAGCATTTAAATTATTTTATAGCATTTCGGCTAGGGTAGTAAAGGGAGAACTACTGCGATTGTGTTTCTGGTTCACCTGGTCAAATACCTCAGTAGAGAAAGCCGAAAACTGACTGTCATGATGCGGCGGGAGCTGGTTAACCGCTCGATGACTTAACAGGATCCTTTGAGATTCCCCCGTATTATACGAAGGACCTTCTTTCAGGTCCTACATGTAATGCACCGCATTGGGATAGTTGCATACATAACAGGATCTATATCGTTGATCCACCATAAAACTCCTATGGCTAAGTAAAAGTGTTAACGCCCTATAGTCCGATTGCCTAGTTCACCGCATTGACATCTCCTTTTTGGACCAAGACGTTGGGTTAAGAGTGGTCAATTGCTTTTCTGAACACCCCCGTATTTCCTACGAGGGGGCTGAAGCCGATGACTGGAAATCTTGGCGATTATATAAAGAAGGCCGCAAAGGAGGATTCAAAGCTTTTAAGCAACTCTAAAATAAACTTTATTATTTCATAATGTTGTCTTTCACAATGCCAATACATCTCACTCGAATATCATATCTTTCGAGCACTGACCCTCTATGAACCGGGCAACCGCTAAGATATCTTCGAAGTAATGCTCTGGTGCGTAATGGTCCTTGCCCTTTGGTGGACTCTTCGCTACAACATCGATAGCCTTCATCTTTGTTTAGTATGTTTTCACACGGGCAAGGGCCATCCGTGCACCTTCAATGCACGTTGATCGCTTAATAGTGTCGATGCGCAGCACCGCGGCAGCAAGTCGCCACAGCAAACCAAAATAACTATCCAGAATTGGCTCGGCCAGCCACAGCCGGACTACGATGTCAGGACCCCGACTCGATGTCACATCGATCTAGCTGGTAACACCTCATATCACTTTGCGGCCTCATGCACGGTATCCCCACGGGTGTCGTCTTACCTTTTCCCGGGACCGTTTGCGCCTTTTGGCTCACGTATATGATAGTGTCGCTAGCATCCATATGATAAAGAGCCCGGGCTGACATGACTAGTCGTAAACCCAAAGTGGCACAGACTTACAGGGACAGGCATCCATGACCCAGCTTCGAACGTGTCGGTCATCAGCAAGTGGGTCCGGGCTGTAGCACTGGGCTAGCAGGACTCCGGTAAACCGGGCTGTAGCGGGCTAACAGGACTCCGGTAGTCAAAGCGTGACATTTCCCCGAAGGGACAGCCACAGGAACGAAGAAGGACACATGCCGGCCAGCCTAAGTGTTCCAGAGCAGTAGCAAGCTACCATGGCTCAGCGGTAACACTAGGAGACATTTCCCGGTAAGAGAGGCTACTAAAGATAAACAACTAGATAGTCAGATCCCACACATACCAAGCATTTCAATCATACACACAATATGCTCGATATGTGCAAATACAACGAAGCATCACAACATGACTCTATGACACAAGTACTTTATTTAAGGCTCAGTGAGCCATACATAACATACACAAAGGTACGGGTCTCACGACCCCACATACAAGTCATACAGTCATACAAACCAGCAGCGGAAGTAACTTGTCTGAGTACAGACAACTAGTAAAAATAAAAGAGGCTTGGAAAGCCTAGCTATACTACGTGGTCCTTCACAAGCTCAGGGTCACCACCTGGGTCCTTAGCCTACTCGTTGATGTCAACGTCTACATAGAACCCATCAGAAGGGGTTGCAGCGTCTTCTGTAAAAATGTAGATTATAGCAACATGAGTACAAAAGTACTCAGCAAGACTTACATCAGGTCCTACATACATGCATAGTATCAAGAAGGGTTGGTGGAGTTATTGCAGCAAGCTAGCTTTGACTCTTGGCTAGACTATCCTACGATACTCCAACTTGAAATGTTTTGCGCACACGAGTCCACTACTCACCACTTCAATACACTACCGAGGATCCACCTCCGTCTTCCTACGGAAGAGCCATCCTCGGCACTCACACTTATCTTGAGGATTTTAGTAGTTTCCATTTACTTGTCTATGAACTGTATAGGCAACCAAGTAGTCCTTTACCGCGGACGCGGCTATTCGAATAGATCATGTTAACCCTGCAGGGGTGTACTTCTTCATACACGCTCTCACCACTTACCGTCGTTTACACGACATGTACTCGGCAACCTTCAAACGGAAGCCCAACGTGGGTGTCGGCCACGACCTACCTAATCACCTAAGCCTCCAGTCCAGGTTTATCGCCTATTCAGGTTCCATCCGCAGGGAGTCCGGCCGAGGTTTCCCATACGGCCCCGAACGATGTGAACAGGGTTCCCGAGATACCTAACGGGTATTCGGTACACCCGGCCACGTACCTACCGCATCACAGCCCACCCCTACGGTCAGCGCTGTCCACGGCCTCCAGTAGGCTACAAACACCAGAAACTACTTGCAACTCCTGGACGGAGAACTAGGGTGAATAAGAAGTCCAGAGGGTCCATTGGTTTCGGGCCCAATGCATGGTAGTAGCTGATTCTTAAATCACACATACAGATCTCAGTGCTTAAGGTCGGCTTCAATGAAACAACCCACCATGTACTCCTACATGGCCTCTCATCGATACCTTTACCAAATCGTGTTCACCACACCACTCTCATTACCGACATAATCATTTCACTCTAGCCCATCACCCAGATGAACCAGACCTGACACGACTCTAAGCATAGCAGGCATAGCAAGGTAGGAACAACACATACATATGGCTCAATCAACTCCTACACATGCTAGTGGGTTTCATCTAGTTACTGTGGCAATGACAGGTCATGCAGAGGAAATGGGTTCAACTACCGTAGCACACAGCAGTTTGAATCGCGTTGTCTTAATGCAGTAAAAGAGAGCAGGAGCGAGAATATGGGATTGTATCGATATGATCAAATGGTTGGTTGCTTGCCTGATGGTTCGATGCACGGATACGGTTCTTCGTTAGGGTAATCACGGTACTCCTCGGGGACAGAACCTGTCGCAAAGGGCATCGATACACAAGCATCACCAAACAATGTGCAACAATATGATGCATGCATGAAACATGGCAATATGAGTGTATTGGGCTAATGCAACTAAAGCCAGAAGGGTTTGAACAAATTTGAATCAAAGATTCAAATTTCAAATTCAAATATGGCCTTTTAAAGTGCTTTTCCTTGTTCTGCTTGAATCATCAGTTTAACTTGTTTGATCATGCATGAAAATAGTACAGATGGATAGATTGGATTTTTCTGATCATTTTTCATATATAATTTGTCCAATTTGGAGTTACAGAATAAAAGTTATGAATTTTGGAAGTTTAATTAATATTCTGGAATTTCCTGATTTAATTTAAATCCAGAAAATCAATTACTGCGTCAGCCTGACGTCAGTGTGACGTCAGCAGGTCAACTGCGGCTGGCTGAAGTCAAACCTGACATGTGGGGGCCACACGTCAGTGACAGGGGGGGTTAAACAGATTTAAATTAATCCTAATTAGGGATTAGTGGCGCTGGGGCCCACTGTCAGTGTCAGGGGGGGTTGACTAACAGTAGTTAGCGCTAACCTAACCATCTGGCCGACAGGGCCCACGCGTCAGTGACCTTGGGGGGTTAAACCCCCGGTCGGACAAGTCAAACCCCACCGGCGACATGACGCCGGCGAGATCCGAGACGGCGGCGAGAGTGCTTTTTGCCATTCCGGCGACCAAATGGACGGCGGAAGGCATCTACGTGTTGCTGAGGTTGAGCCGCGTCTATTGGTGGTGGTGGTTGGGCTCGGGGTGGCCGGAGTTGACGGCGGCGAGCTCGGCTGCGGCGGCCGGAGTTCGGGTGCGGTCGGGATCAGTGTTGCAGGGGGTTTGGGGAGGCGTTGGTGCGTTCTACGTGCTCCTGGTGATGTGTGGAGCACGATGGTGTGCTCGGTTGGGCGCTACGGCGACCGTGGCCACGACGGCGACATCGCCGGCGGCGTGGAGCTCTCGGTCGAGGTGGAGCTAGGGCCTAGAGGTCGGGAGAGACCAGAGAAGAAGGGGGAAACGCTCCGGGGGCTCACCGCGGTTGCAGTGGGCGTCGAAGCGGGCTCGGGGACGCGCCGGAGACGACGAATTTGACGGCGACGGTGGTCGGAGTCCGAAGAGGGGAACGGCGACGTGGCGGCGATGCAGGGCTTCCGGAGACCCGTGGAGCGGTGGGGAGGAAGAGGGAGTTGTGGCGGAGCTTCTGAGCTAGTCGGGGGAGCGAGGGGTGGTCGGAGACGACTGCTACGGCGAACGGTGGCGACGGTGGTGTTCGGCCGTGTGAGAGAGAGAGCGAGGGAGAGGAAGGAGAGAGCCGGGGAGAGTGAGAGAGAGCAGGGGGGATCGGGACGGGCTGCGGGCGTCGTCCACGCGGCCAGGAGGGCGTCGGCAAGCAGGACGTGGCCGCGCGGCCGCGCGCGCGCGAGCACGCAGCAGCTTCGGGGCGAGGGGAGGAAGACGACGGGGAGCTACAGTGCTGGGCTGGGTCGGTTGCTGGCTGGGCCGGCCAGCTGGCTGGGCTGCACAGGGAAGTCTTCCCCTTTCTTTTCTGTTTTCTGTTTTTATTTAAAATATCTGCAACTTTGTTGAATTAAATAAAATACCTAGGCAACTTCAAAAATCACCAAACTATTCCTGGCCCATGGTTGGATTATTTCCAACATGAAACATTTTAGTTTGGAGATATTTGAGCATTTAAATATTTTATATTATTTTAAATGCTCAAATTCAAATATTTATGATTTAATTCAAAAACCCTAGGATGGCCTAGGAAAATGTGCACCATTTTTGGCAGAGGTTCTGAACCAAGACAAAAATGATGGGCATTTTAGAAGGGCATTTCAGGTTCATTGAAAAATTATTTTAGTAGCCCTAGTTGGTTTCAGAGGGGACTGGGGGTTCTGTCATTCCCATTTCAAGTTTCTGATGAATGAGTAAACATGATGCAACACTCTAATGCATGACTAGCTAGGGTGTGACAACTCACCCCCACTCAAAAGAATCTCGTCCCGAGATTTGGGTTCCTCCAGGAAGAAGGCGGGATACTCGAGTCGAAGACGATCCTCCCTTTCCCATGTTGCTTCATCTTCAGAATGGTGCGACCATTGAACTTTGAGAAACTTGATGTTATGACGTCGGGTGGTACGCTCGTCCTGATCGAGGATACGAATGGGGTACTCTCGATATGTAAGATCATCTTGGAGATCAAGCGTTTCGTGGTCCACTTCACGGATAGGATCCGAGAAGCAACGCCTGAGTTGAGAAACGTGGAAGACATCGTGAACTCTGGAGAGATGCGGAGGTAGTTCCAACTGGTAGGCAACTTCTCCTCGTTTGGCAAGAATGCGAAGAGGTCCAATGTAACGAGGAGCCAATTTGCCTTTGATACCGAAACGATGGGTTCCCTTCAGAGGGGTGACCCGAAGGTAAGCCTTCTCGTCAACCTCGAAAGTCATAGCCTTATGTTTTCGGTCATATTGACTCTTTTGACGGGATTGGGCTGTTTTCAACTTTTCACGAACGATACGAACTTGTTCTTCTGCTTCCTGAATCATATCCGGGCCAAAGAATTGTCTTTCCCCGGTCTCTGACCAGTTAAGGGGTGTTCGACATCGTCGTCCATAGAGAACTTCAAAAGGGGCTTTACCCAAGCTAGATTGATAGCTGTTGTTGTAAGCGAATTCGGCAAATGGAAGGCACTTCTCCCAGTCCATTCCGAAAGAGATAACAGAGGCTCGAAGCATGTCTTCTAGAATTTGGTTGACGCGTTCCACTTGACCACTTGACTGAGGGTGGAAAGCGGTGCTAAAGGAGAGACGGGTTCCCATAGCATTTTGGAAACTTTCCCAAAATCGAGAGGTGAAGAGACTTCCTCGATCCGAATTGATTTCCAAAGGAACACCATGGAGGGACACTATTCGGGAGATGTATAAGTCTGCCAGCTGACTAGCGGTTATACTCTCACGAACAGGTAAGAAATGAGCTACTTTGGAAAGACGATCGACCACGACGAAAATAGCATTATTCCCTCTCTTGGTCCTGGGAAAACCGGTAATAAAATCCATACTAATTTTATCCCGTTTCCATTCAGGAATAGCTAAGGGTTGAAGGGTGCCAGCAGGCCGTTGATGCTCTGCTTTTACACGATGACAGACGTCGCAATTAGCAATATACTGAGCGATTTCTCTCTTCATCCTAGTCCACCAGAACCTCTGGCGTAGGTCCTGATACATCTTAGTACTACCGGGATGAATGGTGAGAGGAGATTCATGAGCTTCCTTAAGGATCAAACGCCTCAGGTTTCGCACTTTGGGAACCACTAGTCGATTCCCGAAGTATACGACCCCTTGATCATTAATAGAGAAGCAATTCGCAATTCCTTTCTGAATGTTTCTCTTGATGCGGGAGATTCCCGGATCTACCTTCTGTGCTTTGATAATTTGATCCGTAAGGGTAGGTTTTGCCACCAAGGTGGAGAGAAAACCTTGAGGTACAATGTGAAGGTTAAGCTTCCGAAATTCCTCATGGAGAAGCGGTTGACTTTGTTGTAACATCAGGTTGTTACAATAAGATTTGCGACTTAGCGCATCAGCCATGACGTTGGCTTTCCCTGGGGTGTAGGTTATTCCTAAGTCGAAGTCTGTGATCAATTCAACCCAACGTCTTTGCCTGAGATTCAGATCCGGTTGGGTGAAGATGTACTTCAGACTTTGGTGATCAGTGAATATTTCGCAACGATTACCGAGGAGGTAATGTCGCCAGGTCTTAAGTGCATAGACTACGGCTGCAAGCTCTAGATCATGAGTAGGATAATTCTCCTCATGTGGGTGCAATTGCCGTGAAGCGTAAGCAATTACGTGTCGATCTTGCATGAGAATGCAACCTAGTCCTTGTCGTGAGGCGTCGCAGTAGATAACAAAGTCCTTGGATAAGTCTGGCGGTACCAGTACGGGAGCAGAGGTCAGGCGTCTTTTTAGTTCCTGAAAGCTGTGCTCACATTGTGGAGTCCATTCGAACTTCTTATCTTTCTTGAGGAGTTCGGTTAGAGGTTTAGCAACTTTGGAGAAGTTCTCGACAAAGCGACGACAATAGCTCGCTAAGCCTAGAAAACTCCGAACTTGCTTGACCGATTCGGGTGGAGTCCAATCAAGGATGGCTTGAACTCGCTCAGGGTTAACAGCAATACCTTTACCCGATATTACATGACCCAGATAGGTCACTTCTGACAACCAGAATTCACATTTTGAAAATTTGGCATAAAGGCGATGCTCTCGAAGTTTCTTCAACACTAGCCTTAGATGTTCGGCATGTTCTTCCTTGTTCTTGGAGTAGATGAGTATATCATCGAGATAAACTACGACGAATTTATCCAAATACTCCATGAAGATTGAGTTCATTAACCGAGAAAAGGTGGCTGGAGCGTTGGTTAAACCGAAGGACATGACGGTGTACTCGTATTGGCCATAACGAGTAACAAAGGCCGTTTTAGGAATGTCCCCGTTTCTGATTTTGATTTGATGGTAGCCCAACCTCAAATCCATCTTGGAGAAGACTGAGGATCCAGCAAGCTGATCATACAGATCATTGATCCTGGGAAGTGGATATTTGTTCTTGATTGTGACCAAATTGACAGGTCGGTAATCTACAACCATCCGGTCCGTACCATCTTTCTTCTTGACGAATAGGACGGGGCAAGCCCACGGAGATGAGCTAGGTCGGATGAAACCCTTTTTCAAGGATTCATCGAGTTGTTTCTTAAGCTCGGCTAGTTCTAGGGGTGCCATCTTGTAGGGTCTTCTAGCAATCGGAACGGTTCCTGGAATGAGGTCTATTACGAACTCAACATCCCTGTCAGGTGGAACACCTGGCAATTCCTCTGGAAAGACATCCGGGAAGTCACGGACTACCGGAACGTCCTCAAGGTCTGGCAAAGGGCTGGCGTTAAGAGAATATAATTGTCGCTTGGCTATTCGGGTCAAGACATTGACTATCTTCCCCGAAGGATGGGTGAGTTGAACAGTCCTAGAGAAGCAATCAATTTTGGCTTGATGAGCTGACATCCAGTCCATACCCAAAATGATATTAATATCTGAAGATTTAAGGGCTATCAAAGACGCAAGGAAAACAAGTCTATCGACTTGGATTTCATTTCCAAAACTTACCCTAGAGGTCTGCCATCTAGACCCAGGGGTAGAAATTTCCATGGTGGATGGCATGTCACAGAATGCAACATTATGCAAACGAGCATAATTTTCGGATATAAAAGAATGAGAGGCTCCTGTATCGAAAAGAACAGATGCCGGGTGGCAATTTACAAGAAGCGTACCGAGAACGACGTTGGGATCCTCTTGGCCGGTCACTGAGGGCAGGCAAGCAGGTACTAAAATGTAGGGCAAGCAACCAGATATTACATGACGCTAATCTAATCATTATTCCACGCCAAGCCGGTCACCGCTTCACGTGGCCAACGCTGTCAGGACCCCGACTCGATGTCACATCGATCTAGCTGGTAACACCTCATATCACTTTGCGGCCTCACGCACGGTATTCCCACGGGTGTCGTCTTACCTTTTCCCGGGACCGTTTGCGCCTTTTGGCTCACGTATATGGTAGTGTCGCTAGCATCCATATGATAAAGAGCCCGGGCTGACATGACTAGTCGTAAACCCAAAGTGGCACAGACTTACAGGGACAGGCATCCATGACCCAGCTTCGAACGTGTCGGTCATCAGCAAGTGGGTCCGGGCTGTAGCACTGGGCTAGCAGGACTCCGGTAAACCGGGCTGTAGCGGGCTAACAGGACTCCGGTACTCAAAGCGTGACATTTCCCCGAAGGGACAGACACAGGAACGAAGAAGGACACATGCCGGCCAGCCTAAGTGATCCAGAGCAGTAGCAAGCTACCATGGCTCAGCGGTAACACTAGGAGACATTTCCCGGTAAGAGAGGCTACTAAAGATAAACAACTAGATAGTCAGATCCCACACATACCAAGCATTTCAATCATACACACAATATGCTCGATATGTGCAAATACAACGAAGCATCACAACATGACTCTATGACACAAGTACTTTATTTAAGGCTCAGTGAGCCATACATAACATACACAAAGATACGGGTCTCACGACCCCACATACAAGTCATACAGTCATACAAACCAGCAGCGGAAGTAACTTGTCTGAGTACAGACAACTAGTAAAATAAAAGAGGCTTGGAAAGCCTAGCTATACTACGTGGTCCTTCACAAGCTCAGGGTCACCACCTGGGTCTTTAGCCTACTCGTTGATGTCAACGTCTACATAGAACCCATCAGAAGGGGTTGCAGCGTCTTCTGTAAAAATGTAGATTATAGCAACATGAGTACAAAGGTACTCAGCAAGACTTACATCAGATCCTACATACATGCATAGTATCAAGAAGGGTTGGTGGAGTTATTGCAGCAAGCCAGCTTTGACTCTTGGCTAGGCTAACCTACGATACTCCAACTGAAATGGTTTTGCGCACACGAGTCCACTACTCACCACTTCAATACACTACCGAGGATCCGCCTCCGTCTTCCTACGGAAGAGCCATCCTCGGCACTCACACTTATCTTGAGGCTTTTAGTAGTTTCCATTTACTTGTCTATGAACTGTATAGGCAACCAAGTAGTCCTTTACCGCGGACGCGGCTATTCGAATAGATCATGTTAACCCTGCAGGGGGTACTTCTTCATACACGCTCTCACCACTTACCGTCGTTTACACGACATGTACTCGGCAACCTTCAAGCGGAAGCCCAACGTGGGTGTCGGCCACGACCTACCTAATCACCTAAGCCTCCAGTCCAGGTTTATCGCCTATTCAGGTTCCATCCGCAGGGAGTCCGGCCGAGGCTTCCCATACGGCCCCGAACGATGTGAACAGGGTTCCCGAGATACCTAACGGGTATTCGGTACACCCGGCCACGTACCTACCGCATCACAGCCCACCCCTACGGTCAGCGCTGTCCACGGCCTCCAGTAGGCTACAAACACCAGAAACTACTTGCAACTCCTGGACGGAGAACTAGGGTGAATAAGAAGTCGAGAGGGTCCATTGGTTTCGGGCCCAATGCATGGTAGTAGCTGATTCTTAAATCACACATACAGATCTTAGTGCTTAAGGTCGGCTTCAATGAAACAACCCACCATGTACTCCTACATGGCATCTCATCGATACCTTTACCAAATCGTGTTCACCACACCACTCTCATTACCGACATAATCATTTCACTCCAGCCCATCACCCAGATGAACCAGACCTGACACGACTCTAAGCATAGCAGGCATAGCAAGGTAGGAACAACACATACATAGGGCTCAATCAACTCCTACACATGCTAGTGGGTTTCATCTAGTTATTGTGGCAATGACAGGTCATGCAGAGGAAATGGGTTCAACTACCGTAGCACACAGCAGTTTGAATCGCGTTGTCTTAATGCAGTAAAAGAGAGCAGGAGCGAGAACATGGGATTGTATCGATATGATCAAATGGTTGGTTGCTTGCCTGATGGTTCGATGCACGGATACGGTTCTTCGTTAGGGTAATCACGGTACTCCTCGGGGACAGATCCTGTCGCAAAGGACATCGATACACAAGCATCACCAAACAATGTGCAACAATATGATGCATGCATGAAACATGGCAATATGAGTGTGTTGGGCTAATGCAACTAAAACCAGAAGTGTTTGAACAAATTTCAATCAAGGATTCAAATTTCAAATTCAAATATGGCCTCTTAAAGTGCTTTTCCTTGTTCTGATTAAAACATCAATTTAACTTGTTTGATCATGCATGAAAATGGTACAGATGGATAGATTGGATTTTTCTGATCATTTTTCATATATAATTTGTCCAATTTGGAGTTACAGAATAAAAGTTATGAATTTTTGAAGTTTAAATAATATTCTGGAATTTCCTGATTTAATTTAAATCCAGAAATTCAATATTGCGTCAGCATGACGTCAGCATGATGTCAGTGGTCAACTGTGGCTGGCTGAGGTCAAACCTGACGTGTGGGGGCCACACGTCAGTGACAGGGGGGTTAAACAGGATTAAATTAATCCTAATTACTAATTAGTTGCGCTGGGGCCCACTGTCAGTGTCAGGGGGGGTTGACTAACAGTAGTTAGCGCTAACCTAACCACCTGGCCGACAGGGCCCACGCGTCAGTGACCCTGGGGGGTCAAACCCCAGGTCGGGCAAGTCAAACCCCACCGGCGACATGACGCCGGCGAGGTCCGAGACGGCGGCGAAAGTGCTTTTGGCCATTCCGGCAACCAAATGGACGGCGGAAGGCATCTACGTGTTGCTGAGGTTGAGCCGCGTCTATTGGTGGTGGTGGTTGGGCTCGGGGTGGCCGGAGTTGACGGCGGCGAGCTCGGCTGCGGCGGCCGGAGTTCGGGTGCGGTCGGGATCAGTGTTGCAGGGGGTTTTGGGGAGGCGTTGGTGCGTGCTGCGTGCTCCTGGTGAGGTGGGGAGCACGATGGTGTGCTCAGTTGGATGCTACGGCGACCGTGGCCACGACGGCGACATCGCCGGTGGCGTGAAGGTCTCGGCCGAGGTGGGGCTAGGGCCTACGGTGAGGGAACGAGGGGGAGAAGAGGGGGAAACGGTGGCGTAGCTCACCGCGGTTGCAGTGGGCGTCGAAGCGGGCTCGGGGACGCGCTGGAGACGGCGAATTCGACGGCGACGGTGGTCGGAGCCCGAAGAGGGGAATGGCGACGTGGCGGCGATGCAGGGCTTCCGGGGAGCTGTGGAGCGGTGGGGAGGAAGAGGGAGTCGAGGCGGAGCTCCTGAGCTAATCGGGGGAGCGAGGAGTGGCCGGGGACGATGGCTATGGCGAACGGCGGCGACGGTCGTGTTCGGCCGAGAGAGAGAGAGCGAGGGGAGAGCCGGGGGAGAGTGAGAGAGAGCAGGGGGAAGAGGCGTGGCGTCGTCCAGGGCGTCGAGCGAGGAGGGGAGGGCAGGCAAGCAGGCGAGCAGGTGGCGTGGCGCGGTGGCCGTGCGCGCGCGCCGGCCACACGCCTGGCCGACTGGCGCCAGGAGGACGACGGCGGTGGTGGGCTGGGCTGGCTAGCTGGGCCGGCCAGCTGGCTGGGCCGCACAGGTAAGGTTTTCCCTCTTTTTTTCTGTTTCTGTTTTTATTTAATATATCTGCAACTTTGTTGAATTAAATAACATACCTAGGCAACTCCAAAAATCACCAAACTACTCCTGGTCCATAGTTGGATTATTTCCAACATGAAACATTTTAGTTTGGAGATATTTGAGCATTTAAATATTTTATATTATTTTAAATGCCCAAATTCAAATATTTATGATTTAAAACAAAAACCTTAGGATGGCCTAGGAAAATGTGCACCACTTTTGGCAGAGGTTCTGAACCAAGGCAAAAATGATGGGAATTTTAGAAGGGCATTTCAGGTTCATTGAAAAATTATTTTAGTAACCCTAATTGGTTTCAGAGGGGACTGGGGGTTCTGTCATCCCCATTTCAAGTTTCTGATGAAAAGTAAACATGATGCAACACTCTAATGCATGACTAGCTAGGTTGTGACAACTCACCCCCACTCAAAAGAATCTCGTCCCGAGATTTGGGTTCCTCCGCGAAGAAGGCGGGATATTCGAGTCGAAGACGATCCTCCCTTTCCCAAGTTGCTTCATCCTCAGAATGGTGCGACCATTGAACCTTGAGAAACTTGATATTATGACGTCGCGTGGTACGTTCGGCTTGATCGAGGATACGAATGGGGTACTCTCGATATGTAAGATCATCTTGGAGATCAAGCGTTTCGTGGTCCACTTCACGGATAGGATCCGAGAAGCAACGCCTGAGTTGAGAAACGTGGAAGACATCATGAACTCTGGAGAGGTGCGGAGGTAGTTCCAACTGGTAGGCAACTTCTCCTCGTTTGGCGAGAATGCGAAAGGGTCCAATGTAACGAGGAGCTAATTTGCCTTTGATACCGAAACGATGGGTTCCCTTTAGAGGGGTGACCCGAAGATAAGCCTTCTCGTCAACCTCGAAAGTCATAGCCTTATGTTTTCGGTCATATTGACTCTTTTGACGGGATTGGGCTGTTTTCAACTTTTCACGAACGATACGAACTTGTTCTTCTGCTTCCTGAATCATATCCGGGCCAAAGAATTGTCTTTCCCCGGTCTCTGACCAGTTAAGGGGTGTTCGACATCGTCGTCCATAGAGAACTTCAAAAGGGGCTTTACCCAAGCTAGATTGATAGCTGTTGTTGTAAGCGAATTCGGCAAATGGAAGGCACTTCTCCCAGTCCATTCCGAAGGAGATAACAGAGGCTCGAAGCATGTCTTCTAGAATTTGGTTGACGCGTTCCACTTGACCACTTGATTGAGGGTGGAAAGCGGTGCTAAAGGAGAGACGAGTTCCCATAGCATTTTGGAAACTTTCCCAAAATCGAGAGGTGAAGAGACTTCCTCGATCCGAATTGATTTCCAAAGGAACACCATGGAGGGACACTATTCGGGAGATGTATAAGTCTGCCAGCTGACTAGCGGTTATACTCTCACGAACAGGTAAGAAATGAGCTACTTTGGAAAGACGATCGACCACGACGAAAATAGCATTATTCCCTCTCTTGGTCCTGGGAAAACCGGTAATAAAATCCATACTAATTTTATCCCATTTCCATTCAGGAATAGCTAAGGGTTGAAGGGTGCCAGCAGGCCGTTGATGCTCTGCTTTTACACGACGACAGACGTCGCAATTAGCAATATACTGAGCGATTTCTCTCTTCATCCTAGTCCACCAGAACCTCTGGCGTAGGTCCTGATACATCTTAGTACTACCGGGATGAATGGTGAGAGGAGATTCATGAGCTTCCTTAAGGATCAAACGCCTCAGGTTTCGCACTTTGGGAACCACTAGTCGATTCCCGAAGTATACGACCCCTTGATCATTAATAGAGAAGCAATTCGCAATTCCTTTCTGAATGTTTCTCTTGATGCGGGAGATTCCCGGATCTACCTTCTGTGCTTTGATAATTTGATCCGTAAGGGTAGGTTTTGCCACCAAGGTGGAGAGAAAACCTTGAGGTACAATGTGAAGGTTAAGCTTCCGAAATTCCTCATGGAGAAGCGGTTGACTTTGTTGTAACATCAGGTTGTTACAATAAGATTTGCGACTTAGCGCATCAGCCATGACGTTGGCTTTCCCTGGGGTGTAGGTTATTCCTAAGTCGAAGTCTGTGATCAATTCAACCCAACGTCTTTGCCTGAGATTCAGATCCGGTTGGGTGAAGATGTACTTCAGACTTTGGTGATCAGTGAATATTTCGCAACGATTACCGAGGAGGTAATGTCGCCAGGTCTTAAGTGCATAGACTACGGCTGCAAGCTCTAGATCATGAGTAGGATAATTCTCCTCATGTGGGTGCAATTGCCGTGAAGCGTAAGCAATTACGTGTCGATCTTGCATGAGAATGCAACCTAGTCCTTGTCGCGAGGCGTCGCAGTAGATAACAAAGTCTTTGGAGAAGTCTGGCGGTACCAGTACAGGAGCAGAGGTCAGGCGTCTTTTCAGTTCCTGAAAGCTGTGCTCACATTGTGGAGTCCATTCGAACTTCTTATCTTTCTTGAGGAGTTCGGTTAGAGGTTTAGCAACTTTGGAGAAGTTCTCGACAAAGCGACGGCAATAGCTCGCTAAGGCTAGAAAACTCCGAACTTGCTTGACCGATTCGGGTGGAGTCCAATCAAGGACGGCTTGAACTCGCTCAGGGTTAACAGCAATACCTTTACCAGATATTACATGACCCAGATAGGTCACTTCTGACAACCAGAATTCACATTTTGAAAATTTGGCATAAAGGCGATGCTCTCGAAGTTTCTTCAACACTAGCCTTAGATGTTCGGCATGTTCTTCCTTGTTCTTGGAGTAGATGAGTATATCATCGAGATAAACTACGACGAATTTATCCAAATACTCCATGAAGATTGAGTTCATTAACCGAGAAAAGGTGGCTGGAGCGTTGGTTAAACCGAAGGACATGACGGTGTACTCGTATTGGCCATAACGAGTAACAAAGGCCGTTTTAGGAATGTCCCCGTTTCTGATTTTGATTTGATGGTAGCCCAACCTCAAATCCATCTTGGAGAAGACTGAGGATCCAGCAAGCTGATCATACAGATCGTTGATCCTGGGAAGTGGATATTTGTTCTTGATTGTGACCAAATTGACAGGTCGGTAATCTACAACCATCCGGTCCGTACCATCTTTCTTCTTGACGAATAGGACGGGGCAAGCCCACGGAGATGAGCTAGGTCGGATGAAACCCTTTTTCAAGGATTCATCGAGTTGTTTCTTAAGCTCGGCTAGTTCTAGGGGTGCCATCTTGTAGGGTCTTCTAGCAATCGGAATGGTTCCTGGAATGAGGTCTATTACGAACTCAACATCCCTGTCAGGTGGAACACCTGGCAATTCCTCTGGAAAGACATCCGGGAAGTCACGGACTACCGGAACGTCCTCAAGGTCTGGCAAAGGGCTGGCGTTAAGAGAATATAATTGTCGCTTGGCTATTCGGGTCAAGACATTGACTATCTTTCCCGAAGGATGGGTGAGTTGAACAGTCCTAGAGAAGCAATCAATTTTGGCTTGATGAGCTGACAACCAGTCCATACCCAAAATGATATTAATATCCGAAGATTTAAGGGCTATCAAAGATGCAAGGAAAACAGGTCTGTCGACTTGGATCTCATTTCCATAACTTACCCTAGAGGTCTGCCATCTAGACCCAGGGGTAGAGATTTCCATAGTGGATGGCAAGTCACAGAATGCAACGTTATGCAAACGAGCATAATTTTCAGATATAAAAGAATGAGAGGCTCCTGTATCGAAAAGGACAAATGCCGGGTGGCAATTAACAAGAAGCGTACCGAGAACGACGTTGGGGTCCTCTTGAGCTTCTTCGGCAGAGATACAGTTGACATGGCCACGTGAAGCGGTGACCGGTTTGGCATGGAACACCTTCCCTGTCGGCTTGCCACGGCCAACAGCTTTAGCAGATTGATTGGGGTTGGTCTGGGGACACTCACGCATATAGTGACCAGATTCCCCACACTTGAAACAAGTCACGGAACTGGTACGTGGAGGAGCATTATTGGATGGACCCCCATAGGGCTTGGTTGGTGCAGACTGTTGAGCGGGGCGAGGCGCCTGGAAAGATGGCCTCGGTGTGAACCTGGGTGGCAGGGCGGTGTTGGGTACCCACACGCGGCGCTTCTGAGGACCAGCACCGGATGAGGAACCCAGGTCACGGCCATGCTTGCGTGTTGCGTCATAGTCAGTCTGACCAGTTTCAGCACTGATGGCTTTGTTGACAAGTTTCGAAAAAGATGTGCACTCATGCAGACGGAGGTCGCGGCGAAGCTCAGGACTAAGGCCCTTACGGAACCTTGCTTGCTTCTTGGCGTTAGTAGACACTTCCTCAGTTGCATATCGGGCGAGATTACCAAACTCTCTGCTATAGACGTCCGCAGAAAGTCGGCCTTGGGTGAAACTGCAAAATTCTTCACGTTTACGGTCCATGAGACCCTCCGGAATGTGATGTTCACGGAAAGCCTCGCTAAACTCAGCCCAAGTAGTGACATGGCCCGCTGGGCGCATGGCTCCATAATTCTCCCACCATAGACTGGCGGGGCCTTCAAGATGATATGCGGCAAAGGTGACCTTGTCAGCCTCCGCTACCAGCGCGGAACGCAGTTTGTGAGAGATACTGCGAAGCCAGTCATCAGCGTCGAGAGGCTCGACGGAGTGGTGGAACGTGGGTGGATGCAATTTGATAAAATCACTGAGTGACACCACGTTAGCCCTCTGATGGTGTGCTGTATTCTGTTCAATACGCTCCAACAAACGGTTTGTCTCCCACTTGTTTCTCTCAGCTTCCATCATAACCTCGGCTAGTGAAGGAGGATGAGGCAGATTTTCATTCCTGGCTTCACTGCCTTCGGCCTGCTCTTGGGAAGCAGGGTTAGCGCGCGTGTTGACCATCCTAGGTAAACAAGACAATGATTTAGTCAGAATGATAAAATTCCGACATAGGATACATAATGTAAGGAATAACTCGGAATGCAAGATGATCATCCGTATGACATGGTAGATACAGAAACTGCTTCTTTATTCCATCGTCATACACACCATACAAGGTTTAGTACAAGACCAAACAAAGTACTATTACGGTGAGAAAAGGATTACATCTCATCGGAGGCATTCCAAGCTCCTATACATTATTTTTCTACACCTCCGGAAGGAGTACATACTAGGTCATAACCCACGAGTCACGCGGGACGATAGATGACACAGCTAGTGCGAACTAGTGATGCTACCCCTAACTCAGACCGATCCGTAGTAGTCCTCATAAAAGTCACCTCCATAGCCTGGAAGCTCAACATGTTCATCCGGAAACAGACGATCTCGCGGAGCTTGTGGACCATAGGGGCTAGGATGAGGCCTTGGACCAACAAACGGTGGCCTGCGGGGACCGCGAGGTGGGGTGATGCCTCCTACATCACGCCAAACCATCACATCTGGCAGAGCAGATCTCACAGGATAGAGATCGCGCATATCCGAATATCCAGCTTGCACCGCCGGTGCGAACCGAGTCAAAGTGGCCCAGTGGTCAGCACGGGTATTGAAGAGCTCTAACCTTAAGGCCCGATTTTCACGGTCCTTATCCTCGAGCATCTCAGCAGTGGTGCGAGTCCGTGAATCCTCCTGAGTGGAGTCAGCATAAATAGCTTGGAGATATCCTTGTGCTCCCGGAAGTGATCCTGGCATATACCGGAAGTCAGAGTCCCGAAATAGACCAGATCTGACTCGCATAATGGTCATCATAGAGTAGGCGGCGTCCTGCACAGCCATCTCAATAGTAACCCCGAGTCCATAGGAGCAGTGAAGAGGCTCGGTGGATCCAGGATAAGATGGAAATATCCTGACAGTGCAGAGATACTGGCTTTGATTAAAATCCCGGAATTGCTCTTCGACCGTGTACTCAGGATACCAACGATATCCAGCCTCAGTCATTACCCTGACCAACTTAGCAGTATGGCCGGGTACATCTAGGCATCGAGTCAGGCGAACCACTTGATTGAGGTCGCGAGTGGCCATCTGAAAGCATAATCATAATGCAAAGGCATTAGAATTTCTAGCAAAATTTCGGCAGCATAACAGCTGTAAATGCTCAAAAAGGATTTGAGACATTTGACAAAGGATTTCGTACACACTCAACATCATCATATCAAAGTTCTGAACCATTCTGGCAACATGATGTGGTAGTAGAACTGAACTAGGCTTGTATCCATCAAACTTATAAGGTACTACTGATTAGTAACACGTGATCCTGATAGACAGAATAGATCCTAATTCCTTATCCCCGGTGGAAGAATGGACTGACTCAGATCAGAAAGTCATAAGGTATAAGGAGTAAAAAGAGCCTTACGTTCCAACCCACAAACAATTCCCCTACATATAGCTAAAGAATTTCTAGACTCAACATCGACCAGTTTGGCTTGGAGAACCTACAGGCAGTCCGGCTCTGATGCCAACGCTGTCAGGACCCCGACTCGATGTCACATCGATCTAGCTGGTAACACCTCATATCACTTTGCGGCCTCACGCACGGTATCCCCACGGGTGTCGTCTTACCTTTTCCCAGGACCGTTTGCGCCTTTTGGCTCACGTATATGATAGTGTCGCTAGCATCCATATGATAAAGAGCCCGGGCTGACATGACTAGTCGTAAACCCAAAGCGGCACAGACTTACAGGGACAGGCATCCATGACCCAGCTTCGAACGTGTCGGTCATCAGCAAGTGGGTCCGGGCTGTAGCACTGGGCTAGCAGGACTCCGGTAAACCGGGCTGTAGCGGGCTAACAGGACTCCGGTACTCAAAGTGTGACATTTCCCCGAAGGGACAGACACAGGAACGAAGAAGGACACATGCCGGCCAGCCTAAGTGTTCCAGAGCAGTAGCAAGCTACCATGGCTCAGCGGTAACACTAGGAGACATTTCCCGGTAAGAGAGGCTACTAAAGATAAACAACTAGATAGTCAGATCCCACACATACCAAGCATTTCAATCATACACACAATATGCTCGATATGTGCAAATACAACGAAGCATCACAACATGACTCTATGACACAAGTACTTTATTTAAGGCTCAGTGAGCCATACATAACATACACAAAGGTACGGGTCTCACGACCCCACATACAAGTCATACAGTCATACAAACCAGCAGCGGAAGTAACTTGTCTGAGTACAGACAACTAGTAAAAATAAAAGAGGCTTGGAAAGCCTAGCTATACTACATGGTCCTTCACAAGCTCAGGGTCACCACCTGGCTCCTTAGCCTACTCGTTGATGTCAACGTCTACATAGAACCCATCAGAAGGGGTTGCAGCGTCTTCTGTAAAAATGTAGATTATAGCAACATGAGTACAAAAGTACTCAGCAAGACTTACATCAGGTCCTACATACATGCATAGTATCAAGAAGGGTTGGTGGAGTTATTGCAGCAAGCTAGCTTTGACTCTTGGCTAGACTATCCTACGATACTCCAACTTGAAATGTTTTGCGCACACGAGTCCACTACTCACCACTTCAATACACTACCGAGGATCCACCTCCGTCTTCCTACGGAAGAGCCATCCTCGGCACTCACACTTATCTTGAGGCTTTTAGTAGTTTCCATTTACTTGTCTATGAACTGTATAGGCAACCAAGTAGTCCTTTACCGCGGACGCGGCTATTCGAATAGATCATGTTAACCCTGCAGGGGTGTACTTCTTCAAACACGCTCTCACCACTTACCATCGTTTACACGACATGTACTCGGCAACCTTCAAACGGAAGCCCAACGTGGGTGTCGGCCACGACCTACCTAATCACCTAAGCCTCCAGTCCAGGTTTATCGCCTATTCAGGTTCCATCCGCAGGGAGTCCGGCCGAGGTTTCCCATACGGCCCCGAACGATGTGAACAAGGTTCCCGAGATACCTAACGGGTATTCGGTACACCCGGCCACGTACCTACCGCATCACAGCCCACCCCTACGGTCAGCGCTGTCCACGGCCTCCAGTAGGCTACAAACACCAGAAACTACTTGCAACTCCTGGACGGAGAACTAGGGTGAATAAGAAGTCGAGAGGGTCCATTGGTTTCGGGCCCAATGCATGGTAGTAGCTGATTCTTAAATCACACATACAGATCTCAGTGCTTAAGGTCGGCTTCAATGAAACAACCCACGATGTACTCCTACATGGCCTCTCATCGATACCTTTACCAAATCGTGTTCACCACACCACTCTCATTACCGACATAATCATTTCACTCTAGCCCATCACCCAGATGAACCAGACCTGACACGACTCTAAGCATAGCAGGCATAGCAAGGTAGGAACAACACATACATATGGCTCAATCAACTCCTACACATGCTAGTGGGTTTCATCTAGTTACTGTGGCAATGACAGGTCATGCAGAGGAAATGGGTTCAACTACCGTAGCACACAGCAGTTTGAATCGCGTTGTCTTAATGCAGTAAAAGAGAGCAGGAGCGAGAACATGGGATTGTATCGATATGATCAAATGGTTGGTTGCTTGCCTGATGGTTCGATGCACGGATACGGTTCTTCGTTAGGGTAATCACGGTACTCCTCGGGGACAGAACCTGTCGCAAAGGGCATCGATACACAAGCATCACCAAACAATGTGCAACAATATGATGCATGCATGAAACATGGCAATATGAGTGTATTGGGCTAATGCAACTAAAGCCAGAAGATTTTGAACAAATTTGAATCAAAGATTCAAATTTCAAATTCAAATATGGCCTTTTAAAGTGCTTTTCCTTGTTCTGCTTGAATCATCAATTTAACTTGTTTGATCATGCATGAAAATAGTACAGATGGATAGATTGGATTTTTCTGATCATTTTTCATATATAATTTGTCCAATTTGGAGTTACAGAATAAAAGTTATGAATTTTGGAAGTTTAATTAATATTCTGGAATTTCCTGATTTAATTTAAATCCAGAAAATCAATTACTGCGTCAGCCTGACGTCAGTGTGACGTCAGCAGGTCAACTGCGGCTGGCTGAAGTCAAACCTGACGTGTGGGGGCCACACGTCAGTGACAGGGGGGGTTAAACAGATTTAAATTAATCCTAATTAGGGGTTAGTGGCGCTGGGGCCCACTGTCAGTGTCAGGGGGGGTTGACTAACAGTAGTTAGCGCTAACCTAACCATCTGGCCGACAGGGCCCACGCGTCAGTGACCTTGGGAGGTCAAACCCCCGGTCGGACAAGTCAAACCCCACCGGCGACATGACGCCGGCGAGATCCGAGACGGCGGCGAGAGTGCTTTTTGCCATTCCGGCGACGAAATGGACGGCGGAAGGCATCTACGTGTTGCTGAGGTTGAGCCGCGTCTATTGGTGGTGGTGGTTGGGCTCGGGGTGGCCGGAGTTGACGGCGGCGAGCTCGGCTGCGGCGGTCGGAGTTCGGGTGCGGTCGGGATCAGTGTTGCAGGGGGTTTGGGGAGGCGTTGGTGCGTTCTACGTGCTCCTGGTGATGTGTGGAGCACGATGGTGTGCTCGGTTGGGCGCTACGGCGACCGTGGCCACGACGGCGACATCGCCGGCGGCGTGGAGCTCTCGGTCGAGGTGGAGCTAGAGCCTAGAGGTCGGGAGAGACCAGGGAAGAAGGGGGAAACGCTCCGGGGGCTCACCGCGGTTGCAGTGGGCGTCGAAGCGGGCTCGGGGACGCGCCGGAGACGACGAATTTGACGGCGACGGTGGTCGGAGTCCGAAGAGGGGAACGGCGACGTGGCGGCGATGCAGGGCTTCCGGAGACCCGTGGAGCGGTGGGGAGGAAGAGGGAGTTGTGGCGGAGCTTCTGAGCTAGTCGGGGGAGCGAGGGGTGGTCGGAGACGACTGCTACGGCGAACGGTGGCGACGGTGGTGTTCGGCCGTGTGAGAGAGAGAGCGAGGGAGAGGAAGGAGAGAGCCGGGGAGAGTGAGAGAGAGCAGGGGGGATCGGGACGAGCTGCGGGCGTCGTCCACGCGGCCAGGAGGGCGTCGGCAAGCAGGAGGTGGCCGCGCGGCCGCGCGCGCGCGAGCACGCAGCAGCTTCGGGGCGAGGGGAGGAAGACGACGGGGAGCTACAGTGCTGGGCTGGGTCGGTTGCTGGCTGGGCCGGCCAGCTGGCTGGGCTGCACAGGGAAGTCTTCCCCTTTCTTTTCTGTTTTCTGTTTTTATTTAAAATATCTGCAACTTTGTTGAATTAAATAAAATACCTAGGCAACTTCAAAAATCACCAAACTATTCCTGGCCCATGGTTGGATTATTTCCAACATGAAACATTTTAGTTTGGAGATATTTGAGCATTTAAATATTTTATATTATTTTAAATGCTCAAATTCAAATATTTATGATTTAATTCAAAAACCCTAGGATGGCCTAGGAAAATGTGCACCATTTTTGGCAGAGGTTCTGAACCAAGACAAAAATGATGGGCATTTTAGAAGGGCATTTCAGGTTCATTGAAAAATTATTTTAGTAGCCCTAGTTGGTTTCAGAGGGGACTGGGGGTTCTGTCATCCCCATTTCAAGTTTCTGATGAATGAGTAAACATGATGCAACACTCTAATGCATGACTAGCTAGGGTGTGACATACGACGTCTTTCATGGCCGCGTCGGATATCCGGTACAGTTCTTCCCATTGGGTCATCTGTTCGTTCAGCAATAGTGGGCGCTTTGATGCACCAAATTGCGACAAGAAAAGCTTCTCCATTGCATACCCTTCTTGCGCTTGGTAAAACTGCGCCGCATTGGAAGCACTCTTCGGCAAATCCAATAAAGCATCTGGAGAAATCCACACTTGATTAAGCGGGGCATAATTCAGATCGCCGAACTTAGTTTGCAGTAAAAAGGGCTTACCAGCCGCGACCTCCCTGGCTTGCCGGATCTCCTCCTGGGCTGCTCTAGATTCGGACCGGGCTTCTCTTGCCTTTTTTAAGGCCTTGTCAAGATCATCCGGTTTGGCCTTATTATCCCTCTATAGAAATCCGCAGCGGCTAACGGCCTCCATTAGTTCAAGGGTCATCGAGGATATTTTCTCCTTGCATAGGTGTCGAGCAACTTGTTCGGCCTTTAGCTCGGCAGATGCCTTTTTGGCAGCTGCATTATGAATCCGGGCATGCTCCTTGGCCCGGGCTAGCTCAGCCCGAAGGACCTTGACTGTGGCAGCACCATCTGCAAATATGGACATCTTATTGCACAATTCTTTGCATCATGCTTATATTGTACACACATGCATAGTATGGATGCCCCAAAAAACATACCTTGCACCTCGTCAAGTCGCCTTTTCATAAGCGCGATTTCCTTATCCGCCTCATCAATCTTATGTTGCATATCCGCAACTTCTGTAGTCGGGGCAGTTACCGGGGAGGTCACAGCCAGTGTTCCAATTGATCAGATTATTTCCTAGGCATATCTTTTGATCCTCTGATCGCCTCCCTCGGGAAGCCAATCAGAGTCTTAGGGGCTACTATCTATACACAAATGTATTTTGTGAATAAAACACAATCGAACATATTACAGTACGAACCACGAAGCCTCTTAGCAGGCTCACGAAGGCCTCATTCAATCCACTTTTCGCGGACATGACCTTTTCAATCACTTTGCCCATCAAGGTACGATGTACCTCTAAGCGGATGCCTGCCGCAGCATGTTCGTCAATGTATCCGGCGCCTCTGGGTCCTCGGAAGCTGCTGAAGGAGTACGACCACCCTTTGAAGGAATCCGTTTATTCGTATCCGGCTGTAGACCGGACTGCTCGAGACCTCCATAATTGGGCCCCAGACCCTGGGCCTCGAAAGTATCACCTTCGAATGGTGTCCTCATCCCTTGCACCACTTGTTGATCGGGGGAGACCCTCTGCGACAATACCTCGAAGTCGTCCGCCGTATTGGGCGAGGATACCGGTGGAAGAGGACTGTTAAGAAGATTGCGTGCCGAACTACAAAAAAACATATATTCTAGACGTTACAAGAAATTAACATAACATGTTTAAAACACCCTTGTTCACTTATGATTTTGCCTGAGGCTTGTCCTCGTCATGGGACTACGCGATGACGTCGTCCTCCGAGCCCGGGCCACCCGTCAGAGGCATTTTGCCTCGCTTAGGAGCCTTTTCCTCCCAATCTTCGGAGGCGGCCCATTTCCTTCCGTGGGGGAAATAGATGTTGAATTCCCTTTCATTTTTGTCTTCAGATGATGGAATCTTAATTCCCCCGGACACAATGTCTGATATACCTTTAGGATGGAGGCCATCTTCGTTCCTCCCACTCTCCACTTTGCTATGCTTCACATGCATCTAGTATGGTGCAGGGGCCAGCATCCTTGTTAACACGTGATCAGCTGAGCCTTCGGGAAGGGGCCGAACACCTAATTAATTCCGCTTTCTTTATCCAGCCCTCGAAGAAGATAGTTTGCCCAGTAATGTATTACGGCATCCTTAATACAAAGTGTTCGAAAGTCATGTGCTTACCGGGGTTTCTGGATGGTTGCAGACGAGGCCGGCGTCCTCAGTGGTGTCCGGCCAATGTTTTTGTTTCCCGAAAAACAACTTCCACGTCCCCTTGTGCGTAATGCCGAAGAAGTGTTGGAGGGTTTGTGGTCCTTCCGGATTAAACTCCCATAAGCGGAGGGGCCTACGCTGGCACGATAGAATTCGACAGACTAGCATTACTTCAATCACATCGGCAAGATCGATGTATTTCTCAAGGAGGGTTCGGATGCGCTCTGTAGAGTCTGCACTTCATAAACTAATCCCCAGTCCATCCCCTTATTAATCCATGATGCCAGCTGTAAAAGAGGGCCGGCATGGAATGCAGCTGTAGCTACCCACTTGGTACTATGGGGTTCCGTGACATAAAACCACTCTCGCTGCCATTGGTTGGATGTTTCGACAAGACGTGCCAATAACAACCACGCCTCGAAACGTGAAACGGCGGGATAGGAAACGGTTCAAAATAAATAACTGGGTGAGCGTGATGTCACGTTATAAAAATTATTACCAGCAGATTGGACTCATAAAATACTTTACTCTACGATTGTGGTACTTGTGTTGTAGGTCCAGACACTGTCGTTTCGTCCGAAGACTATCCTGAAGTATTCAGAAAGGGTAACCCGCCTTGCAATGCCGAAGGCAATCTATGCGCCGAACACCTCGTCATTGAAGCCTAGTTCAGGGGCTACTGAGGGAGTCATGGAATAAGGGGTCCTTGGGCATCCGGCATGTTAGCCATGGGCCGGACTGATGGGCTGTGAAGATACAAAGACCAAAGACTGCACCCGTGTATGGATGGGACTCTCGTTGGCATGGAAGGCAATCTTGGCGACCAACTATGAAGATTCCTTTCTCTGTAACCGACATTGTGTAACCCTAGATCTTTATAAATTGGAGGGCTAGGTCCATAGATAGGTCGAATCCTCATAATCATAGCTAGACTAGACTTTTAGGGTTTAGTCATTACGATCTCGTGGTAGATCGACTCTTGTAATAGTCATATTCATCAAGATCAATCAAGCAGGAAGTAGGGTATTACCTCCATAGAGAGGGCCTGAACTTGGGTAAAACATTGTGTCCCCCATATCCTATTACCATCGATCCTAGACGCACAGTTCGGGACCCCCTACCCGAGATCCGCCGGTTTTGACACCGACAGCGCCCACTAGGGCCATGGGAAGCTAGTTTAACATGACCTTGTCATCACAGCCTGCCGCCCAAACAGCCTCCTCATATGCCTGGAGGAAGCCTGCCGGGTCCGCCATGCCGTCCTATCGGAGCGGCAGGTCCGGCCTGAACTTGGGTGGCCACTGCACTTGTCTTAGGGAAGGGTTGATGGCCCGGAGGCCCTCAGCATCTCCGTGCGCGACCGTCAATCCAGCCGGAAGAGCGGGGCCCGCAATGAGAGTCGAACGAAGAGATGAAGCAGACGGAGATACGGTGCGGACGGAGAGGCGGACCTTCGACGCACCCATACTTGGCACGCCAAATGTTGAATTCAGGGTTCCGTAGACTCTTGAGAGGTTCAAACACTGGGGTGTGTGCGAAGAACTCGTCCTCATGAATCTGCCTATGCTCCAATCCCACGGCCTAGCTTGACGAATCCAATGAACGAGAGGCACAGTAGTTTATCCTGGTTCGGGCCACCTTACGGTGTAATACCCTACTCCAGCTTTGTGGTGGATTGCCTCCAGAGGCTCTGGATGAACTAGTATAGTGGTAGCATAGCCTCGGGAGGTGAGGTGTTCTTGAGCTCGATGAGCTAGTTGATGAGAGGCTGATCCGAATGATCCGCCCCCTCTATGGTGGTGGCTAAGTCCTATTCATAGTGGCCTTGGTCCTCTTCCCAAATGTAGGAGGGAAGGGATCCCACAACAGCCAAATTCGAAGGGAGACAACTAGTACAAGTTATCCTGACAAAAGTGGTATTCGCCTGCAAAAGGCTCTTGTGGTGACACCACGGTGGGCTCCATGATGACCTCCGTCCTGGCGGTCTTGGTCTTGTTGCACCGATATGGAAACATTTGCTTCATTCCTCGGCACCCCGCGCCTACGCTTGCCTCCTTAGCATCAAAGAGGAAACTGGTACACTGTGCCCGTTGGCGCTCGCCTGGCCTTGGTCGTCATGGCTCACGTCATATGAACCTAGCGAGGTGCACCTTGCATTGATATCTCCGCTCCTCGGGAGCCAGCCTGATGAGGCTGCCCCCAGGGAGGTCTTTGTGTCGTCCGCCTCACAAGGCTTGGCACCCTGCAAGGGTCTTGGGTTGTTGATGCTGAAGCTGGGCCGTACCGGGCCGTCAACAGAGCCACACCATGGGCCGTAGGCAGGCAAGATTGGGTACACCCGTTCCCAGGATGCCGACGTTTACTATGTGATCAAACTCATCACTTACATGCTCATCGGACCAAATCTAAGTTCCCCTCAATGTCGGCATCTCAAGGGGTGTCAACTTGCAACTACGGCCACGCCACACTTGAGAGACCCCCAGGGAAACAACGAGATGCATTTGTTTGAGTAGTTTATCTTTTGAGAGGAAAGGATGAACGAGGGAAGGCCTTATTTGCAAATGTGGTAAAGGGGTGTGGGTATCTTTTTGCAAAATTTACATAGTTTTCTTCCTATCAGTCGGATATAAATCGGACAACCTATATTGCAGGATGGCAGGCACACCATCATCACCAACTCTGTTTTTTATAAGAGTAGTAGACTAGAAAAATGCATGTGCATTGCATGGAACATCAAGATGCATTTATATGAGTAGTTTATCTTGTGGGAGAAAAGGATGAATGAGGGAAGGCCTTATTTGCAAATGGGGAGAGGGGTGTGGGTATCTTTTTGCAAAATTGCCATAGTTTCCTTCCTATCCTCAAGATATAAATCGGATGGCCTATATTGCAGGATGGCAGGCACACCATCATCAACTACTATGTTTTATATAAGAGTAGAAATAGAGACTACTACTACCAAATTGTCCGCCCGTGCGTTGCAATGGATCCAAAGTAGTAGAATAATACTTCTTCACGGGCTTGAAACATAAAGACTCTAGTTTTGATATACATATATCAGTAAAAATAAATCATGCCTCACTCAAAATATATTCCTCGGGCTGTCTTGATGAGGTGAGGGACGGGTGTGGCTTGTTTGAAGATAGAAGGTTTTAAAATTTTGGAGCTGTTTTTTTTACATTTTGTAGCATGGCACGGCATCCGGAGGACCCGAGCGTCTGAAAAAAAATTGAGTTTGGATCGGTGGCACACCCTGTGGCAAGATGCCCGTGTGGGCTTCTTCTAGAACTAGCAAGATGCCCATGCATTGTAGGGAACATCAAGATGCTTTTTTTTACAAAACACCTATTGTGATTGACCCTTGCAAGAGTAATCCTATTGTGTAAAAACTAATGATATCTCGAGAATTTTATTGGAAAAATGGTATCTTTGGAACAAGTTTTCTCTAATACTGCTCCTTGCAGTGAGCGGTATGCAATGCATGTGTCAGCAGACATGACAACTTGTCCATGGAAGTTGAACCACGACGACCATAACGTTTCTACCATTACCACAGACGATTCCCACGACGCCGCTCCAACCCACGGCATTACGTCCCCCAACGTAAGCCTCATCCCTCTTGGCCCCACCGCTCCTGTGCCTTTGTGTGCATGACATATGGGGTAGCTGAACTATAGCGACCATCAAGTTTCTACCACAACAACACCCGATTGGACGCGGTTTGCCTGCTCTGCTCCTGTGCTCCGATCTATACTCCCGCACCATCGAATTTTCATCCAGTGATTGTGACACATTTTTTCTCGGGCATCAATCCTCAGTTGGAGTACTTATGTACTACAGGTAGTAGCCGTCGGTGTGGCCATCTATGCCTCGTAATGCCCAAACACCCAACTGTGGCACCCTCGCCTCGGTCACGCCACCACCGGCCGGTTCATCTCGAACGAGTGAGTCGCGAACCACGCCACGACCATGAGATGACATGTGGGCCAGCCGCATTTAAGGTCCACATGTCATTGACACACATGCCCATGCACTGAGCCACTGAAGCTCGGTCCCGTGGGCCCCTAGAGGGAAATGTAACTCCTGCGCCAGGCCTTGTGGTGCTCCCATAGTACGAACTCATGCAAAACCTGGAATTTGTTTCTTACTACTACCAATGTGGTGGCCCATGCGTTGCAATGGATCTTAAGTATATCTATTTAGTGGAGTGCACTCTAAACACATTATCTCTGGCCTTTCCTAGCCATGCAACCAAGCCACATAAGCTTCATGGGTGCCCCCTGCATTATATTATTCATACTACATTGACTGACAAAAAAGATAAATCACCCAAAACAAGATCTTCCCATTTTTTGTTCCCACGATGGTGTGCCGTGGATGTACCTAGGTTTATAGTGTATTAGTTGTAGTACAAACATCATACTAGTAGGAGTAGTAGTATAGGATGCTCCTACTCTATCAACGAGCCCCATCTGACACCAAATTTCTTGGCTTCCGTGCTATTGCTAGATCTTCCCCTCCTCGTTTCAGTTTTCCAACATGGCAGGCGGTGTGTTGTTTGCCAATAGTCGGTTTGCTCAGTGGTGGTCCCACATGAAAGTTAAAATGCTAGGAAACAAGCCTTCCCTAGCTATGTGGCATGCCGAGTGGGTCGTGGAGTACTCCCGATTCCCGGGCGTGTGGGGATGCGACGCGAACGCGTCAGGCCTTTTCCTTCTACTAGCAATGTGCACGTGCGTTGCGATGGATCCGAAGTAGTACAGTAGAATAGTAGTACTTGTTCACAAACTTGAAAGAAAACACTCTTGTTTTTATATACATATATACCACTAAAAATATATTACTTTTCACTCAAAATATATTTCTCAGGAAGTTTTGATGAGGTGAAGGAGGGATGTGGTTGCTTTCAAGATAATAAGGGGTTTTATGCAAATTAGAGCGGAGAAGTGGACTATGGTTGCAAAAATGCTAGAACTTACCTCACACTCGTTAGATGCAGATCTAATGGTCAAAAACGATGGATGGCAGACACACCACCATCACCAACTGAGTCTTTTATGGGAGTAGGAGTAGAGAAACATGTATAAATTGTAACATTTGGTTCTGCTCCTTGGCACGGTCGATAGATAGAAATAATGATTGGAAACGCTAGGGTGGGGCTCTTTCTGCCAGATAAGCAGGGTAGTAGCTAGGTTGGGGCATCATCAGTTTGGTCACATGCGGTCCGACATGTTCTAGTGGTTCTAGCAAGATGCCCGTGCGTTGCACGAAGTTGATGGAAAAGGTAAGCAGAACTTATAAATGACAGCTCGAGTACTAGTTATAGTGATGCATATAATTAAGCAAAGGGGTTGCACATGTCTGTATTGACTGGAATGAGAATGCAATAGCACAATAAGAATTAAGGCCACGATGATGCGATCGTAGTGGTGGTCACAAGAAGAAAGATGCATCCATCAACATACGACCTCATCCTCCTCCTCAACTTTGTGTGTCGGGCCACCGACCGGCGGCTAAGGAGCGGCAGCTTTTGTGGCGAGGTCCTGGTGGTTCTCAGCAAAGGCATCCAAGGCTTCTAGCCGGTTGAAGAAAGCCAATGTCGTAGCGTCCTCACTAGCCTTGTAGATACCTATGTACACCATTTTCTCATACACGAGGATGTGTAGGTTGACGAATTCTTGCAGGGCGAGGTGCCTCATGACGAACGCGACCTCTACGTGGACATTCTTCATGGCGTTGTCGGGCAGTCGCAGCGCCACCAGTGCTCGAAAGAGGTTATGGCCATGGAGGCCGATTAGGGTGGCAGGCAATGAGGAGCCCAGCCACGCGGGCTGGAGGAGTACGACGATGTTGTCTGCGAGCTTCTTACCGACGGTGAACTTGTTGGTGGTGGCAACGATCATCTCGTCCAACTGAGAGTCGTAGATGGCATCGACGATGGCCATCCACCAGCCGGTCGCCAACACCAATTGGAGATGATCCTCGATGCCATGCCGCAGGCCGGTGTCGTGGACCATATGGCACAGCCGCTGGACACTCACGGCTGGAGTGAGCACTTTTGCGCTTAGTGTAGGTGCTTTGGTGCGTATGATGTGGTAGATGCATTGGAATGGAGGGGTGCCTTTATATGAGTGCAAACTGCATTGCATTCACATCGTGCTGCCAATTTACCCAGTCCTCCTCCCATTACATCCCTCATGCATTCCAGATACTAATCAAAGGAGGATGCATCATTGGCCATTCAACATTTCGGGAACCGCTACCCTCTCCCTCATCTGCATTAA
Source organism: Triticum aestivum (assembly GCF_018294505.1). Taxonomy (NCBI): domain Eukaryota; kingdom Viridiplantae; phylum Streptophyta; class Magnoliopsida; order Poales; family Poaceae; genus Triticum; species Triticum aestivum. The sequence goes on along the minus strand of NC_057803.1, from coordinate 392,676,317 downwards.
AGCTATATCGGGAACTACGCTGCCCGCTGTCAAATCGAATAGTACTACGCCATCCGCAGCACGCTTGCCTGAACACGCCTCCTCGCCTCCATTAAACGCCTCCATTAAACCTACATGCAAACCGAGAAACCTACTCCGGCCACACATCTGTTCATGAGCGGGCCGGAATTAAATGCAATGTTGGCCGAGCTCCTGCCATTCGCCCTGAGTTTAAACGAGGCCAGACGCCAGCCAAGCTCCTACCGTCCGTGCTCTATTTAAACGAGACCAAACAGACAGCGGGAAAGAATCTCACCCCTCCGCCGCTCCCCCATCTCCTCCTTCACCATTTTCTCCACTCTTCCGATGGCTTTGGAGGAGCCGTTCTCCAGTATACTACCCAGTTGGGTGGCCTGCCGAGCCCTCCGGATACGGGCGAGGCAGCACGGTGTTTGTTGGTGTCAAAACCGGCAGATCTCGGGTAGGGGGTCCCGAACTATGTGTCTAAGGACTGAAGGTAACAGGAGACAGGGACACGGTGTTTACCAAGGTTTGGTCCCTCTTGATGGAGGTAATACCCTATGTCCTGCTTGATTGACTTTGATGATTATAAGGGTTACAAGAGTTGATATACCATGAGATTGTGATGGCTAAACCGTAGATGTCTAGCCTATATGATTATGATTGCCTCTACGGACTAAACCCTCCGGTTTATATAGACACTGGAGGGGGATAGGGTTGTACAAAGTCGGTTTACAGAGAAAGGAATCTTCACATTCGCACGCCAAGCTTGCCTCCTATACCAAGAAGAGTCCCATCTAGACATAGGGGAAAGTCTTCCATCTTGTATCTTCACGGCCCATCAGCCGGCCCACGTCACATAGCCCGGACGCCCGAGGACCCGGTAATCTAGGACTCCCTCAGTAGCCCCCAAACCAGTCTTCAATGTTGATGTGTCTGGCACGCAAATTGTCTTCGGCAATGCAAGGTAGCTTCCTCCTCCACAGACTTCAAAGCATCCGAACCAAAGGACTGTATTCTGATTTAATTCTTCAGTCTTGGTGAATTCATCGAACAACTTGGCTTTACATTAAATGTTATTTCCTTCCGTTTCTGCGCTATCGCTGCTTCGGCTTCCACGTGTCAGACGAATGCGAAGGGTCCAAGAAGTTTTACACATAAGACCCGGGCCATGCAGGGAAGGCGTATATTTAAGGAGATTGAATCTCAGATGCAATTCCACATCAGGCGGAAAATCCTTAGAGCTTGCCACAAGAAAACATGCAAGCATGGCCAGTGCTCCCAGTTCTTCTTCTCGCACCCATGGTCAGCAAAAAGGCGATTGGGAGAGATGTTCTGTATCACATGCCTAGCTGAACAAGCTCCAGATGCAAGGATACCTCCCCCTGCAGATCTAGTCCCCGTTCGGGCGGGATTAACACCTTTTAGTGGCGAAGCCTTGGCAGAAAATTTCCCCCATCCTTCAGAGGGGGAGCGAGTGTGCTTCATTTCCTTTTTATTAAGAGGCGCTGGATTTCCAATCCACCCTTTCCTCCGGGGTCTCCTGGAGTACTATGGACTCCAACTGCACAACATCACGCCAGGCTCTATTCTGCACATCGCGGGCTTCGTCGCTCTCTTCGAGCTGTTCCTAGGCTTCGAGGCCAATTTTGAAATATGGAGGAGGCTTTTCTGCCTTGTCCCATGCTCCCAAAAGGGATCCATATTCGAGGTGGGCGGCGCCGAAGTGTGGCGCATAGCCAGGACAGGATACCTATCCGGTACTCCAAAGAAGGCATCCGAAGAGTGGCCCTCGGAGTGGTTTTATATTGAAGATGTCGTTCTCTCTGACCCAATCCGACAAGGCCTACCTGCATTTTCCAATGCTCCGTTAAAGAAGCGCCACAGCTGATGCCCCCAAAGACTCGAGGAGGAAGACAGTGCGGAGGTTCAGAAGCTAATGGACAAGATAAAAACACTTGCCCAATCTGGACTATCCATTATTGAGGTAATGCCAATTTCAATAACGTGGGGCGTTCAGCCGCTCCAATCCAGAGGACTCCCCATGTGGCTTTATAATGGAGAAGACGACGCATCACGATGCAAACGTAAGGGTCCAGACAACTTCGTCGCCTTGGCTGCCATGCTTGCTGACCTTTTTAAGGGGGAGAAAGAGGAATTCACTCGCCTTAAGTGCCAAGATGACTTTTCCATGTACAAGCCTCCCAGCTGGGTAAGCCTTTGCTCAGTAACTTTACTTAATACTCCTCCTGAGTCGTACCAAGCTGAACTTAGCCCCACCATTTCTTAACAGGAATGGAGGAAAGTTGTCGCGGAGATCTATAGACCCGCACCGCAGCCGGAGGACCATAATCGGGACCTGGATCCCGGATTCAAAGAGGATCCGGATATATCAGTGGAGTTTAAGGAGGTTTTTTTTCTATCAAGCAAGTTGCGATGGCACGGAAGTGGCCATTACAGCCAACTACCCCGGCCTTCTCCCTTCTTCTCACATAAGTACCCTAAAGATGTCTCCTAAAAAGGAGTTTTCTTATTGCGCTTCACCCACTACATTGTCTCGTATTTTAATGGGGCAGCGCTCGTCTCACCACTCCGCACCAGATGCATCCCTTAAAAGGGGGGAGCCCGCGCAAGGTGGGTCTTCGAAGAGAAAGGTGGATGGCGACACTGCCCATCTTTCGTTGAAGAGGTATGGTTTCTAGTATGCCCCATGGTGATCATACCGAATTGGGACGTTCCTTACTACACCATATTTCAGGAGGAGCGTTCGCCAGACTGTATCCAGATACGTCGCCCGACATACGTCCAATAATACGACCCCGGACGCTGTCTCCAGGGCTAGAGCTGATCTGGAAGCAATGCCGGATTGTCCTCTCTTTGAAGATTCGGATAATGTATCCATCACCATCTCCGAAGTGGAGAGTGCCATGAACCGTTGGTGCCGGAGGGCCGCTATGCGCGACCCCAACTTTACTGAATAGGCATTCAATGCCTTCAACTCGGTGGATGCATACATCCGAGCTGCTCATGATGGGCTTGCTGGAGCCACTTACCAGCTTTCAAAGGACTTGCAGGTAAGATTGTACTGCGTAGATTTAATAATCATGTAACAGTAGCCCCCAAGACTTGAAAACAGTTGAAACAACTGATTTTAAGTATCATTGTATAATCAGGTACTCACAGAGAAGAACAACATGTTGTCTCAGGAGCTAGAAAATTGTCGGACCCACTTAACTACTTTTACCACCGAACTGGAGAAGTCCAAGGAAGCACTGACTGGTAATATACCCTCCAGCCCCAAAAATATGATCATGTGCCAGTAATGTTTTTTGAAATAAACACCATTGTATTTACGATGGCAGGATCACCGGGTCAGCTGGAAGATAAAGTGAAGGCCGTGCAAGTGGCTAAACAACATGCCGAAAGGCAAGAGGCCACTGGTCAGCGTGTACTGACATGGACCAGGAATGAAAGGAATAAGCTACAGGACGCAAACACCAAGCTAGGCGAAGAGCTGAAAGATGTGCAGGCTCAAGTGGCGGACGCCTTGAAGGAGAACAGAAAGCTGAGAGGCGGCATATTCAGTATGCTTTTTAACCTACTTCCACACAGCTTGCTAATGCGAATCCTAACAAGTTTATTGTTGTAGGTGTGCTGACTGGGCGGCCCGAAGAAGAGGTGTACGGATTTCAGGGCGACATACTACAAGATCTATAGAAGGTACACGAACGAGCCTGGAAAGTAATCAGAAACATCGTGAAGGATTTATGGCCAGCCTATTCTCCTCTAGGAAGTATGGAGGAACTCGTTAATTTGTTCAAGGTAGGTCGACGCCGTTTTGGGCTATGGAAGATATCAGCCTGCCGAAAAGGTGCGCGGGAAACCTGGGCCATGGTGAAAACACGGTACACCAGAATACATCCGAATCATATGGCGCGGGTCGGATCCGATGGGCAAGAAATTCCGGTCAGCCTGGTGTACGACCAAGTGAAGATAGCCGCCAAGTTTTCTCAGCAAGATTGTAAGCTAGACAACCTCTTAGAGGGTCTATAGGAAGAAAAAGTTTTTGAGTCCCAGTATCAATGTACTTTGTTGAAAAACTTGTCTCCAGCCGAATTTGTAAAACGATTGTCATGGCAGACTTTCTACTTCGACCTCCGAAAACCATAGGTTTGGAGTGTTTCCAAATACTATACCGCAGGTAAACACCAAAGTATGTTCGGAAAACAGGCAGTCTGGTTATAGTTGCTTGAACAGACAAGTTGTATTATGGGAGTTATGTTATATTACAGTTGATTGTAAGAAACATCTTCCAGAGAGAATAGTTCTGTTAGGGGTTCCTTTCCCTGGGCCAACATGTAGTTTTTGCGCATGCCGAAGCTGTGATGCTAAAAAATCACAATACGTGTTATAATCTGGGGTTTTGTATTGCAACGAGGGCAGTTTGTGTTTTTCTCACCGAACAATCATTTCCTTAAGAACGCTAGCTTTCGGCTTCACCCGTCTGAGGTACACATCTGGATAACCTGGCTGTAATGATCGCTGAGGTGCTCCCATTATGCCCTAGCCGAACAAGCGGGAATGTAGGGCATAAGCACAGGGGCCAGGAAACCCAGCTTGGCAAAAGCATAAGTCATAAAGGAGAATATAATGGCGTAGAAAAGACATATGTGAGTAGACGCCACATATATAGGGTTAGCTTGATCCTCGAAAAATAAAAATAATAATAATAAGCTTCTTGTGAAAAGAAGCCCCCAGGTATTGTGGGGTATGTATATTTAAGGATGTATACCCCTCAAGTGTTCGGTTTATCCAAACATGAGCCAAAAAGTCATATAAAATGAAAAGAAGAAAGAGAAAAGAATGGAAAAAAGTAACAAACAGTGGGTTCAGACTTAGGCGTAGAACCTTCGCAGTCTGGCAGCGTTCCATGGGTTCAGCTCCACGAGATTGTCCAATGCATTACGAAGGCGATAGGCTCCTCCAGTGAGAACTTCATCTATAATGAAGGGACCCTACCGTTTGGGCTTGAGCTTGTACTTTTTCTTCTCTAGTAGGCATAGAACGAGTTCACCGACATTGTAAGTCTTGTCCCGCACTTTCCGGCTTGGTATCTTCGAGCTTGTTGTTGGTAGAATGTTGAGCGACCTTTTGAGACATTGCGCTCCTCCTCCAGACCATCTAAGTCATCTTGCCGATCGAGCTTGGCTTCTTTCTCCTCGTACATGCGGACTCGAGGTGAGTCATGGATAATGTCGCAGGGCAAGACGGCCTTTGTGTTGTACACCATAAGGAACGGTTTGTATCCGATCCTGCGATTAGGCGTGGTCCACAGCCCTCAGAGTACAGAGTCAAGCTCCTCAACCCAGTGTTTTTATGACTCCTATAAGGATCGCACTAGTCTGGGTTCAATGCCCCTCATTATTAGGCCATTAGCCTGTTCGACTTGACCATTTGTTTGAGGGCGATAGACGGAGGCGTAATCGAGCTTGATGCCCATATTAGCGCACCAGGTTTTTACTTCTTCGGCTGTGAAGTTAGAGCCATTATCGGTGATGATACTGTGCGGGACACCATAACGGTGTACGACACCGGATATGAAATCTATCACTGTTCCGACTTCAGCCGTTTTAAGCGGTTTGGACTCTATCCACTTAGTGAATTTATCCACCATGACCAACATATATTTTTTCTTGTGGCTTCCCCCTTTAAGTGGTCCGACCATGTCAAGCCCCGAGACCGCAAAGGGCCAAGTAATGGGGATTGTTTGTAGGGCGGTAGGTGGCATATGGCTTTGGTTGGCGAAAAGCTAGCATCCTACACAACGTTGTACGAGGTCTTGCGCATCTGCTCGGGATGTAGACCAAAAAAATTCCATTCGTAAGGACTTACTTACAAGAGCCCGACATTCCTCATGATTACCGCCAATACCGGCATGGATTTCGGCCAAGAGTTGTCGCCTCTCTTCTTTGGAGATACACCTTTGAAGAACTCCGCTAGTACTTTTCTTGTAGAGGTCTCCTTCATGAACCTTGTAGGATTTCGAGCGTCGGACGATGGATCAAGCCTCATTCTGGTCCTCGAGGAGCTCTCGCCTATTGAGGTAGGCCAGGAAGGATTGAGTCCATGGAGCAGTTATTGCCATTATTGCATGGGCCGATGGTGTTGGTTCAGTGACCGAGTCCCTAATGATATCAGGATTATGTTCGGCATTTGGGGGTATGATCGGATCCGGACTGGCATTGCTGCTCTCGTCCTGCCATACTATGGATGGCTTCAAGAGCCTTTCCACGAATGTGTTCGGTGGGCTGAAGTCACTCTTAGCCCCCATGCGAGCAAGGATGTCTGCTGCCTGTTTGCTCTCTCGGGCCACATGATGAAACTCAAGCCCCTCAAACCGAGCTGATATTTTGAGTATAGCGTTGTGGTAGCCGCCATCTTTGGATCTTTGGCATCAAAATCTCTATTTATTTGGGATATTGTGAGGTTTTAATCCCCGCGCACCTCAAGGCATTGTATGCCCATAGAGACAGCCATCCGACGACCATGCAATAAGGCCTCGTATTCGGCTGCATTATTAGAGTCCGTATACATTATTTGGAGCACATAATGGATTGTATATCCTGTGGGGGATGTCAGGACAACACCAACCCCAAGTCCGGCTAGAATTTTAGAGCCATCGAAGTGCAACACCTAGTTGGAATACGTGCATTACTCTTTAGGGAGTTCGGCCTCTGTCCATTAGGCGACGAAGTCAGCCAATACCTGAGATTTAATTGCTCGGCGTGGTTTGTACGTTATTTCAAATGGTAAGAGCTCAATAGCCCATTTGGCAATCCGGCCGGTGGTGTCCCAGTTGTTTATATTATCATTGAGTGATACTTCTGAAGCTACCATGATCGAGGACTCTTGAAATTAGTGCCGCAACTTGCGAGATGCCATAAAGACCACATATGTTGTCTCCTGATAATGCGGGTATCTGGATTTGCATGGTGTAAGGACCATGGATACGTAGTATACTGGTTTTCGGGTTGGGAATTTATGCCCCTCCTCTTTTCGTTCGACGACGAGCAACGCACTCACCACCTGGTGAGTTGCCGATATGTAGAGCAACATTGGTTCGCCGACGTTTGGTGCGGTCAGGATGGCACTAGTAGAAAAAGGACCTAATGTGAGACACATTAGTTCCGGTTTGATTTTGGCCCGATACTAATGGTACCATTAGTCCTGGTTTGAACGACTATGCATTAATGCCAGTTCGTGTTGAACCTTTAGTACCGGTTTGTGCCACGAACTGGTACTAAAGGGGTGGTGGCAGGCTGGCGTCAGGCCGGGGCCCCACGATCCCCTTTAGTCCTGGTTCATGGCACACAACGGTACTAAAGGTTATCCCTTTAGTACCGGTTTATGCCACGAACTGGGACTAAAGGGGTCTGATCTATAGTTCCGGTTGGAGACACAAACCGGGACTACAGGGCAATTTACAAACTCTACCCCCCACCCGAGTGTATCGCCATTTTCACAGTCAATGCCTCAACTATTTTCTTATGCAAAGAAAGCCGACACAACTCTTGCATCTGTCAACAACATGGAGGATAGTGAATTTTATGAATTATTCCACTTGCCTATGTCTTCTATTGCAGTACAACAGAGTATCAATCTTAGAGAGCTGATCCACAACAGAGAGAACCAACAGCTATCAGATTCTTGGAAATTCTATTGGGGTGACACAAAGTACTCTAATAAGAGAATATACCTTGAACTAATGGGAAATCCTGTTGATGCTCCTAAACCCTATCAATGGATATGGAAATCATGCTCACTTCCCAAGCATAAATTCTTCTTCTGTCTACTGTTACAAGACAGATTAAACACTAGAGACCTACTCAACAGGAAGAATTTCTACATTGAGACTAGTAAGTGTGAATTATGTGATGATGAACCTAATGAACACCTAATGCATCTCTTTTTTAGCTGTGATTTCAGCCAAACCTTCTGGATGAACATTGGTTACCAATGGAACACTGATCATAACCTTATAGAAATGCTCTTGGAGGGAAGGAAGCAAGATACCCATGGCTGCTTTAAAGAATGCTTGATTGTTGGATGTTGGAGTCTCTGGAAACACAGAAATAGCATTATTTTTTATCACAAGGTCAAGAATATGACATATTGCATTGCCACTTTCAAGGAGCACTTCAGCATGATTATAAAGAAGGCAAAACCTGGATTGAAGGAGGGCATGCAAAGCTGGCTAGATCATTTGTAGACATTTTATTATCTTGAACTACATCCATTATGTAAATCCATATGTATATGTTTCCCTCTTATAAATGAAAATGAGAATCACAGTGGGGGTCTTCCCCACTGTTTTTGTCAAAAAAAAAGAGTGTATCGCCATTTCAATTTTGAAAAAAACAAAAGAAATCGATAAAAAATTCAAAAAATAAAATTCTTTGAGATTTAGTTATATTACTACATCTACTAGTTAGGAAAATTAAAAAACTTAAATTTTGACATGTTTTGCAAAAAAGTGTTACGAAAAAGTAAGATAGCTATAACTTTTGCATATGATGTCAGAAAAAACGTATAATATATCAAAATGTTCAGCACGAAAATCCACCAATTTGGTCAAACTCTACCCCACTACGGCCTGTTTGCAAATTTTTATAATCCTCAAATTCCAAAAGGAAAAAATGATATTCTCAAATTTTAGTTTTTTTTGAATTTTGGACAAACTCTGGTCAAACAACTTATTCAAGAAATATTAGTGTTACTAAATAATTATTCAAGAATATAAGTGTTTTTAAATAATTATTTCAGTTTTTTTTTAATTTTGGTCAAACTGTGGTCAAATTGTGGTCAATCTATGGTCAAACTACTTATTCAAGAAATATTAGTGTTAGTAAATAATTACTATTTTTAGAATAATAGTTGCAAACTCAGACGGTAAGACGTGTGAGCTAATGCTCAAGCTAAACTCCGGAGGGTTAATAGGGTTGACAGCTTACATTTGTTAGGAAAACAACAAGTGCAGACTTGGAAAGTAGGGGGAATAGAACTCTAAAGTTAAGTGTGCTGAGGCTGGGATAGTGAGAGGATGGGTGACCGGCCGGGAAGTTAGACGATTTGGAATTAGTGATCCACACTTGAGCAGTTAAGAGGGGTGATTAGAGACTAAATCATCAAATAATTCAGAAAATCATAAAAAATAAAAAAAAATTCCAAAATTTTCAAAAAAAAACCTTTAGTACCGGTTGGTACTAAAGGTCCCCCATACCACGGCGCTAGCTCATGCCACGTGGTGGTCATTTAGTGGCGGTTCGTGCTGAACCAGTACTAAAGGGGGGGCCTTTAGTCTCCACCCTTTTGTGCCGGTTGCAAAACCGGCACTAAAGGCCCTTACGAACCGGTAATAAAGCTCAATTTTCTGCTAGTGTGGGGTTGCTTGCTAGCAAAGTTTTTATTTCCTCCATTCTGGCTGTTCCAACGTCTGTCCACACAAAGTGGTCGGTGCGTCGGAGTAGGCGATACAATGGCAATACCTTTTCTCCTAGTTTGGAGATAAAACGGCTCAAGGTAGCCATGCACCCGACTAGTATTTGGACCTGCTTGAGGTTAGTTAGTGTTGCCAATTTTGACAGGGCCCGGATTTTGGCTGGGTTTACTTCAATTCCTCTATTGGAGACAATAAACCCGAGAAGTTTGCCAGCGGAAATGCCGAAAACACACTTTTCCTAATTGAGCCTTATGTCCTATATTCGGAGGTTGTCGAATGTGAGGCATAAATTATCCACCAATGATTCAACATGCTTTTTTTTGATGTCTACGTCATCTACATATGCCTCCACAGTCTTGCCGATTTGCTTTTCAGGCATGTTTGAATCATGCGTTGGTAAGTGGTATCGGCGTTCTTGAGCCCAAAAGGCATAGTGTTGAAGCAGAAAGGCCCATACGGGGTGATGAACATCGTTGCCACTTGGTCGGATTCCTTCATCTTAATTTGATGGTATCTGGAGTATGCATCGAGGAAACACATTGAATCGTGTCCCACGGTTGCATCAATAATCTGGTCAATGTGAGGTAGTGGAAAGGGGTCCTTAGGGCAGGCCTTGTTAATGTCTTTGAAATCAACACACAGACGCCAGGATTTGTCCTTCTTTGGTACCATGACCAGGTTTGCTAGATAGTCCAGATGTTTGATCTCTCTGATAAACCCGGCTTCGAGTAGCTTGGCTAGCTCCTCCCCCATAGCCTATCGCTTGGGTTCAGAAAATCACCGGAGCATTTGCTTGACCAGCTTGTTTCCCTTCAGTATGTTGAGTCTATGTTCAGCCAGCGCGTGTGGGATTCCTGACATATCTAAGGGGTGCCCGGCAAAGATTTTCCAGTTTTCACGCAAGAACGCACGCAATGCAGCGTCGACCGTCGGATCCAGCTGTGCCCCAATAGAAGTTGTTTTCTTGGGATCCGTCGAGTGGACTTGAAATTTGACTATTTTGTCAGCTAGCTTGAAAGAGGTAGATTTAGGCCTTTTATCAAGAATTACATCGTCCCTATCCACTGTGGAACATAGAGCGGTGAGTTCCTCGGCCGCTAGGGCTTCGGACAGTGCCTCAAGAGCCAGGGACGCGGTTTTATATTCAACACGGAGTGCTATGTCCGGATCACTAGAAATAGTGATAACACCATTGGGCCCGGTCATTTTGAGCTTCATACACCAGTAATGAGGTATAAATCGAAAGCCTGTTAATGCATCTCGTCCTAACAGGGCATGATATCCATCGGACCTATAGTTTTTTGGTGTGCCGAATACCACATCTAGTTTAATTTTCCCTGAGCATCTTGCTTCCCTGCGGGGGATGATTCCCCTAAAGGATGTATTGCTCTTCTCAATGCGACTCCAGTCCATTTGCATTTGTTTGAGCGTGTCCTCATAGATGAGGTTCAGCCTGCTGCCACCGTCCATTAGCACTTTAGTGAGCCGAAAGCCATCCACGATTGGGTTTAGGACCAAAGCGGTTGGTGCCTAGACTGAGCGGGACCTTGGTTCGTCCTCGTCATTGAAAGTGATCACCATATCGTTCCAAGGGTTTATTGCTTCTATTTTGCAGACTTCGGCGAGGTCGCGGAGCGCCCTTTTGCGCCAATTATTTGATGAGAAAGTCTCGAAGACCGTGAATACCTTGAAACCGGTGTCATCCAAAGAGTACTTCTCTGGGGTATTGTTCGTGAGGATACCCTCGCCGCTCTTGGCTGATATGTCTCCAACGTATCTATAATTTTTGATTGCTCCATGCTAGATTATCTACTGTTTTGGATGTTTATGGGCTTTATTATACACTTTTATACCATTTTTTGGGACTAACCTATTAACCTAGAGCCCAGTGCCAGTTTCTGTTTTTACCTTGTTTTAGGGTTTCGAAGAAAAGGAAAACCAAACGGAGTCCAATTGACCTGAAACTTCACGGAACCCATTTTTGGAAGGAAAGAAGCCCAGAAGACTTGAAGAGCATGTAAGGGAAGCTTCGAGGAGGCCACAAGCTAGGGGGGCGCGCCCTCCACCCTCATGGGACCCTCGTGGCCCCCTTGATGTACTTCTTCCGCCTATATATCTCCATATACCCTAAAAACATCCGAGAGCACAATAGATCGGGAGTTCAGCCGCCAGAAGCCTCTGTAGCTACCGAAAACCAATATAGACCCGTTCCCGCACCCTGATGGAAGGGGCAATCCCTCTCCGGTGGCCATCTTCATCATCCCATTGCTCTCCGTGACGAGGAGGGAGTAGTTCTCCCTCGGGGCTGAGGGTAGGTACCAGTAGCTATGTGTTTGATCTCTCTCTATCTCGTGTTCTTGAGATGATACGATCTTGATGTATCGCGAGGTTTGCTATTATATTTGGATCCTATGATGTTTCTTCCCCCCCTATACTCACTTGTAATGAATTGAGTTTCCCATTTGAAGATAGCTTATTTGATTGAATCTTTAAAGATTTTAGAACACTTGATGTATGTCTTGCCGTGGATATCTGTGGTGACAATGGGATATCATGTGATTCACTTGATGTATGTTTTGGTGATCAACTTGCAGGTTCCTCCCATGAACCTATGCATAGGTGTTGGCACATGTTTTCGTCGTGATTATCCGGTAGAAACTTTGGGGCACTCTTTGAGGTTCTATGTGTTGGTTGAATAGATGAATCTGAGATTGTGTGATGCATATCGTATAATCATGCCCACGGATACTTGAGGTGGCATTGGAGTATCTAGGTGACATTAGGGTTTTGATTGATTTGTGTCTTAAGGTGTTATTCTAGTACGAACTCTAGGGCTGTTTGTGACACTTATAGGAATAGCCCAACAGACTGATTGGAAAGAATAACTTTGAGGTGGTTTCGTACCCTACCATAATCTCTTCGTTCGTTCTTCGCTATTAGTGACTTGGGAGTGACTCTTTGTTGCATGTTGAGGGATAGTTATGTGATCCAATTATGCTATTATTGTTGAGGGAACTTGCACTAGCAAAAGTATGAACCCTAGGCCTTATTTCCTATCATTGCAATACCGTTTATGTTCACTTTTATCACTTGCCACCTGGCTGTTTTTATATTTTCAGATTACAAATACCCATATCTACTATCCTTATACCACTTGTATCACCATCTCTTCGCCGAACTAGTGCACCTATACAATTTACCATTGTATTGGGTTTGTTGGGGACATAAGATACTCTTTGTTATTTGGTTGCAGGGTTGCTTGAGAGAGACCATCTTAATCCTATGCCTCATACAGATTGATAAACCTTAGGTCATCCACTTGAGGGAAATTTGCTACTGTCCGACAAACCTCTCCACTTGGAGGCCCAACAACGCCAACAAGAAGAAGGTTGTGTAGTAGACATCAAGCTCTTTTCTGGCGCCGTTTTCGGGGAGGTGAGTTCTTGAAGGTATATCTTTAGATCTTGGAATCGAGTCTTTTAGTTTCTTGTTTTAGCACTAGTTTAGTTTATAAAAGAAAACTATAAAAAATTGTGCTCATACGCTTCATCTTTTTAATATCTTTCGTCGGTATGATGGAAAGGAAAATTGTGCTCAAATACTAGAATGCTTGGCATAAAATATGTGAATGATGAGCATGATTGCAATGTTGTTAGTACAAAATCTTTGAATATCCATGATACTAATGATGATTGCACTAGTTACGATGAAAATGTCTCCTATAAACATGTCAATTTTTGTGGAGTGCATTGGGTTTGTAAGTACACACCAAAAAGGGAAGATAGATATTGCAAGAAGCATAAGTACTTAGAAACTAAATTGTTGCAAGAAATACTAGATGATTGTGCTCAAAATTTAAATTTTCTTGGCCATACTTGTGGACTTTGCAATGAACAGGGTCATTTAGCTATCCGGTGCAAATTGTTTCATGATCTAATCGTGTCCAAAAATTGTGATGACTTGATTTCCCTTGCACATTATAATGAACTTAGTTTGCTTATGGGTTATGAAGAAATGAAACTTTTAACTAATCAGCTTCCAGAATTTGTGGTAAATTTACATGTATTGTGTGGTAAATTGCATTGAAAATCCTTATATTGCGAATTACATAAAGAAAAGAAAACAAATAGAAGATGAAGAGAATACTAATGAAAGGGAAGAGACTTCCCAATATCCTCCTATTATTTCTTATGATGAATCAGGTAACGAGGAGGAGGCTCCTATTCAACCAATCTCATTAATAAGGAGCTCCAAAAAGAGGATCGAACCCACACATGATGTGGTCAAGAAGAAGAAAAGAAAAAGGAAGAGGGTAAAAGATATCTCTCCCAAGTAATGATGCACCTATTACTATTGTGCCTCATGAAAATATAATTGTGGAAGATAATGATACTTCTTATGATCTTGAAAATCTTTTTGTCACTTGCTTGGAAGAATATGATAATTGCTATACTATTGGTGCTATCCATACTATTAATGATGAGAGTGCTTATGCTTATGATATAAAAAGGCCCAAGCTTGGGGATGCTATGTTTGATGAAGATGATGTTTTTGAGAATATATTTGCTGCAATTAATGTTAGTCCCAAGCTTGGGGAAGCTATGATTAATGAAGATGATATTTCTAGTCTCCCAAGTTTTGATATGCAAATTTATAATGATGATAGCATGCCTCCTACTTATGATGATTATTGTGATGATACTTATGCGATAAAAAGTAGTGATTATATTTATAAAACTTGTCATGATTATGGCTACCCCTTTTCTGAACATTACTCTTTTAATGTGGAAACAATTTCTAGTATTCAAGTCTCTTATGATACTACCACTATCCCGAATGGGAAGAATTCTGCTTATGTGGAGAGTAATAAAATTTCTATGCTTGTAGATCATGAAAATAATGCTTTACGTGTTGGTTATATTGTTTAATTCATTCATGATGCTACTGAAAATTATTATGAGGGAGGAATATATGCTTGTAGGAATTGCAATAATATCAAGTTTCCTCGTTATGTGCTTAAAGTTTTGAAGTAATGCTTGTTTTGCCTTCCTATGCTAGTTGATTATTGTTCCCATAAGTTGTTTTCTCACAAAATCCCTATGCATAGGAAGTGGGTTAGACTTAAATGTGCTAGTCATATTCTTCATGATGCTCTCTTTATGTTTCAATTCTTATCTTTTATGTCAGCATCATTGAAATCATCATGCCTAGCTAGGGGCGTTAAACGATAGCACTTGTTGGGAGGCAACCCAATTTTATTCTTGTTCCTTGCTTTTTGTTCCTGTTTAGTAATAAATAATTTATCTAGCTAGTGTTTAGATGTGGTTTTATGCTTTTAATTAGTGGTTGTGCCAAGTAGAACCTTTGGCAAGACTTGGGAGAAGTCTTATTGATCATGCTGTAAAAAAACAGAAACTTTAGCACTCACGAAAATTGCTGCCATTTTTTATTTGGGGAGTGCTATTTAGTTAATTCCTTTTGCAGATAATTAATAGATAAATTCCTCAGGTCCAGCAATTTATTTGGGAATGTTATGAGTTCCAGAAGTATATGTTTCATCCAGATTACTACAGACTGTTCTGTTTTTGAAACATTCTGTTTTCTATGTGTTGTTTGCTTATTTTGATGAATCTATGGCTAGTAAAATAGTTTATAAACCATAGAGAAGTTGGAATACAGTAGGTTTAACACCAATATAAATAAAGAATTAGTTCATCACAGTACCTTGAAGTGGTGATTTATTTTCTTATACTAACGAAGCTTACGAGTTTTCTGTTAAGTTTGTGTTGTGAAGTTTTTAATTTTTGGGTAAGCATACGATGGACTACAGAATAAGAAGTGGCAAGAGCCTAAGCTTTGGGATGCCCAAGGCACCCCAAGGTAATATTCAAGGATAGCCAAGAGCCTAATCTTGGGGATGCCCCGGAAGGCATCCCCTCTTTCGTCTTCGTTCATCTGTAACTTTACTTGGAGCTATATTTTTATTTACCACATGATACGTGTTTTGCTCGGAGCTTCATTATGTTTTATTTATGTTTTGCTTGCTTTTTGAATAAAATACCAAGATCTGAAATTATTAAATGTTAGAGACTCTTCACATAGTTGCATAATTATTCAACTACTCATTAATCTTCACTTATATCATTTGGAGTAGTTTGTCATTTGCTCTAGTGCTTCACTTATATCTTGTTAGAGCACGGTGGTGGCTTTATTTTATAGAAATAGATGAACTCTCATGCTTCAATTATATTATTTTGAGAGTCTCTAAACAGCATGGTAATTTGCTTTGGTTATGAATTTAGTCCTAATATGATGGGCATCCAAGACGGATATAATAAAAACTTTCATATGGAGTGCATTGAATACTAATAGAAGTTTGATACTTGATAATTGTTTTGATATATTAAGATGGTGATATTAGAGTCATCCTAGTTGAGTAGTTGTGAATTTGAGAAATACTTGTGTTGAAGTTTGTGATTCTCGTAGCATGCACGTATGGTAAACCGTTATGTGATGAAGTCGGAGCATGATTTATTTATTGATTGTCTTCCTTATGAGTGGTGGTCGGGGACGAGCGATGGTCTTTCCCTACCAATCTATCCCCCTAGGAGCATGCGTGTACAACTTTGTTTCGATAACTAATAGATTTTTGCAATAAGTATGTGAGTTCTTTATTATTAATGTTGAGTCCATGGATTATACGCACTCTCACCCTTCCACCATTGCTAGCCTCTCTAGTACCGCGCAACTTTCGCCGGTACCATAAACCCACCATATATACCTTCCTCAAAACAGCCACCATACCTACCTATTATGGCATTTCCATAGCCATTCCGAGATATATTGCCATGCAACTTTCCACCGTTCCGTTATTATGACACGCTTCATCATTGTCATATTGCTTTGCATGATCATGTAGTTGACATCGTATTTGTGGCAAGGCCACCGTTCATAATTCTTACATGTCACTCACACATCATTGCACATCCTGGTACACCGCCGGAGGCATTCATATAGAGTCATATTTTTCTTTTAGTATCGACTTGTAATTCTTGAGTTGTAAGAAAAATAAAAGTGTGATCATCATTACTAGAGCATTGTCCTAATGAGGAAAGGATGACGGAGACTATGATTCCCCCACAAGTCGGGATGAGACTCCGGACGAAAATAAATAAATAAAAGAGGCCAAAGAAGCCCAAATAAAAAAACAGAAAAAAGAGGCCATAAACAAGGAGAAAGGTCAAAATAAAAAAAATAAAAAAAATGAGAGAAAAAGAGAGAAGGGCAATGCTACTATCCTTTTACCACACTTGTGCTTCAAAGTAGCACCATGATCTTCATGATAGAGTCTCCTACGTTTTCACTTTCATATACTAGTTGGAATCTTTCATTATAGAACTTAGATTGTATATTCCAATGATGGGATTCCTCAAAATGCCCTAGGTCTTCATGAGCTAGCAAGTTGGATGCACACCCACTAGTTTCTTTTGTTGAGCTTTCATACATTTATAGCTCTAGTGCATCTGTTGCATGGCAATCCCTACTCACTCACATTGATATCTATTGATGGGCATCTCCATAGCCCTTTGATACGCCTAGTTGATGTGAGACTATCTTCTCCTTTTTTGTCTTCTCCACAGCCACCATTCTATTCCACCTATAGTGCTATGTCCATGGCTCACGCTCATGTACTGCGTGAAGATTGAAAAAGTTTGAGAACATCAAAAGTATGAAACAATTGCTTGGCTTGTCATCGGGGTTGTGCATGATTTAAATATGTTGTGTGGTGAAGATGGAGCATAGCTAGACTATATGATTTTGTAGGAATAACTTTCTTTGGCCATGTTATTTTGAAGAGACATAATTACTTAGTTAAGTATCCTTGAAGTATTATTATTTCTATGTCAATATGAACTTTTGTCTTGAATCTTTCAGATCTGAATATTCATGCCAAAATTAACAAGAATTACATTGAAATTATGCCAAGTAGCACTCCGCATCAAAAAGTCTGTTTTTATCATTTACCTACTCGAGGATGAGAAGGAATTAAGCTTGGGGATGCTGATATGTCTCCAACGTATCTATAATTTTTGATTGCTCCATGATATATTATATACTGTTTTGGATGTCTATGGGCTTTCTTATACACGTTTATATCATTTTTTGGGACTAACCTATTAACCCAGAGCCCAGTGTCAGTTTCTGTTTTTACCTTGTTTTAGGGTTTTGAAGAAAAGGAAAACCAAACGGAGTCCAATTGACCTGAAACTTCAAGGAACCCATTTTTGGAAGGAAAGAAGCCCAGAAGACTTGAAGTGCACATAAGGGAAGCTTCGAGGAGGCCACGAGGTAGGGGGCGCGCCCTCCACCCTCGTGGGCCCCTCGTGGCCCCCATTACGTACTTCTTCTGCCTATATATCTCCATATACCCTAAAAACATCCGAGAGCAGAATAGATCAGGAGTTCCGCCGCTAGAAGCCTCCGTAGCCACCGAAAGCCAATCTAGACCCGTTTCGGCACCCTGCCGGAGGGGTCAATCCCTCTCCGCTGGCCATCTTCATCATCCCGGTGCTCTCCATGACGAGGAGGGAGTAGTTCTCCCTCAGGGCTGAGGGTATGTACCAGTAGCGCTGTGTTTGATCTCTCTCTCTCTCGTGTTCTTGTGATGATACGATCTTGATGCATCGTGAGCTTTGCTATTATATTTGGATACTATGATGTTACTTCCCCCCCCTATGCTCTCTTGTAATGAATTGAGTTTCCCATTTGAAGATATCTTATTTGATTGAGTCTTTAAAGATTTGAGAACACTTGATGTATGTTTTGCCGTGGATATCTGTGCTGACAATGGGATATCACGTGATTCACTTGATGTATGTTTTGGTGATCAACTTGCGGGTTCCGCCCATGAACCTATGCATAGGGGTTGGCACACATTTTCGTCGTGATTCTCCGGTAGAAACTTTGGGGCACTCTTTGAGGTTCTATGTGTTGGTTTTCATACATGAATCTGAGATTGTGTGATGCATATCGTATAGTCATGCCCACGGATACTTGAGGTGACATTGGAGTATCTAGGTGACATTAGGGTTTTGATTGATTTGTGTCTTAAGGTGTTATTCTAGTATGAACGCTAGTTTTGTTTGTGACACTTATAGGAATAGCCCAACGGACTGATTGGAAAGAATAACTTTGAGGTGGTTTCGTACCCTACCATAATCTCTTTGTTCGTTCTCCACTATTAGTGACTTTGGAGTGACTCTTTGTTGCATGTTGAGGGATAGTTATGTGATCCAATTATGCTATTATTGTTGAGGGAACTTGCACTAGCAAAAGTATCAACCATAGGCCTTATTTCCTATCATTGCAATACCGTTTATGCTCACTTTTATCACATGCTACCTTTCTGTTTTTATATTTTCAGATTACAAATACCCATATCTACTATCCATATACCACTTGTATCACCATCTCTTCGCCAAACTAGTGCGTCTATACAATTTACCATTGTATTGGGTGTGTTGGGGACACAAGAGACTCTTTGTTATTTGGTTGTAGGGTTGCTTTAGAGAGACCATCTTCATCCTACGCCTCCTACGGATTGATAAACCTTAGGTCATCCACTTGAGGGAAATTAGCTACTTTCCTACAAAACTCTGCACTTGGAGGCCCAACAATGTCTACAAGAAGATGGTTGTGTAGTAGACATCATTGGCCACCTGCCGGAGTATCCAACATGCCCGTAGGCTGTGTGTTGGTTTGGTACTCGACGTCATGTGTATTTGACAGGGCTATCGGGCCATTCCTCGAAGGCAGTTCTTTGTCCCGTAACGGGTTTGGGTTTCTTGTCCACGGGATGATGATCAGGTGCTCTGCGAGGGTGCATCCTTTTTGGCGGCCCGAGAGATGGCTTAAAGGCCTGCGGTTCCCAACGGGTTGTCTGATTTTTTCCATGTGCTTTCCAATGCGTTGTACTTCTGCAGTATGTGTCCCAAATATGCAAAGTGCAATATGCGACGGTTAAGGGCATTAAGGATTCCCTCGTCCGTGCAGTTGTTGCGAAATACTGAAATTGCGTCGTCGTTGCAGCAGTCTTTTATCTTGTTTTAACAATAAGGAATCTGACCCAAAAGTGATGGACTGTCTCCCGAGGCTACTGCCGCACAGACGTTAGGTCTCATATGTCCGGAGGGCCGGAATTGCTTGGAGAATATTGCTTGTGGTGGGTCGGTGGGCTTAAATTCGCACCCTGACCCATTGTGGAATCCGGAATTCGAACAATTTCTGAGGTTACCAGCCCAGGTTCTGGAGTGTCCGGTGAATTCTCAGGCTTAGTGTCCGATTTTGTGTTCGGAGGAGAGGGAGCATCCTCCCGAGGACGGGTATCTGGTTTTCCGAGTTCAGAAATCCGAACGTAGTTTGTTCTCAACGTAAGAGAAGAGTTATTGTCAGCTTGTTCCTCCAGAACAGCTACCTCATGCATGATCGGTGGAGTCTTAGTTTCTCTCTGGTCGGGTTTAAGCCTGATCCGATCATAGTCAGTTGAGACCCCCAGGGTAGCGATGCGCTCTAGAATCTTGTTCAAAGACGATAGATCTGTCGGATCCATCTTGTCTATGTATTCGGGGCAGATACAAAGAGGATTTTAGGCGACTTGGGGGTCGCTTTAGGCTTAACGGCCAAACGGGCAGCCATGGTGAAGCCGCCAAGCTGGAGGGTTTGCCCTAAAACTAGGGCTCCGCTGGAAGTGATACTGTCCTTGAGGATAAGGCGAGCCATCGAGCCTTTCGACGAAGGCACAGTGGAACTCTCAATGAAAGCACCAATGTCAGTGTCAAAACTGACAGATCTCGGGTAGGGGGTCCCGAACTGTGCGTCTAAGGATCAAAGGTAACATGAGACAGGGACACGGTGTTTACCCAGGTTCGGGCCCTCTTGATGGAGGTAATACCCTACATCCTACTTGATTGAGTTTGACGAGTATGGGGGTTACAAGAGTTGATCTACAACGAGATCGTAATGGCTAAACGCTAGATGTCTAGCCTGTATAATTATGATTGCCTCTACGGACAAAACCCTCCAGTTTATATAGACACCGAAGGGGCTAGGGTTGTACAAAGTCAGTTTACAGAGAAAGGAATCTTCATATTCGCACGCCAAGCTTGCCTCCTACGCCAAGGAGAGTCACATCCGAACACGGGGGAAATTCTTCCGTCTTGTATCTTCACGGCCCATCAGTCTGATCCACGTCACATAGCCCGGACGCCCGAGGACACCGTAATCCAGGACTCCCTTAGTGCTTCACCCACCTCGCTTGGCCCGACTCCCAAGCCGGCGCGTGGTTCATCAACTCGCTGCTCCAAGTCAGCTCAATGAGGAGTGGCGAGTTGCTCCATGACGGCATGGCGGCGAGCAAGGCGGAACGGGTGTCATCGCTGCTATTGGGGAACGTAGTATTTAAAAAAATTGCCGATGATCATGCAAGATCTATCTAGGAGAAGCATAGCAACGAATAGAGAGAGTTGTCTATGTACCCTCGTAGACCGAAAGCGGAAGCGTATAGTAACGTGGTTGATGTAATCGAACGTCTTCGCGATCCAACCTATCCAAGTACTGAACGCACGACACCTCCACGATCTGCACACGTTCACCTGAGTGACATTCCTCGAACTCTTGATCCAGTTGAGGCCCAGGGAGAGTTTTGTCAGCACGACGACATGGTGACGGTGATGATGAAGTTACCGACGCAGGGCTTCGCCTAAGCACTACAACAATATGACCGAGGTGGAAAACTGTGGAGGGGGGCACCGCACACGGCAAAGACAAATCTTAGAGTGCCTTTGGGGTGCCCCCTGCCCACGTATATAAAGGAGGGGGAAGAGGAGGCCGGCCTAGGTGGGGCGTGTCTATTGTGGGAGTCCAACTAGGATTCCCAACCCTAGTTGGAGTCCCCTTCCTTTTCCAAGAGGGGAGAGAGGGAAAGAGTAGGAGAGGGAGAAGGAAAGAGAGGGGGGCGCCGCCCCCTCCCTAGTCGAATTCAGACTTGCAATGGGGGGCACGCGGCCGCCCCTTGAGGCCCTTCTCTCCTTTCCTGTATGGCCCATTAAGGCCCACTACTTCCCCTGGCTAATTCATGTAACTCTCTGGTAGTCCCAAAAATACCCGAATCACTCGGAACCTTTCCGACGTCCGAATATAGCCTTCCAATATATCGATCTTTATGTATCGACCATTTTGAGACTCCTCGTCATGTACCTGATCTCATCCGGGACTTCGAACAATCTTCGGTACATCAAATCACATAACTCATAATAAAAATCATCATCGAACGTTAAGCGTGCGGACCCTACAGGTTCGAGAACTGTGTAGACATGACCCTAGATGCTCATATTGGCTACTACATATTCTACGAAGATCTTTATCGGTCAAACTGCATAATCACATATGTTGTTCCCTTTGTCATCAATATGTTACTTGCCCGAGATTGATTGTCGGTATCCTCGTACCTAGTTCATTCTCATTACCGGCAAGTCTCTTTACTCGTTCTGTAATGCATCATCCTGTAACTAACTCTTTAGTCACATTGCTTGCAAGGCTTATAGAGATGAGCATCACCGAGAGGGCCCAAAGATACCTCTCTGACAATCGGAGTGACAAATCCTAATCTCGATCTATGCCAATTCAACAAACACCATCGGAGACACCTGTAGAGCATCTTTGTAATCACGCAGTTACGTTGTGATGTTTGATAGCACAATAAGTGTTCCTCCTGTATTCGGGAGTTGCATAATCTCATAGTCATAGAAACATGTATAAGTCATGAAAAAAGCAATCGCAACAAACTAAACGATCATAGTGCTAAGCTAACGGATGGGTCTTGTCCATCACATCTTTCTCTAATAATGTGATCCCGTTTATCAAATGACAACACATATCTATGGGTAGGAAACTTAACCATCTTTGATTAACGAGCTAGTCAAGTAGAGGCATACTAGGGACACTCTGTTTGTCTATGTAGCTGTCGGGACCCCGATCCTAAGTCACACCAATCTAGAATGTAACACTCATATCACATTGCGGCCTCACGCATGGTATTCCCACGGGTGCCACCTTACCTGGCCCGGGACCGTTTGCGCCTTTCGGCTCACGTATATGATAGTGTCGCTAGCATCCATATTACAGAGAACCGGGCCGACATGACTAGTAGTGAACCCAAAGTAGCACTAACTTACAGGGACAGGCATACATGAATCAACCTCGAGCATGTCGGTCAACAGCGTATGAATCCGGGCTGTAGCACTGGGCTAACAGGACACAGGGAACCCGGGCTGTAGCAGGCTAGGCAGGACTCCGGATGTCACCGCGTGACATTTCTCCGAAGGGACAGACACAGGAACAAAGTGAATCACATGCCGGCCAGTCAAGTGTTCCGGAGCAGTAGTACTGGGCTAGCAGGACTCCGGTGAACCGGTCTGTAGCGGACTACTATGGCTCATGGAAGCACAAGACTGCATTTCCCCATAAGAGAGGCTACCAGAGGTAAACAAGTAGGTTGTCGGATCCCATACATAGCAATACACGTTACACGTACGCATAACATGCAAGTATGTGTTGTACAACATGGCATCACAACATAACTCAAACTCATATAGATAAAGGCCCAGAAGAGCCACATAGCATTCCATACAAACAGGGGTCTCATGACCCATCATTCAGAGCATACAAACAACGGAAGCATTACATGTCTGAGTACAGACAACTACAAAAGGAAAAGACCAAGAAGCCTGACTAAACACGACCCTCACAAGGGTACAAGATCGTAGCTGGGATACAAGCTACTCGTCGAAGTCACTAGTGTAATCAACTGCAAAATATAAATAAGCAAGCGTGAGTACGAAGGTACTCTGGAAGTCTTACATCAGAACTATCTACATATGCAACATTATCAACAAAGGGGGGTGGAGTTTTAACAGCAGCAAGCCAGCTTTGACTCAGTGGCTAACCTATACTACGAGTATCAGAAACATCTTTGAGGTAAGAAGACGCACACGAGTCCACATATTCACCATATCAATACTCCACTATGGATCCGTTCCTGTCTCCCTACGAGAAGGCCATCCATAGCACTCGTGCTTATCTTGTGTATTTTAGAGTATCCACTTCAAGTTGTCTATGTATTACATAAGTCCTCCAAGTTTCCATATCCGAGGAAAATGGCTATTCGAATAGATACTGTTAACCCTGCAGGGGTGTACTTCTTGACACACGCTCACGCCACTTATAGCCCTGTACACATCATGTACCTCAGCAACCTTCAAGAGGAAGCCGGGAGAGGGTGTCGGCCACGACCTGACTAACCACACGAGTCTCTCATCCAGGTTTATCGCCTATTCGGGTTCCATCCGCAAGGAGCCGGCCGGGGTGTCGCTCACGGCCCCAAACTATGTGTGCAGGGTTCCCAAGCCCACTACCCGGGTGCCACTTGGTACACCGTGCCACGGTGCCTAGTCTGTCCCAAGCCCGTCCTGTCGGACACCACCTAGTAGACAAGTAGCACTAGCTACAAATGCCAGAAACTTGTTGCAACTCCTGGACAAAGATCAAGTGGATTAATAAGCCGAGAGGGGCCGGATAACTGGAACCCAATGTGTGGTAGTAACTGGACTTGGATAACATACACAGAACTCAGTGCTTAGGGACGGTTTGAATGAGACAACCCACCATGTACTCCTACATGGCCTCTCATCGCTACCTTTGCCAAAACGTGTTCACACTCTTAGCCTTTTATCGGTAGGACATGTACACCACTCCGATTCATTCCCTATGAATCAGACCTGACACAACTCTAAGCATAGCTGGCATAAAGAAAACAAGCATGGATGAGTAGGCACATCAAGGCTCAAACAACTCCTACTCATGCTAGTGGGTTTGAACTATTTACTTTGGCAATGACAGGTCATGCAGATGAATGGGTTCAACTACCGCAGCAGAGAAGTAGCAGTTGAATCGTTGTTGTCCTAATGAAGTATACGGAGCAAGAGAGAGAGAGAGAGAGTGGGATTTATCGAGATGCTCAAGGGGGTTTGATTGCCTGATAGAACGACGAAGGGGTATAGCTCCTCTGACAGGTAGTCAGGAACACCTTCCGGAGTGGAACCTATCGAGAAGAAACGGTGCCGGTGATCAACAGACAAAGAAATGCAACAAAATGATGCATAAACATGACATGTGCAAATGCTAGTGTTTGGGCTAATGCAAGATGCTACCAAGTTGGTTGAAGCCCATTTGAATTAAAGATTCAAATGCAATTCAAAATGAAGCATTTAAAATGCCCATATTATGTTTTCACTTATACAGCATGTATAACTTGGTTTTTCATGCATGTAACTAGCATAAATGGATTCCTTGCATTTTTCTGATAATTTTTCATATATAATTTATTTCATTCTGAGCTACGGTTGAATTATTATAATTTTTTGAAGTTTAGGCAATATTTTGGAATTTCCTGAGTTAAATTAATTCCAGAAATCAATTATTGCGTCAGCTCTACGTCAGCATGATGTAAGCGAGTTAACAGGGCTGACCAGGTCAAACCTGACCAGTGGGTCCCACTGGTCAGTGACCCATTCAACTAACTAACTTAGTTAGTCCTAACTAACTGGGCAGGGCCCACTAGTCAGTGACCGTAGCAGCTAACCTAGTTAGTTAATTAGTGCTAACTAAGGTAATTAATCGGGCGGGGCCCGCAAGTCAGTGTGAGAGACGGGGGGAGGTCAAACTGGGCTGTGGGGGTCAACCCACGCAAAAATTGACCCAGCGCTCGTCGCCGACAAGGCCAGTGACGGCGGAGGGGCTCGGGATTCCTCCTCCGGTGACCAAATGGCCGGCGGAGGGCATCTACGTGGAGCTGGGACTCACCCGCATCCATTTGTGCAAATGGTAGGGGCTGAGGTGGCCCTAGCTCGCCGGAGGCAAGCTCGCTGCGGTGGCCGGAGTTCGGGCGATGATGCAAACGTCGCTATGGTGCACGGCAGGAGCAACGGTTGGTTGCTCTGGGCCCGTGGAGCTGTGCTGAGCATGGTGACGCGCTTGGTTTTGAGCCTGGGCGGCTGCGGCGACGATGGTGACATGGCTAGCGGGCGGAAGGTTTCGGCTCCGGTGAAGAGCATGGTTAGGGGATGCATTCGGCAGCAAGAAGAGAGGGGAAAGACAGCGGGGCTCACTAGGGGTCGGAAGAAAAGGTCTTCAGGCTCGGGGGTGCGCCAGACATCGCGAATCGCCGGCGGTGATCGGCGGCGCCTGAGGTGGAAGACGAGCTCGAAGGCGTCACCACGGTGCTCCTGGGTTAGGGATCTTCGGCGTGCAGGAGCTATGCATCGTCACGGAGCTTTGGGACACGGGGAAGGGGCGAGAAGACCACGGTGGTCATGGTGGCAGCGAATGGCAGCGACAGACCCGTTCGGGCGTGCTACAAAGAGAGAGCAGGGGAAGGGAGAGTGAGCTGTGAGAGAGGGGAAGGACCATGGGGGCTCGGGCGTCTCCAGGCGCCCGGTCAAAAGACGGGGAAGGAAGCAGGAGGTGGCGGGGAGACGTGGCCGCTGTCGGCTGTGAGGCGGGCACGCAGCAGCTCCTACTGGCAGGAGCTTGAAGAAGCTCTTGGCGGTTGGGCTGGTGGGCTGGGCCGAGAGAAGCTGGGTCAGGCTACAGGGAGGCCAGGTAAGTGTTTTCCCCTCTCTTTTTTGCTGTTTTGCATTTTCTGTAATTTGTTTTGATTTAGTTTTAGACACTAAATCATGTTTGTTGCTTGTGATAATTCTTGTAGGGACTAGTCGGATTATTCTAAAGCCCCTCAGCAAAAACCAGAATTTTTGGACATATATAAAATATATCACATATATATATCCAAGGAAAATAATTATTGTATTAATTCCAAAAGGCCAAAATAAATATATATGGGCTCGCAAAATTATTGCTTTGAATTTTACCTCTGACCAATATTTTCAGAGAGTAACATGAACATTTTCTTAGTCCTTTTTTGGAGCACTTTTTATCTGGGTCATTTCCAGAAATGATTTCTGAGGGTTTCACAAATCCCCATTTCAAATTTAAATGGAATTTAAACATGATGCACAAATGACTAGCTAGTCTAGGATCATACCAGAACTAGGGATGTGACAGTAGTCACACATGTATCAAGTTTCCGGGTAATACAATTCTAGCAAGAATAATAAACATTTATCATGACATAAGGAAATATAAATAACAACTTTGCTATTGCCTCTAGGGCATATTTCCTTCAGTCTCCCACTTGCACTAGAGTCAATAATCTAGTTCACATCATGAAGTTATTTAAAACCAATAGTTCACATCTTTATGTGATTAGTTCACATCTCCATGTGACTAATACCCAAAGGGTTTACTATAGTCAATAATCTAGTTCACATTGCTATTTAATTAACACCCAAAAAGTGGTCCTGTTTTTCTTGTGAGAGAAATTTAGTCAACGAGTTTGCCACATTCCGAGCCGTATGTATTTTGCAAATTTTTCTTTGTCTACGATGCTCAGCACGGAGCTACTCTAGCTAATAGCTCCCACTTTCAATATGTTTACAGCTTGAGACCCAGAGTCATCCAGATCAGTGTCAAAACTTGCATCGACGTAACTCTTTACGATGAAATTTTTGTCACCTCCATAACCAAGAAGCATATCCTTATTCCACTAAGGAAAATTTTGACCGATGTCTAGTGATCCACTCCTAAATCACTATTGTACCCTCTAGCCAAACTCTTGGTGAGGTTCACAACAGGTCTGGTACATAGCATAACATACTTTATAGAACCTATGGTTGAGGCATAGGGAATGACTTTTCATTCTCTTTCTATTTTCTGCCGTGGTTAGGTTTTGAGTCTTAACTCGACTTCACACCTTGCAACACAGGCAAGAAGTCCTTCTTTGACTATTCCATTTTGAACTACTTCAAAATGTTGTCAAGGTATGTACTCATTGAAAAATATATCAAGCTTCTTGATCTATCTCTATAGATCTTGATGCTCAATATGTAAGTAGCTTCACCAAGGCCTTTCTTTGAAAAACTCCTTTCAAACAGTCCTTTATGGTTTCCAGAAAATTCTACATCATTTCCGATCAACAATATGTCATTCACATATACTTATCAGAAAGGCTATAGTGCTCCCACTCACTTTCTTGTAAATACAGGCTTCACCGTATGTTTGTATAAAACCATATGCTTTGATCACTTTATCAAAGCATATATTCCAACTCCGAGATGCTTGCACCAGTCCATAGATGGAGCTGGAGCTTGCACACTTTGTTAGCACATTTAGGATTGACAAAACCTTCGTGTTGCATTATATACAACTCTTCTTTAAGAAATCCATTAAGGAATGCAGTTTTGACATCCATTTGCCAGATTTCATAAAATGTGGCAATTGCTAACATAATTCGGACAGACTTAAGCATCGCTACGAGTGAGAAAATCTCATCGTGGTCAACATCTTGAAATTGTCGAAAACCTTTTGCGACAATTCGAGGTTTGTAGATAGTAACACTACTATCAGCGTCTGTCTTCCTCTTGAAAATCCATTTATTCTTAATGGCTCACCAATCATCGGGCAAGTCAATCAAAGTCCATACTTTGTTCCAATAAATGGATCCCATCTCAGATTTCATGGCTTCAAGCCATTTCACGGAATCTGGGCTCATCATCGCTTCCTAATAGTTTATAGATTCGTCTGGGTCAAGTAACATGACCTCCAGAACAGGATTACCGTACCATTCTAGTGCGGAACGTATTCTGGCTGACCTACAAGGTTCGGTAGTAACTTGATCTGAAGTTTCATGATCATCATCACTAACTTCCTCACTCATTGGTGTAGGAATCACTAGAACTAATTTCTCTGATGAACTACTTTACAATTCAGAAGAAGGTACAATTACCTCATCAAGTTCTATATTGCTCCCACTCACTTCTTTCGAGAGAAACTTCTTCTGTGGAAAGGATCCATTCTTAGCAACGAATATCTTGCCTTCGGATCGGTGATAGAAGGTGTACCCAACAGTTTACATTGGGTATCCTATGAAGACGCATTTCCCCAATTTGGGTTCGAGCTTATCAGGTTGGAACTTTTTCACATAAGCATCATAGCCCCAAACTTTAAGAAATGATAGCTTAGGTTTCTTGCTAAACCACAGTTCATATGGTGTCATCTCAACAGATTTAGATGGTGCCCTATTTAACGTGAATGCAACTGTCTCTAATGCATAAACCCAAAATGATAGTGATAAATCGATAACAGACATCATATATAGATCGCACCATATCTAATAAAGTATGGTCATGATGTTCGGACACACCATTATGTTGTGGTGTTCCAGGTGGCGTGAGTTGCGAAACTATTCCACATCGTTTCAAATGAAGACCAAACTAGTAACTCAAATATTCGTCTCCGCGATTATATCGTAGAAACTTTATTTTCTTGTTACAATGATCTTCCACTTCACTCTGAAATTCTTTGAACTTTTCAAATGTTTCAGACTTATGTTTCATCAAGTAGATATACCCATATCTCCTCAAATCATCTATGAAGTTCAGAAAATAACGATACCCTTCGCAAGCATCAACACTCATCGGATCGCATACATCAGTATGTATTATTTCCAATAAGTCAGGTGCTTGCTCCATTGTTCCGGAGAATGGAGTCTTAGTCATATTGCCCACGAGGAATGGTTCGCAAGCATCAAGTGATTCATAATCAACTGATTCCAAAAGCCCGTCAGCATGGAGTTTCTTCATGCGCTTTACACCAATATGACCTAAACGGCAGTGCCACATATAAGTTTCACTATCATTATTAACTTTGCATCTTTTGGCTTCATTATTATGAATATGTGTATCACTACGATCTAGATTCAATAAACCATTTATATTGAGGGTATGACCATAGAAGGTTTTATTCATCTAAATAGAACAACAATTGTTCTTTGACTTAAATGAATAACCGTATTGCAATAAACATGATCCAATCATATTTATGCTCAACGCAAACACCAAAGAACATTTATTTTAGGTTCAACACTAATCCCGATGGTAAAGGGAGTGTGCGATGGAGATCTTATCAACCTTGGAATCACTTCCAACACACATCGCCACCTTGCCCTCAGCTAGTTTATGTTCATTTTGTAACTTTTGTTTCAAGTTAGTAATCATAGAAACTGAACCAGTATCATATACCCAGGGGCTATTATGAACATTAGTAACGTACACATCAAAAATATGTATATGAAATATACCTTTGTTCACTTTGCCATCCTTCTTATCTGCCAAGTATTTGGGGTAGTTCCGCTTCCAGTGACCATTTCCTTTGCAGTAGAAGCACTCAGTTTTAGGCTCAGATCTAGCTTCGGGTCTCTTCACGGGAGTAGCAACTTGCTTGCTATTCTTTGAAGTTCCCTTTCTTTTCCTTTGCCCCTTTTTCTTGAAACTGGTGGTCTTGTTAACCATCAACACTTGATGCTCTTTCTTGAATTCTACCTTCGTCTATTTCAGCATCACGAAGATCTTGTGAATCGTTTTCGTCATCCCTTGCATATTATAGTTCTTCACGAAGTTCTAGTAACTTGGTGATAGTGACTAGAGAACTCGTTCAATCACTATCTTATCTGGAATATTAACTCCCACTTGATTCATGTGATTGTAGTACTCAGAAATTTTGAGCACATGCTCACTGGTTGAGCTGTTCTCCTCCATCTTGTAGGCAAAGTACTTGTCAGAGGTCTCATACCTCTTGACTCGGGCATGAGTCTGAAATAACAATTTCAGCTCTTGGAACATCTTATATGCTCCGTGGCATTCAAAACTATTTTTGAAGTTCTGGTTCTAAGCCATAGAGCATGGCGCACTAAAATATCAAGTATTCATCATACCAAGCTTGCCAAATGTTGATAATGCCTGCATCTGCTCCTGCAATAGGTTCAAGGACATAATTCTTCTATGCAACAATGAGGATAATCCTCAGATCACGGACCCGGTCCGCATCACTGCTACTATCATCTTTCAACTTGATTTTCTCTAGGAACATATCAAAATAAATGCGGAGCTACATCGCGAGCTATTGATCTACAACATAGATATGCAAAAATTATCAAGACTAAGTTCATGATAAATTGAAGTTCAATTAATCATATTACCTAAGAACTCCCACTTAGATAGACATCCCTCTAGTCTTCTAAGTGATCACGTGATCCATATCAACTAAACCATGTCCGATCATCACGTGAGATGGAGTAGTTTTCAATGGTGAACATCACCATGTTGATCATTTCTACTATTTGATTCACACTCGACCTTTCGGTCTCAGTGTTCTGAGGCCATATCTGCATAAGCTAGGCTTGTCAAGTTTAACCCAAGTATTCTGCGTGTGCAAAACTAGGTTGCACCCATTGTATGTGAACGTAGAGCTTATCACACCCGATCATCACGTGGTGTCTAAGCACGAAGAACTGTCGCAACGGTGGATACTCAGGGAGAACACTTATACCTTGAAATTTTAGTAAGGGATCATCTTATAAAGCTACCGTCATACTGAGAAAAATAAGATGCATAAAAGATAAACATCAGATGCAATCAAAATACATGACATGATATGGCCATCATCATCTTGTGCCTTTGATCTCCATCTCCAAAGTACCATCATAATCTCCATCGTTACTGGCATGACACCATGATCTCCATCATCTTGATCTTTATCAACGTGTCGTCACATGGTCGTCCCGCCAACTATCGCTTTTGCAACTATTGCTATCGCATAGCAATAAAGTACAGCAATTATATGGCGCTTGCATCTTACGCAATAAAGAGACAACCATAAGGCTCCTGCCTGTTGCCGATAACTTTAACAAAATATGATCATCTCATACATGAAATTATATCACATCATGTCTTGACCATATCACATCACAACATGCCCTGCAAAAACAAGTTAGACGTCCTCTACTTTATTTTTGCAAGTTTTACGTGGCTGCTACGGGCTTGTAGCAAGAACCGTTCTTACCTACGCATCAAAACCACAATGATTTTTCGTCAAGTGTGTTGTTTTAACCTTCAACAAGGACCGGGCATAGTCACACTCGATTCAACTAAAGCTGGAGAAACACACCCACTAGCCACCAATGTGCGAAGCACGGCCGTAGAACCAGTCTCATGAACGTGGTCATGTAATGTCAGTCTGGGCCGCTTCATACAGCAATACCGCCGAATCAAAGTATGACATGCTAGTAAGTAGTATGACTATTATTGCCCACAACTCTTTGTGTTCTACTCGTGCATATAACAACTACGCATAAACCTGGCTCGGATGCCACTGTTGGGGAACATAGTATTTCAAAAAAATTGCCTACGATCACGCAAGATCAATCTAGGAAAAGCATAGCAACGAGTGGGGAGAGTGTGTCTACGTACCATCATAGACCTAAAGTGGAAACGTTTAGTAACATGGTTGATTTAGTTGAATGTCTTCGCGATCCAACCGATCCCAGTACCGAACGCACGGCACCTCCACGATCTTCACACTTTTAGCTTGGTGACGTTCCTTGAACTCTTGATCCAGTTGAGGCCGAGGGAGAGTTTTGTCAGCATGATGGCGTGGTGACGGTGATGATGAAGTTACTGACGCAGGGCTTCGCCTAAGCACTACGACAATATGACCGAGGTGGAAAACTGTGGAGGGGGCACCGCACACGGCTAACACAAATCTTGGAGTGCCTTTGGGGTCCCCCCTGCCCACATATATAAAGGAGGGGGAAGACGAGGCCGGCCTAGGAGGGGCGCGCCTATTGGGGGAGTCCAACTAGGATTCCCAATCATAGTTGGAGTCCCCTTCCTTTTCCAAGAGGGGAGAGAGGGAAGGAGTGGGAGAGGGAGAAGGAAAGAGAGGGGGCGCCGCCCCCTCCCTAGTCCAATTCGTATTTTCCATGGGGGTGGTGGGCGCGGCCAGCCCTTGAGGACCTTCTCTTCTTTCCCGTATGGCCCATTAAGGCCCACTACTTCCCCCGGCGAATTCCCGTAACTCTCCGGTACTCCCAAAAATACCTGAGTCACTCAGAACCTTTCCGATGTCCAAATATAGCCTTCCAATATATCGATCTTTACGTCTCGAGAATTTTGAGAGTCATCATCATGTCCGTGATCTGATCCGGGACTTTGAAAAACCTTCGGTACATCAAATCACATAACTCACAATACAAATCGTCACCAAACGTTAAGCATGCGGACCCTACGGGTTTGAGAACTATGTAGACATGACCGAGACACATCTCCGGTCAATAACCAATAGCGGAACCTAGATTCTCATATTGGCTCCTACATATTCTACGAAGATCTTTATCAGTCAAACGGCATAACAACATACGTTGTTCCCTTTGTCATTGGTATGTTAGTTGCCCGTGATTGGATCGTCGATATCCTCATGCCTAGTTCAATCTCATTACCAGCAAGTCTCTTTACTCGTTCTGTAATACATCATCAAGTAACTAACTCTTTAGTCACATTGCTTGCAAGGCTTATAGTGATGAGCATTACCGAGAGGGCCTAGAGATACCTCTCCGACAATCGAAGTGACAAATCCTAATCTTGATCTATGCCAACTCAACAAACACCATCGGAGACACCTGTAGAGCATCTTTATAATCACCCAGTTACGTTGTGATGTTTGATAGCACACTAAGTGTTCCTCCGGTATTCAGGTGTTGCATAATCTCATAGTCATAGGAACATGCATAAGTCATCAAGAAAGCAATAGCAACAAACTAAATGATAATAGTGCGAAGCTAACGGATGGGTCTTGTCCATCACATCATTCTCTAATGATGTGATCCCATTCATCAAATGACAACACATTTCTAGGGCTAGGAAACTTAACCATCTTTGATTAACGAGCTAGTCAAGTAGAGACATACTAGGGACACTCTGTTTATCTATGTATTCACACATGTATCAAGTTTCCGGTTAATACAATTCTAGCATGAATAATAAACATTTATCATGATATAAGGAAATACAAATAACAACTTTATTATTGCCTCTAGGGCATATTTCCTTCAGCTGCCGCATCGTATCGCGCCACTAGTGTGTGCGGTGGCCGCGCCTCCCGTGCCTGTGACAGTGCCATGCATGCAGAGATAGAAGCCAGGTGCGTGCAGAGCGATGAGTCGGTGTCCAGCTTCTCCATGTTCACCGCAATCATTGAGGATAAGTAGAACACGGGAGTCCACCGCCACTTGGGTCCCATGAAGGCCATCGCCGAGGCAATGACTACGTATTCAAGTGGTTTCTTTGCGGCTTCCCCTCTTCCAAGGACCTTTGTTGACCCCGCAAGTGTCTGTTGGACATCAGGAAGACAAAGGGATCTGCGGGCGTCCATTTAGATTAGGTATTGTATTAATTATACCACGAGAGCCAGATTAGCACTGCTTAGTTCATGTAAATGTAATGAAATACATCATGTTTATATGAAGATCGGGCTTTCTATACGGAATCCTTCGTGCCTATATGAAATCAGTCCGTGTTTGCATGAATTTCCTCTGGTTGGTTAGAGTTGTGAAAATGTATGCCGCTGGTGTTTATGTCATCCTCCGCGGAAGTAAGCGGGAGGAAATTTGTCGGCTGCCGTTGGTGATGCTCTTATGCTGGAAATAATAGATTCACATTCAATCCATTTGAGTTAATTTCATGTATGATTCTCCCTCTATAAAAAGTTAATTGCATGTACGGTGTACATGTGACTTGCAGGGTGGCTAGAGCTTTGTATAGAAAGTTAAAAAGAAACAAGTCCATCCTTAATCTTGTATTCTAAGTACTATGTGGGTTCCATTGTCAGTATAGTAGTGAAAGAACTATATCTTAAATAAATATAAAAAAATAAAGCTAAAGACAGAATTCGAACTCAGGTCATCGCATTGCGAGTATCCGACGCTAACCAGTCCAATACATTTTCGTTGTGGACCATGCTGGAGATATATCTCCATGTCTACTCTTATACTCCCTCCGTTCCTAAATATTTGTCTTTTTCATATTTCGAATGGACTACCACATACAGAAGTGTATGTAGACATATTTTAGAGTGTAGATTCACTCATTTTGCTCCGTATGTAGTCACTTGTTGAAATCTCTAAAAAGGCAAATATTTATGAATGGAGGGAGTAGAAAACAGAGTTGGTTATGATGGTGTGCTTGCCATCCTGCAATATAGGCCGTCAGATTTATATCTAATGGACATGAAGGAAACTATGGAAATTTTGGAAAAAGATACCAACACCCCTCTCCACGTTTGCAAATAAGGCCTTCCCTTGTTCATCCCTTTCTCTCACAAGATAAACTACTCATACAAATGCATCTTGATGTTCCGTGCAACGCACGGGCATCTAGCTAGTTTCTTTTGAAATAGGTACTGCAGTAATTGGGTCGAAGTGATATATTTTATGTCTACCCCGAACGGTTTCAGATTCACTAGTAGTAATGAAGAAAAGGTTGCCTTGTTAATTAACAGAAAACATGGTGAAAACTATCACATGAGGTCGGTAAAAACAAGGCAAACTAGGTTCAGCGTCATCATCACTACAACTATGCGCACACGAGAAGCCTATATATCAAGGGGGCTACAGAGAGAAAGACATATCGAGTGTGTCTGAGAGAGGCACAGAGATATGGTGTTTGAGAGAGAAACCAATTGATAGATTAAGATCAGATCAAGTTGTCACCCTTCTGCTGTCATTGATGGGGGGAGGGAGAGAACAACGTATCGAGAGTGTGCGCGGTAGGCATAGAGGAAGAACTAGCAAGTGTGTGCGTATGTGTGTGTGTGTGTGTTTGAGAGAGAAGCAGTAGATAGATTACTATCAAGATTGAGGTGCCACCCTACTCCCTCGGTGTCGGGTAGTGTGGGTGTGTGTTTGAAAAAGAAACCAGTAGATAGATTAGTATCAAGATTGAGGTGCCACCCTACTCCTTCGGTGTCGAGAAGTGTGTGTCTGTGTGTGTGGGTCTGGGGCGGGGGGGGGGGGGGGCAGTGACACTTAGATATAGGGAGAAGGAGTTTCTGTGACACATATCTATATTAAGGGATAGGTAGATAGCATGTGTGCGAGGCATACTTAAAGTATCACGGAGATAAACAAATGGTGTGCATGCAAGTGCCAGAAAAAATGAAGCGAGAAACAATGTCTACATGTCGGTGCACACGTGTGTGTCTGCATGAGAGAGAGAGAGAGAGAGCTGGAATCCCATTGTATGTATTCATATGGTTCTGAAACTCGAGTTAACCTTAGGCATATGTGTGAGAGACATAATTATACTTTGAGACATTAGTGGCGGTGGGTGGGCGGAATTAAAGGGGTGGGCATGTTCGACAGAGAGAGCGTGTGTGTTTCTGTGTGAGATACTTGTACGACAGGGTAGAAAGATGAATTCTAACCTTGACAGAGGGAGAGAAATACACGAAGTGCGCGTGTATGATTTCAATGCCCACGGAGAAATGAGGTATGTATGCGTGTGACAGAGATTGCACAATTCATTCACGTATCACTATCTAGCGATCGTGGACGTGCATCGCTTGAACATAAATCAATATATACTTCATATCATGGAATTGCTGGTTGTTGAGTCTAGAACAAAATCTTTTGAGTCATAGGATTATATATATCGCAGAGTAGGATTCTTTTTACTCCTCAGTCCCATCGTCGCTCTAGTGAGGTCTCCTGACGTAGATGTTTTGACTTTCCTCTCCTCAAATTTCACGAAAGTTTTTTTAGGATCACGTGGATATCTTGGAATCGTTCCTATATTATTTTGACGAGAACATTGTTCATGGTGCCTGCTGACATTTAGGGGTTGTGGCAGTGTCCCGGGGAGTTGAGCTACGAGGTGTTGTCATCAAAATTTTATCGTTGCAGTTCTGGAATACCTGAGTTCGCCGACGTCGAAAATCTCTTTTATGCAATTGTTGGTGAGATAACCTCGACGCCACCTAGTACTGGGCGGGAGTTCAGGAGTATTGCCAGAACTCGTATAAAAGATGCTTTTCGGAGGTTGAGGTACACGATTTCCGAAGGTTTCTTGGTTATGTGTTGATGGATGGATACAGCTGGATGTAGGGATTGTTAGTTTGGGTGAGATATTGTGCTTCCCCTATATCCCCAAAACCAGATTGCATAACCAAAACATTTCGGGAGTTTATAGGTCAGAATTCAAGTAGCTCCTAGAATATATTTCCAACAGACACATGATACGATATGGGATCTATCATATGTTTGTTTCCGGCTTATTCTGCAAGCCAATCCTTGATTTGTTTCTGTTGTGGTAGTCGAGTTGCTTCAATGTCATGTGTTGATTGCGTAACTTTCCTAAGAGGTGTTCTCATATTCCTATGTGAATACTAATCCTTCTTGATCATCGAGTTTGTCATCTCAATTTCTTGTCAACAGGTGTGCTTCTCTTCAAGTGGATCCGATCATTTCAACATTCGCAAGATCACCTGTCAGTTTTCCCAATGTTGTTCGTTTCATCCGTCCCCAAGTTGCCTTTGTTTTTCCCGCCCTCGCACCCCTTTTCTTCAAGGTCTCAAATTTCCTGATCAAGTATCCATCTTATGGATGTTAAGTTTCTTCATTCTTTGCTTCAATGTTTTACCCGGTGGTTCTGGTGTAGATGCTCTTCAAGTTCATCATTCTTCGTCTATTTCTTCTCCGGTGGATTCAATTCAAGCTTTCGGTCTTGATCATATCCCTTTTCCTCCTTTCAAATGTTTCCTCATGCCGGTGCACCTCTTAATCATTCACCTCTCATTTTTCATATGTTCTGGAGTACTAAAGATATCTCCGGATATTTGTGTTTTCATTTCTAATCTGTTCAAGATATCTCGAGGTTGCTATCTCTTTTGAGCCATTTAATTCAACCGGCGCAATCTCTCTTTCTAATTGCAAAACGGTGCTTTCTTTTGAGTGGCCCCTAACCCACATGTCTTTTCCCAAGATCTTACCTCACTCTTCTAATTTATCCGGAGCGATTCTCAAATTCATTTCAAAGTTTGACGTAAGAATGATTTATCATCTGTCAAATGTCTTTCAGCAGGATCTTTAAAATTCTTTTCATCATTGGTTCAACCTTTCTAATTTTGATTCCCGAGTGCCTCAAAAATTCATGGTGGTGTTTTCTCGTGGTCATTCTCGGATTTTGAAGACCAAAGAAGAGTTTTCCTCCAAATATTACCCGTTCTTCCAAAGATGCGAAGTTTAAGCTTGATGCCATCCTCTCATAATTGTTTTCGATTGTGAGAATTCTTTTCACCCACCGGAGCAATTCAGGAGTCTTTTCAGTTTGATTTCTGGTGCCCATCATCTCAGAATTATTCATGTCAGCTTTCAGCCCTCGTCTCGAATTCTTCCGGTGCATCGTTCGAGTATTCTCTAATTAGCTCGTGATCTCTTCGTTCACTTGTATCTAAATTCTCTCAAGTATCTTTGTTCAATTTACAATTCTTCATGGTGATTCGTGCATTTCATGTTCTTACCACAGTTTGTTCAAGATTCCTCTTCCTATATTCTCATATTAATTTATTTGTTGTTTCAATCCTACCGGTGGTTCATTGAAGACCATCTCAAGATTACGCTATATATCTACTGAACCCTTTCCAATGAGAATGAGTGGTATTCAAAATCCGTTGTGTGTCAGCAATTTAATTGATGAAGGATAAGCATAATGTAATTCTTATTCTTGTTTCATCGAGTAAAATTCAATTCCTTAGTCCGGAGGTTCATCAAAATTCTCGGTTCCAAGTTATTCATCTTGCTTGTCAGGGGTTCAAAGTTTTCACATTTCGTAGCTCCATATAAATCATTGCAAGGCCCCACCTTCTGTTTTCAACTTCTCTATCCTTTCGTTTGATCATTCTTTTGATACCGGAGTTCTTCATGGAGGCTCTACATGTTGGTTCGTCAAGGATTCTTTTCATTCTTCAATTGTTCTTCAAGATTTTCTCTCAGAATGAAGATCCACCTAGTTTTACTCTATATTAAACAGGGTGCTCAACACTTGTTTTGTTTTGAGGAGTTCAACCATTTTTCATCTTGCATTCCGAAGTGCAATTCTTCCTACCTTTTGAGGTGGTGTTATGTCATTTTTGACAATTCCTTTGTGTTTCAGGATTCACAAGTTGTGAGGAATGAGATATTGAAATCCATCATTTTCTCTTCCGCCATGAGATCGTTTGAACAGATTAATTTCTACGTTGGAGGTTATCTTGGTATAGATTTCACCTAAAGACTTCCCTAAGGAATGTTGCTATTGTGGTGCTTATCAATGATCCAAGTTATCTCTCTATCATCTTGGTGGAAGAAATTTTCTATCTTTTCTAGCTCTCCATCAAATCTTTTTCCCATGAGTGGCAGGCATATTTTTAAATAGCTGGATATAGCCCCGCTATAGCTATTTGAGGGTATTGCCGCTAAATGATTTCATGTACAATTTACCGCTATAACCCAGCTATAGCCCGCTATAGCCCAGCTATAGCTGTTTTTAAGGGTCACTGCTAAATGTCATAGCCCGCTATTTAAAACATTGGTGGCAGGTTGTTACCTCATAATTTTGAGAAGTTCTCCATAAGCCCACTACAAGCTTATTTGTTTCGTTATTGGTTTTCTAACAACTCCGTTATAAACTTCTCGGTAGGGTGCTTTCCAAGCTCCTTTGTGGAAGAAGTTGGCATTTTCTTCTCCATTCTTTTATTAGAATGATATGTCTTCTATTCTTTCTCCTGGAGGCATTGTGATGTTGCTCTTTTCACTCATCATCTCGAATTGTGAGGATCGTGTTCTTTTTGTGCTTATCCTTTTAACTGGTGTGGTGGGTCCTCTTTTCAAGTTCTTTTCAACTTATCAAGTTTTCCTTTTCTTTCTACCGGAGTGTTGTCCAAATTATATCATTCTTATTCCTTCCCTATCTTGTTTCAACCGGAGTGGTTACTTGTCCTTCCATGTCACTGGAGCTCTTCATTCATGTCTTGGCAACCCCAAAGTTTTCCCAATGTTCCTTGTTCCTCTTCTCTAACAGAGTGTTTTCAAATTTGTGCATCTTTGTTGTATTCTTTCTTTCAATTGTTTAGCCTCTGAAGGTTCATTGGTTTCACTCATTTCTCAAAGAAGCAACTTTGTTTTACCTTGTCCTCTTCCGTTTCTCCCCGTTGCCATCCTGGATCTCGGTACGAGATCCTCTTGTAGTGGTGGAGTGTTGTAACGCCCCAGATGTAACTTTCCATATTTGTAACTCTGACTCTTGCCATTTTTGTCTATGTGATATGATATTCTCTTCGTGGTTGGGTTGTGTCTTCCGTTTTGCATTTTGTTCGTGTCATGCATTTCATATCATGTCATCATGTGCATCTCATTTGCATTAGTGTTCGTCTCATGCATCCGAGATTTTCCCCGTTGTCCGTTTTGCAATGCAACACTCCCTCATGAACCCGGTGCACCGTTCTTATCTCTTTGCATGAGCGGGAGAAAAACGTTCTCGGAGTGGACCAAGATTTGTCAAGTGCCTCGGTAAATCACCGGTTGACCGCCTGTCAAATTTCGTTCCATTTCGAGGTCGTTTGATGCCCCAACAGTTAACCGGGTAACCGAAGAAGCCCCTCTTTTGTTGTAGCCCAACATCCCTGCAAAACAGTCCAATAACCCATCTAAACCACCTCCATGTTCTCCGCCATTGGATCACGATCGTGTAGGCGAAAAACGCACCTCATTTGGACTCTCCTAGCTCCCTCTACCTATAAATATGTGATCCCCTTCCAAATTTCGGGTCCAAACCCTAGATCCCACCTCCTACGCGCCACCGCACATGTCCGTCCGCCGTTGAACGCGTCCACCGCTGCCCAGCCACGTCGCTCCGGCAAATCGCGTTGCGCCACGTCATTTATATGCCACCCACAACCAACCACAGCGCGCCACCTATCATTCGCCGCCGTCACCGTGCCGCCGGCCAGCGGAGCCCATCCAGGGCCCGCCTGGGCCCGAGTCCCCGCCGCCCGATCCGAGTCCCGCCGGCACTGAAGCCTGCACCGCCCGCTGTCGCCGGAGCTCATCGCCCTTTGCTGGCGCACCTCGCCGCGCCTCCATGTCGTCGTTCCAGCGCCGCACCTCGCACACACTGTCGCTGGTGCTCCCTTCCCGCCGTTCCAGCACCAGATCCAGCTACCGCCGCATCGGATCTGCTCTCCTCGCCGTGCTTTGGCGTCGTCACTGCCACCAGCTGCCGGAGCCGAGCTCCCCCATGCTGCCGCCGCCTGCCAGGGTGATCGGGAGGAGCCCCGATCCCGTCGCTGCATTGACCCCGCGTGGCTTGCGCGTGGGCCACCGCGAGGGGCCGGCCCAGCTCCATCCCTAGTGCCGACCCATCTGCTCCGGCCTCCCTCCGGCCCGTCAGGCATCCTCAGCAACCTGGGCCTCGGCTCACTTTGGTGAGCACCGAGCCCACCTTTCCTCCACCCTATGCACCCTCTATCTGTCTTGCGCTCATCTCAGTTTACGGCTAAGTCCCGAATCTGTAACATCATATGCCTCCCTTCATCATGCTATATCTCCATGACCATGGCTCTGATTCATGCATATGATATATCAAAATGTTCGTCTCGTGCTACTCTTCACGTTACTTGCATTTCCATGCATATTATTGTCCATATTGCTGACATTATCCTCATTGCAAGAGTGCTATGAAATGTTAACTGCTGGTTCCTAGCAGAACTTGATGATTTGTCATTTTTGCTACATTTTGTGTGTGCATCCTATGAGCATGATGTCTACATGTTTTATGATCTCCATCATGTCGTCTTTACATGGTTGAAAGCCTTGTATTTTTGTGATCTCTGTGGTGACTAGCACAAGCATGCAAAGTTGGCTCCATGATGTTGTTGTTTTCAGGCAGATAGGATTTTGTTGTCCTTTTCCTGATGTTATTTTGATGCCATGTAAACTTGTTGCTACCATGAGATCCATGCTTATTTTGAGATACTTCAATAAGAATGTTTTGAATATATGGTTATGTTCTATCCACTCATGCCTCTGGTTGCAATTATGGAGTAGTGTATCATGTCATTACCATGCTCTACTTTTGCTAAATATTGTTTCTGGCAAATTGTTAACATATTAATCAATATTGCCATGTGTTTTGCTAGTGATCCTTGCACCCTATGAACTCTCTTTTGCCCTTTTTAGCTTCATGAACATGTCTTATTACTATTGGTATGCTTGTTTTGTCATGTAATGCTTTGTGGTGAGTGGAATGAGCTTGCAAAGTTGCTATCATAAATCTGTTCCTGCCATGTCTTGAAATTCCACTAAGTCTGAATCTGTTTATAAAACTTGCTATGTTTACATGGGTGCCATCATATCTTCTATGCGTTTTTCGCTCATATTCAGTAAGGGTGTTTTGTTCTATGCTTTTAGTATAAGCATGCTATGCCTTTGTGTGTTACGATATGTTCCTGTAGCATGTTGTTTGATAGCTCTAAACATTGCTACCTGATGCTGCTTATGCCATGTCCTGACAGCCATCCGACGACCATGCAATAAGGCCTCATATTCGGCTGCGTTATTAGAGTCCGTATACATTATTTGGAGCACATAATGGATTGTATATCCTATGGGGGATGTCAGGACAACACCAGCTAGAATTTTAGAGCCATCGAAGTGCATCACCTAGTTGGAATACGTGCATTACTCTTTAGGGAGTTCGGCCTCTATCCATTAGGTGACAAAGTTAGCCAATACCTGAGATTTAATTGCTCGGCATGGTTTGTACGTTATTTCAAATGGTAAGAGCTCAATAGCCCATTTGGCAATCCGGCCGGTGGCGTCCCGGTTGTTTATATTATCATTGAGTGGTACTTCTGAAGCTACCATGATCGAGGACTCTTGAAAGTAGTGTCGCAGCTTGCGAGATGCCATAAAGACCGCATATGCTATCTCCTGATAATGCGGGTATCTAGATTTGCATGGTGTAAGGACCGTGGATATGTAGTATACTGGTTTTCGGGTTGGGAATTTATGCCCCTCCTCTTTTCGTTCGACGACGAGCACCGCACTCACCACCTGGTGAGTTGCCGATATGTAGAGCAACATTGGTTCGCCGATGTTTGCTGCGGCCAGGATGGCACTAGTAGAAAAAGGACCTAATGTGAGACACATTAGTTCCGGTTTGATTTTGGCCCGATACTAATAGTACCATTAGTCCTGGTTCGAACGACTATGCATTAATTCCAGTTCGTGTTGAACCTTTAGTACCAATTTGTGCCACGAACCGGTACTAAAGGGGTGGTGGCAGGCTAGCGTCAGGCCGGGGCCCCACGATCCCCTTTAGTCCCGGTTCGTGGCACACAATGGTACTAAAGGTTATCCCTTTAGTACCGGTTTATGCCACGAACTGGGACTAAATGGGTCTGATCTATAGTTCCGGTTGGAGACACAAATCGGGACTATCGGGCAATTTACAAACTCTACCCCCCACCCGAGTGTATCACCATTTTCACAGTCAATGCCTCAACTATTTTCTTATGCAAAGAAAGCCGACACAACTCTTACATCTGTCAACAACATGGAGGATAGTGAATTTTATGAATTATTCCACTTGCCTATGTCTTCTATTGGAGTACAACAGAGTATTAATCTTGGAGAATTGATCCACAACAGAGAGAACCTATCAGATTCTTGGAAATTCTATTGGGGTGACACAAAGTACTCTAATAAGAGAGTATACCTTGAACTAATGGGAAATCCTGTTGATGCTCCTAAACCCTATCAATGGATATGGAAATCATGCTCACTTCCCAAGCATAAATTCTTCTTCTGGCTACTGTTACAAGAAAGATTAAACACTAGAGACCTACTCAACAGGAAGAATTTCTACATTGAGACTAGTAAGTGTGAATTATGTGATGATGAACCTAATGAACACCTAATGCATCTCTTTTTTAGCTGTGATTTCAGCCAAACCTTCTGGATGAACATTGGTTACCAATGGAACACTGATCATAACCTTATAGAAATGCTCTTGGAGGGAAGGAAGCAAGATACCCATGGTTGCTTTAAAGAATGCTTGATTGCTGGATGCTGGAGTCTCTGAAAACACAAAAATAGCATTATTTTTTATGACAAGGTCAAGAATATGACATATTGCATTGCCACTTTCAAGGAGCACTTCAGCATGATTATAAAGAAGGCAAAACCTGGATTGAAGGAGGGCATGCAAAGCTGGCTAGATCATTTGTAGACATTTTATTATCTTGAACTACATCCATCATGTAAATCCATATGTATATGTTTCCCTCTTATAAATGAAAATGAGAATCACAGTGGGGGTCTTCGCCACTGTTTTTGTCAAAAAAAAAAGAGTGTATCGCCATTTCAGTTTTGAAAAAAACAAAAGAAAATGATAAAAAATTTAAAAAATAAAATTCTTCGAGATGTAGTTATATTACTACATCTACTAGTTAGGAAAATT
Source organism: Triticum aestivum (assembly GCF_018294505.1). Lineage (NCBI taxonomy): Eukaryota > Viridiplantae > Streptophyta > Magnoliopsida > Poales > Poaceae > Triticum > Triticum aestivum. The sequence goes on along the minus strand of NC_057803.1, from coordinate 392,632,259 downwards.
AAAAAACTTAAATTTGGACATGTTTTGCAAAAAAGTGTTACAAAAAAGTAAGATAGCTACAACTTTTGCATATGATGTCAGAAAAAACGTATAATATATCAAAATGTTCAGCATGAAAATCCACCAATTTGGTCAAACTCTACCCCACTACTGCCTTTTTGCAAATTTTTAGAATCCTCAAATTCCAAAAGGAAAAAAATGATATTCTCAAATTTTAGTTTTTTTTGAATTTTGGACAAACTCTGGTCAAACTACTTATTCAAGAAATATTAGTGTTACTAAATAATTATTCAAGAATATAAGTGTTATTAAATAATTATTTCAGTTTTTTTTTGAATTTTGGTCAAACTGTGGTCAAATTGTGGTCAAACTATGGTCAAACTACTTATTCAAGAAATATTAGTGTTAGTAAATAATTACTATTTTTAGAATAATAGTTTCAAACTCAGACTATGAAACGTGTGAGCTAATGCTCAAGCTAAACTCCGGAGGGTTAATAGGGTTGACAGCTTACATTTGTTAGGAAAACAACAAGTGCAGACTTGGAAAGTAGGGGGAATAGAACTCTGAAGTTAAGTGTGCTCAGGCTGGGATAATGAGAGGATGGGTGACCGGCCGGGAAGTTAGACGATTTGGAATTAGTGATCCACACTTGAGCAGTTAAGAGGGGTGATTAGAGACTAAATCATCATATAATTCAGAAAATCGTAAAAAATCAAAACAAATTCTAAAATTTTCAAAAAAAAACATTTAGTACCAGTTGGTACTAAAGGTCCCCCATACCACGGCGCTAGCTCATGCCACGTGGTGGTCATTTAGTGGCGGTTCGTGCTGAACTAGTACTAAAGGGGGGGGCCTTTAGTCTCCACCCTTTTGTGTCGATTGCAGAACCGGCACTAAAGGCCCTTACGAACCGGTAATAAAGCTCAATTTTCTGCTAGTGTGGGGTTGCTTGCTAGCAAAGTTTTTATTTCCTCCATTTCGGTTGTTCCAGCGTCTGTCCACACAAAGTGGTCGGTGCGTCGGAGCAGGCGATACAATGGCAATACCTTTTCTCCTAGTTTGGAGATAAAACGGCTCAAGGTAGCCACGCACCCGGCTAGTATTTGGACCTGCTTGAGGTCAGTTGGTGTTGCCAATTTTGACAGGGCCTGGATTTTGGCTGGGTTTACTTCAATTCCTCTGTTGGAGACAATAAACCCGAGAAGTTTGCCGACGGAAATGCCGAAAACACACTTTTCCTAATTGAGCCTTATGTCATATATTCGGAGGTTGTCGAATGTGAGGCATAAGTTATCCACCAATGATTCAACATGCTTTGTTTTGATGTCTACGTCATCTACATATGCCTCCATAGTCTTGCCAATTTGCTTTTCAGGCATGTTTGAATCATGCGTTGGTAAGTGGCGTCGGCGTTCTTGAGCCCAAAAGGCATAGTGTTGAAGCAGAAAGGCCCATACGGGGTGATGAACGTCGTTGCCGCTTGGTCGGATTCTTCATCTTAATTTGATGGTATCCGGAGTATGCATCGAGGAAACACAGTGAATCGTGTCCCGCGGTTGCATCAATAATCTGTTCAATGTGAGGTAGTGGAAAGGGGTCCTTAGGGCAGGCCTTGTTAAGGTCTTTGAAATCGACACACAGACGCCAGGATTTGTCCTTCTTTGGTACCATGACCAGGTTTGCTAGATAGTCCGGATGTTTGATCTCTCTGATAAACCCGGCTTCGAGTAGCTTGGCTAGCTCCTCCCCCATAGCCTATCGCTTGGGTTCGGAAAATCGCCGGAGCATTTGCTTGACCAGCTTGTTTCCCTTTAGTATGTTGAGTCTATGTTCAGCCAGCACATGTGGGATTCCTGGGATATCTGAGGGGTGCCCGGCAAAGATTTTCCAGTTTTCACGCAAGAACGTATGCAATGCAGCGTCGACCATCGGATCCAACTGTGCCCCAATAGAAGTTGTTTTCTTGGGATCCGTCGAGTGGACTTGAAATTTGACTATTTCGTCAGCTAGCTTGAAAGAGGTAGATTTAGGCCTTTTATCAAGAATTACGTCGTCGCTATCCACTTTGGAACATAGAGCGGTGAGTTCCTCGGCCGCTAGGGCTTCGGACAATGCCTCAAGTTCCAGGGACGTGGTTTTATATTCAACACGGAGTGCTATGTCCGGATCACTAGAAATAGTGATAACACCATTGGGCCCGGTCATTTTGAGCTTCATACACCAGTAATGAGGTATAAATCGAAAGCCTGTGAATGCATCTCGTCCTAACAAGGCATGATATCCATCGAACCTATAGTTTTTTGGTGTGCCGAATACCACATCTAGTTTAATTTTCCCTGAGCATCTTGCTTCCCTGCGGGGGATGATTCCCCTAAAGGATGTATTGCTCTTCTCAATGCGACTCCAGTCCATTTGCATTTTTTTGAGCGTGTCCTCATAGATGTGGTTCAGCCTGCTACCACCGTCCATTAGCACTTTAGTGAGCCGAAAGCCGTCCACGATTGGGTTTAGGACCAAAGCGGTTGGTGCCCAGACTGAGCGGGACCTTGGTTCGTCCTCGTCATTGAAAGTGATCACCATATCATTCCAAGGGTTTATTGCTGGTATTTGGCAGACTTCGGCGAGGTCGCGGAGCGCCCTTTTGCGCCGATTATTTGATGAGAAGGTCTCGAAGACCGTGAATACCTTGAACTCGGTGTCATCTGAAGAGTACTTCTCTGGGGTATTGTTGGTGAGGATACCCTCGCCGCTCTTGGCTGATATGTCTCCAACGTATCTATAATTTTTGATTGCTCCATGCTATATTATCTACTGTTTTGGATGTTTATGGGCTTTATTATACACCTATATATCTCCATATACCCTAAAAACATCTGAGAGCACAATAGATCGGGAGTTCTGCTGCCAGAAGCCTCTGTAGCCACTGAAAGTCAATATAGACCCGTTCTGGCACCCTGCCGGAAGGGGCAATCCCTCTCCAGTGGCCATCTTCATCATCCCGTTGCTCTCCATGACGAGGAGGGAGTAGTTCTCCCTCGGGGCTGAGGATATGTACCAGTAGCTATATGTTTGATCTCTCTCTATCTCGTGTTCCTGAGATGATACGATCTTGATGTACCGCGAGCTTTGCTATTATATTTGCATCCTATGATGTTTCTTCCCCCCCCCCTATACTCTCTTGTAATGAATTGAGTTTCCCATTTGAAGATATCTTATTTGATTGACTCTTTAAAGATTTGAGAACACTTGATGTATGTCTTGCCGTGGATATCTGTGGTGACAATGGGATATCATGTGATTCACTTGATGTATGTTTTGGTGATCAACTTGCAGGTTCCTCCAATGAACCTATGCATAGGGGTTGGCACATGTTTTCGTCGTGATTCTCCGGTAGAAACTTTGGGGCACTCTTTGAGGTTCTATGTGTTGGTTGAATAGATGAATCTGAGATTGTGTGATGCATATCGTATAATCATGCCCACGGATACTTCAGGTGACATTGGAGTATCTAGGTGACATTAGGGTTTTGATTGATTTGTGTCTTAAGGTGTTATTCTAGTACGAACTCTAGGGCTGTTTGTGACACTTATAGGAATAGCCCAACAGACTGATTGGAAAGAATAACTTTGAGGTGGTTTCATACCCTACCATAATCTCTTCGTTCGTTCTTCACTATTAGTGACTTTGGAGTGACTCTGTGTTGCATGTTGAGGGATAGTTATGTGATCCAATTATTCTATTATTGTTGAGAGAACTTGCACTAGAGAAAGTATGAACCCTAGGCCTTATTTCCTATCATTGCAATACCGTTTATGTTCACTTTTATCACTTGCTACCTTGCTGTTTTTATATTTTCAGATTACAAATACCCATATCTACTATCCTTATACCACTTGTATCACCATCTCTTCGCCGAACTAGTGCACCTATACAATTTACCATTGTATTGGGTGTGTTGGGGACACAAGAGACTCTTTGTTCTTTGGTTGCAGGGTTGCTTGAGAGAGACCATCTTAATCCTACGCCTCATACGGATTGATAAACCTTAGGTCATCCACTTGAGGGAAATTTGCTACTGTCCTACAAACGTCTGCACTTGCAGGCCCAACAACGTCAACAAGAAGAAGGTTGTGTTGTAGACATCAAGCTCTTTTCTGGCGCCGTTTCCGTGGAGGTGAGTGCTTGAAGGTATATCTTTAGATCTTGCAATCGAGTCTTTTAGTTTCTAGTTTTAGCACTAGTTTAGTTTATAAAAGAAAACTATAAAAAATGGAATTGAGTTTACCTCATACGCTTCATCTTTTTAATATCTTTCGTGAGTATGATGGAAAGGAAAATTGTGCTCAAATACTAGAATGCTTGGCATAAAATATGTGAATGATGAGCATGATTGCAATGTTGTTAGTACAAAATTTGTGAATATCCATGATACTAATGATGATTGCACTAGTTACGATGAAAATGTCTCCTATAAACATGTCAAATTTTTTGGAGTGCATTGGGTTTGTAAGTACACACAAAAAAGGCAAGATATATATTGCAAGAAGCATAAGTACTTAGAAACTAAATTGTTGCAAGAAATACTAGATGATTGTGCTCAAAATTTAAATTTTCTTGGCCGTACTTGTGGACTTCGCAATGAACAGGGTCATTTAGCTATCCGGTGCAAATTGTTTCATGATCTAATCATGTCCAAAAATTGTGATGACTTGATTTCCCTTGCACATTATAATGAACTTAGTTTTCTTATGGGTTATGAAGAAATGAAACGTTTAACTAATCAGCTTCTAGAATTTGCCCGTTACAAACTTCTTGGCTTTGATCTAGAGGAAATTTATATGTATTGTGCGGTAAATTGCATTGAAAATCCTTATATTGCGAATTACATAAAGAAAAGAAAACAAATAGAAGATGAAGAGAATACTAATGAAAGGGAAGAGACTTCCCAATATCCTTCTATTATTTCTTATGATGAATCAGGTAACGAGGAGGAGCCTCCTATTCAACCAATCTCATTAATAAGGAGCTCCAAAAAGAGGATTGAACCCACACATGATGTGGTGAAGAAGAAGAAAAGAAAAAGGAAGAGGGTAAAAAGATATCTCTCCCAAGTAATGCTGCTCCTATTACTATTGTTCCTCATGAAAATATAATTGTGGAAGATAATGATACTTCTTATGATCTTGAAAATCTTTTTGGCACTTTCTTGGAAGAATATTATAATTGCTATACTATTGGTGCTATCCATACTATTAATGATGAGAGTGCTTATGCTTATGATATAAAAAGGCCCAAGCTTGGGGATGCTATGTTTGATGAAGATGATGTTTTTGAGAATATATTTGCTGCAATTAATGTTAGTCCCAAGCTTGGGGAAGCTATGATTAATGAAGATGATATTTTTAGTCTCCCAAGTTTTGATATGCAAATTTATAATGATGATAGCATGCCTCCTACTTATGATGATTATTGTGATGATACTTATGCGATAAAAAGTAGTGATTATATTTATAAAACTTGTCATGATTATGGTTACCCCTTTTCTGAACATTACTCTTTTAATGTGGAAACAATTTATAGTATTCAAGTCTCTTATGATACTACCACTATCCAGAATGGGAAGAATTTTGCTTATGTGGAGAGCAATAAAATTTCTATGCTTGTAGATCATGAAAATAATGCTTTATGTGCTTGTTATATTGTTTAATTCATTCATGATGCTACTGAAAATTATTATGAGGGAGGAATATATGCTTGTAGGAATTGCAATAATATCAAGTTTCCTCGTTATGTGCTTAAAGTTTTGAAGTTATGCTTGTTTGGCCTTCCTTGCTAGTTGATTATTGTTCCCATAAGTTGTTTGCTCACAAAATACCTATGCATAGGAAGTGGGTTCGACTTAAATGTGCTAGTCATATTCTTCATGATGCTCTCTTTATGTTTCAATTCTTATCTTTTATGTGAGCATCATTGAAATCATCATGCCTAGCTAGGGGCATTAAACGATAGCGCTTGTTGGGAGGCAACCCAATTTTATTCTTGTTCCTTGCTTTTTGTTCCTGTTTAGTAATAAATAATTTATCTAGCCTGTGTTTATATGTGGTTTTATGCTTTTAATTAGTGGTTGTGCCAAGTAGAACCTTTGGCAAGACTTGGGAGAAGTCTTGTTGATCATGCTGTAAAAAAACAGAAACTTTAGCGCTCACGAGAATTGGTGCCATTTTTTATTTGGAGAGTTCTATTTAGTTAATTCCTTTTGCAGATAATTAATAGATTAATTCCTCAGGTCCAGCCATTTATTTGAGAATGTTATGAGTTCCAGAAGTATATGTTTCATCCAGATTACTACAGACTGTTCTGTTTTTGACAGATTCTGTTTTCTATGTGTTGTTTGCTTATTTTTGATGAATCTATGGCTAGTAAAATAGTTTATAAACCATAGAGAAGTTGGAATACAGTAGGTTTAACACCAATATAAATAAATAATTAGTTCATCACAGTACCTTGAAGTGGTGATTTATTTTCTTATACTAACGGAGCTTACGAGTTTTCTGTTAAGTTTTGTGCTGTGATGTTTTCAATTTTTGGGTAAGGATACGTTCGACTACGGAATAAGGAGTGGCAAGAGCCTAATCTTGGGGATGCCCAAGGCACCCCAAGGTAATATTCAAGGATATCCAAGAGCCTAATCTTGGGGACGCCCCGGAAGGCATCCCCTCTTTCGTCTTCGTTCATCGGTAACTTTACATGGAGCTATATTTTTATTTACCACATGATACGTGTTTTTCTTGGAGCGTCATTATATTTTATTTAAGTTTGGCTTGCTTTTGGAATAAAATACCAAGATCTGAAATTATTAAATGTTAGAGAGTCTTCACATAGTTGCATAATTATTCAACTACTCATTGTTCTTCACTTATATCATTTGGAGTAGTTTGTCATTTGCTCTAGTGCTTCACTTATATCTTGTTAGAGCACGGTGGTGGTTTTATTTTATAGAAATAGATGAACTCTCATGCTTCACTTATATTATTTGAGAGTCTCTAAACAGCATGGTAATTTGCTTTGGTTATGAATTTAGTCCTAATATGATGGGCATCCAAGACGGATATAATAAAAACTTTCATATGGAGTGCATTGAATACTAATAGAAGTTTGATACTTGATAATTGTTTTGAGATATGAAGATGGTGATATTAGAGTCATCCTAGTTGAGTAGTTGTGAATTTGAGAAATACTTGTGTTGAAGTTTGTGATTCCCGTAGCATGCACGTATGGTAAACCGTTATGTGATGAAGTCGGAGCATGATTTATTTATTGATTGTCTTCCTTATGAGTGGTGGTCGGGGACGAGCGATGGTCTTTTCCTACCAATCTATCCCCCTAGGAGCATGCGTGTAGAACATTGTTTTGATAACTAATAAATTTTTGCAATAAGTATGTGAGTTCTTTATGATTAATGTTGAGTCCATGGATTATACGCACTCTCACCCTTCCACCATTGCTAGCCTCTCTAGTACCGCGCAACTTTCGCCGGTACCATAAACCCACCATATATACCTTCCTCAAAACAGCCACCATACCTACCTATTATGGCATTTCCATAGCCATTCCGAGATATATTGCCATGCAACTTTCCACCGTTCCGTTATTATGACACGCTTCATCATTGTCATATTGCTTTGCATGATCATGTAGTTGACATCGTATATGTGGCAAGGCCACCGTTCATAATTCTTTCATACATGTCACTCACGCATCATTGCACATCCTGGTACACCGCCGGAGGCATTCATATAGTCATATTTTTCTCTTAGTATCGAGTTGTAATTCTTGAGTTGTAAGAAAAATAAAAGTGTGATCATCATTACTAGAGCATTGTCCCAGTGAGGAAAGGATGATGGAGACTATGATTCCCCCACATGTCGGGATGAGACTCCGGAGGAAAATAAATAAATAAAACAGGCCAAAGAAGCCCAAATAAAAAAAGAGAAAAAAAGAGGACATAAAAAGGAGAAAGGTCCAAATAAAAAATAAAAAAATAAAAAATGAGAGAAAAAGAGAGAAGGGGCAATGCTACTATCCTTTTACCACACTTGTGCTTCAAAGTAGCACCATGATCTTCATGATAGAGAGTCTCCTGTTTTGTCACTTTCATATACTAATTGGAATTTTCATTATAGAACTTGGCTTGTATATTCCAATGATGGGCTTCCTCAAATGCCCTAGGTCTTCATGAGCTAGCAAGTTGGATGCACACCCACTAGTTTCTTTTGTTGAGCTTTCATACATTTATAGCTCTAGTGCATCTGTTGCATGGCAATCCCTACTCACTCACATTGATATCTATTGATGGGCATCTCCATAGCCCTTTTATACGCCTAGTTGATGTGAGACTATCTTCTCCTTTTTGTCTTCTCCACAACCACCATTCTATTCCACCTGTAGTGCTATGTCCATGGCTCACGCTCATGTATTGCGTGAAGATTGAAAAAGTTTGAGAACATCAAAAGTATGAAACAATTGCTTGGCTTGTCATCGGGGTTGTGCATGATTTAAATATGTTGTGTGGTGAAGATGGAGCATAGCCAGACTATATGATTTTGTAGGGATAACTTTCTTTGGCCATGTTATTTTGAAGAGACATAATTGCTTAGTTAAGTATGCTTGAAGTATTATTATTTCTATGGCAATATGAACTTTGTCTTGAATCTTTCGGATCTGAATATTCATGCCAAAATTAAGAAGAATTACATTGAAATTATGCCAAGTAGCACTCCGCATCAAAAAGTCTGTTTTTATCATTTACCTACTCGAGGATGAGAAGGAATTAAGCTTGAGGATGCTGATACGTCTCTAACGTATCTATAATTTTTGATTGCTCCATGATATATTATATATTGTTTTGGATGTTTATGGGCTTTCTTACACACGTTATTTTTGGGACTAACCTATTAACCCAGAGCCCAGTGTCAGTTTCTATTTGTACCTTGTTTTAGGTTTTGAAGAAAAGGAAAACCAAATGGAGTTCAATTGACCTGAAACTTCAAGGAACCCATTTTTGGAAGGAAAGAAGCCCAGAAGACTTGAAGTGCACATAAGGGAAGCTTCAAGGAGGCCACGAGGTAGGGGGCGTGCCCTCCACCCTCGTGGGCCCCTCGTGGCCCCCCTGACGTACTTCTTCCGCCTATATATCTCCATATACCCTAAAAACATCCGAGAGCAGAATAGATCGGGAGTTCCGCCGCCAGAAGCCTCCGTAGCCACCGAAAGCCAATCTAGACCCATTCCAGCACCCTGCCGGAGGGGGCAATCCCTCTCCGGTGGACATCTTCATCATCCCGGTGCTCTCCATGACGAGGAGGGAGTAGTTCTCCCTTAGGGCTGAGGGTATGTACCAGTAGCGCTGTGTTTGATCTCTCTCTCTCTCGTGTTCTTGTGATGATACGATCTTAATGTATCGTGAGCTTTGCTATTATATTTGGATCCTATGATGTTTCTTCCCCCCTATACTCTCTTGTAATGAATTGAGTTTCCCATTTGAAGATATCTTATTTGATTGAGTCTTTAAAGATATGAGAACACTTGATGTATGTCTTGTCGTGGATATCTGTGCTGACAATGGGATATCACGTGATTCACTTGATGTATGTTTTGGTGATCAACTTGCAGGTTCCGCCCATGAACCTACGCATAGGGGTTGGCACACGTTTTCGTCGTGAATCTCCGGTAGAAACTTTGGGGCACTCTTTGAGGTTCTATTTGTTGGTTTTCATAGATGAATCTGAGATTCTGTGATGCATATCGTATAGTCATGCCCACGGATACTTGAGGTGACATTGGAGTATCTAGGTGACATTAGGGTTTTGATTGATTTGTGTCTTAAGGTGTTATTCTAGTACGAACTCTAGTTTTGCTTGTGACACTTATAGGAATAACCCAACGGACTGATTGGAAAGAATAACTTTGAGGTGGTTTCATACCCTACCATAATCTCTTCGTTCGTTCTCCGCTATTAGTGACTTTGGAGTGACTCTTTGTTGCATGTTGAGGGATAGTTATGTGATCCAATTATTCTATTATTGTTGAGGGAACTTGCACTAGCAAAAGTATCAACCCTTCGCCTTATTTCCTATCATTGCAATACCGTTTATGCTCACTTTTATCACTTGCTACCTTTTTGTTTTTATATTTTCAGATTACAAATACCAATATCTACTATCCATATACCACTTCTATCACCATCTCTTCGCCAAACTAGTGCATCTATACAATTTACCATTGTATTGGGTGTGTTGGGGACACAAGAGACTCTTTGTTATTTGGTTGCAGGGTTGCTTGAGAGAGACCATCTTCATCCTACGCCTCCTATGGATTGATAAACCTTAGGTCATCCACTTGAGGGAAATTAGCTACTTTCCTACAAAACTCTGCACTTGGATGCCCAACAATGTCTACAAGAAGAAGGTTGTGTAGTAGACATCATTGGCCACCTGCCGGAGTAACCAAGATGCCCGTAGGCTGTGTGTTGGTTTGGTACCCGACGTCATGTGTATTTGACAGGGCCTATTGGGCCATTCCTCGAAGACAGTTCTTTATCCCGTAACGGGTTTGGGTTTCTTGTCCACGGGTTGATGATCAGGTGCTCTGCGAGGGTGCATCCTTTTTGGCGGCCCGGGAGATGGCTTAAAGGCCCGCGGTTCCCAACGGGTCGTCTGATTTTTCCATGTGCTTTCCAATGCGTTGTACTTCTGCAGTATGTGTCACAAATATGCAAAGTGCAGTACGCGACGGTTGAGGGCATTAAGGATTCCCTCGTCCGTTCATTTGTTGCGAAATACTGAAATTGCGTCGTTGTTGCAGCAGTCTTTTATCTTGTTTTAACAAGAAGGAATCTGACCCAAAAGTGGTGGACTGTCTCCCGAGGCTACTGCCGCACACACGTTAGGTCGCATATGTCTGGAGAGCCGGAATTGCTTGGAGAATATTGCTTGTGGTGGGTCGGCGGGCTTAAATTCGCACCCTGACCCATTGTGGAATCCAGAGTTCGAACAATTTCTGAGGTTACCAGCCCAGGTTCTGGAGTGTCCGGTGAATTCTCAGGCTTAGTGTCCGATTTTGTGTTCGGAGGACAGGGAGCGTCCTCCCGAGGATGGGTATCTGGTTTTCCGGGTTCAGAAATCCGAACATAGTTTGTTCTCAACGTAAGAGAAGAGTTATTGTCAGCTTGTTCCTCCACAACAGCTACCTCATGCATGATCGGTGGAATCTTAGTTTCTCTCTGGTCGGGTTTAAGCCTGATCCGATCATAGTCAGTTGAGACCCCCAGGGTAGCGATGCGCTCTAGCATCTTGTTCAAAGATGATAGATCTGTCGGATCCATCTTGTCTATGTATTCGGGGCTGATACAAAGAGGATTTTAGGCGACTTGGGGGTCGCTTTTGGCTTAACGGCCGAACGGGCACCCATGGTGAAGCCGCCAAGCTAGAGGGTTTGCCCTGAAACTAGGGCTCCGCTGGAAGTGCTACTGTCCCTGATGACAAGGCGAGCCATCGAGCCTTTCGATGAAGGCACAATGGAACTCTCAATGAAAGCACCAATGTCGGTGTCAAAACCGACAGATCTTGCGTAGGGGGTCCCGAACTGTGCGTCTAAGGATCAAAGGTAACATGAGACAGGGACACGGTGTTTACCCAGGTTCGGGCCCTCTTGATGGAGGTAATACCCTACATCCTACTTGATTGAGTTTGACGAGTATGGGGGTTACAAGAATTGATCTACCACGAGATCGTAATGGCTAAATGCTAGATGTCTAGCCTGTATAATTATGATTGCCTCTATGGACAAAACCCTCCGGTTTATATAGACACCGAAGGGGCTAGGGTTGTACAAAGTCAGTTTACAGAGAAAGGAATCTTCATATCCGCACGCCAAGCTTGCCTCCTACGCCAAGGAGAGTCACATCCGAACACGGGGGAAAGTCTTCCGTCTTGTATCTTCACGGCCCATCAGTCCGATCCACGTCACATACCCCGGACGCCCGAGGACCACGTAATCCAGGACTCCCTCAGTGCTTCACCCACCTCGCTTGGCCCGACGAAGCCAGTTGCCGTCCCAAGCCGGCGCGTGGTTCATCAACTCGCTGCTCCAGTTCAGCTCAATGAGGAGTGGTGAGTTGCTCCATGACGGCATGGCGGCGAGCACGGCGGAACGGGCGTCGTCGCTGCTGTTGGGGAACGTAGTATTTAAAAAAATTGTCGATGATCATGCAAGATCTATCTAGAATAAGCATAGCAACGACAAGAGAGAGTTGTCTATGTACCCTCATAGACCGAAAGCGGAAGCGTTTAGTAACGTGGTTGATGTAGTCGAACGTCTTTGCGATCCAACCTATCCAAGTACTGAACGCACGGCACCTCCGCGATCTGCACACGTTCACCTGAGTGACATTCCTCGAACTCTTGATCCATTTGAGGCCGAGGGAGAGTTTTGTCAGCACGACGGCATGGTGACGGTGATGATGAAGTTACCGACGCAGGGCTTCGCCTAAGCACTACGACAATATGACCGAGGTGGAAAACTGTGGAGGGGGGCACCGCACACGGCAAAGACAAATCTTAGAGTGCCTTTGGGGTGCCCGCCTGCCCATGTATATAAAGGAGGGGGAAGAGGAGGCCGGCCTAGGTGGGGCGTGCCTATAGTGGGAGTCCAACTAGGAATCCCAATCCTAGTTGGAGTCCCCTTCCTTTTCCAAGAGGGGAGAGAGGCAAAGAGTACGAGAGGCAGAAGGAAAGAGAGGGGGGTGCCGCCCCCTCCCTAGTCGAATTCAGACTTGCAATGGGGGGCACGCGGCCGCCCCTTGAGGCCCTTCTCTCCTTTCCCGTATGGCCCATTAAGGCCCACTACTTCCCCCGGCTAATTCATGTAACTCTCTGGTAGTCCCAAAAATACCCGAATCACTCGGAACCTTTCCAATGTCCGAATATAGCCTTCCAATATATCGATCTTTACGTCTCGACCATTTTGAGACCCCTCGTCATGTACCTGATCTCATCCGGGACTTCGAACAATCTTCGGTACATCAAATCACATAACTCATAATAAAAATCGTCATCGAACGTTAAGCGTGCGGACCCTACGGGTTCAAGAACTGTGTAGACATGACCTTGGATGCTCATATTGGCTACTACATATTCTATGAAGATCTTTATCGGTCAAACCACATAATCACATATGTTGTTCCCTTTGTCATCAATATGTTACTTGCCCGAGATTGATTGTCGGTATCCTCGTACCTAGTTCAATCTCATTACCGGCAAGTCTCTTTACTTGTTCTGTAATGCATCATCCTGTAACTAACTCTTTATTCACATTGCTTGCAAGGATTATAGTGATGAGCATCACCGAGAGGGCCCAGAGATACCTCTCTGACAATCGGAGTGACAAATCCTAATCTCGATCTATGCCAACTCAACAAACACCATCGGAGACACCTGTAGAGCATCTTTGTAATCACCCAGTTACGTTGTGATGTTTGATATCACAATAAGTGTTCCTCCTGTATTCGGGAGTTGCATAATCTCATAGTCATAGAAACATGTATAAGTCATGAAGAAAGCAATAGCAACAAACTAAACGATCATAGTGCTAAGCTAATGGATGGGTCTTGTCCATCACATCTTTCTCTAATAATGTGATCACGTTCATCAAATGACAACACATGTCTATGGGTAGGAAACTTAACCATCTTTGATTAACGAGCTAGTCAAGTAGAGGCATACTAGGGACACTCTGTTTGTCTATGTAGCTGTCGGGACCCCGATCCTAAGTCACACCGATCTAGCATGTAACACTCATATCACTTTGTGGCCTCAGACACGGTATTCCCACGGGTGCCACCTTACCTGGCCCGGGACCGTTTGCGCCTTTTGGCTCACGTATATGATAGTATCGCTAGCATCCATATGACAGAGAACCCGGGTCGACATGACTAGTCGTGAAACCAAAGTAGCACTAACTTACAGGGACAGGCATACATGAATCAACCTCGAGCATGTCGGTCAACAGCGTATGAATCCGGGCTGTAGCACTGGGCTAACAGGACTCCGGGAACCCGGGCTATAGCAGGCTAGGCAGGACTCCGGATGTCACCGCGTGACATTTCCCCAAAGGGACAGACACAGGAACGAAGTGAATCACATGCCGGCCAGTCAAGTGTTCCGGAGCAGTAGTGCTGGGCTAGCAGGACTCCAGTGAACCGGTCTGTAGCGGATTACTATGGCTCATGGAAGCACAAGACTACATTTCCCCATAAGAGAGGCTACCAGAGGTAAACAAGTAGGTTGTCAGATCCCATACATAGAAATACACGTTACACGTACGCATAACATGCAAGTATGTGCTATCCAACATGGCATCACAACATAACTCAAACTCATGTAGATAAAGGCCCAGAAGAGCCACATAGCATTCAATACAAATTGGGGTCTCATGACCCATCATTTAGAGCATACAAACAACGGAAGCATCACATGTCTGAGTACAGACAACTACAAAAGTAAAATACCAAGAAGCCTAACTAAACACGACCCTCCCAAGGGTACAAGATTGTAGCCGGGATACAAGCTACTCATCGAAGTCACTAGTGTAACCAACTGCAAAACATAAATAAGAAAACGTGAGTACGAAGGTACTCAGGAAGTCTTACATCAGAACTATCTACATATGCAACATTATCAACAAAGGGGTGTTGGAGTTTTAACAGTAGCAAGCCAGCTTTGACTCAGTGGCTAACCTATACTACGAGTATCAAAAACTTCTTTGAGGTGAGAAGACGCACACGAGTCCACATATTCACCATATCAATACTCCACTATCGATCCGTTCCTGTCTCCCTACGAGAAGGCCATCCATAGCACTCACGTTTATCTTGCGTATTTTAGAGTATGCACTTCAAGTTGTCTATGTACTACATAAGTCCTCCAAGTTTCCATATCCGAGGAAAACAGCTATTCGAATAGATAATGTTAA
This sequence comes from Triticum aestivum, assembly GCF_018294505.1. Taxonomy (NCBI): domain Eukaryota; kingdom Viridiplantae; phylum Streptophyta; class Magnoliopsida; order Poales; family Poaceae; genus Triticum; species Triticum aestivum. The sequence continues at coordinate 392,617,226 of NC_057803.1, read as the reverse complement.
CCCTGCAGGGGTGTACTTCTTGACACAGGCTCACGCCACTTATAGCCCTATACACATCATGTACCTCGGCAACCTTCAAGAGGAAGCCGGGCGAGGGTGTCAGCCACGACCTGACTAACTACACGAGTCTCTCATCCAGGTTTATCGCCTATTCGGGTTCCATCCGCAAGGAGATCCGGCCGGGGTGTCGCTCACGGCCCCAAACTATGTGTGCAGGGTTCCCAAGCCCACCATCCGGGTGCCACTTGGTACACCATGCCACAGTGCCTAGTCTGTCCCAAGGCCGTCCCGTTGGACACCACCTGGTAGACAAGTAGCACTACCTACAAACGCCAGAAACTAGTTGCAACTCCGGGATAGAGATCAAGTGGATTAATAAGCCGAGAGGGGCCGGATAACCGAAACCCAATGTGTGGTAGTAACTGGACTTGGATAACATACACAGAACTTAGTGCTCAGGGACGGTTCAAATGAGACAACCCACCATGTACTCCTACATGGCCTCTCATCGCTACCTTTGCCAAAACGTGTTCACACTCTTAGCCTTTTATCGGTAGGACATGTACACCACTCTGATTCATTCCCGATGAATCAGACCTGACACAACTCTAAGCATAGCTAGCATAAAGAAAACAAGCATGGATGAGTAGGCACATCAAGGCTCAAGCAACTCCTACTCATGCTAGTGGGTTTCAACTATTTACTTTGGCAACGACAGGTCATGCAGATGAATGGGTTCAACTACCACAGCAGAGAAGTAGCAGTTGAATCGTTGTTGTCCTAATGTAGTATACGGAGCAAGAGAGAGAGAGTGGGATTTATCGAGATGCTCAAGGGGGTTTGCTTGCCTGATGGAACGACGAAGGGGTACGGCTCCTCTGACAGGTACTCGGGAACACCTTCCGGAGTGGAACCTATCGAGAAGAAACGGTGCCGGCGATCAACACACAAACAAATGCAACAAAATGATGCATGAACAAGACTTGTTCAAATGCTAGTTTTTGGGCTAATGCAAGATGCTACCAAGTTGGTTGAAGCCCATTTGAATCAAAGATTCAAATGCAATTAAAAATGAAGCATTTAAAATGCCCATATTATGTTTTCACTTATACATCATGTATAACTTGGTTTTTCATGCATGTAACTAGCATAAATGGATTCCTTGCATTTTTCTGATAATTTTTCATATATAATTTATTTCATTCTAAGCTACGGTTGAATTATTATGATTTTTTGAAGTTTAGGCAATATTCTGGAATTTCCTGAGTTAAATTAATTCCAGAAATCAATTATTGCGTTAGCTCTACGTCAGCATGACGTAAGCGAGTCAACAGGGCTGACCAGGTCAAACCCGACCAGTGGGTCCCACTGGTCAGTGACCCATTCAACTAACTAAGTTAGTTAGTCCTAACTAACTGGGCAGGGCCCACTAGTCAGTGACCGTAGCAGCTAACCTAGTTAGTTAATTAGTGCTAACTAAGGTAATTAGTCGGGCGGGGCCCGCAAGTCAGTGTGAGAGAGGGGGGGAGGTCAAACTGGGCTGTGGGGGTCAACCCACGCCGAAGTTGACCCGGCGCTCGTCGCCGGCAAGGCCAGAGACGGCGGAGGGGCTCGAGATTCCTCCTCCGGTGACCAAATGGCCAGCGGAGGGCATCTTCGTGGAGCTGGGACTCGCCCACATCAATTTGTGCAAACGACAGGTGCTGAGGTGGCCCGACCTCGCCGGAGGCAAGCTCGCAGCGGTGGCCGGAGTTCGGGCGATGATGCAAACATCGCTATGGTGCACTGCAGGAGCAACGGTTGGTTGCTCTGGGCCCGTGGAGCTGTGCTGAGCATGGTGACGCGCTCGGTTTTGAGCCTGAGCGGCTGTGGCGACGCCGGTGACATGGCTGGCGGGCGGAAGCTTTCGGCTCCGGTGAAGAGCATGGTTAGGGGATGCGTTCGGCAGCAAGAAGAGAGGGGAAAGACGGCGGGGCTCACCGGGGGTCGGAAGAAAAGTTCAGCGGGCTCGGGGGCGCGCCAGACGTCGCGAATCGCCGGCGGTGATCGGCGGCGCCCGAGGTGGAAGACGAGCTCGAAGGCGTCACCACGGTGCTCCTGGGTTCGGGATCTTCCGCGTGGAGGAGCTGTGCGTCGTCACGGAGCTTTGGGACATGGGGAAGGGGAGAGAAGACCACAGTGGTCACGGTGGCAGCGAACGGCGGCGACGGACCCGTTCGGGCGTGCTACAGAGAGAGAGCAGGGGAAGGGAGAGTGAGCTGCGAGAGAGGGGAAGGACCATGGGGGCTCGGGCATCTCCAGGCGCCCGTTCAAAGGATGGGGAAGGAAGCAGGAGATGGCGGGGAGACGTGGCCGCGGTCGGCTGTGAGGTGGGCACGCAGCAGCTCCTACTGGCAGGAGCTTGAAGAAGCTCCTGGCGGTTGGGCTGGTGGGCTGGGCCGAGAGAAGGTGGGCCAGGCTGCAGGGAGGCCAGGTAAGTGTTTTCCCCTCTCTTTTTTTTCTGTTTTGCATTTTCTGTAATTTGTTTTGATTTAGTTTTAGACACTATATCATTTTTGTTGCTTCTGATAATTCTTGTAGGGACTTGTTGGATTATTCCAAAGCCCCTGAGCAAAAACCAGAATTTTTGGACATATATAAAATATATCACATATATATATATATATATATATATATATATATATATATATATATATATATATATATCCAAGGCAAATAATTACTGTATTAATTCCAAAAGGCCAAAATAAATATTTATGGGCTCCCAAAATTATTGGTTTGAATTTTACCTCTGACCAATATTTTCAGAGAGCAACATGAACATTTTCTTAGTCCTTTTTTGGAGCACTTTTTATCTGGGTCATTTCCAGAAATGATTTCTGAGGGTTTCACTAATCCCCATTTCAAATTTAAATGGAATTTAAACATGATGCACAAATGACTAGCTAGTCTAGGATCATACCAGAACTAGGGATGTGACAGTAGTCACACATGTATCAAGTTTCCGGTTAATACAATTCTAGCAAGAATAATAAACATTTATCATGACATAAGGAAATATAAATAACAACTTTAGTATTGCCTCTAGGGCATATTTTCTTCAGTCTCCCACTTGCACTGGAGTCAATAATCTAGTTCACATCATCATGTTATTTAACACCAACAGTTCACATCTTTATGTAATTAGTTCACATGTCCATGTGACTAATACCCAAAGGGTTTACTAGAGTCAATAATCTAGTTCACATCGCTATTTAATTAACACCCAAAAAGTGGTCATGTTTTTCTTGTGAGAGAAATTTGGTCAACGAGTTTGCCACATTCAAAGCCGTTTGTATTTTGCAAATTTTTCTTTGTCTATGATGCTCTGCACGGAGCTACTCTTGCTAATAGCTCCCAGTTTCAATATGTTTACAGATTGAGACCCAGAGTCATCCAGATCAGTGTCGAAACTTGCATCGATGTAACTCTTTACGATGAACTTTTTGTCACCTCCATAACCAAGAAGCATATCCTTATTCCACTAAGGAAAATTTTGACCGATGTCTAGTGATCCACTCCTAAATCACTATTGTACCCTCTAGCCAAACTCTTGGTGAGGTTCACAACAGGTCTAGTACAGAGCAAAACATACTTTATAGAACCTATGGTTGAGGCATAGGGAATGACTTTTCATTCTCTTTCTATTTTCTGCCGTGGTCAGGTTTTGAGTCTTAACTCGACTTCACACCTTGCAACACAGGCAAGAAGTCCTTCTTTGACTATTCCATTTTGAACTACTTCAAAATGTTGTCGAGGTATGTACTCATTGAAAAATATATCAAGCTTCTTGATCTATCTCTATAGATCTTGATGCTCAATATGTAAGTAGCTTCACCAAGGCCTTTGTTTGAAAAACTCCTTTCAAACAGTCCTTTATGGTTTCCAGAAAATTCTACATCATTTCCGATCAAAAATATGTCATTCACATATACTTATCAGAAAGGCTATAGTGCTCCCACTCACTTTCTTGTAAATACAGGCTTCACCGTAAGTTTGTATAAAACCATATGCTTTGATCACTTTATCAAAGCATATATTCCTACTCCGAGATGCTTGCACCAGTCCATAGATGGAGCTGGAGCTTGCACACTTTGTTAGCACATTTAGGATTGACAAAACCTTCGTGTTGCATTATATACAACTCTTCTTTAAGAAATCCATTAAGGAATGCAGTTTGACATCCATTTTCCAGATTTCATAAAATGTGGCAATTGATAACATGATATGGACAAACTTAGGCATCGCTATGAGTGAGAAAATCTCATCGTGGTCAACATCTTGGGATTGTCGAAAACCTTTTGCGACAATTCAAGGTTTGTAGATAGTAACACTACTATCAGCGTCTGTCTTCCTCTTGAAAATCCATTTCTTCTTAATCGCTCAACAATCATCGGGCAAGTCAATCAAAGTCCATACTTTGTTCCAATACATGGATCCCATCTCAGATTTCATGGCTTCAAGCCATTTCGCGGAATCTGGGCTCATCATCGCTTCCTAATAGTTTATAGGTTCGTCAGGGTCAAGTAACATGACCTCCAGAACAGGATTACCGTACCATTCTATTGCGGAACGTATTCTGGTTGACCTACAAGGTTCGGTAGTAACTTGATCTGAAGTTTCATGATCATCATCACTAACTTCCTCACTCATTGTTGTAGGAATCACTAGAACTACTTTCTGTGATGAACTACTTTACAATTCAGAAGAAGGTACAATTACCTCATCAAGTTCTACATTGCTCCCACTCACTTATTTCGAGAGAAACTTCTTCTGTGGAAAGGATCCATTCTTAGCAACGAATATCTTGCCTTCGGATCGGTGATAGAAGGTGTACCCAACAGTTTACATTGGGTATCCTATGAAGACGCATTTCCCCAATTTGGGTTCGAGCTTATCAGGTTGGAACTTTTTCACATAAGCATCATTGCCCCAAACTTTAAGAAATGACAGCTTAGGTTTCTTGCTAAACCACAGTTCATATGGTGTCATCTCAACAGATTTAGATGGTGCCCAATTTAACGTGAAAGCAACTGTCTCTAGTGATAAATCGGTAAGAGACATCATATATAGATCGCACCATATCTAATAAAGTATGGTTATGATGTTCGGACAAACCATTATGTTGTGGTGTTCCAGGTGGCATGAGTTGCAAAACTATTCCACATCGTTTCAAATGAAGACCAAACTAGTAACTCAAATATTCGTCTCCACGATTATATCGTAGAAACTTTATTTTCTTGTTACAATGATCTTCCACTTCACTCTGAAATTCTTTGAACTTTTCAGACTTATGTTTCATCAAGTAGATATACCCATATCTCCTGAAATCATCTATGAAGGTCAGAAAATAACGATACCCTCCGCAAGCATCAACACTCATCGGATCGCATACATCAGTATGTATTATTTCCAATACATCAGGTGCTTGCTCCATTGTTCCGGAGAATGGAGTCTTAGTCATATTGCCCATGAGGAATGGTTCGCAAGCATCAAATGATTCATAATCAACTGATTCCAAAATCCCATCAGCATGGAGTTTCTTCATGCGCTTTACACCAATATGACCTAAACGGCAGTGCCACATATAAGTTTCACTATCATTATTAACTTTGCATCTTTTGGCTTCATTATTATGAATATGTGTATCACTACGATCTCGATTCAATAAACCATTTATATTGACGGTATGACCATAGAAGGTTTTATTCATCTAAATAGAACGACAATTGTTCTTTGACTTAAATGAATAACCGTATTGCAATAAACATGATCCAATCATATTTATGCTCAACGCAAACACCAAAGAACATTTATTTTAGGTTCAACACTAATCCCGATGGTAAAGGGAGTGTGCGATGGAGATCTTATCAACCTTGGAATCACTTCCAACACACATCGCCACCTTGCCCTCAACTAGTTTATGTTCATTTTGTAACTTTTGTTTCAAGTTAGTAATCATAGAAACTGAACCAGTATCATATACCCAGGGGCTATTATGAACATTAGTAACGTACACATCAAAAATATGTATATCAAATATACCTTTGTTCACTTTGCCATCCTTCTTATCTGCCAAGTATTTGGGGTAGTTCCGCTTCTAGTGACCATTTCCTTTGCAGTAGAAGCACTCAGTTTCAGGCTCCGATCTAGCTCCGGGTCTCTTCACGGGAGTGTAAACTAGCTTGCTATTCTTTGAAGTTCCCTTTCTTTTCCTTTGCCCCTTTTTCTTGAAACTGGTGGTCTTGTTAACCATCAACACTTGATGCTCTTTCTTGAATTCTACCTTCGTCTATTTCAGCATCACGAAGAGCTTGTGAATCGTTTTCGTCATCCCTTGCATATTATAGTTCTTCACGAAGTTCTAGTAACTTGGTGATGTGACTAGAGAACTCGTTCAATCCCTATCTTATCTGGAATATTAACTCCCACTTGATTCAAGTGATTGTAGTACTTCGAAATTCTGAGCACATGCTCACTGGTTGAGCTGTTCTCCTCCATCTTGTAGGAAAAGTACTTGTTAGAGGTCTCATACCTGTTGACTCGAGCATGAGTCTGAAATACCAATTTCAGCTCTTGGAACATCTTATATGCTCCGTGGCATTCAAAACTATTTTTGAAGTCCTGGTTCTAAGACATAGAGCATGGCGCACTAAAATATCAAGTATTCATCATACCAAGCTTGCCAAATGTTCATAACGCCTGCATCTGCTCCTGCAATAGGTTCAAGGACATAATTCTTCTATGCAGCAATGAGGATAATCCTCAGATCACGGACCCGGTCCGCGTCACTGCTACTATCATCTTTCAACTTGATTTTCTCTAGGAACATATCAAAATAAATGGGGAGCTACATCGCGAGCTATTGATCTACACCATAGATATGCAAAAATTATCAAGACTAAGTTCATGATAAATTGAAGTTCAATTAATCATATTACTTAAGAACTCCCACTTAGATAGACATCCCTTTAGTCTTCTAAGTGATCATGTGATCCATATCAACTAAACCATGTCCGATCATCCGTGAGATGGAGTAGTTTTCAATGGTGAACATCACCATGTTGATCATTTCACTATTTGATTCACGCTCGACCTTTCGGTCTCAGTGTTTTGAGGCCATATCTACATATGCTAGGCTTGTCAAGTTTAACCCGAGTATTCTGCGTGTGGAAAACTGGGTTGCACCCATTGTATGTGAACGTAGAGCTTATCACACCCGAACATCACGTGGTGTCTCAGCACGAAGAACTGTCACAACGGTGGATACTCAGGGAGAACACTTATACCTTGAAATTTTAGTAAGGGATCATCTTATAAAGCTACCGTCATACTGAGAAAAATAAGATGCATAAAAGATAAACATCAGATGCAATCAAAATATGTGACATGATATGGCCATCATCATCTTGTGCCTTTGATCTCCATCTCCAAAGTACCGTCATGATCTCCATCGTTACCGGCATGACACCATGATCTCCATCATCTTGATCTTTATCAATGTGTCATCACATGGGTCGTCCCGCCAACTATCGCTTTTGCAACTATTGCTATCGCATAGCGATAAAGTAAAGCAATTATATGGCGCTTGCATCTTACACAATAAAGACACAACCATAAGGCTCCTGCCTGTTGCCGATAACTTTAACAAAATATGATCATCTCATACAAGAAATTATATCACATCATGTCTTGACCATATCACATCACAACATGCCCTGCAAAAACAAGTTAGATGTCCTCTACTTTATTTTTGCAAGTTTTATGTGGCTGCTACAGGCTTCTAGCAAGAACCGTTCTTACCTACGCATCAAAACCACAATGATTTTTCGTCAAGTGTGTTGTTTTAACCTTCAACAAGGACCGGGCATAGTCACACTCGATTCAACTAAAGCTGGAGAAACGCAACCACTAGCCACCTATGTGCGAAGCACGGCCATAGAACCAGTCTCATGAACGTGGTCATGTAATGTCAGTCTGGGCCGCTTCATACAGCAATACCGCCGAATCAAAGTATGACATGCTGGTAAGTAGTATGACTATTATTGCCCACAACTCTTTGTGTTCTACTCGTGCATATAACAACTACGCATAGACCTGTCTCGGATGCCACTGTTGGGGAACATAGTATTTCAAAAAAATTGCCTACGATCATGCAAGATCAATCTAGGAAAAGCATAGCAACGAGTGGGGAGAGTGTGTCTACGTACCCTCATAGACCTAAAGTGGAAACATTTAGTAACATGGTTGATTTAGTTGAATGTCTTCGCGATCCAACCGATCCCAGTACCGAACGCACGACACCTGCACGATCTTCACACTTTTAACTCGGTGATGTTCCTCGAACTCTTGATCCAGTTGAGGCCGAGGGAGAGTTTTGTCAGCATGATGGCGTGGTTGGAGTCCCCTTCCTTTTCCAAGAGGGGAGAGAGGGAGGGAGTGGGAGAGGGAGAAGGAAAGAGAGGGGGCGCCGCCCCCTCCCTAGTCCAATTCGTATTTTCCATGGGGGGGGGGGTGGGCGCGGCCAGCCCTTGAGGACCTTCTCTTCTTTACCGTATGGCCCATTAAGGCCCACTACTTCCCCCGGCGAATTCCCGTAACTCTCCGGTACTCCCAAAAATACCTGAATCACTCATATAGCCTTCCAATATATCGATCTTTACGTCTCGTGAATTTTGATACTCGTCGTCATGTCCGTGATATCATCCGGGACTTTGAACAACCTTCGGTACATCAAATCACATAGCTCATAATACAAATCATCATCAAACGTTAAGCATGCGGACCCTACGGGTTTGAGAACTATGTAGACATGACCGAGACACATCTCCGGTCAATAATCAATAGCGGAACCTAGATTCTCATATTGGCTCCTACATATTCTACGAAGATCTTTATCAGTCAAACCGCATAACAACATACGTTGTTCCCTTTGTCATCTGTATGTTACTTGCCCGTGATTGGATCATCGATATCCTCATACCTAGTTCAATCTCATTACCAGCAAGTCTCTTTACTCGTTCTGTAATACATCATCAAGTAACTAACTCTTTAGTCACATTGCTTGCAAGGCTTATAGTGATGGGCATTACCAAGAGGGCCTAGAGATACCTCTCCGACAATCGGAGTGACAAATCCTAATCTTGATCTATGCCAACTCAACAAACACCATCGGAGACACCTGTAGAGCATCTTTATAATCACCCAGTTACGTTGTGATGTTTGATAGCACACTAAGTGTTCCTCCGGTATTCAGGTGTTGCATAATCTCATAGTCATAGGAACATGTATAAGTCATCAAGAAAGCAATAGCAACAAACTAAATGATGATAGTGCTAAGCTAACGGATGGGACTTGTCCATCACATCTTTCTCTAATGATGTGATCCCATTCATCAAATGACAACATATTTCTAGGGCGAGGAAACTTAACCATCTTTGATTAACGAGCTAGTGAAGTAGAGACATACTAGGGACACTCTGTTTATCTATGTATTCACACATGTATGAAGTTTCCAGTTAATACAATTCTAGCATGAATAATAAACATTTATCATGATATAAGGAAATGTAAATAACAACTTTATTATTGCCTCTAGGGCATATTTCCTTTAGCTGTCGCATCGTATCGCGCCACTAGTGTGTGCGGTGGCCGCGCCTCCCGTGCCTGTGACAGTGCCATGCATGCAGAGACAGAAGCCAGGTGCGTGCAGAGCGATGAGTCGGTGTCCAGCTTCTCCGTGTTCGCCGCAATCATCGAGGATAAGTAGAACACGGGAGTCTGCCGCCACTTGGGTCCCATGAAGGCCATCTACGAGGCGATGACTACGTATTCAAGCGGTTTCTTTGCTGCTTCCTCTCTTCCAAGGACCTTTGTCGACCCCGCAAGTGTCTGTTGGACATCAGGAAGACAAAGGGATCCGCGGGCGTCCATTTAGATTAGGTATTGTATTAATTATACCACGAGAGCCAGATTAGCACTGCTTAGTTCATGTAAATGTAATGAAATCCATCATGTTTATATGAAGATCGGGCTTTTTATACAGAATCCTTCGTGCCTATATGAAATCAGTCCATGTTTGCACGAATTTCCTATGGTTGGTTAGAGTTGTGAAAATGTATGCCGCTGGTGTTTATGTCGTCCTCCGCGGATGTAAGCGGGAGGAAATTTGTCGGCTGCCGTTGGTGATGCTCTTATGCTGGAAATAATAGAGTCACATTCAATCCATTTGAGTTAATTGCATGTATGATTCTCCCTCTATAAAAAGTTAATTGCATGTACTGTGTACATGTGACTTGCAGGGTGGCTACAGCTTTGTATAGATAGTTAAAAAGAAACAAGTCCATCCTTAATATTGTATTCTAAGTACTATGTGGGTTCCATTGTTAGTACAATAGTGAAAGAACTATATCTTAAATAAATATAAAAAATAAAGTTAAAGACAGAATTCGAACTCAGGTCATCGCATTGCGAGTATCCGGCGCTAACCAGTCCAACACATTTTCATTGTGGACCATGCTGGAGATATATCTCCATGTCTACTCTTATACTCCCTCCGTTCCTAAATATTTGTCTTTTTCAGATTTCAAATGGACTACCACATACAGAAGTGTATGTAGACATATTTTAGAGTGTAGATTCACTCATTTTGCTCCGTATGTAGTCACTTGTTGAAATCTCTAAAAAGGCAAATATTTATGAATGGAGGGAGTAGAAAACAGAGTTGCTTATGATGGTGTGCTTGCCATCCTGCAATATAGGCTGTCAGATTTATATCTAATGGACATGAAGGAAACTATGGAAATTTTGCAAAAAGATACCAACACCCCTCTCCACGTTTGCAAATAAGGCCTTCCCTCGTTCATCCCTTTCTCTCACAAGATAAACTACTCATACAAATGCATCTTGATGTTCCGTGCAACGCACGGGCATCTAGCTAGTTTCTTTTGAAATAGGTACTGCAGTAATTGGGTCGAAGTGATATATTTTATGTCTACCCCGAACGGTTTCAGATTCACAAGTAGTAACGAAGAAAAGGTTGCCTTATTAATTAACAGAAAACATGGTGAAAACTATCACATGAGGCCGGTAAAAACAAGGCAAACTAGGTTCAGCGTCATCATCACTACAACTGTGCGCACGCGAGAAGCCTATATATCAAGGGGGCTAAAGAGAGAAAGACGTATCGAGTGTGTCTAAGAGAGGCACAAAGACATGGTGTTTGAGAGAGAAACCAATTGATAGATTAAGATCAGATCGAGTTGTCACCCTTCTGCTGTCATTGATGGGGGGGGAGAGAACGTCGTATCGAGAGTGTGCGTGGTAGGCATAGAGGAAGAACTAGCGAGTGTGTGTATGTGTGTGTGTGTTTGAGAGAGAAGTAGTAGATAGATTACTATCAAAATTGAGGTGCCACCCTACTCCCTCGGTGTCGGGTAGTGTGGGTGTGTGTTTGAGAGAGAAACCAATAGATAGATTAGTATCAAGATTGAGGTGCCACCCTACTCCTTCGGTGTCGAGAAGTGTGTGTCTGTGTGTGTGGGGGGGGGGGGCAGTGACACTTAGATGTAGGGAGAAGGAGTTTGTGTGACACATATCTATATTAAGGGATAGGTAGATAGCATGTGTGCGAGGCATACTTAAAGTATCACGGAGATAAACAAATGGTGTGCATGCAAGTGCCAGAAAAAATGAAGCGAGAAACAATGTCTACATGCCGGCGCGCGCGCGTGTGTCTGCATGAGAGAGAGAGAGAGAGAGAGCCGGAATCCCATTGTATGTATTCATATGGTTCTGAAACTCGAGTTAACCTTAGGCATATGTGTGAGAGACATAATTATACTTTGAGACATTAGTGGCGGTGGGTGGGCGGAATTAAAGGGGTGGGCATGTTCGACAGAGAGAGCGTGTGTGTTTCTGTGTGAGATACTTGTAGGACAGGGTAGAAAGACGAATTCTAACCTTGATAGAGGGGGAGAAATACACGAAGTGCGCGTGTATGATTTCGATGCGCACGGAGAAATGAGGTATGTATGCGTGTGACAGAGATTGCACAATTCATTCACGTATCACTATCTAGCGATCGTGGACGTGCATCGCTTGAACATAAATCAATATATACTTCATAATGTGGAATTGCTGGTTGTTGAGTCTAGAACAAAATCTTTTGAGTCATAGGATTATATATATCGGAGAGTAGGATTCTTTTTACTCTTCAGTGCCATCGTCGCTCTAGTGAGGTCTCCTGACGTAGATGTTTTGACTTTCCTCTCCTCAAATTTCACGAAAGTTTTTTTTAGGATCACGTGGATATCTTGGAATCGTTCCTATATTATTTTGACGAGAACATTGTTCATGGTGCCTGCTGACATTTAGGGGTTGTGGCAATGTCCCCGGGAGTTGAGCTACGAGGTGTTGTCATCAAATATTTATCGTTGCAGTTCTGGAATACCTGAGTTCGCCGACGTCGAAAATCTCTTTTTTGCAATTGTTGGTGAGATAACCTCGACGCCACCTAGTACTGGGCGGGAGTTCAGGAGTATTGCCAGAACTCGTATAAAAGATGCTTTTCGGAGGTTGAGGTACACGATTTCCGAAGGTTTCTTGGTTATGTGTTGATGGATGGATACAGCTGGATGTAGGGATTGTTAGTTTGGGTGAGATAGTGTGCTTCCCCTATATCCCCAAAACCAGATTGCATAACCAAAACATTTCGGGAGTTTATAGGACGGAATTCAAGTAGCTCCTAGAATATATTTCCAACAGACACATGATACGATATGGGATCTATCATATGTTTGTTTCCGGCTTATTCTGCAAGCCAATCCTTGTTTTGTTTCTGTTGTGGTAGTCGAGTTGCTTCAATGTCATGTGTTGATTGCGTAACTTTCCTAAGAGGTGTTCTCATATTCCTATGTGAATACTAATCCTTCTTGATCATCAAGTTTTTCATCTCAATTTCTTCTCAACAGGTGTGCTTCTCTTCAAGTGGATCCGATCATTTCAACATTCACAAAATCACCTGTCAGTTTTCCCAATGTTGTTCGTTTCATCCGTCCCCAAGTTGCCTTTGTTTTTCCCGCCCTCGCACCCCTTTTCTTCAAGGCCTCAGATTTCCTGATCAAGTATACATCTTATGGATGTTAAGTTTCTTCATTCTTTGCTTCAATGTTTTACCCGGTGGTTCTGGTGAAGATGCTCTTCAAGTTCATCATTCTTCGTCTATTTCTTCTCCGGTGGATTCAATTCAAGCTTTTGGTCTTGATCATATCCCTTTTCCTCCTTTCAAATGTTTCCTCGTGCCGGTGCACCTCTTAATCATTCACCTCTCATTTTTCATATGTTCTGGAGTACTAAAGATATCTCAGGGTATTTGTGTTTTCATTTCTAATCTGTTCAAGATATCTCGAGGTTGATATCTCTTTTGAGCCATTTAATTCAATCGGCGCAATCTCTCTTTTAAATCGCAAAACGGTGCTTTCTTTTGAGTGGCCCCTAACCCACATGTCTTTTCCCAGGATCTTACCTCACTCTTCTAATTTATCTGGAGCGATTCTCAAATTCATTTCAAAGTTTGACGTAAGAATGATTTATCATCTGTCAAATGTCTTTCAGCAAGATCTTCAAAATTCTTTTCATCGTTGGTTCAACCTTACTAATTTTGATTCCTGAGTGCCTCAAAAATTCATGGTGGTGTTTTCTCGTGGTCATTCTCGGATTTTGAATACCAAAGAAGAGTTTTCCTCCAAATATTACCCTTCTTCCAAAGATGCGAAGTTTAAGCTTGATGCCATCCTCTCATAATTGTTTTCGATTGTGAGAATTCTTTTCACCCACCGGAGCAATTCAGGAGTCTTTTTAGTTTGATTATCTTGTGCCCATCATCTCAGAATTATTCATGTCAACTTTCAGCCCTCGTTCTCAAATTCTTCCGGTGCATCGTTCAAGTATTCTCTAATTAGCTCGTGATCTCTTTGTTCACTTGTATCTAAATTCTCTCAAGTATCTTTGTTAAATTTACAATTCTTCCTGGTGATTCGTGCATTTCATGTTCTTACGACGGTTTGTTCAAGATTCCTCTTCCTATATTCTCATATTAATTTATTTGTTGTTTCAATTCTATCGGTGGTTCGTTGAAGACCATCTCAAGATTACGCTATATATCTACTGAATCCTTTCCAATGAGAATGAGTAGTATGCAAAATCCGTTGTGTGTCATCAATTTAATTGATGAAGGCTAAGCATAATGTAATTCTTATTCTTGTTTCACCGAGTAAAATTCAATTCCTTAGTCCGGAGGTTCATCAAAATTCTCGGTTCCAAGTTATTCATCTTTCTTGTCCGGGGTTCAAAGTTTTCACATTTCGTAGCTCCATATAAATCATTGCAAGGCCCCACCTTCTGTTTTCAACTTCTCTATCCTTTCGTTTGATCATTCTTTTGTTACCGGAGTTCTTCATGGAGGCTCTACATGTTGGTTCGTCAAGGATTCTTTTCGTTATTCAATTGTTCTTCAAGATTTTCTCTCAGAGTGAAGATCCACCTAGTTTTACTCTATATTAAACAGGGTGCTCAACACTTGTTTTGTTTTGAGGAGTTCAACCATTTTTCATCTTGCATTCCGAAGTGCAATTCTTCCTACCTTTTGAGGTGGTGTTATGTCATTTTTGACAATTCCTTTGTCTTTCAGGATTCACAAGTTGTGAGGAATGAGATATTGAAATCCATCATTTTCTCTTCCGCCATGAGATCGTTTGAACAGAGTAATTTCTACGTTGGAGGTTATCTTGGTATAGATTTCACCTAAAGACTTCCCTAAGGAATGTTGCTATTGTGGTGCTTATCAATGATCCAAGTTATCTCTCTATCATCTTGGTAGAAGAAGTTTTCTATATTTTCTAGCTCTCCATCAAATATTTTTCCCATGAGTGGCAGGCATAGTTTTAAATAGCCGGATATAGCCCCGCTATAGCTGTTTGAGGGTATTGCCGGTAAATGATTTCATGTACAATTTACCGCTATAGCCCAGCTATAGCCCGCTATAGCCCAGCTATAGTTGTTTTTAAGGGTCACCGCTAAATGTCATAGCCCGCTATTTAAAACATTGGTGGCAGGTTGTTACCTCATAATTTTGAGAAGTTCTCCATAAGCCCACTACAAGCTTATTTGTTTCGTTGTTGGTTTTCCAACAACTCCATTATAAACTTCTCGGTAGGGTGCTTTCCAAGCTGCTTTGTGGAAGAAGTTGGCATTTTCTTCTCCATTCTTTTATTACAATGATATGTCTTCTATTCTTTCTCCTGGAGGCATTGTGATGTTGCTCTTTTAACTCATCATCTCGAATTGTGAGGATCGTGTTCTTTTCATGCTTATCCTTTTAACTGGAGTGGTGTGTCCTCTTTTCAAGTTCTTTTCAACTTATCAAGTTTTCCTTTTCTTTCTACCAGAGTGCTGTCCAAATTATATCATTCTTATTCCTTCCCTATCTTGTTTCAACTGGAGTGGTTACTTGTCCTTCCATGTCACTGGAGCTCTTCATTCATGTCTTGGCAACCCCAAGGTTTTCCCAATGTTCCTTGTTCCTCTTCTCTAACAGAGTGTTTTCAAATTTGTGCATCTTTGTTGTATTCTTTCTTTCAATTGTTTAACCTCTGAAGGTTCATTGGTTTCACTCGTTTCTCAAATAAGCAACTTTGTTTTACCTTGTCCTCTTCTGTTTCTCCCCGGTGCCATCCTGGATCTCGGGACGAGATCCTCTTGTAGTGGTGGAGTGTTGTAATGCCCCGGATGTAACTTTCCATATTTGTAACTCTGACTCTTGCCATTTTCGTCTATGTGATATGATATTATCTTCGTGGTTGGGCTTTTGTCTTCTGTTTTGCATTTTGTTCGTGTCATTCATTTCATATCATGTCGTCAGGTGCATCTCATTTGCATTAGTGTTCGTCTCATGCATCCGAGATTTTTCCCCGTTGTCCGTTTTGCAATGCGACACTCCCTCATGAACCCGGCGCACCGCTCTTATCTATTTGCATGAGCGGGAGAAAAACGTTCTAGGAGTGGGCCAAGATTTGTCAAGTGGCCTCGATAAATCACCGGTTGACCGCCTGTCAAATTTCGTTCCACTTCAAGGTCGTTTGATGCCCCAACGGTTAACCGGGTAACCGCAAAAGCCCCTCTTTTGTTGTAGCCCAACATCCCTGCAAAACAGTCCAATAACCCATCTAAACCACCTCCATGTTCTCCGTCGTTGGATCACGATCGTGTAGGCGAAAAACGCACCTCATTTGGACTCTCCTAGCTCCCTCTACCTATAAATATGTGATCCCCTTCCAAATTTCGGGTCCAAACCCTAGATCCCACCTCCTACGCGCCACCACACATGTCCGTCCGCCGTCGGACGCGTCCACCGCTACCCAGCCACGTCGCTCCGGCAAATCACGTTGCGCCACGTCATTTAGCCGCCACCCACAACCAACCACAGCGCGCCACCTATCTCCCACCGCCGTCACCGCGCCGGCGGCTAGCGGAGCCCATCCGGGGCCCGCGTGGGCCCGAGTCCCCGCCGCCCGATCCGAATCCCGCCGGCGCTGAAGCCTGCACCGCCCGCTGTCACCGGAGCTTATCGCCCTTTCCCAGTGCACCTCGTCGTGCCTCCACGTCGTCGTTCCAGCACCGCACCTCGCACACACTATTGCTGGTGCTCCCTTCCCGCCGTTCCAGCACCAGATCCGGCTACCGCCGCCCCAGATCAGCCCTCCTCGCCGTGCTTTGGCGTCGTCACCGCCACCAGCCGCCGGAGCCGAGCTCCCTCATGCTACCGCCGCCCGCCAGGGTGATCGGGAGGAGCCTCGATCCCGTCGCCGCGTTGACCCCGCGTGGCATGCTCGTGGGCCACCGCGAGGGGCCGGCCCAACTCCATCCCTAGCGCCGACCCATCTGCTCCGGCCTCCGTCCGGCCCGCCAGGCGTCGTCAGCAACCTGGGCCTCGGCTCACTTTGGTGAGCACCGAGACCACCTTTCCTCCGCCCTATGCACCCTCTATCTATCTTGCGCTCATCTTAGTTTACGGCTAAGTCCCGAATCTGTAACATCATATGCCTCCCTTCATCATGCTATATCTCCATGACCATGGCTCTGATTTATGCATATGATATATCAAAATGTTCGTCTCGTGATACTCTTCATGTTACTTGCATTTCCATGCATATTATTGTCCATATTGCTGACATTATCCTCATTGCAAGAGTGCTATGAAATGTTAACTGCTGGTTCCTAGCAGAACTTGATGATTTGTCATTTTTGCTGCATTTTGTGTGTGCATCCTATGAGCATGATGTCTACATGTTTTATGATGTCCATCGTGTCGTCTTTACATGGTTGAAAGCCTTGTATTTTTGTGATCTCTGTGGTGTCTAGCACAAGCATGCAAAGTAGGCTCCATGATGTTGTTGTTTTCAGGCATATAGGATTTTGTTGTCCTTTTCCTGATGTTATTTTGATGCCATGTAAACTTGTTGCTACCATGAGATCCATGCTTATTTTGAGATACTTCAATAAGAATGTTTTGAATATATGCTTATGTTCTATCCATTCATGCCTCTGGTTGCAATTATGGAGTAGTGTATCATGTCATTACCATGCTCTACTCTTTCTAAATAATGTTTCTGGCAGATTGTTAACATATTAATCAATATTGCCATGTGTTTTGCTAGTGATCCTTGCACCCTATGAACTTGCTTTTGCCCTTTTTAGCTTCATGAACATGTCGTATTACTGTTGGTATGCTTGTTTTGTCATATAATGCTTTGTGGTGAGTGGCATGAGCTTGCAAAGTTGCTATCATAAATTTGTTCCTGCTATGTCCTGAAATTCCACTAAGTCTGAATCTGTTTATAAAACTTGCTATGTTTACATGGGTGCCATCATATCTTCTACGCCTTTTTCGCTCATATTCAGTGAGGGTGTTTTGTTCTATGCTTTTAGTATAAGCATGCTATGCCTTTGTGTGTTATGATATGTTCCCGTAGCATGTTGTTTGATAGCTCTAAACATTGCTACCTGGTGCTGCTTATGCCATGTTTAGTATTTTCACGAAGTCTGTGAAGCTGATATCTTTTGCACTTTTGCCATGCTTGTGTGAACCTGTTCTACTGTGATTTAGCTGTAGCTCAGTGCTCATGTTTTGTCAAGTATATCTTGTACATCAATGCCATATGGTTTCTCACTATGTTGGAGTGCAGTAGCTTAGTTTCTTGTTGCATTATAAGTGCTATCATG
The DNA here is from genome assembly GCF_018294505.1 of Triticum aestivum. Lineage (NCBI taxonomy): Eukaryota > Viridiplantae > Streptophyta > Magnoliopsida > Poales > Poaceae > Triticum > Triticum aestivum. The sequence continues at coordinate 392,598,908 of NC_057803.1, read as the reverse complement.
CTGTTAATTGCAGATTTGCATCATTCTTGTGTTGCTTGTCATTTGCAAACCGTGCATCCATTTCCGGTGATCCTTATATTGATTTCGACCGAAATCACCTCATCTTTATAGCGGCATACTTGGTTTTCCCAGTTGATGCCTTGACCATTATTTCCCTTTCAGAGCACGCATACGCATTGCATATCATATCTTGCATATCATGCCATGTATTGCATCATGTTGCTTGTGCATTGCACCGTGATTGATTGTTGATCCATTGTTTGTGTTCTTGCCTTGGGTAGAGACGGGAGACAAGTACGTGAACGAGGAACCTGTTGAGTAGGCTAACGAGGATCAAGCTTTCGACAACTCTAAGAAAATTGCAGGCAAGATGACCATACCCTCAAAATATCACTTCTATCTTTGCTTGCTAGTTGTTCGTTCTATCGGTATGCCATGCTACCTACCACTTGTTATATCATGCCTCCCATATTTCCATGTCAAGCCTCTAACCCACCTTCCAAGAAAACCGTTGTTTGGCTAAGTTACCGCTTTTGCTCAGCCCCTCTTATAGCGATGCTAGTTGTAGGTGAAGTTGAACTTTGTTCCATGTTGGAACATGGATATGTTGGGATATCACTATATCTCTTATTTGAATTAATGCATCTATATACTTGGTAAAGGGTGGAAGGCTCGGCCTTATTCCTGGTGTTTTGTTCCACTCTTGCCGCCCTAGTTTCCATCATACCGGTGTTATGTTCCTTGATTTTGTGTTCCTTACGTGATTGGGGTTATGGGACCCCCTTGACAGTTCGCTTTGAATAATACTCCTCCAGCAATGTTGAACCTTGGTTTTAACACTTTCCACCTAAGCCTTTTTCCCTTGGGTTCTGCAGACTCAAGGGTCATCTTTATTTTAATGCCCCTCCCCCCGGTCCAGTGCTCCTCTAAGTGTTGGTCCAAACTAGAGACCTTTGCAGCGCCACCTCGGGGAAACTTGAGGGATGGTTTTAGTTGTACAGATTGCTCATCCGGTGTGCCCTGAGAACGAGATATGTGCAGGTCCTATCGGGATTTGTGGGCATAATTGGGCGGCTTTGCTGGTCTTGTTTTACCATTGTCGAAATGTCTTGTAACTGTGATTCCGAGACTGATCGGGTCTTTCCGGGAGAAGGAATATGCTTCGTTGACCGTGAGAGCTTGTGATGGGCTAAGTTGTCACACCCCTATAGGGTATAAACTTTCGAGAGCTGTGCCCATGGTTATGTGGCAGATGGGAATTTTTTAATATCCGGTTGTAGATAAGTTGACACTTAACTTAAGTAAAATGAATCAACCGCGTGTGTAGCCGTGATAGTCTCTTTTCAGCGGAGTCCGGGAAGAGAACACGGTCTTCGGTTATGTTTGAACTTAAGTAGTTTCACGATCACTTCTAGTTTCACAACCATTGCGTAGCTTCTCATCTTACTCTTATTTGCATATGTTATCCACCATATTTTCTTAGCGCTTGCTGCAGCTCCACCTCATTACCTTATCCTACCCATAAGCTTAAATAGACTTGATCTCATACGTGTGAGATTGTTGAGTCCTCGTGACTCACGGATACTTCCAAACAGTTGCAGGTGCCAATGATAACAGTTGCAGGTGATGCTACCAAACTCAAGTGGGAGATCGACGAGAACCTTGGTCGTTATTGTGCATCGTTTCCTGATGATCAGTAGTGGATCCTAGTTGGGACGATCGGGGATTTAGCATTTGGGGTTGAATTCTTTTATTTCGGTTCCGTAGTTAGACCTTGATTGTACTCTGGATGATGTATGTTTTACTTGTTATTTGTGTGAAGTGGCGATTGTAAGCCAACTCTTTATCCCTTTCTTATTCGGTACATGGGATTGTGGGAAGATTACCCCTCTTGCGACAAAACCACCATGCGGTTATACCTCTAAGTCGTGCCTCGACACGTGGGAGATATAGCCGCATCGTGGGCATTACAGGCCTTTCTACCCCTCCCCTCTCGAAACCCTAGACTGCTCATCGACCAGCATACCAGAACCCATTCACTGCCAGTGGCATCAACCTCACCGGGTCTGCTTCTGCGGCCGCATCTACCCCTCCCACCTCCCCTAGAAATAAGTAGACTTCTAATCCACCACTGTACCACAGCCCATTCAGTGCCGGCCTTGTCCACGGCGTCGGGTCTTCTTCGCCGGTACTCTCATCAACCGCAGTGCATCTGCAGCGGCTCCTTCATACTCCCCACCGGACACGCTTCATCCACCGCCCCCGACACCCCCGTCGATGGCCTCTGATCCTCTTCGCCGACACCTTCCTCAACCATACCGGAGCCGCTTCGACGACACCATCGTCAACCCTACCGGAGTAGCTTCACCTATACCATTCTCATCCATACCGGGGCCGCTTTGCCAACTACAAGTCCACGGCCTCAGATCCTCTTTGTCGCACCCTCGTCCAACCTACCGGAGCAGCTTCTGACGCCTCGTCCATGGCCGCAGAACCGCATCATCGACACCATCCTGAACTCAACCACCAGAGCAGCTTCACCGATGCCCTCATCCACGGCCTTAGATCCACTTCACCAAATATGATATCATCAACATAAATTTGGCATACAAATAATTCACCATTAACCCTTTTAGTGAAAAGACTAGAATCTATCTTTCCAATCTCAAAGTCTTTCTCAATAAGGAACTTGGTCAAGCATTTATACCACGCTCTAGGAACTTGTTTAGGACCATAAAGAGCTTTGTGAAGTTTGTAAACATGATCGGGTTTCTTAGGATTGGCAAAGCCCGGAGGTTGTTTCACATAAACTTCCTCCTCAATTTCACCATTTAGAAAAGCAATTTTAATGTCCATTTCATATAAAGTGATATCATGGTGATTAGCATAGGCAAGTAAGATGCGGATGGACTCAAGTCTAGCAACGGGGGCATATGTCTCACCCGTAGTCCATACATTCGACTTGAGTGTAGCCTTGGGCGACGAGACGAGATTTGTTGCAGACGACTTGACCATCTTCGTCTTGCTTGTTGCGAAACACCCATTTGGTACCAATGATGTTGTGGTTGTTGTCGGGCTTCTCGACCAATGTCCACACTTGATTTCTCTCGAAGTTGTGTAGCTCTTCATGCATGGCGTTTATCCAATCCAGATCTTCTAATGCTTCTTCAACCTTCATAGGTTCGATGTTAGGGATGAATGAATAATGTTCACAAAAGTTAGCCAAATGAGTTTTAGAGCGAGTGATTCTCTCGGTTTGAATATCATTGAAGATTTGTTCGACGGGATGGTCTCTTGAGACTCTTGCTCGAACCCGCGAAAGATTTTCTTGGGTCAGGTGGAACATCTTCTTCATCATCTTGTCCTTCTTCTTGGCCTTCTTCATTATTGGCATTGTTGTACTCTTTTCTTGGTGGAGAAGGAGGTTGATGAGGTTCATCTTGTTGTACTTCCTCGTTTTCTTCACCTTGGTGAGTCCCACTTGTGGATGCTTCCGTATCAACTCTTGGTTCACCTTGTCATGAGGTAGAAGCTTCCACTTGGACAGGCGAGGTACTCTCCTTTACCTTCGTTGAATGAATCTTGCCAATAGACAAGTCTTGGATTGCTTACAAAGGATCCTTATCTCCTACATCATTGGCAATTGCTCTACTTGCGAGCCGTTAGATTCATCAAACTTCACATCGACCGTCTCTTCAACCTTTCGGGTGAAATTGTTGTAGACATGGTAAGTGTGAGAGTTCGATCCATAACCAAGTAGGAAACCTTCATGAGACTTAGGAGTAAATTTAGAACGACGATGATTATCAAGAATGTAGCACTTTGAGCCAAATACTCGAAAGTATCCAACTTGGGGTTTGTTACCGGTGAGAAGCTCATATGTCATCTTGCCAAGCAGCTTGTGAAGATACAAGCGATTTGTTGCATGATAGGCTGTCTGAACCGCTTCCGCTCAAAAGTGTTTTGGAGTCTTGTACTCATCAAGCATCATTCTCGCAATCTAAATAAGAGTTTGGTTCTTCCTCTCAACAACTCCATTTTGTTGAGGTGTGTATGTTGTCAAGAACTCATGTGAAATCCCTTCTTCATCAAGAAAGGTATCCACATTTGCATTCTTGAACTCCGTTCCATTGTCGCTGCGAACCTTCTTGATCTTTACTTCAAGTTTATTTTGGGCCTTCCTAGCAAAGTTCTTGAAGATCTTTTGGACCTGCGATTTATCATCAAGAAAGAACACCCATGTAAATCTTGAAAAAGCATCAACTATGACTAGACCAAATGAGTTACCACTGAGACTCTTGTAGGCATTGGGACCAAAGAGATCCATATGAAGTAGCTTGAGTGGTATTCTCGTGGTCATAATGTTCTTCACAGGTGACTTCCTCCAACTTGTTTTCCTGCTTGACAAGCACTACAAAGTCTATCTTTGTCAAATATAACATCTTTTACTCAAAGGATATGATCACCTTTAATAAGCTTATCAAGATTTCGCATGCACACATGACCTAACCTTTTATGCCAGAACCAACCTTTCGATGATTTAGCAATTAGGCAAGCTCTAGGTTGAGCCTTTTTAGTGAAATCAACGAGCATAAAATTTGGTATGGAGCTATCATGTGAGATGGCCACCTTACCAAGGACAACCTCCTTACCCTTTGAGTTATCACCAAAAGTGACATACTTTCGAGGGCCGTCATTTTCAGCAAGCTCATGAAACATATCTTTGTCTCCAATCATATGATCGGTACACCGACTATCCAAAACCCATTCCTTTCCTCCAGCCATGTAGATGCGAAGATTAGCCATAAGACCAAAGTGTCTCAGTGCATCATCAAGATCATAGTCACTATCATCATCCTCATCATAGTATCCATGTTCAACATCGCCATGTGGTGGATAAATTCCTAGAGAGAGTAATTCATTAGAAGTATGACCATAACAATGTTCATCTCTATGAATTCTAATGACTTCAGAAATGATATTGCTAATGATTCCAACATCTCCTTTGGCACTCGTAAGAATAGTAAGCTCAAATAAACAATCACCAAATTTGAGATCATTAGAACTCATCTTACTCAAGGCAATAGACTTATGGATAATCTCATCTATGTTTTTCAAGGAATAGTTTGGAAATCGTTCCTCAAGGAATCTCCATATGGTGTAGGCACAATCAAGAGGAGGCAAGCTAGCAAGCAAGTTTCTGGGCAAACCTCTAGTGATTTAATTGATAGTTCTAAGATTACGGATCATGTCAATAGACTCATCCAGGGTAGGATGCAAAGGATCAACATGAGGTGCACAAGGGCTTGTAATGTACTTGTTCAAATGATATTCATTAAAAATCTCAAGCATCTCATTTTTTCACTCATGAAAGTACTCTCCATCAAGTATAGGCACTCTATGGCTAAGACTTCCCAACGTAGACTCATCCATCTTCCTCCAAAGGTATTTAAACCAAAGCAATGGAGACCAAATCTCTGATACCAATTGAAAGGATCGAGAAGAGGTGTCTAGAGGGGGGCGAATAGACTCTTAGTAAGAAAAGTTGCAGTTTTTAATTTCTTTAAGTTGAAGTGGAGTTTTAGCACAAGTTCAAACATTCACAATACATATCAAGCAAGCCTGACAAGAGTATATGAGCAGCGGAAAGTAAATCATGCAACTTGCAAGAATGTAAAGGGATGGGATTTGACTGTGCAAAGATTTATGTGGGGTACCAATAGGTGGTGCTATCGTACATCAATGTTGATGGAGACTTCAACCCACGAAGGGTAACCGTTGCGCGAGTCCACGGAGGGCTCCACCCATGAAGGGTCCACGAAGAAGAAACTTTGTCTATCCCACCATGGCCATTGTCCACGAAATTCTTGCCTCACTAGGGTAGATCTTCACGAAGTAGGCGATCTCCTTGCCCGTACAAACTCCTTGGTTCAACTCCACAATCTTGATGGAGGCTCCCAAGTGACACCTAACCAATCTAGGAGACACCACTCTCCAAAAGGTAATTGACGGTGTGTTGATGATTACTCTTGTGCTTCAAATGATAGTCTCCCCAACACTCAGCTCTCTCTCATAGGATTGGATTTGGTGGAAAGAGGGTTTGAGTGGAAAGAAACTTGGGGAAGGCTAGAGATCAAGATTTATGTGGTTGGAATGGAATATCATGACCTCAACACAAGTGTATGTGGTTCTATCTCAGAAAATGTATGTTGGAAGTGTAGGCATGTTCTGATGGCTCTCTTCACGAATGAAGGGTGGGTGGAGGGGTATATATAGCCTCCACACAAAAACTAACCGTTACACACAATTGACCAAACTCGGTGGGACCGAATCACAAAACTAGGCCAGACCGATTCAATTCATAATTAAGGTGACCATTAGGATTTTCGATGGTACCGGTATGATCAACTCGGTGGGACCGATGTGCTATGGTTATGGTAAAACCACATTTCGGTTTGATCGAGTACACAAACTCGGTGGGACCAATTTGGGTAATAAGCGCCACAAAGAGTTGGTCAAGCAAACTCGGTGGGACCGATTGCATATCTCGGTGAGATTGAGATTATTGCAATAGGTAACAGAGAGTTTGCAAGCCCATCTTGGTGAGACCGATATCCCATCAGTGAGACCGAATTGATTAGGGTTTGTGGCAGTGGGTATGTCAAGTGAACTCGGTGGCACCGGATGGAAAATTTCGGTGGGGCCGAGTTTGACTTTTGGTTTGGGACATATGTGGATATGGGAAAGTGGTTGAGGGTTTTGGAGCATATCACTAAGCATTTTGAGAAAGCAAGCCATTAAGCAACACCTCATACCCTTTTAATAGTATTGGCTTTCCTATGGACTCAACGTGATCTTGGATCACTAAAAGTAAACAATGTAGACTCTTGAGCTTTCTGAGCTTGAGCCAATCCTTTGTCCTTAGCATCTTGAAAGGGTTCCATATCCTCTTGTCCATGCCACTCCATCTGTTCAACTTATCTGAAATATACTAGATAAAAATATTAGTCCAACAAGAGATATGTTAACATTAATTACCAAAACCACCCATGGAGCACTTGTGCTTTCACCTTTCCGCTTTAAGTTGAGACTAAAGAAGTCCAACTGATTGAGGCAGCAACTGCACAGTGGTTATCTCACAGCTGCTGGCGAGTAGCTTCAACTTAATGTCTTCATCAAGACAAGACCTTGGGGTCATCTTGCTCCCCACAAGATGGTTTGGATCACTATCTTCCCTAAAGTTCTTCCTGACATAAGAGATACGACTCTGAAAGAGAAACAAGGAGACACATAATTATATATGCAAATAAATGGATCTGTTCTGCATAAGGAACATGTTTTTACAACTACAATTTAAAACTGGTAGCAAACATCCAATCAGATGTAGCAACAATGTAAACAGTAGTGGAGGAAATGATGCCTATCCAAATCAATACTAGAACAAAGTTTGAAGGCTTGAGAAGGATGAACTTACATTACATGTTAACACGGGCTGGACAAAGCCCTTCTCCATGTTGCTGGAAGGATAATTCAATAAATTCCCCAAAGAAACTTCTTTATATGTGTTTCCATTATTCTACATTTTGCAAAGAGTAAATATAGATCAAATAATATTGGAAGAAATAGAGGATAATGAAGCTCAGGTATAGACTGATGATACATAATCAAATAGCAATTGATTAAGTACAATGTTACAAGGCAAAAGGTACTCACAAGAGGAATGCAGACATCAATGTGTGCAGTGGCATTGGCTTTATTCAACATTTTGGAAAGAATAAATGTAGATATGATAATTTGGAGAAAGTGGAGGGCAGGGCAGATAAGATGCAGAGTAATGCTAGACAATCAACTATCTCACGATGCAAGTACAGTAGTACCACCACCGTCCGTTATTACTTGTCTCTTAAATGGATGTATCTAGCACTATTAAGTTCTAAATACATCCAATTTATGAAAAATTAATTCGATATAGAGGGAGTACATGACAACATGTACTTACATGAGCAATCCAAAACTTCATAACCATTGTGTTAATTCTACATTTATCTAAGAGTAAATATATATCTTATAATTTCAACCAAAGGGAGGATAAACAAGTGAACATGTACAATGATGCTACATAATCAAACAACAATGAGTGTAAGTATGCTGACAAAGGGCAAGAGGTACTGACAAGAGCAATGCAGAGCCGAGTATTGTTGTGAGATCCTATGATCCTTTGAGCAAGGAGATTCATCTAATAATAGTTTTCATACAAGAGAGAAGGTAAGGCACATGCACAAATTTAAGAGATCAAATTTTGAATTGATAACATAGATAGTACCTGACGCTGGGCTCTCAGCTGTTCTAATAAGGGTTTGGCTAGTGGACTAGGGGTAAAGTGTGGTACAGTTGGGCCTGTATTTTCTATGGCTGCTGATCTATCTGATTTAACAGGTATCACTACCTTTTCCAAATACCTAGTTTGTACTCCTTGAGGATCACTACCTCTTCCTTTTGGACATCTATTATGAAAGAAAAACATTTGACTGGAAAAACATAGTAAGACGACACATGGAATAGGTACAGAAAATGGATAGGTATGGCATATACTCATATATGATGCTTAAACTAAGCAGATGGTGTAACAAAGTAGAAGTAATTCAAGAGGTCAGATGCAAAATATGTGCGAGCAATACAACGTTGCCAAGTTAGTGCAAGCACCTTGATGGATGAATAAGATAGGCCATCCTCCACCATGCCAAGTTTGTTAGCAAGTGGATTGTTCTGCAATATTCCTCTCGTGCACCCATTCTCATATTCATTTTGATAATGTTCAATACCTGACATGCATGAAAACATAAAAACAAGTGAGATTATCTTTGTAATGCAGAAGTGATTCTAATCCAGTACTGCCTCCATCTAAACCCCTTTGTGCTATATCTGCAATTCTTCTCAGAGATGCCATGCATGCTGTAATTTGGTGTGTGCATTAATATAATGTGGCCTACTACTCAAAATATGAGAGCTCCAAAAGTGATGATACTTCATACATGACAGCTTCAACATATAGTAAAGAAGAACAAGTCGACCTGACCTGACAGATTCAAAATATACTAAGGGAGAACAACACGACCTGACCAGTCGACCTCAAATATCTATGCTACTCTTCCCAACAAGGAACATACTTGTTAAAGAAGAGAATATGATCATCTTAAAGAAGAGCACAAGAGCAAGCAGATTGAAGATATTACAAGTCTTTCTATACAATGTCGGTTGTCCACCCATGATGAACCAGAGCGCACAAAGAAATACTATTCCTTCCGGTCTCTCCATATATGGCTCACAATCATTTTGAAACTAAAGTAGGAACATTTAGCTGACCAATTAAACATCTCTCAGTTTTACTAATGTAAGATTTGAATTTGTACAACTAAGCTTGTTTAGCTCGATTGGTGGAGCATTACGACATGAACCACGTAGGCTGGCCGTGGTCATCCTAAAACGGGGAAACCGTAAGCATAATGAGTATAGTGTTGACCGTGGCAGTGGGATGGCAGATCTGAAGTTGCAACCCGCGCAAAGGGTATTTAGCAACCGTTATTTTCTTTGAAATAACAACTAAGATTTGGTATGGACAAGAAAGTACAGTCAACAAGTGACAAAAAATGAAATTCTGATGTCTCTCTATATGTCGCGTTATGCATTTGGAAACTCAAGTGGGAACTTTAGCTAACCAATTGAATGTGTCTGTTAACTAATATCAGTGTCATATAACAATCATATTTGAACAACTAAGCTTTGGAATTTTGAGAGTTGTGTTTTTTAGCTTGAAGGGTGGAGTAATGCTAGTACGACAGAAAGCACCTACACAGATCATAGTAGAGTAGATAAAAGGGGAAAACACTAAGCATCAAGAGTAAAATCAGGAAAATGGAACTAGTTGGACCAGTGGGTGGAGCACATGCTTTTTGAAATGAATATAGGAACATTAGGTGACCAATTAAATGTTCTCTATTTTAGTAATATGAGCATCATATCAGATTAGTATATCAACACCTAAGCTTTGAAATTATGAGTGGCATGTGATACGTCTCCAACTTATCTATAATTTTTGATGTATTCATGCCATGTTTATAAAATTTCTACATGATTTTGGTATGATTTTGGTTAGAACTAACCCGGACTGACGCTGTTTTCAGCAGAACTACTGTGGTGTTGTTTTTGTGCAGAAATAAAAGTTCTCGGAATGCACTGAAAATCAACGGAGAATTTTTCTGGAAAATATAATTAATACTGGAATGAAGAGTTACCGGAGGGTAGTCCCGTGGGCCCCACGAGAGTGGCGGGCGCGCCCACCTCCCTAGGGCACGCTCCTGTGCATCGTGGACTTCCCGTGGGGCCCCCTGACTTGTTCTCGACCTCTCCTATAAATCCCAGACCTCCAGAAAATAACCTAGATCAGGAGTTCCGCCGCCGCAAGCCTTTGTAGCCACCAAAAACCAATCGGGACCCTGTTCCAGCAACCTGTCAGAGGGGGGAATCATCACCGGTGGCCATCTTCATCATCCCAGTGCTCTCCATGATGAGGAGGGAGTAGTTCACCGACGGGGCTGAGGGTATGTACCAGTAGCTATGTGTTTGATCTCTCTCTCTCTCTCGTGTTCTTGACTTGGCACGATCTTGATGTACCGCGAGCTTTGCTATTATAGTTGGATCTTATGATGTTTCTCCCCCTCTATCTCCTTGTGACGAATTGAGTTTTCCCTTTGAAGTAATCTTATCGAATTGAGTCTTTAAGGATTTCAGAACACTTGATGTATGTCTTGCATGTGCTTATCTGTGGTGACAATGGGATATTCACGTGATCCACTTGCTGTATGTTTTGGTGATCAACATGCAAGTTCTGTGACCTGGTGAACTTATGCATAGGGGTTGGCACACGTTTTCGTCTTGACTCTCCGGTATAAACTTTGGAGCACTCTTTGAAGTTCTTTGTGTTGGTTGAATAGATGAATCTGAGATTGTGTGATGCATATAGTATAATCATACCCATGGATACTTGAGGTGATATTGGAGTATCTAGGTGACATTAGGGTTTTGGTTGATTTGTGTCTTAAGGTGTTATTTTACTGCGAACTCTAGGGCTGTTTGTGACACTTATAGTAATAGCCCAATGGATTGATCGGAAAGAATAACTATGAGGTGGTTTCGTACCCTACAATAATCTCTTCGTTTGTTCTCCACTATTAGTGACTTTGGAGTGATCCTTTGTTGCATGTTGAGGGATAGTTATATGATCTAATTATGTTATTATTGCTGGGAGAACTTTTAAAAGTGAAAGTATGAACCCTAGGCCTTTTTCCAAAGCATTGCAATACCATTTGTCCTCACTTTTATCATTAGTTACCTTGCTGTTTTCATATTTTCAGATTACAAAACCTATATATACCATCCATATTGCACTTGTATCACCATCTCTTCACCGAACTAGTGCACCTATATAATTTACCATTGTATTGGGTGTGTTGGGGACACAAGAGACTCTTTGCTATTCGCTTGTAGGGTTGTTTGAGAGAGGCCATCTTCATCCAACGCCTCCCACGGATTGATAAACCTTAGGTTATCCACTTGACAGAAATTTTCTACTGTCCTACAAACCTCTGCACTTGGAGGCCCAACAATGTCTACAAAAAGAAGGTTGTGTTGTAGACATCAAGCTCTTTTCTGGCGCCATTGCCGGGGAGGTTAGTGCTTGAAGGTATATTTTTAGATCTTGCAATCGAATCTTTTAGTTTATTTTTTATCACTAGTTTAGTTTATAAAATAAAACTACAAAAAATGGAATTGAGAGTGCCTCATATGCTTCATCTTTTTAATATGTTCCATGAAAATAAGGGTTCCTTTAATTGTGCCGAAATGTTAGAAGAAGAATGCAATAAAATGTTTGGCATACAATCTTTGAATGACGAGCATGATTGCAATGTTATTAGTATGAACTCTTTGAATATACGTAGTACTAATGATGATTGCAATAGTCATGATGAAAATGTCTCTTATAAGCATGTCAATTTTTGTGGAGTGCATAGAGTTCGCAAGTACACACCAAATAGGGAAGATAGATTTTGCAAGAGGCATAAGTATTTAGAAACTAAATGGTTCCAGGAGAGGCTAGATGCTTGTGCTGAAAATTTAAAATTTCTTTGCCATCCTTGAGAACTTTGCAATGAACGTGATCATTTAAATCTCCAATGCAAATTGTTTCATGATCATATCGTGTCCAAAAATTGTGATGACTTGATTTCCCTTGCGCATCATAATGAACTTAGCTTGCTTGTTGGTTATGAAGAAATGAAACGTATAAGTAAGGATATTCCAAAAAAATTCCTTGATAAAGTTCTTGATTTCGATCTAGAGGAAATATATATGTATTGTGCGGTGAATTGCATTGAAAATCCTTATATTGCCAATTACATAAAGACAAGAAAACAAATAGAAGATGAAGATAATACTAATGAATGGGAAGAGATTCCCCAATATCCTACTATTCTTTCTTATGATGAATGAGGTAACGAGGGGGAGCCTTCTATTCAACCAATGTCATTAATAAGGAGCTCCAAAAAGAGGATTAAACCCATACTTAATGTGAAGAAGAAAAAGAAAAGACGGAGAAGCAAAGGTAAAAAGGTATCCCTCCCAAATGATGTTGCTCCTATTACTCATTGTGATGATGATAATTGCTATACTATTGGTGCTATCCATACTATTAATGATGAGAGTGATTATGCTTATGATATGAAAATGCCCAAGCTTGTGGATGCTATGTTTAATGAATATGATATTTTTAGTCTCCCAAGTTTTGATGAGCAAATTTATTATGATGATAACAAGCCTACTATTTATGATGATTATATTGATGAAAGTGGGTTTGGAAGAGTGTCAACTTTAGGAAGTAATGATCCCACTATTTTGGAGGATGTTGAATCTTATTGTGATAATTATATAAGTGGATTTGGAGAGGTCATGACTTTATTTAGTAATGATTCCACTATCTTGGAAGAGGTTTCAATTGATTATGATGAGAACAACTGTCGGTGTCAAAACCGGCGGACCTCGGGTAGGGGGTCCTGAACTGTGCGTGTAGGTGGATGGTAACAAGAGATGGGGGACACGATGTTTTTACCCAGGTCGGGGCCCTCTCGATGGAGGTAAAACCCTACTCCTGCTTGATTGATCTTGATGATATGAGTATTACAAGAGTTGATCTACCACGAGATCGAAGAGGCTAAACCCTAGAAGCTAGCCTATGGTATGATTGTTGTTGCTGGTCCTACGGACTAAACCCTCTAGTTTATATAGACACGGGAGGGGGCTAGGGTTACACATAGTCGGTTACAAGGAAGGAGATCTATATATCCGTATTGCCAAGCTTACCTTCCACGCCAAGGAGAGTCCCATCCGGACATGGGACGAAGTCTTCAATCTTGTATCTTCATAGTCCAACAGTCCGGCCAAAGGATATAATACGGCTGTCCGGATACCCCCTAATCTAGGACTCCCTCAGTAGCCCCTGAACCAGGCTTCAATGACGATGAGTCTGGCGCGCAGATTGTCTTCGGCATTGCAAGGCGGGTTCCTCCTCCGAACACGAGGATCGTGTCCGGCTCTGCAAAACAAGTTCCACATACAACCGTAGAGAGAATAATATTTTCACAAATCTAATCTGCCAACGCATTCCATAGTGTGACATCACACCATAGCCAGGTCACCATTCGAATCGTTTTTCACAACCAACCTTATCGTGTTTCGCGAGGCGGTTTCCTTGGCACGTCTTGTCGAAGCAGAGATCGTGTCCCCTTATTATAGGATTCCCATCAATAAGGACGTGGGTAACCCAACCGCGCCATCAATTACGGTGCTTGGGGGATAAGCGAGTTTTACCAGGCTAGTGGGGGCGCATAGTTTTGTCCGCCCTTATAAAGGGATAAGGGTTCACCTTTTTCTACCCACGCCTTCTTCCTCCTTGCTCATCCATTCTCGTGCACTCGAGCTCTAGCGCCCAAGTCCACATCCTTCTCCTCAACCCTCTCCAAACATGTGTGGAGCGGGAGGCAAGTGGATGGTCCTCCGTTACGGAGGGAGACATCAAAAAGCTGCGCGGGGCCGGATACTTAGCCGCGGATATTGCGCACCGGCTGCCAACCACAGGGCAGATCGTCCCTACCCCAGAACCTTACGAAAGGGTGGTTTTCCTCACCCACTTCGTCCGCGGACTGGGGTTTCCCTTCCATCCATTTGTCCGCGGCCTTATGTTCTGTTACGGGCTAGACTTCCATGATCTAGCTCCGAATTTCATCCTCAACATCTCGGCATTCATCGTCGTCTGCGAGGCTTTCCTCCGCGTCCGGCCCCACTTCGGCCTGTGGCTGAAGACCTTCAATGTCAAATTGAAGGTAGTAGGCGTCCAACAAGCGGAATGCGGCGGAGCCATGGTGGGCAAAATGCCCAACGTTACATGGCTCGAGGGCTCCTACGTGGAGACCATAAAGGGGTGGCAATCGGGGTGGTTGTACATTACCGAGCCATGCGACACCAACTGGGTGGAGGCCCCCGAGTTTCGATCCGAAATCCCCATGCGGCTCACTTCCTGGAAGGAGAAGGGCCTGTCCCGGGGCTCATAGGTGGAGCTGGACGGACTCCAGAAGTGTATCCGGAACATCATAGGAAAGAAACTCAAGCTTGTCAACATAGTCCAGGTCATGCTCTTCTGCTGGATCCTCCCGTGTCAGCGACGGGCTTTCAACTTATGGGAGTTCGACCCGGCCCAGCACCAGACTCTATGCGAGCTCTTCGACTTGACGCATAAGGATGTCTGGAAGGTGCTGTTCAAGGGCGCCGACGTCCCCCCTCCCCTTACCGAGGACCACGGGCTAAGCGCGACGCGCCCTGCGAATCCGGTAAGTTTTGTACACCTCGTAGGGTATTTATTTTCCATAGTTTAACCATGTGCAGGGTCTGAGCTCCCATGCCTTTGACATGACTGGGTGGAGACATCGGAGCAGATTGACTGTCCGGCCCCTCTGCCCGAAGACCCTGCAGACGCTCTCCTGACAGAGATGCGGACTCCGGCTCCTTATGAGGTGCCGGAGAAGAAGATCAATAAGAAGGCCACGAGAACCGGAAAGAGTTCCCGGCGCCAGGTGGTATCAGACTCATCGTCTGATAACTCTGAGACGCACTCTGTCGGGGAAACTGATCCACGAACACCTATGGGGCCGGCGGACCGAGCCCCTTTCGGTTTGGCGGGGGGCGGAGATCGCACGAAGAGCAGATCGAGGCGAAGCACACGAGCAGTTTACCCAGCTTCGGAGCTCTCCGGAGAGATAACACTCCTACTGCTGCTTGTCTGGTTGTATTATGTTCTTGCTCGCGAGAGCTAAGTATTTTCTGGCTTATGAATGAATCGAACCGAACCCCCTCTACGTTGCGCATGGGCCTCCTTTTATACGCTAAAGGGGTCATCGACAGGTGGCAACGCAGAGAAGGGTACAAATGTAAAAAGTGAGGTGGTTGGTACAGTTACTTGTACAGTGCACCCTATCTAACCCTGACGGCAGGGGACAAGGGCATTAAATGCCCGTCTGAGTCGCCCAAACAGTGCAGAAAAGGACCGTTAGGGGCGCCACCGTTCGCCACGATGGCGATCTTGTCAGCTTCGCATGCCACTGCGCACCGCTGGCTGCACAGCCTCCCGCCACGTGCGCCTGGGGAGGCCCCCCAGAGCGACATGTTGGTGGATGTGCTGGAGCGTGGGCACAGAGTGCCCGCCTGCCGCGGCAAGTGCCTTGCCGCTGCTGTTATCTTGTCGGGTCCGGAAGCTTGTCGCTCACAGGGCCTCGGGGTACCTTGGTTGGTCTTCCCAGCAAGCTCCTCTTGTCGGGGCCTTGTTGCCTTGCCGGAGCGCGTGGCGCGTCGCTGCAAGTTCCTTAGAGTGCCTTGGTTGGCCTTCCCGGCAAGCTCCTCTTGCCGGAGCCTTATCTCCTGAGCTTAAATACTTTGTTCTTGAATGGCTCCAAGGGAACCACGGAGGATCTTGGCGTTTGCCCGGCAAGCCTTGCCGCGGGGTGCTGCAACTGCCCGTGCATAAGTTCGGGGTACTAGGGTAGCCCTATTCTAGTACACCGACAGGAGCCCCCGGGCCTGGGCCAAACACGGTGCCGAGCGCTGTTGGGCCAGGCCCAAGACAGGGCACGGGCACACACGGATTGGGCCACACCGAATCTCGCTCCGTATCCACCGCGCTCTCCCCTAACGGCATGCGTTGAATGCGGCATCGTGGGAGAGACCGTGGGTGGTTCTTTATTCGGAAGGGCGAAACGTCCGCCCCGTCCCTCTTTATAAGCAGAGGAAACAGGGGCAGTTCGTTCCCCCTCGCTGGTTGCTACTACTCCATCTTCACGAGTCTCCGCCGCTCCCCCCCCCCTTCTTCTCGAAGCCGAGAGAGCAGTGCTCCGCCCCCCATTGCCACCAGCATCACCAACGCCGTCGACCTCCCCCACCACCTCCGCCATGGCTCCGAAAGCCGACAAGGGAAAGGGTGTGAAGTCGGCCGAGGCGCAGTGGCTCGCGGCGCTGCGGAAGGAGCGGGCGATCTTCTCCCCCCAGCTCGGCATGAAGGAGCTGAGGGAGTACTTCTACCTCTTTTGGGCGACGGAGACGCGGGCGCATCCGCGCACGAGGGTACTCCCGGCCGCTACCTCGGAACTGGCTCCAAACGGGTACCCATTCTTCGCGCTGTTCTTCTATTGCGGGCTCTGCCCGCCCTTCTCGGAATTCTTCTGCGATATCATGAACGCCTACGGCTTCCGCCTCCTTGATTTCACCCCCAACGTCGTTCTGACCATGGCAGTTTTCGCACACTTGTGCGAAAACTTTGTCGGAGTCCACCCCAATGTTGCCCTTTTCCGCCACTTCTTCATACCTCGGGTAGAGAGAGGAGAGCCGCTTGCCGGAGGGATCGCCTGGATCTCGAGAGTCGGCAAGAAGGAGGCGTACTTGGAGGGTGAGCTCCGCAGCAAGTGGGAGGAGTGGAGAGCGGAGTGGTGCTGGATCGTCGAGGAGAATCCGCAGCCTTCACCGTTGTGCGCCAAGCTCCAATAGTGCGCGGCAATGACTAGAGCAATGTGGCCCTGGAAGACGAGAGGCTGAAGATCGCCATTACTAGGATCCTTCGCCTCAGGCTTGCCAGGCTCACTGTAGGTGATGTAGGCGCAGATTTCCTCCGCCGCCGCATCGCCCCCCTGCAGGAGAGGGGGAGGCCCACCTGGGATTTCAAGAACTCGGCGGACATCATGAGGCTGCAGCCGGGCCTCAACTACAACTTCATCGTCTTAGAGCTGGATGCAATGCTCCTGGAATTGCTCAAACGCGACCCCCAGCACCCATTCACGCTGCCGAGGGGCGTCGTTCCATTGTGCAACAATTCTTCGCTTGACCGGATCCGCGCTATGATGCCGTTGCGCGATTCACACAGAATCGTTCCAACTTGGCAAGAGCCTGCGGATGACGTCGTGCAAGCGTTCTTCGACAACTTGGAAGAAGTGCCGGTCCACGCTGACGAGCAGAAGAGCCTCACCCGTGACACCACCGACAAGGAGCTGTAGCGCATCGCCACTAGGGAGGAAGAGGTTGCGGCCGTAGCTGCCGCGGGCGCGTTCGGGTTCACTGTGGAGGAGGCGGAGGCGGCAGAGGCGGCAAACCTTGCCGAGTGCGCGGAGTTCATTGGCGAAGAAGAGCCTGCCGGCTCTGAAGCTGAGCCGAGCGAGGCCGGCGAGGAAGAGCCCGAGCCTTCAGAAAGCTTGCCGCAGGCGGAGCCCCCGGCTCCGCCAAGAAGGCGTCTTCGCAGGGGTGCGGACGTAGCGGGGCGGCAGCCGGGTCAATAGCCGCCGAGCCGTGTGACACACTCTACCGCGGCAAGTAATGTTGCCACGGGAGCGCCTCACGCAACAGCGGCAACTAGAGCGGGATCTTCCCGGGCCACCGCCACCACCCCTGCCAAGCGGGCAAGGGATCCTACTCCTCCGCCTCGCTGCACCAGAGGGGAGCCGGACTTCGATCTTTCCGCGCTCAGCTCCGACAAGGAGGAAGAAGAGTAAGCTTCTTTGGTGCTCTTGTAGTTTTTCAACCTTGCTGTTTTTATCTTGTATCTAACTTGCTTCAATCTGGACTCCTTTCTTTTCAGGACGCTGGACCAGAGAGCGGCGAAGAGGGCCAAGGCCGCGGTGATTGTCATCGAAGATGACCCCACCGTGTCAGCAGGGGGTGGGTCTGAGACCACCTTGACGGACCCGGCAACCACACCTCAAAGCAGCCCCCAGCGCAGCCCCCAGCGTAAGTTCATAGTTAGCTTTCCGCTGTTAGGCGCGCATGAGTGCTTTTTCCTTTGTTGATATCTTGCTTGTTGATTTGTGTAGGAGCAGAGCAGCCATATCAGGAGCGCCCGAAAGCTGGTCCCGAAGTGCCATCTGCCTCATCTACGCCGCCAAGGGAGGAGTTCCCGGTAAGGGAGCGCTCTCCGGCAAGGGGCAGCACCGTCGATCCTGCGGCGGCCAAGACCGCAACTGCAGATCTTGGCACAGGTAACTCACTTGTCCAAAAACTTTCCCTTGGGTTCTTCTTCTTCTGATTTTCTTCTCTTGGATTTTTGATTGATTTTTCTCCCTTCTTCGTTCTTCAGACCCATCTGCTGCTGAGCCAATGGAGACAGAGGGCGCCGGCGAGGAAGGCGCGCATGGCAGCACTGACGATGCCACTGCCAACGAAGAAGGGGCCGGTGCTGATGAGACCGCCGGCGATGAGGCCGCCAAGGCTGCCGCCGCAGAAGCCGGCGAGGGGTCGGGCAATCGCACTGACGACCCTGAGGCCGCAGGAGCGCCAGGCGCTGCGCCGACCGCCGATCCCTCTGCCGCTGCTGCGGGGCCGGGCTCCGAGGAGCCCCAGCCCGGCGCCTACTTGAAGGCCGGTGACGATATCTTCATCAAGCTACCCTGGGCGTCGAGCTCCAGGGCGCCGGTCGAGGGGGAAACTATCGATGGGGAGGTGCTCGCCTCTGCTGGACTGTCGTTGGTTGACGCTCCCAGGAGCAGCAGTGGCGAGCCTGAGGAGGAGCAGCTGCTGCGGAAGCTGCTGTCACTCTACCGTGCCCGGAAAGCGCTTGTCGCGAAGGCCGGAGTTGACATGGAGAAGCGCGCGGAGGAGCTCCGGGGCCACAATCAAGAAGCTCTCCGGTCCCTGGCACAGGAGCGGGAGCGACTCGACGAGGAGCGCACGGCCTTCCTTCTCGAGAAGGCCGAAGCTGAGGAGGAACAAAGGCTGGCCGCCGAGAAGCAGTCCGCGCGAGAAGGTGAATTGGTGCAGCGGAAGGCCAACCTCGACAGCTACGAGGAGGAGCTCGCCGAGCGCGAGCAAGCACTTGGCGGGGCGCTCAAGGAAGCAAAGGACGCTGCCGCGATCGCAGAGACCGCCAAGAAAGAGCTGGAGGAGAAGGTGGCACAGCTGGAGGCCAACATTGGGAAGAGCGGCGAGGAGCTTGCTGCGCTCAAGCGTGAGCGTGAGAAGGATGCTGCCGCCCACAATGAGCTGCAAGGTCTTCTCGCTGAGAGGGGCAAGGAGCTCAGCGCCGCCAAGGATTCCAATGCAGACCTGGAGCTGAAACTGGCCATGCTGACGCAGACGCTGGAGGCCACCAAGGAGCAGGAGAAGACCTTGTCGAAGAAGGTCAAGGCTGACACGGCGCTGCTGGAGAGCATCGCAGTTACCCAGAACTCATTCAGAGATACTGTGGAGCACTGGACCAAGGGTCTGGTGAATATTGCCGCAGTCATCAACGAGGAGCTGGCGCAGCTGGGGATGGAGGACTTTGGGTATCCCTCCGACGAGAATCTCCAACCCAGCGCCAAGCTCAGCCTATTCTTCAAGGGCGTGGCGACGGCACTCCAGCGGCTCCGGGAAAGGATCCCAAAGCAGCTGGCCGACGAGTCGCGCAAAATCTGCGCCGGGGTTCTCCAGAAGGTGCTGATGAAGGTGGCCTTCCGCAATCCAGGCCTCAGCTTCACCAACGTCCTCAGGTCCTTGCCGCCAGACGCCGATCGGGACGCACTCAAGGCCCTTGTCGCACCCATTGTGGACAAGGTGAGCGAGATCAAGAGGGTTGAGGGCGACCGCGTAGACTAGGCCGCCCATTTCTTCTTTTCCCTTGTCGCTGCTAATCATGTTATGAAAACAGTATGTTAGAGCTGTGACAAGTTATCTTGTAATATAACTTTATTTCTGTTATCAATTGCTATGTTATTTCCTCTACTAGATTCCTTACTTTGTATGTTTTTACCCTACGCTTCTAGGGAACTTGTCGGCGCAGGCACCCGAGCTGCGAGCGCTGAGTGCGGAACTTCAGCAGCCTGCTGGCGGCGCTGCTTCCGACAAGAAACCTTGTCGCGACTAGATGCAGCACACTTAAGTTGTTGAGCGGACTCGAAACAAAGTAAGGGCGCAACTAGCCACGAGTTGGTTCCTCCGTGCACAGGTTTTCCATACAAAGCAGGGTCGTTCGAGGAAGATAACTCAAAAATTTAAAAACTGATTGCTCAAACTTTGGCAACTTAGCTTTTCTGTCGTTTGCTTCCCGGCAAGGCAAAACTTTGCTTGAACGACGCCTGGTCCGTACCACAATCTTCTCCTTCCCCCCGGCAAACTTGTGTGCGAGGGAACCTTCTTTTCCTTTGTTGAAAAGAATAAAGAAGAGAAAATAATGATATGGAGCCCTTCAGCTCGTTATTGCTTACCGGATGTAGGTGCTGCACAAAGTGTCAGATAACGCATGCAAGAAAGAAACTAATGCATGAAATGGACAAGTTGTGCGGAGCACATGGGGTTTTGTTTATGCACGGGATCTGCGCCCGGCTTTGTACAAAGGATTACATGCAACAGCGGCAAGACTTGTACAAAAGGTGGTTGCCGGAACGGGTTCCGGCAACCGCGCCCTACGGGAAAAACTTACGAAGATGTTCTATGTTCCAGGAGTTGCTCACCGGAATGCCATCTTCGGTCTCAAGGCAGACAGCGCCGGGCCTTGTGACTCGTTTCACCCGATAAGGGCCTTCCCACTTCGGCGTCAACTTGTTGGAATTCTTGGCGGACTAAACGCGCCAAAGAACAAGGTCGCCTTCCTTGAAGCTTCTGGCCTTAACTTTGCGGCTATGGTAGCGGCGCAAAGCTTGCTGGTATCGAGCAGCTCATACAGCAGCCTGAAGACGATCTTCCTCATGGAGCAGCGCGTCGTCTTGTCGCAGCTGTTCTTGCTCAAGCTCATCATAAGCGAGCACTCGAGGTGATCCGTATACGAGTTCCGTGGGGAGAACTGCCTCCGCTCCATAGACTAGAGCGAAAGGCGTCTGGCCAGTGGCTCGATTTGGCGTTGTTCTGATCGACCAAAGAACCACCGGCAGCTCCTCGATCCAGTTTCTTCTGCACTTGCGCAGCCTGTCGAAAGTTCTTGTCTTGAGCCCGCGCAGCACTTCAGCATTTGCCCTCTCTGCTTGACCGTTGCTTCTTGGATGAGCAACAGAAGCGAAGCAGACCTTGGCGCCAAGGTCTTGGGCGTACTGCATGAAGGTGCGGCTCGTGAATTGCGTGCCGTTGTCGGTGATGATCCTGTTAGGGATCCCGAAACGGCAAACAATTGACCTGAAGAACTCGACTGCTGACTGTGCTGTCACCTTCCTCACTGGCTGCACCTCTGGCCACTTTGTGAACTTGTCGATTGCGATGTACAAGTACTCAAAGCCCCCGACAGCTCGTGGGAAAGGGCCGAGGATATCGAGCCCCCAGACTAAAAATGGCCAGGATAAAGGGATTGTCTGGAGAGCTTGAGCTGGCTGGTGTATCTGTTTGGAGTGTAACTGGCACGCTTCACACTTGGTTACTTGTGCAGTTGCATCCTAGAGGGTTGTCGGCCAAAAGAAACCTTGCCGGAAAGCTTTGCCGGCAAGTGCCCTTGCGCCAATGTGATGGCCACATATGCCTCCATGTATCTCTGCCAATAGCTTTTGTCCATCTTCCCGGCAAATACACTTCAATTTCACACCATTGAGTCTTCTTCTGTA
The DNA here is from genome assembly GCF_018294505.1 of Triticum aestivum. Classification (NCBI taxonomy): domain Eukaryota; kingdom Viridiplantae; phylum Streptophyta; class Magnoliopsida; order Poales; family Poaceae; genus Triticum; species Triticum aestivum. Next base: position 392,576,769 of record NC_057803.1, on the reverse strand, counting down.
CAGTATGCTATTGACAAACTGGTACATACTTGACTGTCGGGCTACTTTTTCTGCTTCTTCTTGCTCTTCGGGAAGTTCTCCTGTCTGAAGGAAATGGACAATCTGTTGTGCCCATGCTGGAGCTTGTGGCTCGACAACAAGGACTAAAGGCACATCTGCTGCTGCGGGAACATCCGCTTCTACGGCAAGGACTTGCGGCCCTGCCGGAGCTTGATGTTCCCCGGCAAGCATGCCGGAGCAAAACTTGTCGGGAGCGTCTGCTTCAACGGAACAAACCATAAGGCTTGCCGGAGCAGACTGCCCCTCAGCATTCTTGGTGTTGATCTTGGGGACTTTCTTGGTAGCGGCTTCGGGGAGCTCTGCCGGAAAGTAGTCACCAGAAACCAACTTCCTCTTCTTGCTTTGTCCAGTTGATGGTGTTACGGATGGTTGAGTCAACTTGAGCACAAAGATCCCTGGTTCCACAGGTAACTTTAGTGCGGCGCACTTTGACAGGCCATCAGCAATGTCATTCTGAGCTCTTGGGATATGCTCCATCTGTAGGCCGTCAAAGTGTTCTTCTAGTTTCCTCACTTCATCAACATATGCTTCCATCAATGGACTCTGGTAGTTCTTGTTCACTTGGCGGACGACAAGCTGTGAGTCACCCCTGACAATGAGCTTCTTGATTCCAAGGTCTGCTGCGATTCTGAGACCGGCAAGCAATCCTTCATACTCTGCAGTATTGTTGGTTGCTTGCTCCTTGGGAAAGTGCATCTGGACTACGTACTTGAGGTGCTCTTCGGTGGGTGCGACAAGCAGCACGCCCGCACCGGCGCCTTGCAGCGAGAAGGCACCATCAAAGTACATCAGCCACTCTTTGCTTGCCTCTTTGACGGGGATGCTCGTCTCTGGAATTTCTTCATCTGGTGTTGGCGTCCACTCTGCTATGAACTCTGCCAATGATCTGCTTTGGATAGTTGAAGTGCTCTCAAACTTGAGGCCAAAGATTGACAGTTCCAGCACCCACTCGACAATCCTGCCTGTCGCTTCTGGATTCTGCAGTATCCTTTTCAGCGGAAAGCAAGTGACGACTGTGATCTCATGTGCTTAGAAGTAATGGCGCAGCTTTCTCGAGGCCATGAGGAGGCCGAAAAGCAACTTCTGCACACCAGAGTACCTTGATCTAGCCCCCTGTAGAAGGGAACTGACAAAGTAAACTGGACGCTGCACCATTCTCTTCTGCATCTTATCATGCTCCTGCGCAGATCCATCTCTGTCGGGATCAGAGCTTGTCGGCGAAGCCCCCTGCTTGTCGCTAGATGCATCTGCCGTGGTTGCTGGCTCATCATCTGCCTCCCTCTCCGCCACTAACGCAGCACTAACCACTTGATTGGTTGCCGCTATATACAGCAGCAACTTCTCTTGCGGCTTAGGTGCGACAAGTGTTGGAGTGGAGGACAGGTATCTCTTCAAGTCCTGCAGCGCAGCCTCCGCCTCCGGAGTCCATTTCATTGGACCTGCCTTTTTCAAAATTTTGAAAAATCGCAGGGCGCGCTCAGCAGATCTAGAGATAAACCTGTTGAGAGCAGCCACGCAACCAGCAAGCCTTCGTACATCCTTGACGCGCTTTGGTGCTTCGATCTGCTCAATGGCCTTGATCTTGTCGGGATTGGCTTCAATTCCCCGCTGAGACACGAAGAACCCGAGAAGCTTGCCGGAAGGGACTCCAAACACGCACTTCTCGGGGTTAAGCTTGAGGTTGATCTTGCACAGATTTGCAAATGTCTCATCTAAATCTTGAATCAGGGTCGCCCTGTTCTTGCTTTTGACCACTATGTCATCCATGTAGGCTTCCACATTTCTGTGCATCTGCGGCTCAAAAGCGTGGTGGACTACCCTTGCGAATGTTGAACCAGCATTCTTCAAACCGAAAGGCATCCGTACGAAGAAGTACGTGCCACACGGGGTGATAAATGTGGTTTTCTCTTCATCCTCTTCTGCCATGAAGATCTGATGGTATCATGAGTATGCATCAAGAAATGAAAGCAAATCACATCCGGCTGTGGAGTCAACAATCTGGTCAATGCGCGGCAAGGGAAATGGGTCTTTGGGACAAGCTTTATTAACATCAGTGAAGTCAATACAAAGCCTCCATTTCCCGTTAGCCTTGTGCATGACAACAGGATTGGCCAACCATGTGGGATGGAGCACTCCTCTGACAAGGCCTGCTGCTTCCAACTTCTTGATTTCTTCTGCGATGAATTCTTGGCGCTCCACTGCCTGTTTCCTGACTTTCTGCTTGACGGGCCGCGCATGAGGGCAAACGGCAAGGTGGTGCTCAATTACTTTCCTGGGAACACCGGGGATATCCGACGGTTGCCACACAAACACGTCGACATTCGCCCGCAGGAAAGCAACGAGCGCGCTTTCCTATTTGGGGTCAAGAGTGGCGCTGATGGTGAAGGTACCACCAGTGCCGTCCTCCGTGGCGGGCACCCTCTTGGTCTCAGGTATCCCTTGGTTTCTTAAGCGGAAGGCCGTAGGTCGGTGGGGTCATCTTCATCCTTGTCGCGGCCGCGGGGAGGTCTATCTCCTTGCCGCTGCTTGGCCTTGCCGCGGCGTCCTCCTCGGCCGGGACGTTTCTTGCCGGATCCCCTAGCACCTTCCTGGGTCTTCTCCTTGTCGCGCCGCTCGTATTCAGCTTTCTGTTGCTCAACAAGATGCTCGACTTTCCTGCAACTCTGGAGATCATGGCCCTTGGTACGGTGGATCTTGCAATACTGCTTGTTGGTGCCGTCCTGCTTGTCGGCGACCGCCACCTTCGCGGCAACCTCCTTGCCGGAGTCACCAGCTTTGGCTTTGTTGGTGCCACCACCATTGCCGGACTGCTCAACAACTAGCACCTCTTTGCCTTTCCTCTTCCTGTTGTTCCGCCGCCGGTTTTTCCTTGCCGGGGCAGCATCTTCACTGTCAAATCCTCCCGCTCCTACATTCTCTCCGAGGAGTCTCCTCCCTTCCTCAGCACGTGCACACTTCTCGGCCAGTGCATATAACTCACTGACGTCCCTGATCTTGCACATCGCTATTTCCTCCCGCATCCTGTGGTTCCGCACGTTCTGATGGAACGCGCTGATCACTGCGGCAGGGTGGACGTCTGGGATGTTGTGCTGCACACTGCTGAATCTCTGAATGTACTTGCGAAGGGGCTCTCCTTCCTTCTGGGCGAGCAGATGAAGATCACTCTCCTGGCCATGAGGCTTGTGTCCTCCTGTGAAGGCGCCGACAAACTGATGGCACAGATCAGCCCAAGAGGATATGGAGTTGTTCGGCAAGTGCATGAGCCAGGATCTGACGTTGGGCTTGAGCACCAGCGGGAAGTAGTTGGCAAGGATCTTGTCATCCCGTCCCCCGGCAGCCTGCACCGCGATGGTGTAGATGCTGAGGAACTCTGACGGATGTGTCTTGCCGTCGTACTTCTCCGGTACGTCTGGCTTGAAGTTCTTCGTGCTGGGCCACTGGACTTGCCGCAGCTCACGAGTGAGCGTAGGGCAACCTACCGCGTACGGCAGATCGCCTGGTTCCCCTGGCGCATGCATGTCAACAGAGGGCCCAGCGCGCTTGTCGGATTGACGTCGCACTTCTCTTCGGCGCTCGATGCGAGTTCGAGCGTCTTCTTGTTGTCGATCATGAAGAACTTGGCGCTGATTGCGACGAGCTCGTGGATCCGACGATGCGGTGGAGTCGCTGTCGAGGTGGATCCGGCGAGTCGGTGATCTTGGCCTTCGGGGCGGTGATTGCATGGTAGTTGCACCTCCACCCGTTTCGTCGCCCCCGGCTCGCGCCCGGCAACCCTGCTGCGGCGGCGACATGCTCGGCCGCCGTGGAGTGTCGCCGTTGGCGTAGCCGATGAGACTCTGAATGGTGGCCCTCCATTCGTTGATCTTGTCCGATGTCGGAGGGTAATCTAGGAGTAGTTGAGCTCGCGCCAAAGCTTCTGCTGGAGTGGTGGGTGGCAGTGGCGGACGGCGCGAGGAGCGGGACGTACTCGGACTTCTAACTATGTTAGAAGGAGCAGTATCCCGTCCAGGCGACCGTGCCCCGCTCGTGCCAGCACGCTAGCGTGCATGCTGGTCTTGAGCGCCCCGAGATCCACCAGCTTGGTCTTGGCCTATCACGCGTATGGCACTACGAGTGCCATGACGCTGTTGATCTTGCGCCTCCTGAGAGTGGCGCGGAACATGTACAGTCGTCGAGGTTTGTGCAGCCTTGTCTTTGGACCTGGCAGCATCATATGCTTCCTCGTCGACGTCCATTCTTCCGCCGGCGTCCATTCCACCACCCGTTTGCTCCAACGGTGGCGGAAGTGACGTGGACGGAGCGGCTGCCGCCGAAGTCTTCTTCTTCGGTGGCATGTTGATGAAGGGAATGAAGATCTAGCTCGTGTGAACGCCGGATCAGGTTCACGCAATCTCGACGCCCCCTACCTGGCGCGCCAAAGATGTCGGGGAAACTGATCGACGAACACCTATGGGGCCGGCGGACCGAGCCCCTTTCGGTTCGGCGGGGGGCGGAGATTGCACGAAGAGCAGATCGAGGCGAAGCACACGAGCAGTTTACCCAGCTTTGGAGCTCTCCGGAGAGATAACACTCCTACTGCTGCTTGTCTGGTTGTATTATGTTCTTGCTCGCGAGAGCTAAGTGTTTTCTGGCTTACGAATGAATCGAACCGAACCCCCTCTACGTTGGGCATGGGCCTCCTTTTATATGCTAAAGGGGTCACCGACAGGTGGCAACGCAGAGAAGGGTACAAATGTAAAAAGTGAGGTGGTTGGTACAGTTACTTGTACAGTGCACCCTACCTAACCCTGACGGCAGGGGACAAGGGCATTAAATGCTCGCCCAAACAGTGCAGAAAAGGACCGTTAGGGGCACCACCGTTCGCCACGATGGCGATCTTGGCAGCTTCGCATGCCACTGTGCACCGCTGGCTGCACAGCCTCCCGCCACGCGCGCCTGGGGAGGCCCCCTAGAGCGACACGTTGGTGGATGCGCTGGAGCATGGGCACAGAGTGGCCGCCTGCCGCGGCAAATGCCTTGCCGCTGCTGTTATCTTGTCGGGTCCGGAAGCTTGTCGCTCACCGGGCCTCGGGGTACCTTGGTTGGTCTTCCCGGCAAGCTCCTCTTGCCGGGGCCTTGTTGCCTTGCCGGAGCGCATGGCGCATCGCTGCAAGTTCCTTGGAGTGCCTTGGTTGGCCTTCCCGGCAAGCTCCTCTTGCCGGAGCCTTGTCTCCTGAGCTTAAATACTTTGTTCTTGAATGGCTCCAAGGGAACCACGAAGGATCTTGGCGTTCGCCCGGCAAGCCTTGTCACGGGGTGCTGCAACTGCCCGTGCACAAGTTCGGGGTACTAGGGTACCCCTATTCTAGTACACCGACACACTCCTCCCATCAAAACGAGGAGAAGGAAGATGACGGTTCTACCCCTCCAGCCGGGGGAGATAGGAAAAGGAAGGCCATCCCAACCGGGGAGGCCGGAGGGTCTAAGAAGGGAAGGACTCTCCTTCCGGACTGTTCCACCACCGCCGCCGACAGCGAAGACGAGTGGTTAGTCAGGGCCAAGCCCCTGGCGAAGTCATAAGTATTCGGGTACCAAAGTAACTCATAGCATATGTTTATTGCACTGCTTCTCTTAACGTCGAATATGATCATGCAGTCCACCCCGAGCCCGCATCGACGTATCCTCGTCGGACGATTCCTTGGACTCGTCGAATATGAATAGCGAGTCACTTCCAACCGCCTCCTCTCCTCGCCCTACAGAAAATGTCGAGGTATTGTCTCAAGGGGCACCGAACCGAGGGCAGGTAGGACCTTCTGGACTCCAGGTGCAAAGGGAGAAAGACTCCCAATGGCTCCAAGTTCGGCCCTCAGCCGAACACCGCGCCGGAACCTCCAGTGGTTCCGGACTTCGGCAGGCGGCCCCCTGCCGCCCGTGCCGGTGACCTCGATCTATACAGAGGCACCGGACAACCTGCTGGGAGCGCTTCGCGGTGCTTCCATCGACGAAGAGCACCGCACTATTATGAGTGCAGTGATCAAGAAGGTTCAGTCCGCCAAGAGCGGACTGACTGAAGCCTGTGCCAGCCTTCTAACAGGCTTTGAGGTAAGTATTTAAAATATAGGAAAATATTACCGCATAGACAGTAGCCCCTGATGCTCTGTTTGGTGTTCACAAAGAAAAGACAAATAGAGGATCAAATAATATCTGCAGGAGTCTAATACAAGTATGTCTATATGCGTATGTAGGCTTCGCTGCTGACCTCTGCCGCACTGACTGCGGAGGTCGCCGCACTGAAGCAGAGCCTCGAGCGGTCCGAGAAAGAACTCGACCTTGCCAAGAGGTAGCTCGAGGAGAACAAAGGTAAGTAATACCTTGTCTATATATATATATAAGATGTGGTTAGCAAAATGATAGGATCGTCATGGATGTGCCAGGGGTCACGACCGAAGTGGCGACCCTGAAAAACAAAGCGGTCGAGGAGCACACCGAGCGGGAGAAACAAGAGGCACGTGTGGGCAAGGTGCAGCAAGAGATCCAGGCTCTCGTGAAGAAGCACGAGACATTGGAGCTTGACTCGAAGACGCAAGAGTCCGAGCTTGCCGCGGCCTTCAAGAGCACAAAGCATGCCAAGGCTGAAGCCCAAAAGGCCCTCCAGGAAATTGAGGCGATGAGGAAGATAGCGGCGGGTAAGGCATTCATTATGCAAAGCAAGCATGTGAAAGTAAATTACTTGTTACTTACCCGAATTCGGAGCTCTCCGGGAGCACTCGCAGATTTTCCCCGCAGCGTGTCGGATGCTGCAAACTACTACCAGGCCGAGGAGGGAAGCTCGACGGAGAAGTTGTTCTGGTCTTAGTATACTGGGACCGAACACCCGATGCCTGTGAGCGACCAGCTGAAGTAACTGTTCGAGCTTCACAAGGCGGCGAACAGGCCATGAGGGGCCTTATAGTCCGGATGTGGCCTGGCGACTCCCTTCCCAATAGCTACTTTGGCCTGGTGAGGTGGCTTATGGATGTGTGCCCACGGCTGGAAGTCATAAAGCGGCCCGTCTGCATCGAAGGTGCACGCCGGTCTTTTGCCCGTGCGAAGGTCCACTAGGCCAAGATGGACGCCGAGAAGCTGGTAAAGGAGGGGCCACCGCAGGGCAAGGAGGATCGCCACCCTGAAATGTATTATGAGGGTGTCCTGAAGGGTGCCTGTCTTGTGGCGGACAAGTGTGCGAAGGATGTAATTTTTGAATGAACTTGCTCGTGTGATCCTGTATTATGAAAAATTGTTCATGTGGACTATGCAACGCTTGTTTGAATTTAAAATATTACCTTATGTGCGGCTATTTATCAAATCTGAGAGATGGCCACTAGTCGGCTTCTGCCCCCATGCCACGAGTGCTGGGGTGTTTGGGATAAATCTGAGCAGTCTTTTTCCCATTGTAGGGTCCTTGGAGGGAGGTGCTCAGCACAACGAACAAGGCAATTGGACTATAATGCTTTATCACTCTCACTTAGCCATAGAAGTCTACAATTTTAAATTTTGGCGAAGCCCCTAGTATTCAGAAGGCCGAATTCAGGGTGCTATACACGCTTAAGCCGGACAAAGCCGACTCCTCGCCCTAAGCGGCATAAGTCTTTAGGGACCTGAGACCCCTGGAACAGCGACCAGCTCTCGCCTTATCATGACAATCAGTTTTAGCTTTCTCTACTGAGATGGTTGCCCAGATGAACCGGGGCACAATCGCAGTAGTTCTCCCAGTGCTACCTTAGCCGATATAGCAGAACGTAAGGGACCAAAACATGGGAGCCGGGCAAACCCAACTACTGACCGAAGACATGATTCGGAGCTGATGCATATAATGCTATAAGTTCGGGGTGCCGTACTGTCGAAAGTGTTCGGACTTCTCACGCCGTATTATGGGGTATGCTTAAGCCCCTGGCGTATTGGCCGTACCAGAGTGTACGGGTGCTGAATGTCATGAATAGAGAATAGAGAATGCGGTAATAGTCTAGTGCTATGCATTGTTTAAAAAAAGGTGTGTCGAAGCAAAATGATACAAGTAGTGCGATGAGCAAAAAGTAGGACTATTTGACATGTCCCCTCCAAGGGCAAGCTGAGGAATGGTATTTAAAGCAGGAATTTCACTCGTTATCAGAGACCACCTGGGAGTTCCATGGTGCGACGTAGCTTTCTGCTTCCTTGGTTGTTGTATCGTGTGTCCGGCAATCATACTGCTAGACGGGGTTTCTAGAGATTGAAGTCCTGAAAGAGAGAAAAAAATAACATAGCGGGAATCCCCTAGTGCGGTTGAGCCTCGTTTTGGGGCGTGCCGTAGTCGTGCCCCCCACCTATGCCCATGGTATTTTCAATGCGTAATTATGTACGCGTGGCATGGATTTCACCGTTTGGCTGGGACTGGGGTGGGGGCCGCATTGCTATGCGAGCTCGAAACATGCCAGGCGGTATTGTTGTAGATTACTCCGGGCGCGCTTGACGGTGTCCAGGTGTTTAATCACCAAACTGGTGGATTGCCTAAAGAGGCTGCTTTGTGCTTCTGCTGCGAGGGCCGCAGTGTGCTCCTCCATGAGGAGAGAGTGCTGTGTGTTTCCATTGACTGTGATGACCCCCCGAGGTCCTAGCATCTTGAGCTTGAGGTATGCATAATGCGGTATCACATTGAATTTCGCAAATGCGGTTCGCCCGAGCAGTGCATGATAGCCACTGCGGAACGGGACTAAATCGAAGATTAACTCCTCGCTTCGGAAGTTATCCGGGGATCCGAAGACCACTTCCAGTGTGACTGAGCCTGTGCAATGGGCCTCTACACATGGTATGACGCCTTTGAAGGTCATTTTTGTGGGTTTGATCCTTGAGGGGTCTATACCCATTTTGCGCATTGTGTCCTGGAAAGCAGGTTCAGACTGCTGCCGCCGTCCATAAGGACTCGAGTGAGGTGAAATCCGTTGATGATTGGGTCTAGGACCAGTGTGGTGAATCCGCCATGACGGATACTAGTGGGGTGGTCCCTGCGATCGAAGGTGATCGGACAGGAGGACCATGGGTTAAAATTTGGGGCGACTGGCTCCAACGCATATACGTCCCTTAGCGCACGCTTCCGCTCCCTCTTCGGGATGTGAGTTGTGTATATCATGTTCATCGTCCGCACTTGTGTGGGTACCTCTTCTGCCCTGCGGTGTTCGGCGGCTGGGGCTCCTCCTCCTCGTCGCTGTGTAACACGTTATCTTTGTTTTCGGCATTTAACTTGTCGGCCTGCTTGACCACCCAATATTCCCTGTTGGTGTGGTTGGCTGGCTTGTCGGGGGTGCCGTGTATTTGACACGAGCGACTTAGTATACAGTCGAAACTAGACGGGCCCGAAGTGCTTCTTTTGAATAGCTTTTTCCGCTGATCGCGTTTAGAGCCTCTGAATCCGGCATTGACTATCGTATCCTCGGTATTATCACTATTGATGCGGCGCTTGTGTTTGTTGCGACATGACCTGCCATTGCTATCCTTGGTATCCGAAGTACCATGGTTCTTTGATATGCTATTGCTTCGAGCCATCCAGATGTCCTCTCCCGCGCAAAAGCGGGTCATGAGTGTCGTGAGGGCTGCCATAGAGTTCGGCTTTTCCTGGCCAAGGTGACGGGCGAGCCACTCGTCGCGGATGTTGTGCTTAAAAGCTGCTAGGGCCTCTACATCCGAACAGTCTACGATTTGATTTTTCTTTGTCAGGAACCGCGTCCAGAATTGCCTGGCTGATTCGTCTGGCTGCTGAATTATGTGGCTCAAGTCATCGGCATCTCGTGGTTGCACATAAGTTCCCTGGAAGTTATCGAGGAATGCGGCTTCCAGATCTTCCCAACAGCCAATGGATTCTGCTGACAGGCTGTTGAGCCAATGCCGACCTGGTCCTTTGAGTTTGAGTGGGAGGTATTTGATGGCGTGAAGATCGTCACCGCGGGCCATGTGGATGTGTAGGAGGAATTCCTCGATCCATACTGCAGGATCTGTTGTACCGTCGTATGATTCGATATTTTAGGGTTTGAAACCCTTTGGGATTTGGTGATCCATTACTTCATCTGTGGAGCATAGGGGGTGTGCGGCGCCTCTGTACTGGGCTATATCGCGATGCAGCTCAAATCAGTCGTGTCAACTGTGTTCGGCCCGGTCGGATTTACTTTTACTGTATCCGGCGTGACAGTTATCGTCTCGCATAGTGGCGCGCCCTCGTGATCCGTAGATCGATCTTGCGTGTTTTGCTTTGTCCTTCAATACGTCTCACATGTCTAGCGTGTTTCCTCGTGCCTTGACATTTTTATTTGAGTGGCGTCGGGGTGCGGGCTAAGCTTTTGGCTAAAATGCCAATCTGTTGCGGCCACGAGGTGGCCGATCAGCCGCGTCATACGTTGGAGATCTAGGTTTTAATGCTTCCTCCTCCAGTCGGGGTAGCAACCTACGCTTTGGGTAACTCTTGGAGGGGCGTTCGAGTTCATATTCCTCGTCCGCAAGAACTTTAGTCCATCTGTCAGCTAGCAAATCTAGATCATCTTGAAGCTGTTGTTGCTTTTTCTTAAGGCTATTTGTCGTGGCTATAAGCCGTCGCTTGAAGCGCTTTTGCTCGATGTGATCCTCAGGCACAACAAATTCGTCATCGTCGAGGCTTGCCAAGTCTTCGGAGGGAGGCATGTAATTATCATCCTCCGCCTCTCCATATGCCGCTCTATCGGGAGGGCGGGCTTCTCCATCCTCCTGCTCTAAATCGTGGTGGAGGGGATTTTCATCATCTTCGGCACTGTCCGGAGTGCTATTATCTCATGTGCCGGTATCACCGCTTTTGCCTTGGCGAGTCTTAGAGCGGCGCCGCTGACATTGGCGCTTCGGTTGCTTCTTGGAGGGGTCATCCTCCGCTGTCTCGTCGCCATTGCCTTCTTTGGGTGTGTCCACTACATATATATCATATGATGAGGTGGCTGTCCAGTGCCTTGTGGGTAGTGGTTCTTGTTCGTCTCCTGCATCGTCGTCCATATCATCGATGTCTTCAAATTGTCGACAGTGGCTACTAAGTGGGTGGTGGGTGGGCAGCGAATTTCTTTGTCATCCGCATCCCAATCCTGCCGGACATAGTTTCGCCAGGACTCTCCTAACAAGGAGAGAGACCTTAATGAGTTCAATATGTCGCTGAAGGGCGAGTGCTGAAAGATATCCGCGGAGGTGAACTCCATGATCGGCGCCCAGTCGGATTAGATAGGCACGGGCGCAGGCGGTTCGGAGTCCGTGGCCGGGGAAGAATCCGGCAGTTTGGTGTCACGGCTCCCATGAAGGGTAAGGTCGATACTCGGCTCGATCACCGCTAAGAATGCGTCCTCCGTGGCGGGGTCTATCCACCCGTCCATGGATGGCGCAATTGGCTCCGAATTGAGGGTCGGAGCGGTTGCCGGTGCGGTCTCCTGAACACTGTCCGATGGTAGAGCTAAATCATGCTCATCATGACCGTGTGGCGCACTTGGCAGGGGCTCGAATCCGTCGAAGATCAAGTCTCCGCGGATGTCGGCCGTGTATTTTAAGCTTCCAAACATGACCTGGTGGCCAGGGCAGTAACTCTCGATCTACTCCAGATGGCCAAGCGAGTTGGCCCACAGTGCGAAGCCGCCGAATACGAAGATCTGTCCGGGGAGAAAGTTCTCACCCTAGACTGCATTGCTATCGATGATCGAAGGAGGCAACAAGCCTGACGATGACGACACAGAGGAACTCTCAATGAAAGCACCAATGTCGGTGTCAAAACCGGCGGATCTCGGGTAGGGGGTCCCGAACTGTGCGTCTAGGTGGATGGTAAGAGGAGACGGGGGACACGATGTTTTTACCCAGGTTCGGGCCCTCTCGATGGAGGTAAAACCCTACTCCTGCTTTATTGATCTTGATGATATGAGTATTACAAGAGTTGATCTACCACGAGATCGAAGAGGCTAAACCCAAGAAGCTAGCCTATTGTATGATTTTTGTTGTTGGTCCTATAGACTAAACCCTCCAGTTTATATAGACACCGGAGGGGGCTAGGGTTACACAGAGTCGGTTACAAGGAAGGAGATCTATATATCCATATTGCCAAGCTTGTCTTCCACGCCAAGGAGTGTCCCATCCGGACACGGGATGAAGTCTTCAATCTTTTATCTTCATAGTCCAACAGTCCGACCAAAGGATATAATCCGGCTATCAGGATACCCCTAATCCAGGACTCCCTCAACAACATTGCTACTTATGATGATTATTGTGACGATACTTATGTTATAAAAAGTAGTGGTGATTATATTTACAAAACTTGTCATGATTATGATTACCCTTTTTCTTAACATTGCACTTTTAATGTGGAAACAATTTATAGAATTTGAGTTTCTTATGATACTCCCACTATTCCGAATGAGAAGAATTTTGCTGATGTGGAGAGTAGTAAATTATCTATGCTTGTAGATCATGAAAAGAATGCTTTATGTGATGGTTATATTGTTGAATTTATTCATGATGCTACTGAAAATTATTATGAGGGAGGAATATATGCTTGTAGGAATTGCAATAATATCAAGTTTCCTCTCTATGTGTTAAAAGTTTTGAAGTTATGCTTGTTTTGTCTTCCTATGCTAGTTGATTCTTGTTCCCATACATTGTTTTCTCACAAAATCACTATGTGTACGAAGTGAGTTAGTCTTAAATGTGTTAGTAATATTCTTCATGATGCTCTCTTTATGTTTTAATTCTTATCTTTTATGTGAGCATCATTGAAATCGTCATGCCTAGTCTTAAAGGCATTAAACAAAAGTGCTTGTTGGGAGACAACAAAATATTTACCCCTACTGTTTTTGTGTGTCCACATGATTAAGCTACTGTAGTAATCATTTTTATAGCTTTTGTTTCAATAAAGTGCCAAGTAGAACCTTTGGGAAGACTTGGGTGAAAGTTAATGTGATCTTGCTATAAAAAACAGAAACTTTGCGCTCACGAGATTAGATGTCATTTTTTTACAGAAGAGTGCTTTTAAGTTGATTGTTTTTGCAGAAGATTAATGGAACAATTCCTCACGTCCACCAACTTATTTCAGAATTTGAGGAGTTACAGAAGTATTTGAGAGTTACAGATTACTACGGACTGTTCTGTTTTTGACAGATTCTGTTTTCTATGTGTTGTTCGCTTATTTTGATGAATCTATGAGTAGTATTGGAGGGTATGAACCATATTGAAGTTGGAATAAAATAGATATTACAACAATATAAATAAAGAATGAGTTCACAACAGTACCAAAAGTGGTGATTTTATTTCCTTATACTAACGGAGCTTACGAGTTTCTGTTGAGTTTTGTGTTGTGAAGTTTTCAAATTTTGATTAAATATTCGATGGACAATGGAATAAGGAGTGGCAAGGGCCTAAGCTTGGGAATGCCAAAGACACCCCAAGGTAATATTCAAGGATAACCAAGAGCCTAAGCTTGGGGATGCCCCGTAAGGCATCCCCTCTTTCGTCTTTGTTCATCGGTAACCTTACTTGGAGCTATATTTTTATTCACCACATGATATGTGTTTTTCTTGGAGCGTCATTTTATTTTGTTTTGTTTCGCTTGATGTTTGAAAAAAATAAAAGATCTGAAATTCTTAAATGTTAGAGAGTGTTCACATAGTTGCATAATTATTCGACTACTCATTGATATTCACTTATATCTTTCGGAGTAGTTTGTCATTTGCTCTAGTGCTTCACTTATATCTTTTTAGAGCACGACGGTGGTTTTGAATAAATGGATGAACTCTCATGCTTCACTTATATTATTTTTAGCATCTTAAATAGCATGGTAATTTTCTTAGATTATGAATTTAGTCCTAATATGATAGGCATCTAATAGGGATATAATAAAAACTTTCATATAAAGTGCATTGAATACTATGAGAAGTTTGATTCTCTATGATTATTTTGAGATATGATGATGGTGATATTAGAGTCATGCTAGTGGAGTAGTTGTGAATTCGAGAGATACTTGTGTTAAATTTTGTGATTCTCGTAGCATGCACGTATGGTGAACCGTTATGTGATGAAGTTGGAGCATGAAGTATTTATTGATTGTCTTCCTTATGAGTGGAGGTCAGGATCGCGCGATGATTAACTCCTACCAACCCTTCCCCTAGGAGCATGCGCGTAGTACTTTGTTTTGATGACTTGTAGATTTTTGCAATAAGTACATGAGTTCTTTATGACTAATGTTGAGTCCATGGATTATACACACTCTCACCCTTCCACCATTGCTAGGCTCTCTTGTGCCGTGCAACTTTTGCCGGTACCATACACCCACCATATACCTTCCTCAAGACAGCCACCATACCTACCTATTATGGCATTTCCATATCCATTCCGGTATATATTGCCATGCAACTTTCCACCATTCCGTTTATCCTGACACGCTTCATCATTGTCATATTGCTTTGCATGATCATGTAGTTGACATCGTATTTGTGGCAAAGCCACCTTTCATAATTCTTTCATACTTGTCACTCTTGAGTCATTGCACATCCCGGTACACCGCCGGAGGCATTCATATATAGTCATATTTTGTTCTATGTATTGAGTTGTAATTCTTGAGTTGTAAGTAAATAAAAGTGTGATGATCATCATTATTAGAGCATTGTACCAGTGAGGAAAGGATGATGGAGACTATGATTCCCCCAGAAGTCGGGTTGAGACTCTGGACGAAAAAAATAAAAAGAAGAGGCCAAAAAAAGAGAGGGCCCCCAAAAAAAGAGAAAACAAAAAAATGAGAGAAAAAGAGAGAAGGGGCAATGCTACTATCTTTTACCACACTTGTGCTTCAAAGTAGCACCATGATCTTCATGATAGAGAGTCTCCTGTTTTGTCACTTTCATATACTAATTGGAATTTTCATTATAGAACTTGGCTTGTATATTCCAATGATGGGCTTCCTCAAATGCCCTAGGTCTTCATGAGCAAGCAAGTTGGATGCACACCCACTTAGTTTCTTTTTGAGCTTTCATACACTTATAGCTCTGGCGCATTCGTTGCATGGCAATCCCTACTCACTCACGTTGATATCTATTGATGGGCATCTCCATAGCCCGTTGATACGCCTAGTTGATGTGAGACTATCTTCTCCTTTTTGTCTTCTCCACAACCACCATTTTATTCCACCTATAGTGCTATGTCCATGGCTCATGCTCATGCGTGAAGATTGAAAAAAATTGAGAACATCAAAAGTATGAAACAATTGCTTGGCTTGTCATCGGGGTTCTGCATGATTTAAATATTTTGTGTGATGAATATAGAGCATAGCCAGACTATATGATTTTGTAGGGATAACTTTCTTTGGCCATGTTATTTTGAGAAGACATGATTGCTTTGTTAGTATGCTTAAAGTATTATTGTTTTTATGTCAATATTAAAATTTTGTTTTGAATCTTACGGATCTGAATATTCTTGCCACAATAGAGAAGATTACATTTATAAATATGTTAGGTAGCAGTCCACATCAAAAAAATTATTTTTATCATTTACCTACTCGAGGACGAGCATGAATTAAGCTTGGGGATGCTGATACGTCTACAACGTATCTATAATTTTTAATGTATTCATGCCATATTTATAATATTTTTACATGATTTTGGTATGATTTGGTTAGAACTAACCAAGACTGACGCTGTTTTTAGCAGAACTACCATGGTGTTGTTTTTAGCAGAAATAAAAGTTCTATGTATGCCCTGAAAATCAACGGAGATTTTTTATCGAAAGTATAAAAAATGCTGGATCGAGGAGTTACCGAAGGGGAGTCCCGTGGGCCCCACGAGGGTGGAGGGAGCGCCCACCCCCTAGGGCGCGCCCCTGTGCCTCTTGGACTTCCAGTGGGGCCCCCTGACTTGTTCTCGACGCCAACCTCTCCTATAAATCCGCAAACCTCCAGAAAATAACCTAGATCGGGAGTTTCGTCATCGTAAGCCTCTGTAGCCACCAAAAACCAATTGAGACCCTGTTCCGGCACCCTGCCGGAGGGGGCAATCATCACCGGTGGCCATCCTCATCATCCTGGCACTCTCCACGACAAGGAGGGAGTAGTTCACCCTCGGGGCTGAGGGTATGTACCAGGGGCTATGTGTTTGATCTCTCTCTCTCTCTCGTGTTCTTGATATGGCACGATCTTGATGTACCGCGAGCTTTGCTATTATAGTTGGATCTTATGATGTTTCTCCCCCTCTATCTCCTTGTGATGAATTGATTTTTCCCTTTGACGTTATCTTATCGGATTGAGAATTTAAGGATTTTAGAACACTCCATGTATGTCTTGCATGTGCTTATTTGTGGTGACAATGGGATATTCACGAGATCCACTTGATGTATGTTTTGGTGATCAACTTGCGAGTTCTGTGACCTTGTGAACTTATGCATAGGGGTTTGCACACGTTTTCGTCTTGACTCTCCGGTAGAAACTTTGGGGAACTCTTTGAAGTTCTTTGTGGTTGTTGAAGAGATGAATCTGAGATTGTGTGATACATATCGTATAATCATACCCGCGGATACTTGAGGTGACATTAGGGTTTTGGTTGAATTGTGTCTTATGGTGTTATTTTACTACGGACTCTAGGGCTGTTTGTGACACTTATATGAATAGCCCAATGGATTGTTCGAAAAGAACAACTTTGAGGTTGTTTCATACCCTACAATAATCTCTTCATTTGTGCTCCGCTATTAGTGACTTTAGAGTGACTCTTTGTTAAATGCTGAGGGATATTTATATGATCTAATTATGTTATTATTGTTGAGATAACAAGCACTAGTAAAAGTATGAACCCTAGGCCTTTTTTCAAAGCACTGCAATATCGTTTGTGCTCACTTTTATCATTAGTTACCTTGTTGTTTTCATATTTTCATATTACAAAACCTATATATAGCATCCATATTGCACTTGTATCACCATCTCTTCACCGAACTAGTGCACCTATACAATTTACCATTGTATTGGGTGTGTTGGGGACACAAGAGACTCTTTGCTATTCACTTGCAGGGTTGTTTGAGAGAGGCCATCTTCATCCAACGCCTCCCACGGATTGATAAACCTTAGGTTATCCACTTGACAGAAATTTTCTACTGTCCTACAAACCTCTGCACTTGGAGGCCCAACAATGTCTACAAAAAGAAGGTTGTGTAGTAGACATCAAGCTCTTTTCTGGCGCCGTTGCCGGGGAGGTTAGTGGTTGAATGTATATTTTTAGATCTTGCAATCGAATCTTTTAGTTTCTTTTTTTATCACTAGTTTAGGTTATAAAATAAAACTACAAAAAATGGAATTGAGGGTGCCTCATATGCTTCATCTTTTTAATATGTTCCATGAAAATAAGGGTTCCTTTAATTGTGCCAAAATGTTAGAAGAAGAATGCAATAAAATGTTTGTCATACAATCTTTGAATGATGAGCATGATTGCAATGTTATTAGTATGAACTCTTTGAATATACGTAGTACTAAAGATGATTGAAGTAGTCATGATGAAAATGTCTCTTATAAGCATGTCAATTTTTGTGGAGTGCATAGAGTTCGCAAGTACACACCAAATAGGGAAGATAGATTTTGCAAGAGGCAAAAGTATTTAGAAACTAAATGGTTCCAAGAGAGGCTAGATGCTTGTGCTTAAAATTTAAAATTTCTTTTCCATCCTTGAGAACTTTGCAATGAACGTGATCATTTAAATCTCCAATGCAAATTGTTTCATGATCATATCGTGTCCAAAAATTGTGATGACTTGATTTCCCTTGCGCATCATAATGAATTTAGCTTGCTTGCGAGTTATGAAGAAATGAAACGTATAACTAAGGATATTCCAAAAAAATTCCTTGATAAAGTTCTTGATTTCGATCTAGAGGAAATTTATATGTATTGTGCGGTGAACTGCATTGAAAATCCTTATATTGCCAATTACATAAAGACAAGAAAAAAAATAGAAGATGAAGATAATACTAATGAAAGGGAAGCGATTTCCCAATATCCTCCTATTCTTTATTATGATGAATGAGGTAACGAGGGGGAGCCTTCTATTCAACCAATCTCATTAATAAGGAGCTCCAAAAAGAGGATTAAACCCATACTTAATGTGAAGAAGAAAAAGAAAAGACAGAGAAGCAAAGGTAAAAAGGTATCCCTCCCAAATGATGTTGCTCCTATTACTCATTGTGATGATGATAATTGCTATACTATTGGTGCTATCCATGCTATTAATGATGAGAGTGATTATGCTTATGATATGAAAATGCCCAAGCTTGGGGATGCTATGTTTAATGAATATGATATTTTTAGTCTCCCAAGTTTTGATGAGCAAATTTATTATGATGATAACAAGCCTACTATTTATGATGATAATATTGATGAAAGTGGGTTTGGAAGAGTGTCAACTTTAGGAAGTAATGATCCCACTATTTTGGAGGATGCTGAATCTTATTGTTATAATTATAAAAGTGGATTTGGAGAGGTCATGACTTTATTTAGTAATGATTCCACTATCTTGGAAGAGGTTACAATTGATTATGATGAGAACAACTGGCGGTGTCAAAACCAGCGGATCTCGGGTAGGGGGTCCCGAACTGTGCGTGTAGGGGGATGGTAACAAGAGATGGGGGACATGATGTTTTTACCAAGGTCGGGGCCCTCTCGATGGAGGTAAAACCCTACTCCTGCTTGATTGATCTTGATGATATGAGTATTAGAAGAGTTGATCTACCACGAGATTGAAGAGGCTAAACCCTAGAAGCTAGCCTATGGTATGATTGTTGTTGTTGGTCCTACGGACTAAACCCTCCGGTTTATATAGACACGGGAGGGGGCTAGGGTTACACATAGTCGGTTACAAGGAAGGAGATCTATATATCCGTATTGCCAAGCTTGCCTTCCACGCCAAGGAGAGTCCCATCCGGACACGGGACAAAGTCTTCAATCTTGTATCTTCATAGTCCAACAGTCCGGCCAAAGGATATAATCCGGCTGTCCGGATACCCCCAAATCCAGGACTCCCTCAGTAGCCCTTGAACCAGGCTTCAATGACGATGAGTCCGGCGCGTAGATTGTCTTGGCCATTGCAAGGCGGGATCCTCCTCTGAATACTTCATACAAGATTTTGAACACGAGGATCGTGTCCGGCTTTGCAAAACAAGTTCCACATACAACCGCAGAGAGAATAATATTTTCACAAATCTAATCTGCCAACGCATTCCGTAGTGTGACATCACACCACAGCCAGGTCACCATTCGAATCGTTTTACACAACCAACCTTAGCGTGTTTCGCAAGGCGGTTTCTTTGGCACATCTTGTCGAAGCAGAGATCGTGTCCCCTTATTATAGGATTCCCATCAATAAGGACGTGGGTAACCCAACCAC
The DNA here is from genome assembly GCF_018294505.1 of Triticum aestivum. Classification (NCBI taxonomy): domain Eukaryota; kingdom Viridiplantae; phylum Streptophyta; class Magnoliopsida; order Poales; family Poaceae; genus Triticum; species Triticum aestivum. Next base: position 392,557,330 of record NC_057803.1, on the reverse strand, counting down.
GCCATCAATTACGGCGCTTGGTGGATAAGCGAGTTTTACCAGGCTAGTGGGGGCGCATAGTTTTGTCTGCCCTTATAAAGGGATAAGGGTTCACCTTTTTCTGCCCACGCCTTCTTCCTCCTTGCTAATCCATTCTCGCACACTCGAGCTCTAGTACCCAAGTCCAAATCCTTCTCCTCAACCCTCTCCAAACATGTCTGGAGCGGGAGGCAAGTGGATGGTCTCCTCCATTACGGTGGGAGACATCAAAAAGCTGCGTGGGGCCGGATACTTAGCCGCAGATATTGCGCATCGGCTGCCAACCACAGGGCAGATCATCCCTACCCCGTAACCTTACGAAAGGGTGGTTTTCCTAACCCACTTCGTCCGCGGACTGGGGTTTCCCTTGCATCCATTTGTCAGCGGCCTTATGTTCTATTACGGGCTGGGCTTCCATGATCTAGCTTCGAATTTCATCCTCAACATCTCGGTGTTCATCGTCGTGTGCGAGGCTTTCCTCCGTGTCCGGCCCCACTTCGGCCTGTGGCTGAAGACCTTCAATGTCAAACTGAAGGTAGTAGGCGACCAACAAGCGGAATGCGACGGAGCCATGGGTTGCAAAATTCCCAATGTTACATGGCTCGAGGGCTCCTACGTGGAGACCGTAAAGGGGTGGCAATCGGGGTGGTTCTACATTACCGAGCCACGTGACACCAACTGGGTGGGGGCCCTCGAGTTTCGATCCGAAATCCCCACGCAGCTCACTTCCTGGAAGGAGAAGGGCCTGTCCCGGGGCTCATCGATGGAGGTGGATGGACTCCAGAAGTGTATCCAGAACATCATAGGAAAGAAACTCAAGCTTGTCAACATAGTCCAGGTCATGCTCTTCCGCTGGATCCTCCCGTGTCAACGACGGGCTTTCAACTTATGGGAGTTCGACCCGGCCCAGCACCAGACTCTACGCGAGCTCTTCGACACGACGCATAAGGACGTCTGGAAGGTGCTGTTCAAGGGCGCTGAGGTCCCCCCTCCCCTTACCAAGGACCGCGGGCTAAGCGCGACGCGCCCTGCGAATCCGGTATGTTCTATACACTTCGTACGGTATTTATTTTCCATAGTTTAACCATGTGTAGGGTCTGAGCTCCCATGCCTTTGACATCGGAGCAGATTGACTATCCGGCCCCTCTGCCCAAAGACCCTGCAGACGCTCTCCTGACGGAGATGCGGACTCCGGCTCCTTATGAGGTGCCGGAGAAGAAGATCAATAAGAAGGCCACTAGAACCGGAAAGAGTTCCCGGCGCCAGGTGGTATCGGACTCATCGTCCGATAACTCCGAGACGCACACCTCCCATGAAAACGAGGAGGAGGAAGATGACGGTTCTCCCCCTCCAGCCGGGGGAGCTAGGAAAAGGAAGGCCACCCCAACCGGGGAGGCCGGAGGGTCCAAGAAGGGAAGGACTCTCCTTCCGGACTGTTCCACCACTGCCGCCGACAGCGAAGACGAGTGGTTAGTCAGGGCCAAGCCCCTAGCGAAGTCATAAGTATTCGGGTACCAGAGTAACTCATAGCATACGTTTATTGCACTGCTTCTCCTAACGTCGAATATGATCATGCAGTCCGCCCCGAGCCCACATCGACGTATCCTCGTCGGACGGTTCCTTGGACTCGTCGGATATGAATAGCGAGTCACTTCCAACCGCCTCCTCTCCTCGCCCTACAGACAATGTCGAGGTATTGTCTCAAGGGGCACCGAACCGAGGGCAGGTAGTCCTGAAGGCGCCCCAAGTTCGGCCCTCAGCCGAACACCGCGCCGGAACCTCCACTGGTTCCGGACTCCGGCAGGCGGCCCCCTGCCAAGAAGGGCAAGCCGCCCGTGCCGGTGACCTTTGTCTATACAGAGGCACCGGACAACCTGCTGGGAGCGCTTCGCGGTGCTTCCATCGACGAAGAGCACCGCACTATTATGAGTGCAGTGATCAAGAAGGTTCAGTCCGCCAAGAGTGGACTGACTGAAGCCTGTGCCAGCCTTCTAACAGGCTTTGAGGTAAGTATTTAAAATATAGGAAAATATTACCGCATAGACAGTAGCCCATGATGCTCTGTTTGGTGTTCACAAAGAAAAGACAAATAGAGGATCAAATAATATCTGCAAGAGTCTAATACAAGTATGTCTATATGCGTATGCAGGCTTCGCTGCTGACCTCTGCCACACTAACTGCGAAGGTCGCCGCACTGAAGCAGAACCTCGAGCGGTCCGAGAAAGAACTCGACCTTGCCAAGAGGCAGCTCTAGGAGAACAAACGTAAGTAATACCTTGTCTCTTTCTATATATATATAAGATGTGGTTAGCAAAATGATAGGATCGTCATGGATGTGCCAGGGGCCACGACCGAAGTGGCGACCCTGAAGCGAGCGATGTCCAACGCCGAAAACAAAGCGGCCGAGGAGCACACCGAGCGGGAGAAACAAGAGGCACGGGTGAGCGAGGTGCAGCAAGAGATCCAGGCTCTCGTGAAGAAGCACGAGACTTTGGAGCTTGACTCGAAGACGCGAGAGTCCGAGCTTGCCGCGGCCCTCGAGAGCACAAAGCATGCCAAGGCTGAAGCCCAAAAGGCCCTCCAGGAAATTGAGGCGATGAGGAAGATAGCGGCGGGTAAGGCATTCATTATGCAAAGCAAGCATGTGAAAGTAAATTACTTCTTACTTACCCGAGTCCGGAGCTCTCCAGGAGCACTCCAGATTTTCCCCACAGCGTGTCAGATGCCGCAAAGTACTACCAGGCCAAGGAGGGAAGCTCGACGGAGAAGTTGTTCTGGTCTCAGTATACTGGGACTGAACACCCGATGCCTGTGAGCGACCAGCTGAAGCAACTGTTCGAGCTTCACAAGGTGGCCGAACAGGCCATGAGGGGCCTTATAGTCCGGATGTGGCCTGGCGACTCCCTTCCCAATAGCTACTTTGGCCTGGTGAGGTGGCTTATGGATGTGTGCCCACGGATGGAAGTCATAAAGCGGCCCGTCTGCATCGAAGGTGCACGCCGATCTTTTGCCCGTGCGAAGGTCCACTAGGCCAAGATGGACGCCGAGAAGCTGGTAAAGGAGGGGCCACCGCAGGGCAAGGAGGATCGCCACCCTGAAATGTATTATGAGGGTGTCCTGAAGGGTGCCCATCTTGTGGAGGACGAGTGTGCGAAGGATGTAATTTTTGAATGAACTTGCTCGTGTGATCCTGTATTATGAAAAATTGTTCATGTGGACTATGCAACGCTTGTTTGAATTTAAAATATTACCTTATGTGCAGCTATTTATCAAATCTGAGAGATGGCCACTAGTCGGCTTCTGCCCCCATGCCACGAGTGCTGGGGTGTTTGGGATAAATCTGAGCAGTCTTTTTCCCATTGTTGGGTCCTTGGAGGGAGGTGCTCAGCACAACGAACAAGGCAATTGGACTATAATGCTTTATCACTCTCACTTAGCCATAGAAGTCTACAATTTTAAATTTTGGCGAAGCCCCTAGTATTCGGAAGGCCGAATTCAGGGTGCTATACACGCTTAAGCCGGACAAAGCCGACTCCTCGCCCTAACCGGCATAAGTCTTTAGGGACTCGAGACCTCTCGAACAGCGACCAGCTCTCGCCTTATCATGACAGTCTGTTTTAGCTTTCTCTACTGAGGTGCTTGCCTAGATAAACCGGGGCACAATCGCAGTAGTTCTCCCAGTGCTACCTTAGCCGATATAGCGGAACGTAAGGTACCAAGACATGGGAGCCGGGCAAACCCAACTATTGACCGAAGACATGATTCGGAACTGATGCATATAATGCTATAAGTTCGGGGTGCCATACTGTCGAAAGTGTTCGGACTTCTCACGCCGTATTATGGGGTATGCTTAAGCCCCTGGCGTATTGGCCATACCAGAGTGTACGGGTGCTGAATGTCATGAATGAACATATATATAAAAAAGAATAGAGAATGTCGTAATAGTCTAGTGCTATGCATTGTTTAAAAAAAGGTGTGTCGAAGCAAAATGATACAAATAGTGCGATGAGCAAAAAGTAGGACTATTTGACATGTCCCCTCCAAGGGCAAGCTGAGGAATGGTATTTAAATCCGGTATTTCACTCGTTATCAGAGACCACCTGGGAGTTCCATGGTGCGACGTAGCTTTCTGCCTCCTTGGTTGTTGTATCGTGTGTCCGGCAATCGTACTGCTAGACGGGGTTTCCAGAGAGTGAAGTCCTAAAAGAGAGAAAAAATAACATAGCGGGAAGCCCCTAGTGCGGTTGAGCCTCGTTTTGGGGCGTGCCGTAGTCGTGCCCCCCACCTATGCCCATGGTATTTTCAATGCGTAATTATGTACGCATGGCACGGATTTCACCGTTTGGCTGGGACTAGGGTGGGGGCCGCATTGCTATGCGATCTCAAAACGTGCCAGGCGGTATTGTTGTAGATTACTCCGGGCGCGCTTGACGGTGTCTGGGTGTTTAATCACCGAACTGGTGGATTGCCTGAAGAGGCTGCTTTGTGCTTCTGCTGCGAGGGTCGCAGTGTGCTCCTCCATGCGGAGAGAGTGCTCTGTGTTTCCATTGACTGTGATGACCCCCCAAGGTCCTGGCATCTTGATCTTGAGGTATGCATAATGCGGTATCGCATTGAGTCTCGCAAATGCGGTTCGCCCGAGCAGTGCATGATAGCCACTGCGGAACGGGACTAAATCGAAGATTAACTCCTCGCTTCAGAAGTTATCCGGGGATCCGAAGACCACTTCCAGTGTGACTGAGCCTGTGCAATGGGCCTCTACACATGGTATGACGCCTTTGAAGGTCGTTTTTGTGGGTTTGATCCTTGAGGGGTCTATACCCATTTTGCGCACTATGTCCTGATAAAGCAGGTTCAGGCTGCTGCCACCGTCCATAAGGACTCGAGTGAGGTGAAATTCGTCGATGATTTGGTCTAGGGCAAGTGCGGCGAATCCGCCATGACAGATACTAGTGGGGTGGTCCCTTTGATTGAAGGTGATCGGACAGGAGGACCATGGGTTGAACTTTGGGGCGACTGGCTCCAACGCATATACGTCCCTTAGCGCACGCTTCCGCTCCCTCTTCAGGATGTAAGTTGCGTATATCATGTTCATCGTCCGCACTTGTGGGGGGAACCTCTTCTGCCCTCCGGTGTTCAGCGGCCGGGGCTCCTCCTCGTCGTCGCTGTGTAACCCGTTATCTTTGTTTTCGGCATTTAACTTGCCGGCCTGCTTGACCACCCAACCTTCCCTGTTGGTGTGGTTGGTTGGCTTGTCGGGGGTGCCGTGTATTTGACACGAGCGATTGAGTATACGGTCGAAACTGGACGGGACCGAAGTGCTTCTTTTGAATGGCTTTTTCCGCTGACCGCGTTTAGAGCCTCTGAATCCGGCATTGACTGTCGTATCCTCGGTATTGTCGCTGTTGATGCGGCACTTGCATTTGTTGCGACGTGACCTGCCATTGCTATCCTTGGTATCCGAAGTACCATGGTTCTTTGATATGTTATTGCTTCGAGCCAGCCAGCTGTCCTCTCCCGCGCAAAAGCGGGTCATGAGTGTCGTGAGGGCTGCCATAGATTTCGGCTTCTCCTGGCCAAGGTGCCGGGCGAGCCACTCGTCGTGGATGTTGTGCTTCAAAGCTGCTAGGGCCTCTACATCCAGACAGTCTAAAATTTTATTTTTCATTGTCAGGAACCGCGTCCAGAATTGCCTGGCCGATTCCTGTAGCTGCTGAATTATGTGGCTCAAGTCATCGGCATCTGGTGGTCGCACATAAGTTCCCTGGAAGTTATCAAGGAATGCGGCTTCGAGATCTTCCCAACAGCCAATGGATTCTGATGGCAGGCTATTGAGCCAATGCCGATGTGGTCCTTTGAATTTGAGTGGGAGGTATTTGATGGCGTGTAGATCGTCACCGCGGGCCATGTGGATGTGCAGGAGGAAGTCCTCAATCCATACTGCAGGATCTGTTGTACCGTCGTATGATTCGATATTTTCGGTTTTGAAACCCTTTGGGATTTGATGATCCATTACTTCGTCTGTCAAGCATAGGGGGTGTGCGGCGCCTCTGTACTGGGCTATATCGCGACGCAGCTCAAATGAGTCTTGTCCGCTGTGTTCGGCCCGGTCGGATTTACTTTTACTATATCCGGCGTGATAGTTATCGTCTCGCATAGTGGCGCGCTCTCGTGATCTGTAGATCGATCTTGCGTGTTTTGCTTTGTCCTCCAATACGTCTCACATGTCTAGCGTGTTTCCTCGTGCCTTGACATTTTTATTTGAGTGGCGTCGGGGTGCGGGCTAAGCTTTTGGCTGAAATGCCTCTCTGTTGCGGCCACGAGGTGGCCGATCAGCCCTGTCATACGCTGGAGATGTAGGTTTTAATGCTTCCTCCTCCAGTCGGGGTAGCAACCTACGCTTTGGGTAACTCTTGGAGGGGCGTTCGAGTTCATATTCCTCGGCCGCAAGGACTTCAGTCCATCTGTCAGCTAGCAAATCTTGATCATCTCGAAGCTGTTGTTGCTTTTTCTTAAGGCTATTTGTCGTGGCTATAAGCCGGCGCTTGAAGCGCTTTTGCTCGATGTGATTCTCAGGCACGACAAATTCGTCATCGTCGAGGCTTGCCTCGTCTTCGGAGGGAGGCATGTAATTATCATCCTCCGCCTCTCCATCTGCCGCTCTCTCGGGAGGGCGGGCTTCTCCATCCTCCTGCTCTAAATCGTGCTGGAGGGGATTGTCGTCATCTTCAGCACTGTCCAGAGTGCTATTATCTCCTGTGCCGGTATCACCGCTTTTGCCTTGGCGAGACTTAGAGCGGCGCCGCTGACGTCGGCGCTTCGGTTGCTTCTTGGAGGGGTCATCCTCCGTTGTCCCGTCGCCATTGCCTTCTTTGGGTGTGTCCACTATATATATATATATATCATATGATGAGGTGGCTGTCCAGTGCCCTGTGGGCAGTGGTTCTTGTTTGTCTCCTCCATCATCGTCCATACCATCGATGTCTTCAGAGTCGAAGTCGAGCATGTCGGTCAAATTGTCGACAGTGGCTAGTAAGTGGGTGGTGGGTGGGCGGCGAATTTCTTCATCATCCGCATCCCAATCCTGTCGGACATAGTTCGGCCAGGACTCTCCAGACAAGGAGAGACATCTTAATGAGTTCAGTATGTCGCCGAAGGGCGAGTGCTGAAAGATATCCGCGGAGGTGAACTCCATGATCGGCGCTCAGTCGGGTTAGATAGGCACGGGCGCAGGCGGTTCGGAGTCCGTGGCCGGGGAAGAATCCGGCAGTTTGGCGTCACGGTTCTCGTGAAGGGTAAAGTCGATACTCGGCTCGATCGCCGCTGAGAATACGTCCTCCGTGGCGGGGTCTATCCACCCATCCATGGATGGCGCAATTGGCTCTGAATTGAGGGTCGGAGCGGTTGCCGGTGCGGTCTGCTGAACACTGTCCGATGGTAGAGCTAAATCATGTTCATCATGACCGTGCGGCGCACTCGGCAGGGGCTCGAATGCATCGAAGATCAAGTCTCCGCGGATGTCGGTCGTGTATTTTAAGATTCCAAACATGACCTGGTGGCCAGGCCAGTAACTCTCGATCTACTCCAGATGGCCAAGCGAGTTGGCCCGCAGTGCGAAGCCGCCGAATACGAAGATCTGTCCGGGAAGAAAGTTCTCACCCTGGAATGCATTGCTATCGATGATCGAAGGAGGCATCAAGCCTGGCGATGACAACACAGAGGAACTCTCACTGAAAGCACCAATGTCGGTGTCAAAACCGGCGGATCTCGGGTAGGGGGTCCCGAACTGTGCGTCTAGGTGGATGGTAACAGGAGACGGGGGACACGATGTTTTTACCCAGGTTCGGGCCCTCTCGATGGAGGTAAAACCCTACTCCTGCTTTATTGATCTTGATGATATGAGTATTACAAGAGTTGATCTACCACGAGATCGAAGAGGCTAAACCCAAGAAGCTAGCCTATGGTATGATTTTTGTTGTTGGTCCTACAGACTAAACCCTCCAGTTTATATAGACACCAGAGGGGGCTAGGGTTACACAGAGTCGGTTACAAGGAAGGAGATCTATATATCCATATTGCCAATCTTGTCTTCCACACCAAGGAGTGTCCCATCCGGACACGGGATGAAGTCTTCAATCTTTTATCTGCACAGTCCAACAGTCCGGCTAAAGGATATAATCCGGCTACCCGGATACCCCTAATCCAGGACTCCCTCAATAACGTTGCTACTTATGATGATTATTGTGACGATACTTATGTTATAAAAAGTAGTGATGATTATATTTACAAAACTTGTCATGATTATGATTACCCTTTTTCTTAACATTACACTTTTAATGTGGAAACAATTTATAGAATTCGAGTTTCTTATGATACTCCCACTATTCCGAATGAGAAGAATTTTGCTTATGTGAAGAGTAGTAAATTTTCTATGCTTGTAGATCATGAAAAGAATGCTTTATGTGATGGTTATATTGTTGAATTTATTCATGACGCTACTGAAAATTATTATGAGGGAGGAATATATGCTTGTAGGAATTGCAATAATATCAAGTTTCCTCTCTATGTGTTAAAAGTTTTGAAGTTATGCTTGTTTTGTCTTCCTATGCTAGTTGATTCTTGTTCCCATACATTGTTTTCTCACAAAATCACTATGCGTACGAAGTGAGTTAGTCTTAAATGTGTTAGTAATATTCTTCATGATGCTCTCTTTATGTTTCAATTCTTATCTTTTATCTGAGCATCATTGAAATCGTCATGCCTAGCTAAAAAGGCATTAAACAAAAGTGCTTGTTGGGAGACAACAAAATATTTACCGCTATTGTTTTTGTGTGTCCACATGATTAAGCTACTGTAGTAATCATTTTTATAGCTTTTGTTTCAATAAAGTGCCAAGTAGAACCTTTGGGAAGACTTGGGTGAAAGTTAATGTGATCTTGCTATGAAAACAGAAACTTTGCACTCACGAGATTAGATGTCATTTTTTACAGAAGAGTGCTTTTAAGTTGATTGTTTTTGCAGAAGATTAATGGAACAATTCCTCACGTCGACCAACTTATTTCAGAATTTGAGGAGTTACAGAAGTATTTGAGAGTTACAGATTACTATAGACTTGTAACACCCTCGATGCGACTATAGCTCCCACGTGTCGAGGCATGACTTAGAGACATAATCGCATTGAAGGCATATGTCGCAAGTAAGGTAATCTTTACACATACCATGTAATATGATAATAAAGGGGAGATAACATAGTTGGCTTACACTCACCACGTCAATCAAGGTACATAAATAACATTACATCATCCAAACACTCATGGCCCGACTACGGCGCCAAAATAAAAGATAACCCAACATGCGACACGGTCCCGATCACCCCCAACTGGGCACCACTACTGATCATCAGGAAAGGAAACATAATAACGCTGAGAGTCCTCGTCGAACTCCCACTTGAGCTCGAGCGCGTCACCTGGAGCGGAATCATCAGGCCCTGCATCTGCTATAATAGTAAACTGTGAGCCACAGGGACTCAGCAATCTCGCACCCTCACGATCAAGACTATTTAAGCTTATGGGTAAGGCAAGGTAAATATAAGTGGAGCTGCAGCAAGCGACTAGCATATATGGTGGCTAACCTATTCGCAAAAGAGAGCGAGAAGAGGAGGCAAAGCACGAGCGAGAAACTAGAGAGCAACCTGCGCAAGCATTACTCCAACACCGTGTCCACTTCCCGGACTCCACCGAGAAGAGGCCATCACGGTAACACACTTAGTTGATTCATTTTAATTAAGTTAAGGTTCAAGTTATCTACAACCGGACATTAACAAATTCCCACCTGCCCATAACAATGGGCACGGCTTTCGAAAGTTCAAATCCCTGCAGCTGACATTAACAAATTCCCATCTGCCCATAACCGTAGGTACGGGTAGGTCAGCCCAGAGTTGCCCCTGGTGGCCACCGGCAGCTGACAGTTGGACCAACACTCAGAGGAGCACTGGCCTGGGGGGGTTTAAATAAGATGACCCTCGGGCTCCGGAAACCCAAGGGAAAAAGAGGCTAGGTGGAAAATGGTAAAACCAAGGTTGGGCATTGCTGGAAAAGCTTTAATCAAGGCAAACTATCAAGGGGTTCCCATTATAACCCAACCGCGTAAGGAAAGCAAAATCCGGGAACATAACACCGATATGACGGAAACTAGGGCGGCAAGAGTGGAACAAAACACTAGGCAAGAGGCCGAGCCTTCCACCCTTTACCAAGTATATAGATGCATTAATATAACAAGATAATATAATGATATCCCAACAAGTAAATAAAGGTTCCAACAAGGAACGGCCTCCAATCTTCACCTGCAACTAGCAACGCTATAAGAGGGGCTGAGCAAAGCGGTAACATAGCCAATCAACGGTTTGCTAGGACAAGGTGGGTTAGAGGTTTGACATGGCAATTTGGGAGTCTTGAAAGCAAGTGGTAGGCATCGTAGCATTGGCATAGCAAAAGAGCGAGCAAATCTAGCATAGCAAAGATAGTATGTGAACATGAGCCAAAAGGGATCAGAAAATACAATTGCAAGCATGTGAACATGGCAAAAACATAATCAGTTCTCAGACTTAGTGAAAACTGGAGCATGCTGAAAACAGATATCGAGTAGGCATGTTTACGAGCTCGATGCACTCACTACGGAGCAAGACATGACAAACTAAGCATACATCTATCAAGAACACACAAATTGAAAGCTATACATGGCAAGAACAATAACATAGCAAGCACGGATCAACTACAACATCATCGGCAAAATTGCAAACAAGTTGACAATCTGCCCAGATTCACAAAGTAGAAAAAGTAGAGCTCGATTGACTCAAGCTAGGGTGCTCCATAATTGCAAACAAAGACATGGATGGATAGAGCACTACAAGATTAACATAACATCCTTACTGATCATCCTCAAAAGAGGCACGGAACACTCGGAAACAACAAGAACATATGGCCATACGAAATAAACAGATCAAGGACTTAGTGAAATTGCCAAGTCCCTGAAATCAGCACTACCAAGTGCCTCACTTTGCAACCCATGTATTTTTGTGATGTGTGTGGTGACTAGCACGAGCTTGCAAAGTGAGGCACTTGGTAGTGCTGATTTCAGGGACTTGGCAATTTCACTAAGTCCTTGATCTGTTTATTTCGTATGGCCATATGTTCTTGTTGTTTCCGAGTGTTCCGTGCCTCTTTTGAGGATGATCAGTAAGGATGTTATGTTAATCTTGTAGTTCTCTATCCATCCATGTCTTTGTTTGCAACTATGGAGCACCCTAGCTTGAGTCAATCGAGCTCTACTTTTTCTACTTTGTGAATCTGGGCAGATTGTCAACTTGTTTGCAATTTTGCCGATGATGTTGTAGTTGATCCGTGCTTGCTATGTTATTGTTCTTCCCATGTATAGCTTTCAATTTGTGTGTTCTTGATAGATGTATGCTTAGTTTGTCATGTCTTGCTCCGTAGTGAGTGCATCGAGCTCGTAAACATGCCTACTCGATATCTGTTTTCAGCATGCTCCAGTTTTCACTAAGTCTGAGAACTGATTATGTTTTTGCCATGTTCACATGCTTGCAATTGTATTTTCTGATCCCTTTTGGCTCAAGGTCACTAAGGGCCAGACAAAAGGGTCTCCGGCGTTTGGCGCCCTGGCCTCTGCAAAACTCCTTTTGCACCAACCTAAAGCCCCGTGGGCTTCACCCCTTGGCCAAACCATATCATCCTATATATCAATCTTTACCTCCAGACCATTCCGGAGCTCCTCGTCATGTTCGTGATCTCATCCATGACTCCGGACAACATTCGGTCACCAACATACATAACTCATATAGTACTATATCGTCAACGAACGTTAAGCGTGCGGACCCTACGGGTTCGAGATCCAATCATATTATGCTCAACGCAAACACCAAATAACATTTATTTTAGCTTCAACACTAATCACGAAGGTAAAGGGAGTGTGTGATGATGATCTTATCAACCTTCGAATCACTTCCAACACACATCGCACCTTGCCCTCAACTAGTCTCTGTTCATTTTGTAACTCCTGTTTCAAGTTACAAATCATAGCAACTGAAGCAGTATCAAACACCCAGGGGCTACTATGACCACTAGTAACGTACACATCAATAACATGTATATCATATATACTTTTGTTCACTTTGCCATCCTTCTTATCCGCCATGTATTTGGGGCAGTTCTACTTCCAGTGATCATTTCCTTTACAGTAGAAGCACTCAGTTTCATGCTTGAGTCTAGCGTTGGGCTTCTTCATGGGAGTGGCAACTTGCTTTCCATTCTTCTTAAAGTTCCCTTTCTTTCCCTTGCCCTTTTACTTGAAACTAGTGGTCTTGTCAACCATCAACACTTGATGCTTTTCTTGATTTCTACCTTTGCTGATTTCAGCATCTCGAAGAGCTCAGGGAATCGTTTTTGTCATCCCTTGCATATTATAGATCATCACGAAGTTCCAGTAACTCGGTGATAGTGACTAGAGAAGTCTATCAATCACTGTCTTATCTGGAAGATTAACTCCCACTTGATTCAAGCGATTTTAGTACTCAGACATTCTGAGCACATGCTCACTGGTTGACCTATTCTCCTCCATCTTGTAGGCAAAATACTTGCCAAAGGTCTCATACCTCTCGACTCAGCCATGAGTCTGAAATACCAATTTCAGCTCTTGGAACATCTTTTATGCGTCCTGTCGTTCAAAACATTTTTTAAGTCCCGGTTATAATCCATAAAGCATGGCACACTAAACTATCAAGTAGTCATCATGCCGAGCTTGTCAAATGTTCATAACGTCTGCATCTGCTCCTGTAATAGGTTTGTCACCTAACGGTGCATCAAGGACATAATTCTTCTGTGCAGCAATGAAGGTAATCCTTAGATAATGGACCCAATCTACATCATTGCTATTATCATCTTTCAACTTATTGTTCTCTAGGAACGTATCAAAAATAAAACAAGGGAGCTATACGCGAGCTATTGATCTACAACATAGATATGCAAAAACTATCAGGACTAAGTTCATGATAAATTAAAGTTCAATTGATCATATTAGTTAAGAACTCCCACTTAGATAGACATCCATTTAGTCATCTCAATGATCACGTGATCCATATCAACTAAAACATGTCCGATCATCACGTGAGATGGAGTAGTTTTCAATGGTGAACATCGCTATGTTGATCATATCTACTATATGATTCATGTTCGACCTTTCAGTCTCAGGGTTCCGAGGCCATATCTGCATATGCTAGGCTCGTCAAGTTTAACCCGAGTATTCTGCATGTGCAAAACTGGCTTGCACCCGTTGTATGTGAATGTAGAGCTTATCACACCTGATCATCACCTGGTGTCTCGGCACGAAGAACTTTAGCAACGGTGCATACTCTGGGAGAACACTTGTACCTTGAAATTTATTGAGGGATCATATTGTAATGCTACCGCCGTACTAAGAAAAATAAGATACATAAAGGATAAACAACACATGCAATCAATATAAGTGATATGATATGGCCGTCATCATCTTGTGCCTTTGATCTCCATCTCCAAAGCACCGTCATGATCACCATTGTCACTGGCTTGAAACCTTGATCTCCATCGTAACATCATTGTCGTGTTGCCAACTATTGCTTCCATGACTATCGCTATCGCTTAGTGATAACGTAAAGCAATTACATGGCGATTGCATTTCATACAACAAAGCGACAACCATAAGGCTCCTGCCAGTTGCCAATAACGGTTACAAAACATGATCATCTCATACAACAATTTATATCTCATCACATCTTGACCATATCACATCACAACAAGCACTGCAAAACAAGTAAGACGTCCTCTACTTTGTTGTTGCAAGTTTTACGTGGCTGTTACGGGCTTAGCAAGCGTTCTTACTTACGCGTCAAAACCCACAATGTGGTATAGTGATTGCCTTTTGATCTTTAGAAATGACCCTGCTAATTGAATCCGGTTCAACTAAAGTTGGAGAAACTGACACCCGCCAGCCATCTATGTGCAAAGCACGTCGGTAGAACCAGTCTCATGAACGCGGTGATGTAATGTCGGTCCAGGCCGCTTCATCCAACAATACAGCCGAATCAAGAAACAACTAGTGATGGCAAGCAATATGTATATACCCACGCCCACAACTCCTTTGTGTTCTACTCGACATCTACGCATAGCCCTGGCTCTAATGCCACTATTGGGAACGTAGCATGCAATTTCAAAAAAAATCCTACGCTCACGCAAGATCTTTCTAGGAGATGCATAGCAACGAGAGGGGGAGAGCATCTTCATACCCTTGAAGATCGCAAAGCGGAAGAATTTATTAACGCGATTGATGTAGTTGTACACCTTGACGATCCATCCCGATCAAGTACCGAAAGTACGACACCTCCGTGTTCAGCACATGCTCAGCTCGATGACGTCCTCGCCTTCTTCATCCAGCAAGAGGGGTGAAGTAGTAGATGAGTTCTGGTAGCATGACGGCGTCGCGACGGTGTTGGTGAAGAACAATCTCCGCAGGGCTTCACCTAAGCACTACGAAAACTATGACGGAGGATAAACTAGAGGGGACGGGGTTGCCGGCACACGACTTGGTGTTTCTTGATGTGTTCCAGGTGCTATCACTGCCCCTCTATTTATATGTTGAGCCCTGGGGTCGAAACTTGGAGTAATAGCCTCCTCAAAGTCGGTTTTTCCCACAAGGAAGGGTCTCCGGCGTTTGGCCCCCTGGCCTCCGCAGAACTCCTTTTGCACCGACCTAAAGCCCTATGGGCTTCACCCCTTGGCCAAACCATATCATCCTATATATCAATCTTTACCTCCGGACCATTCCGGAGCTTCTCGTCATGTCGGTGATCTCATGTGGGACTCTGAACAACATTCAGTCACCAACATACATAACTCATATAGTACTATATCGTCAACGAACGTTAAGCGTGCGGACCCTACGTGTCCTAGACCTATGTAGACATGACCGAGACACCTCTCTGGTCAATAACCAACAACGGAACCTGGATGTTCATATTGGTTCCTACATATTCTACGAATATCTTTATCGGTCGAACATTATGACAACAAACTTTATTTCCTTTGTCATTGGTATGGTACTTGCCCGAGATTCGATCGTCGATATCCTCATACCTAGTTCAATCTCGTTACCAGAAAGTCTCTTTACTCGTTACGTAATACATCACCTCGTGACTAACTCCTTACTCATTTGCTTGCAAGCTTATGATGTGTATTACCGAGAGGGCCCAGAAATACCTCTCCGATACTCGGAGTGAAAAATCCTAATCTCGATCTATGCCAACCCAAGAAACACCTTTGGAGACACCTGTAGAGCATCTTTATAATCACCCAGTTACATTGCGACGTTCGATAGCGCACAAGGTGTTCCTCCGGTATTCGGGAGTTGCATAATCTCATAGTCATAGGAACATGTATAAGTCAGGAAGAAAGCAATAGCAATAAAACTTAACGATCATTATGCTAAGCTAACAGACGGGTCTTGGCCATCACATTATTCTCTAATGATGTGATCCCGTTCATCAAATGACAACACTTGTCTATGGTTAGGAAACTTAACCATCTTTTACTAACGAGCTAGTCTAGTAGAAGCATACTAGGGACACTCTGTTTGTCTATGTATTCGCAGATGTACTAAGTGTCCGGTTAAAACAATTCTAGCATGAATAATAAAAATTTATCATGATATAATGAAATAAAATAATAACTTTATTATTGCCTCTAGGGCATATTTCCTTCAACCTCGCCAAAAAAATTCGGATCATTACAACACCTCGACAACATAGGGGGTCTTTCAACATAATCCATTCAGAGACATGACACAACATGCAAGTACAATAATCTAATGACAATTTCAACTGGTATCTAAAGAAGAACTGGGATTACCCTGGGCTTCAGATAGTAGACACATCAGGACCTCCTCCGTCTTCAAATGCAACATTCCTACTTCCTCCAATTCTTGGGTTGCTTGCATAATGCGTGTAGCTAATTGCATAATTTCCAGCCTCAAGATCAAGATTACCTCATTCATGGCAACCACAACATCTCTTTCTGCCTCTAGTAGAACCTCCAGAACTATAATATCAGTGCTCAGATTGCTCTCTGATGGTGTTTCTTCCGAACTGCTACCATCTGGTAACATGGATGGTGCACTGCTTCCACAAATAGATTCTGAGGTTGTACATTGTGTCCTAGTGTGAATGACATCCTGAAAGGTTTCCGCTGGACATAAGTAAGAGATAGTTATCGCATGATCCAGGAAGTAAGCTTACATGGTAAACGACATACAAATTATTGTCGAGCATGGCAAGCTATATTTAAATAGTTCGAAGCAGCATCATCCGAAAAGAAATTAAAATGGTACGATGAAACTAGGGATGTAAGTGGCAAATAAATGACATCCGCTAGTCCCATCTACTTAGTTTTTGCTAGCTCCCTATTTCATTTTCCTCAAAAACAAAAACTCTTTTGAACTATCATACCACTAGTGGACTTTAATCGGGATTAAAAGGGACCCAATTGACATCCCTAGTTGAAAGGGAGTGTACCACCGCTATATTTAAGTTGCCAAGGCATCTAAGCTGTTGAAATAATCTGAGAAAGCACTTAACAGTGTGGCCACATATAAACTACGAAGACAGTCTTGTGATGAAGTTCATAGGAGAAGTTAAGGACTTAAATGAACTAGGCATGCATTTCTCTATGATAGTACAGCAGGCACTGCTAACATATTGGCCAACTCAGGTATAGACTAACAAGGAACAAACAAGCATTCGAATCAAGCAATACAGCAAAGCAGACAACTGAACTATTTGTAATTCTGTAGGATTACAGGTTGAGGGAACAAGCCAAGAAAGCATCCCACATGCATTACATTTCACATGTACTAAAACACTGGCTTACCATATGTTGCTATGAAGCCTTGTTTCTATTGAAGTGTTCTTTGAAGATATCGTCGACATCCTATGGTTCCAAATCTAGTTGTTGTAGTTTATTCTGCACCCTCTATTTCGGTAAAATTATTTTAGTCGCATCCACTGGTTCGAATTGATCATCTATGGTTCATCCAAACTAATGAAGGAAGGGTGTGTGCTTACACAAAAATATATGTGCTTCACTCTATTTTTATGCTTGTTCGAGGTGCCAGCACCAAAAGAAGAAATTTTTTGCTTGATGGGGTTGGCAGCTGCATAATTAATAGAAGCATCAAATTAGTCATGCAACTTGGGAATAGATCAAGAACACACAAAAAAGTAACGAATAGAGGCTCGGAGTAGTGATGTAATAGCTAGTATGAGAAAATGTAGGGTAAAATGAAAAAGAGTAGTGGAACCACATGCTAGTTTGCTTGTGTGTAATTAAGCATAGAAAACACGAAGTAGTCTGATGGAACCAATAGGTGGCATCAGAACAACTACATTATCATAAATATAGCATACAAGAAGTAAAATAGTAGGCAGTGATATCTAGGAAGTACAATAATACTTAGGACAAAACTAAAGCATTGTAAATATATGTGCACTGGTTTGTAATTTAGCACATGTAACATGTGCAGTGCCAGAAGTATGGCCCTACATGTGCAAGGAGAATAACGCGTCTCATGAAAACTTGAATGATGCCCTGAAAAAATTCAAAGGTTCGGTGCTTATGCTAACAAAGTGAACATGGGCGTCGGCCAATGGAAAATAGTACCTGATTCTTGGCGGTGTATGGGTATCGTTGTCATGCTTGATAGCTAAAGATAGTCGATGGTGCTCATATTGTAGTTTCGTTTGGGCCGACTATCACCGTTGCTGAAGCGGATCCGGTGCTTCGGTTCCGGCGCCTGTCGACATACAAGAAAGCTCATTTGTGGTAAGTGAACAGTTGCATGATATAGTAGAAAAACCAAAGGAGTACAAATCGAAATAACCTGATGAGGCTGCAGCGTTAGTAAAGCAGGGCCGATGGTGTTGAATATGACGTCCGTGGAGCGGGTCTGATGCAGTGGACAAAGGCTTCGGCGGGCGTGGTGTACAGTGCTTTCGGGAGGCGGATTTGTTGCGGCGGATGAGGGCTTCTTTGAAGGGCCGGCGATGGGGCAAAGAAGGGAGTCAATGAAGGTCCTACACTATGGTGGACGAGGGCGCTAGTTAAGAAGATCCAGTGCAGTGGACCATGATGGCGGTCAAGGAGATCTAGAGCGGTGGACAAGCCAGTCCCTGAAGCGACCCTGGTGAATTAGTGAGTTGGCAGTTGGGGGTTCCGAAGTGCGGAAGGTAGATCCGGCGATATGTGAGGTCCACCACTGCGGCGGAGGACTAGATTCGGCGGCTTGCCATGGTTGGGGGTCGGGGAGGGGAAGGGGAGGGGCTCTGGGTAAGAATGTTGGGGGCAAAGAGGGGAAAACAATGGAGTAACCAAAGCAGCCCTTTTTCGTTCATGTGGCAGGGGTAAAACAGATATCGCAGGGCTAAACTTTCGAGCGCAAGATATTTCGATGTGAGCGGGAAGTTTGAAAGGTTTTGGCACCTGAAATTATAAGTGTTCCACTCTTGTACGGCCGACTATGATATCATGGCCAAGAATTTATTTGTTTTGTATGCAAAAAAGATGCAAGTTTTGAAAATCAATGTCTCCAACTCGAAAGTTTTATTGTCCATTCAATTCAAATATGGATCATTGAGCTAGTACAAGCAAGTACCATCATACGGTCCAATTCAAATGAAACTCACAATGTGTTTATCCTAAATATGGTGTCAAAAGCAGAAATGTGTACGTGTATGAATAAAGTGGATGATTATAAAGTTTGAACATGCTCGTATGTGTATATCTCTAGGTTTGATATATGAATTTGAAATCACGAAATCCTGGCTTATAAAATGTACCTCCATTCAAATGAATTACAAAATCTAATGATGGAGTCGAATACCAAATTTCCAATCTTTGGTTTGTAATTCTGGTACATCAAGGTATATCATGCATGTTTGAAAGTATCATTATCTCATAGTCTATACTGTGAAACAAATTGATCAACCATGCGTGCACACACTGTTGACCCTATATATTGTTGGATTACCGGTTCCGGCAAACCCATTGTGAGGTTTGAACTCTGGGGTGTGCACGAAGAACACTCTCTTCCTAGCTCGCTCACTCAATGATCCCACGGACCAGCTCGACGGACCCAAAGAACAAGAGACACAAGGGTTTATACTAGTTTGGGCCACCTTGCGGTGTAATACCCTACTCCAGTGTGGTGGATTTCCTCGAGGGGCTAAGGATGAACTACTAAAGTGGATGAACAGCCTCAGGGGGTGAGGTGTTCTTGGGCTTGATGAGTTGATGTGTGTGAGGATGATCTGAATGATCTCCATCCTCTTCCCCTTTGCTACGGTGATGGCTAGGTCTTATTTATAGTCTCCTTGGTCCTCTTACCAAATGTAAGGTGGGAAGGGACCCCACAATGGCCAAGTTTGAAGGGGGAAAACTAGTACAAGCTATCTTGACAAAAGGTGGTCTTCGCCTGCCAAAGGCTCTGGTGGTGATGCTGTTGTGGGCTCCGCAATGACCTCCATCCTGCCGTCCTGGCGGTCTTGGTCTTGTTGTACCGATATAGAAACCTTTGCCTGATGCCTCAGTACCCGTGCCTGTGCTTGCCTCCTTAGTAACAAAGAGGAAACTAGTACACTGCGCCCGCTGGCGCCCGCCTGGCCTTGGTCTTCATGCCTCACGTCACGTGAACCTCGCGAGATGCCCCTTGCATAGATATCTCCGCTTCTCGGGACCTGGCCTACTGAGGCCACCCCCAAGGAGGTCTTCGTTCCGTCCATGTCGCAAGGGTCTTGAGTGGTCGATGGTGAAGCTGGGCCATACCACGCCGTTGGTGGAGCCACGCTCGTGGGCTGCAGGTAGGCAAGTCTGGGTACCCCCGTCCCAGAACGCCGACAGCAGCCCCCGGGCCCATGGCACGCTCGGACTTGACTTTGAGACGAAGCCAAAAGGGCAAGTGCGGAGCACCGCGGGCCCCAACTGCCTGTGGCCTTAATTGATGCGTGGTGATCGGTGGGATGCCGGCGTCTCCGCTTCCCCACATTGCCTCAGCAACCATTCGACATGACCAGACCCTGCTGCATGCAGAAGAAAACCATCACTACGTGCGATCATGGAGGCTGGCGGTTGGCCTCCTTCTGGCTATAAATGAGGAGAGGGGTGGAGCCCCCATTGCTCATCTCCTTCTCCACGCCGCCTGCTTCTTCTTCTTACTCTTTGCCTCGATGCCTTGCTGCAGTCCCATGGCGTCCATGAAGAGGTTTTCAGCTGCGGAGAAAGGGAAGGCTCGCTAGGAGGGGCTCAGCTCGCCACCACCCAAGAGGGGTCGGGGACGTCCAAGTAAGCACGCCGTGACCCCTGCCGTGGCTCCTCAGGGGCGCGGTTGCACTCCTTCAGGGACTGGCGTCGTCCTCGACGGCCGCAGTGGTGTCTCCTCCCACGGCGAGGGCCACTCTAGGCGGAGAAGCCGTTGTGCCAAGGGGAGGTGTGCCATGGTCGCCCGGCCTCCTCGGCCGCGCTTCCATTTGGCGGAGGTGCTCCCGGAGTTCCTTGTGTGGTCGGAGAGCCCGGCTGGCACCTGGCTCCAGCTTTCATGCTCCTTTGCCAGCGAGCTGCCGGCCCAGGGTCTCGACTCTGGACGTCCTTTGCCTGCAGGCCGACGGTTGCTGCAGCAAGGCCTCATGGGTCGCGGTCGAGGTCTCCGTCACGGGCACCATTGCCCTGGCCCGCAGTTGGCAGACGTTTTCCCGCGCGTGTGGCCTGAGCTGGCAGTGTACCTTCCACTTCAAGTATGATGGCACCGCGACCCTCTTTGTGAGGGTGTTTGGGGAAGATGGTCGCCGCGCAGGGTGCTGCCCCGAAGACAGCGGCGGCGATGGTGAGCTCGGTCTGTGCGACGACCGTGATGAGGCTGATGGTGAGCTTGCCATTGGTGACATCCGCGGTTCGCCCAGCGGTGGCAGCTTCTCCGCCAGCAAGAGCACCAGTAGCGGCGGCTATGACCAGCTGCCTCGCCGCCGGGCCAGCTTTGAGGACGGCGGCGGGTCAGCTTGCCGCCGCATGGTGGTGAAGCGCGAGAGGGACTCGGATTAAGCCTAGTCCGGGTGGCCCTCGGAGTCGCGCCTCGTCAGCTACTGCGGTCATGCTGGCCACTTTTGTTTGACCTTTCCTTTCTTCCTGCATTTTGAAAAAGTTAGATGGCCCTGCTGGGGCATGTAATGAATTTTGATCTCTATGCTACTATGTTATGCTTATTGCTCCGACGTTGTTCGTATTCCACGTAGATGCAAAAGAAGGGCATGACTTAGCTTGATACGCTCGGGGTAGTTTCCTGTCTTAGGGGGGGCCTCCTAGCATCTAGTGAGGCCTCTTTGTTGCCGACTCGGGAGCCGCTGACGTCGGGAGGTGTCACAAAGTTGCAGAGTTTGTTATGTCATCTTTCGGGTGCCTTACACCTCCTTACACGAACCCTCAGGCATAGGCTAATCATGGTTTAGTGCACCACGTTGCGGTACCCGTGGGGCACGGACTAAGGAGGGTGCGCCAATCAAGAGCTCAATCAAGGGCGCCTCGCAGAGATCAAGAGAACCAAAGCTCTAAGACGA
Organism: Triticum aestivum; assembly: GCF_018294505.1. Lineage (NCBI taxonomy): Eukaryota > Viridiplantae > Streptophyta > Magnoliopsida > Poales > Poaceae > Triticum > Triticum aestivum. The sequence continues at coordinate 392,535,615 of NC_057803.1, read as the reverse complement.
CAGGGCTTTGGCGAGGTGTGTTCGTGGTTTAGGCTAGCCCAGTCACGCACACACCTACCCAGCCCCCGGCGTGGGGCGCATGAGGGAGAGCGTCGGGCAACTATTGTCCTCCCATGCAAAACAAAGAAACAAGCAAAGAAGTAGAGGAAAAGGGGGCTCAACCAAGCAATCGAGAAACGCCAGAACACCAAATTTCAGAAAAAGGCTGCAACCAGCTACAAAAATCAAATGAACAGCCGCGTCCGGCACCTAGTCTAGTCTTCTCACCAGCGTGGAGCTAAGTGCTGCCACTAGGACGTGGGAGGGATCCCCCGAGGCCCGAGGGTGGCACTCCGGAGACTCCGGGGTGTGTACAGCCCCACTCATTATTACGTGAGAGTCTCACAAGCGGAGACCTTCACAGGCACTGGGCCTTGCTTCATGGGTAGAACTTCCGAAGGTACTGGATGTTCCAGGCGTTTTGGATGTGGATGTCGTCCTATGTGTTCAGGCGCACAGCGCCGGGCCTGGAGACGCGGAATCCTAAACAGGCCCGCCCACAAGGGTGAGAGCTTATGCAGACCTTCCCTAGAGAGCACCCACCTTAGGAAGAGATTGCGCACCTCGAGCGTCCTAGAGCGGATGATGTGGCAGTGCGACCATCGCAGTGCCTGCTGGTACCTTACCGCTCGGAGTGAGGCTTGGCGGCGGCGTTCCTACCCCAGCACGAGGTCCATCCCTTGCATAGCATCCTGACATGCCTCGTCAAATGCCAAGACCCGCGCGGAGCGATGCTTGACCTCGTGAGGGAGAACCGCTTCGGTTCCGTAGACGAGGAAGAATGGGGTCTCGCCTGTTGGCTTGGTGGCGGTGGTCCGGATGGACCACGACATGGACTGGAGCTCGTGTGCCAGCCCCTGCCATAGGCCTCGAGCTTCTTCTTGAAGGTCCTTGTCTTGAGGCCTCTTAGGACCTCCGCGTTGGCGCGCTCAACTTGGCCGTTGCTCCTGGGGTGTGCCACTAAGGCGTAGCATATCTATGTTCCAAGATTAGCACAATATGTTTTGAAGAGATTGCTAGTGCACTGCGAGCCGTTGTCAGTGATGATGCGATTAGGGACTCCGAACTGGCTCACGAGGCCCTTCATGAACTTAACTGCGGAGCCGGCTGAGATGGTGCGGACGGCTTCCATCTCCGCCCACTTGGTGAACTTGTCAATGGCGACGTAGATGTAATGGTATCACCTAGGTGCTCAAGGGAATGGACCCAGGATATCCTTCCCCAGACTGCAAACTGCCACGAGAGCGGGCTGGTCTGGAGGCCCTGGGTAGGCTCGAGGATTTGCTTGGCATGGAACTAGTAGGCCTCGCAGGATTTCACCAGCTCGGCTGCGTCGTTGAGTGTCGTGGGCCAATAGAATGCACTGCGGAATGCCTTGCCCACCAAGGTGCACGACGACGAGTGATGCCCACTATCTTCGTCGTGTATGCAGCTAACAACTCACGCCCCTGCTCCCTGGAGATGCATCGCAAGGAAACATCATTCAATCATTTTTGGTATAACTAATCATCCTCGATGCAGTCGGTTGTAGCCTGCCGAGCTACGCGCTCCATGTCCTCCTCCTTCTCTGGCAGGGCCCCTTGCAGCAGGTATGCCTTGATTTCTTCAGTCCAGCACCCCTCCTGGGGTTCAAGCGCGAGGAGCCAGCGCGCTCCTGAGGTCGGGCCGCAGGCGGGATCTCGTGAGGCTGGTGGAGGGGGGACCTCCACCTAAGGCGGCGCAGGCTCCACAGCCGGAGGGGCCTCTGAAAGCTTGAAGAGCCACTCCTCGAAGATGCCGGGCTCCTAGGGCTGACGCCTTGAAGCCCTCTTGGCGATATCATCTGCTTCCTTATTTGTGCCGCGGGGCACATGATGCAGTTCTAGGCTGAAGAATTTATTCTCCATTTTGTGTACCTCCGCGAGGTACGCCTCCATGTGCTCGTCCTTTGGCTTGTACACATTGTTGGAAAAGTTGATGAGAATTTGGGAGTCGCCCTTGATGCTGAGGTGCTTCACCCCTAGGGCCGCCGCAGCCTTAAGGCCGGTGATCAACCCTTCATATTTGGCGATGTTGTTGGAGACCTTCTCGCCACACTGGAAGCAGAGATGCATAGCGTACTAGAGCTTGTCCTGGGTTGGCGAAATGAGAACAACCCCATCCCCTGCGCCCTGGCACACGAAGGCGCCGTCGAAGTACATGACCCATCCGTCTGGTGCTTCGCTCCCTAGCAAGAAAGACCGGTCCTCACCCGCTTCGGTCCCTGGGGCATCAGTCCACTCCACCACAAAAGTCAGCAAGCGCGACTCCCTTGATGACCCTAGTGGTGCTAAACTCTAGCTGGAATGCCTGTAGCTCGATGTTCCACTCAGCGACCCTTCCCGCTGCATTGGGGCTCCGAAGTACCCTCTCTAGTGGGTAGGCTGACACGACCTTGATGGGGTGGCCTTGGAAATAGTGGCATAACTTGCGGGAGGCCATGAGGTGTGTGAGCAGAAGTTTCTGCGACATGGGTAGCATGCCTACGCGTCTCGCAACACCGTGCTGACAAAGTACACTGGGTGTTCGACGAGGGCGGAAGTGTTGGTGGAGTCCGAGAGCTCCTGAGGCTAGGGCGCTTCCTGAGCCTGGTGGACCTCATGAGTTCAGTCGCCTATCGGGGCTACCGCGGCCTCAACAACGCTGTATTGTGGTGCCCGGTTATCTACTAGATCTGTTGTGGCTTCAGGGGCGCCGTCTTGGTGCTGCGCCATACTGACCGGATGCGCGGCGTCGGGTGGCAGGCTCTTGGCATGGCGCTCCTCTCGGACGGCCACCAATGCTGCTCTAGCGCAATGAGGTGTGGCGGCCAGGTAAAGCACCAGGGGCTCAAGAGGACGAGGTGCCACCATCACCGGTGGGCTGGTCAAGTATCTCTTGAGGTCTTGAAACGCCATGTCGGCCTTCGTAGTCCACTCGACCAGGCCCTTCTTCTTCATCAGCTGTAATAACGGGAGGGCGCGCTCCCCCATCTTGGAGATGAAGCGCCCTAGTGAGGTTACGCAGCACGCGAGTTTTGCATTTCCTTGAGAGTCTGCGGTGGGCTCATGTCTTCTATTTCTTTTACCTTCTCCGGGTTCGCCTTGATCCCCCTGTGCGACACGAGGAAACCAAGCAGCTTCTCGGAGGGGTCCTTGTGTAACGCCCCGTATGTAACTTGCCATATTTGTATTCCAACTCTTGCCATTTTCGGCTCTAAGTTATGATATTCCCTCGTGGTGGGGTTTTGTCTTTGTTTTGCTTTTGTCCATGTCATGCATCTCATATCATGTCATCATGTGCATCGCATTTTCGTACGTGTTCATCTCATGCATCCGAGCTTTTTCTCCGTTGTCCGTTTTGCATTCCGGCACTCGTACGTCCTCCGGCGTCCCTTTTTTCCTATTTTCGTGTGCGGTTGTTAAACATTCTCAGATTGGACCAGGATTTGCCAAGCGGCCTGGGTACACCACCGGTAGACCGCCTGTCATGTTTCATGCCATTTGGAGCCGTTTGATACTCCAACTGTTAACCGAGGAAACGTAAAGGCCTCGTGTGCGTTGCAGCCCAACACCCCTCCAAAGTGGCCCAAAACCTAGCTAAACCCCCTCCATCCTCTCGTCCATTCGATCATGATCGCGTGGCTGAAAACCGCACCTCATTTGTACTATCCTAGCTCCCAGAATCTATAAATAGGTGCTCCCCTCCGAAATTCCCACGGTCCAAAACCCTAGATCCCCCTCCGCGCCGCCAGACACGTCCGGGCAACGCCGGACGAAATCCCGCCGCTGCCCTCAGCCAATCCCGTCGCGCCACGTTACCGCCGACGACCCGCGCGCGCCGCAGCCCGCCAGGCCCGACGCCGGCCCACGCGGTCCGGGCGCCCCCGCCGCCGCCTCTCCTCCCCGGCCCGCGCGCCGCCCACGAGCTTCCGCCATGCCGCCGCCTGGGTGCCGCCGCCTCTGCCGCCGGAGACCCCGCAGCTCGCCGGCCGCCGCCTCTGCCGCCGGAGACCCCGCAGCTCGCCGGCTGCCGCCTCCTGCCGGTGCCCCGCCCCCTCGGCGTCCGCGCCTTCTGCCGCGCCACCCTCGTCGGCACCCCACTAGCTCCGGTGGTGCTCCGGTGCCTCCTCTGCTCCGGTGAGCTCTACTAGCTCCGCACACCACGGGACCACGCCGACGAACGTTGAAAACCGTGTGCCAGATCCAGATCCAAAATCTAGGGTTGACCCCATTTTCTTCCTATGTCCCTAACATTTTCATGGCATGTTCATCGCGTCATAACTCTGCATCCGTAGCTCCATTTTGGGTGTGTAATATATCAAATTGTTTGTTAGGATGTGCTCTTCGTTTTGTTCCATTGCACCATGATTTTTTGAGTCCATATTGATGCCTCAAATGCTCTTGCAAGAGTGCTATAAAATGTTAGTTTCTGTTTCTTAACAGATTATGTGCATTTGTCATTTTTGCCATGATTATTGTGTGCGTCCTATGAACTTGAGCCCTACATGTGTTTTGGGATATGCCATGCCATCTTACAGGGTTGTATGCCATGTATTTTTGTGATCTATGTGGTGACTAGCACAAGCATGCAAAGTAGCTCTCGTAATGTTGCTGATTTCAGGGACTTAGAATTCTTCCAAGTCATTTCCCTGAGGTTATTTTTATGCCATGTATTCATGTTGCTACAGAGTGATCCATGCCTCTTTTGAGCATGTTCAGTAAGGATGATGTTGAGATATTGTTATGTTCTATCCATCCATGTCTTTGTTTGCAATTATAGAGTACCCTAGCATGACTCAATCTTGCTGTGTTTACATGGGTGCCATCATATTTTCTGATCCTTTTTGGCTTATGGTCAGTAAGGGACTTTTGTTATACTCTTTGAGTAGATTCATGCCTTGCCTTGATTTGCTATGGTCTGGTTGTGTAGCATGTTGCTATCTTTCTCTAAACATTGCTTCTTGATGTTAATTCCTGGCATGTTATTATTTTCACTAAGTCTGTGATGTTATTATCTTTTGCACTTTTGCCATGCTTGTTTGAGCCTGCTATTTTGTCATTTAGTCGTAGCTCGGTGTTCATCTTTTGTCAAGAATCTTGAGTGGATCACTTCCATGTGCTTTGTTGCTATGTTAAAGTGGAGTAGCTTATTTTCTTGTTGCATTTTAGATGGCATTGAGCTGTTAATCGCAGAATAGTGCCATTATTGTTTTGCTTGCCATTTGCAATCCGTGCATCCGATTCCGGTGATCTTTATATCGATTTCGACCGAAATCAACTGATCTTTCCAGTGGTGCTATTGGTTTGCCAAGTTGAGGCCTGGTTCAATCCTTTCCTTCCGGAGCACGCATATGCATTGCATTTTACATCCCGCATATCATGCCATGTTTTGCATCATGTTCCTTGCGTATTGCACCGTGGTTGATTGTGGTTTCTTTTGCTTGTGTTCTTGCCTTGGGTAGAGCTGGGAGACAAGTACGTGATCAAGGAACCCGTTGAGTATGCTTACGAGGATCAAGCTTACGTCAACTCGGAGAACTTTGTAGGCAAGATGACCATACCCTCGAAATGAATTCTATCTTTGCTTGCTAGTTGCTCGCTCTATTGCTATGCCTATGCCGCGATGCCTACCACTTGCTATATCATTCCTCCCATCTTGCCATGTCAAACCTCTAACCCACCTTGTCCTAGCAAACCATTGTTTGGCTATGTTACCGCTTTGCTCAACCTCTCTTATAGCGTTGCTAGTTGCAAGTGAAGTTTGGAGTTTGTTCCTTGTTGGAACATGTTTATTGTTAGGATACCATTATTATATCTTCTTTACTTTAATCCATCTATATAATTGGTAAAGGGTGGAAGGATCGGCTTTATGCCTGGTGTTTTGTTCCACTCTTGCCACCCTAGTTTCCATCATACAGGTGTTATGTTCCTTGATTTTGTGTTCCTTACACGGTTGGGCTATAATGGGAACCCCTTGACAGTTCGCCTTGAATAAAACTCCTCTAGCAAGGACCAACCTTGGTTTTACATATTCCTAACAACCTATAACCTTCCCTTGGGTTTTCGCGAGCCCGAGGGTCATCTTTATTTTAAACCCCCCGGGCTAGTGCTCCTCTAAGTGTTGGTCCGAAATGAGCAGCCTGTGGGGCCACCTCGGGGCAACTCGAGTGTTGGTTTTATTGTAGCTTGACCTATCCAGTGTTCCCTTAGAACGAGATACGTGCGACTCCAATCGGGATTTGTCGGCACATCAAGCGGCTTTGCTGGTCTTGTTTTACCATTGTCGAAATGTCTTATAACCGGGATTCCGAGTCGGATCGGGTCGTCCTGGGAGAAGGAATATCCTTCGTTGACCATGAGAGCTTGTGATGGGCTATGTTGGGACACCCCTGCAGGGTTTTAAACATTCGAAAGCCGTGCCCGCGGTTATGGGCAGATGGGAATTTGTTAATATCCAGTTGTAGAAAACCTGACACTTAACTTAATTAAAATGAATCAACAACGTGTGTAGCCGTGATGGTATCTTTTCGGTGGAGTCCAGGAAGAGAACACGGTCTCGTGTTATGCTTGAACATAATTCGTTTTAGGATGACTTCTTGATCTTTGTAGCTTCTCAACCGTGCTTTGCCTTCTCTTCTCGCTCTCTTTTGCATACGGTAGCCACCATATATGCTAGTGATTGCTGCAGATCAACATCACTACCTTTTCCTACCCATGAGCTTAAATAGTCTTGATCGCGAGGGTGTGAGATTGCTGAGTCCCCGTTACTCACAGATTACTTCCAAAACCAGATGCAGGTGCCGATGATGCCATTCCAGGGGATGCGACTAAACTCAAGTGGGAGTTCGACGAGGATTCAGGACATTACTATGTTTCCATTCCGGATGATCAGTAGTGGAGCCCAGTTGGGACGATCGGGGATCTTATGCATTTGGGGTTGTCTTTATTTTGGTTCCGTAGTCGGACCTTGATTGTATTCTGGATGATGTAATGTTATATTTATGTATTGTGTGAAGTGGCGATTGTAAGCCAACTCTGTACCTCTTTCTTATTCAGTACATGGGATGTGTAAAGATTACCCCTCTTGCGACATGCCTACAATGTGGTTATGCCTCTAAGTCGTGCTCCGACACGTGGGAGATATAGCCATATCGTGGGTGTTACAAGTTGGTAATCAGTGCCTTCCCCGACTTTGGAGCCTCCTGCTTGATCGAATCACTGGCATTGTTGAGTCTAAAAAATGTTTTGAGTCTTTTAGGATTGTATATATCAGAGAGTAGGATTCTTTTTACTCCTCAGTCCCTTCATCGCTCTGGTGAGGCATCCTGATGTGGAGTTTTTACTCTTCTCTTCTCAAATTTCACGAATCTTTTTTTAGGATCACGTGGGTATCTTGGAATCGTTTCGATGGTTTTGTGACGAGAACATTGTTCTTGGTGCCTCCTGACATTTAGGGGTTGTGGCAGTGTCCCGAGGAGTTGAGCTCCAAGGTGTTGTTGTCACAATTTTATTGTTGCAGTTCTGGAATACCTAAGTTTCGCCGACATCGAAAATCTCTTTTATGCAGTTGTTGGTGAGATAGCCTCGACGCCACCCAGTATTGGGCAGGAGTTCGGGAGTATTGCCATAACTCATATAACGGATGCTTTTCGAAGGTTGAGGTAAATGATTTGAAGGATGGATACAGCTGGATGTAGGATTTGCTAGTTTTGGGTGAGATATTATGCTTCCCCTGTATCCCCAACACCTGATTGCATAACCAGAAGGTTTCGGGAGTTTCATAGGTGGGAATTCATGTAGCTCTAGTATTTCTTCAGCAGATATTTGGTTTGTGATTGGGTAATCCTTACCAATTATTTGTTCATGTCTGTACCTTGTTGTTTTATTCATCTACCTCTATCTAAGTGGCTTCTCAATTTATGGAAGTCTGATCATTTACTTTGTAATTCATTCGTTCATTCTTGTTCGAATGTTAAGGCTATATGTTGCAAATTCGATCCATTTGATTCAGCTTGAATATATGTCTTTCAAGATGCTAACGGATGTCACCCTCTTCAGGATGGCTCCTCCAACACGTCAGAATCCGGAACCTCCGCCACCACCTCCACCTCCGGAGGAATGGCAAGCTATGATGGCCGCTACCAATGCCAACACGCAGATGATTATGCAACTCTTGCAAGCTGTGATGGGCTCATGTCTTCTATTTCTTTTACCTTCTCCGGGTTCTCCTCGATCCCCCTGTGCGACACGAGGAAACCCAGCAGCTTCCTGGAGGGGTCCTTGTGTAACGCCCCGTATGTAACTTGCCATATTTGTATTCCAACTCTTGCCATTTTCGGCTCTAAGATATGATATTCCCTCGTGGTTGGGTTTTGTCTTCGTTTTGCTTTTGTCCATGTCATGCATCTCATATCATGTCATCATGTGCATTGCATTTGCATACGTATTCATCTCATGCATCCGAGCTTTTTCCCCGTTGTCCGTTTTGCATTCCGGCACTCCTACGTCCTCCGGCATCCCTTTTTGCCTCTTTTCATGTGCGGATGTTAAACTTTCTCAGATTGGACCAATATTTGCCAAGCGGCCTGGGTACACTACCGGTAGACCGCCTGTCATGTTTCATGCCATTTTGAGCCCGTTTGATACTCCAACGGTTAACCGAGGAACCGTAAAAGGCTTCATGTGTGTTGCAGCCCAACACCCCTCCAAAGTGGACCAAAACCCAGCTAAACCCCCTCCATCCTCTCGGTCGTTCGATCATGATCATGTGGTCGAAAACCGCACCTCATTTGGACTCTCCTAGCTCCCAGAATCTATAAATAGGTGCTCCCCTCCGAAATTCCTGCGGTCCAAAACCCTACATCCCCCTTCGCGCCGCTGGACATGTCCGGGCGATGCCGGACAAAATCGCGCCGCCGTCCTTAGCTACTCCCGTTGCGCCACGTCACCGCCGCCGACCCGCACGCGCCGTGGCCTGCCAGGCCCGACGCTGGCCCCCGCGGCCTGGGCGCCCCGGCCGCCGCCTCTCCTCCCCGGCCCGCACGCCGCCCGCGAGCTTCCGCCGCGCTGCCGCGTGGGTGCCGCCACCTCCGCCTACCGGCACCCCGCTAGCTCCGGTGGTGCTCTGGCGCCTCCTCTACTCCGGCGAGCCCTCCTAGCTCCGGCCACCACGGCACCATGCTGACAAACCTCGAAAACCATGCGCCAGATCCAGATCCAAAATCTAGGGTTGACACCGTTTTCTTCCGAAGTCCCTAACATTTTCGTGGCATGTTCATCGCATCAATACTCTGCATCCGTAGCTCCGTTTTGGGCGTGTAATATATCAAATTGTTCGTTAGGATGTGCTCTTCATTTTGCTCCATTTCACCATGCTTGTTTGAGTCCATCTTCATGCCTAAAATGCTGTTGCAAGAGTGCTACAAAATGTTAGTTTCTGTTTCTTAACAGATTATGAGCATTTGTCATTTTTGCCATGATTATTGTGTGCCTCTTATGAACTTGAGCCCTACATGTGTTTTTGGGCTATGCCATACCATCTTTATAGGGGTGTATGCCACATATTTTTGTGATCAATGTGGTGACTAGCACAAGCATGCAAAGTAGCTCTCGTAATGTTGCTGATTTCAGGGACTTGGAATTCTTCTAAGTCATTTCCCTGATGTTATTTTTATGCCATGTATTCATGGTGTTGCTACAGAGTGATCCATGCCTCTTTTGAGCATGTTCAGTAAGGATGATTTTGAGATATTGTTATGTTCTATCCATCTATGTCTTTGTTTGCAATTATAGAGTACCCTAGCATGACTCAATCTTGCTCTACTCTTGCTATAAAATGTTCCTGGCAGATTGGTTACGTGTTAATCAATTTTGCCAAGGTTGTTGTAGTTGATCCATGCATTCTATGAGATTGTTCTTGCCATGCTTAGCTTCTTGATCATGTCCTATTGCTGGGTGTATTCTTAGTTTGTCATGCAATGCCTTGTGGTGAGTGCATCGAGCTCGCAAACATTCCTACGTAACTCTGTTTTGCCATGTCCAGTTTTCTGCTAAGTCTGAATCTGTTAATGAAACTTGCTATGTTTACATGGGTGCCATCATATTTTCGGATCCTTTGAGTAGATTCATTCCATGCCTTGCTTTGTTATGATCTGATTCTGTAGCATGTGGTTATCTTGCTCTAAACATTGCTTCATGATGTAAATTCCTGGCATGTTGTTATTTTCACTAAGTCTGTGATGCTGTTATCTTTTGCACTTTTGCCATGCTTGTTTGAGCCTGCTATGCTGTATCTCAGTGTTCATCTTTTGTCAGGCATCTTGAGTGAATCACTGCCATGTGCTTTGTTGCTATGTTAGAGTGCAGTAGCTTATTTTCTTGTTGCATTTTAGATGGCATCGTGCTGTTAATCGCAGAATAGTGCCATTATTGTTTTGCTTGCCATTTGCAAACCGTGCATCCGATTCTGGTGATCATTATATCGATTTTGACCGAAATAAACTCATCTTTCCAGCGGCGCTCTTGGCTGCCAAGTTGAGGCCTGGTTCAATCTTTTCCTTCCAGAGCACGCATATGCATTGCATTTTACATCCCGCATATCATGTTATGTTTTGCATCATGTTCCTTGCGCATTGCACTGTGGTTGATTGTGGTTTATTTTGCTTGTGTTCTTGCCTTGGGTAGAGTCGGGAGATGAGTACATGATCGAGGAACCCGGTTAGTACTCTTACGCGGATCAAGCTTACATTAACTCAGAGAACTTTGCAGGCAAGATGACCATACCCTCAAAATCACTTCTATCTTTGCTTGCTAGTTGTTTGCTCTATTTCTAAGCCTATGCCGCGATACCTACCACTTCCTATATCATGCCTCCCATATTGCCATGTCAAACCTCTAACCCACCTTGTCCTAGCAAACCATTGTTTGGCTATGTTACCGCTTTGCTCAGCCCCTCTTATAGCGTTGCTAGTTGCAGGTGAAGTTTGGAGTTTGTTCCTTGTTGGAACATGTTTATTTTTGGGACCATTATTATATCTTGTTTACTTTAATGCATCTATATACATGGTAAAGGGTGGAAGGCTCGGCCTTATGCCCGGTGTTTTGTTCCACTCTTGCCGCCCTAGTTTCTGAAATATCGGTGTTATGTTCCTTGATTTTTCGTTCCTTACGCGGTTGGGTTATACTGGGACCCCTTGACAGCTCGCCTTAAATAAAACTCCTCCAGCAAGGCCCAACCTTGGTTTTATATTTGCCAAACAACCTATAACCTTCCCTTGGGTTCTCGCGAGCCCGAAGGTCATCTTTATTTTAAACCCCCCCACCCCTGGCCAGTGCTCCTCTGAGTGTTCGTCCGAAAGGGGCAGCCTCCGGGGCCACCTCGAGGCATCTCAAGGGTTGGTTTTACTCGTAGCTTGACCTATCTGGTGTGCCTTGAGAACAAGATACGTGCGACTCCTATCGGGATTTGTCAGCACATCGGGCGGCTTTGCTAGTCTTGTTTTACCATTGTTGAAATGTCTTGTAACCAGGATTCCGAGTCTGATCGGGTCGTCCTCGGAGAAGGAATATCCTTCGTTGACCGTGAGAGCTTGTGATGTGCTAAGTTGGGACACCCCTGCAGGGTTTTAAACTTTCGAAAGTCATGCCCGCGGTTGTGGGCAGATGGGAATTTGTTAATATCCAGTTGTAGAAAACCTGACACTTAACTTAATTAAAATGAATCAACCACGTATGTAGCCGTGATGGTCTCTTTTCGGCGGAGTCCGGTAAGAGAACACGGTCTCGTGTTATGCTTGAACGTAAGTAGTTTTAGGGTCACTTCTTGATATTTGTAGCTTCTCGGCCGTGCTTTGCCTTCTCTTCTCGCTCTCTTTTGCGTAAGGTAGCCACCATGCATGCTAGTGCTTGCTGCAGATCCACCTCACTACCTTTTCCTACCCATGAGCTTAAATAGTCTTGATCGCGAGGGTGTGAGATTGCTGACTCCCCGTGACTCACAGATTACTTCCAAAACCAAATGCAGGTGCCAATGATGCCATTCCAGGGGATGCGACTGAACTCAAGTGGGAGTTCAACGAGGATTCAGGACGTTACTATGTTTCCTTTCCAGATGATCAGTAGTGGAGCCCAGTTGGGGCGATCGGGGATCTTATGCATATGGGGTTGTCTTTATTTTGGTTCCGTAGTCAGACCTTGATTGTATTATGGCTGATGTAATGCTATATTTATGTATTGTGTGAAGTGGCTATTGTAAGCCAACTCTGTACCTCTTTCTTATTCAGTACCTGGGATGTGTAAATATTACCCCTCTTGCGACATGCCTAAAATGTAGTTATGCCTCTAATTCGTGCTTCGACACGTGGGAGATATAGCCGCATCCTTGGTGTTACACCTTGCCTCCCAAGATTTCACCACAATGTCGTCGACGTAGGCCTCAGCGTTTGTAACGCCCCGAGACCGATGTGCCAGGTGTCGTGTGGTTATTCGTTGTTGTTGCCTTGTCATTGCTTGTGTGTCATGCATTGCATATCATGTCATCATGTGCATTTCATTTGCATACGCGTTCGTCTCATGCATCCGAGCATTTTCTCCATTGTCCGTTTTGCATTCCGGTGCTTCGTTCTCCTCCGGTGGTCATTTCTACCTTTCTCTCGTGTGTGGGGATTAAACATTTCTGGGTTGGACCGAGACTTGCCAAGCGGCATTGGTTTACTACCGGTAGACCGCCTGTAAAGTTTCGTACCATTTGGACTTCGTTTGATACACCAACGGTTAACCGAGGGACCGAAAAGGCCTCGTGTGTGTTGCAGCCCAACACCCTTCCAATTTGGCCCAAAACCCACCTAAGCCTTCTCCATCATCTAGATCGTTCGATCATGATCGCGTGGCCGAATACCGGACCTCATTTGGACTCTCCTAGCTCCTCCTATGCCTATAAAGAGGTCCCCCTCGAAATATCCCGGATCCCCTCCTCTTCTAACCCTAAAAATCCCCTCGCGCGCACCGAACATGTCCGCCGCACCGGACATATCGCCCGCCGCCGCCCGCGGCCACTAGCGCACTGCCACATGGCGGCTCCCGCCCGCGCCGCCGCCGAGGCCCGCCAGCTTGAAGCCGGCCCCCTCCCCGCTCCATCCGGGCCGCGCCCGCGCCCGCTAGCGCCGCCGCCTCCCCCGGTGCCCGACGCCGCCGCGTCCTTCCGCCGCTCCGCCGCGCGCCGCCTCGCCGTCTTCCGCCGCGGGAGCCGAGCTCCACCGCCGCCTCCCCGGACGCCGCGCCTAGGCCCGGTTGCCGCCGTCCTCGACTCTCCTCGCCGGCAAGCCGCCGCCCGGCCTCCTCTTCTCCTCCGGTGAACCTCGGCGTCCGTGCCCCGGCGAGATCGGATCCAGATCCGGTTGCTACAGTAAACCCTAATCCGGAGGTTGCATTTTTCACCAAGTCCCGGAGATTTTCAATTCAAGTGCTCATGTTCTCGGCTCCGTAACTTTGCATCCGTAGATCCGATTCATGCATATAGCATATCAAAATGTTCATCTCAGAGAGTACATCATTTCATTACATTGCATTATTTTCATTTGAGCTCATCTTGATACCCAAAATGCTGTTAGAAGAGGGCTACTTGAGATAATTGTCAGATCTGCTACTCCATTTAGGTTTTTGTCATTTTTGCCATAATTAATGTGTGCATGCTATGCCCTGATGCTCTACATGTGTTTTGTTAAGGGTTTTGTCATCTTTTCCAGAGGTGCAACCCATGTATTTTTGTGATGTGTGTGGTGACTTGTGCAAGTTTGCAAAGTGGTGCACTTAGTAATTCTGTTTTCAGGGACTTAGCAATTTCACTAAGTCCTGGAGCTGTTTATCTCATGATGCCATATGTTCTTGTTGTTTCCTAGTGATCCGTGCCTCTTTTGAGGATGAGCATTAAGGGAGTTTTGTTAATATTGTAGTGCTCTATCCATACATGTCTTTGGTTGCAATTATGGAGCACCCTAGCTTGAGTCAATCGAGCTCTACTTTTGCTACTTTGTGAATCTGGGCAGATTGTCAACTTGTTTGCAATTTTGCCGGTGATGTTGTAGTTGATCCATGCATGCTATGCTATTGTTCTTACCATGTCTAGATTGCATTTTGTGCCTTCTTAATGGATGTATGATTGTCTTGCCATGACTTGCACCGTAGTGAGTGCATCGAGCTCGTAAACATGCCTACTTGAGTTATATTTCAGCTTGCTCCAGTTTTCACCAAGTATGAAAACTGATTATGTTTTTGCTATGTTCACATGCTTGCAATTTTATTTTCTGATCCCTTTTGGCTCAAGGCCACTAAGGGACTTTTGTTAAGTTCTTTGAGTAGCTCCATGCCATGTTTTACTTTGCCATGTTTAGGTCCTGTAGCGTATAGTTTTGTTGCTCCGAAGAGGGCTACCTGATCTGAAATTCCAGACAAGTGTTAATTTCACTAAGTCTGAGATCTGTTTGCCATATGCATTTTTCCCATGCTTGTTTGAACCTTTTAATGGATGAATTGGCCGTAGGTCAGTGCTAGACTTTTGTTAAGCATCTTGTGTGCATCCCTGCCATGTATTTTCTTGTCATGTTTGGGTGCTGTAGCATGTTCATCTCATTGCATTTAGATGGCTACTTGCTGTAAATCGCAGACCGGTGTCATATTTGAATCGCTTGCCATTTCCAAACCGTAACTCCAATTCTGGCGTTCTTTATATCGTTTCAAGCGATTTCATCTCATATTTCCAGTGGCACACTTGGTTTTCCAAGTTGAGGCCAGGTTCATCCCGCATCTTGCATCTCATTTCCTGTCATATCTTGCATTTTGCATCCCGCATCGCATTCCGTATAGCATATCATCATTGCATCATATTGCTTGGTCTCGCACGTGGTTGATTGTGCCCTTGTTGCTTGTTTGTCTTGTTTGGGTATAGCCGGGAGACGAGTTCGCTAACGAGGAGCCCGTTGAGTTTGCTTTTGAGGATCCAGTCAACTCTGACAACTGTGCAGGCAAGATGATCATACCCTCGAAATCACTACTATCTTTGCTATGCTAGTTTGCTCGCTCTTTTGCTATTCCAATGCTATGATGCCTACCACTTGCTTTCAAGGCTCCCAAATTGCCATGTCAAACCTCTAACCCACCATTGTCCTCGCAAACCGTTGTTTGGCTATGTTACCGCTTTGCTCAGCCCCTCTTATAGCGTTACTAGTTGCAGGTGAAGATTGAAGGCCGTTCCTTGTTGGAACATTTATTTACTTGTTGGGATATCATTATATTGCTATGGTATCTTAATGCATCTATATACTTGGTAAAGGGTGGAAGGCTCGGCCTCTCGCCTAGTGTTTTGTTCCACTCTTGCCGCCCTAGTTTCCGTCATATCGGTGTTATGTTCCCGGATTTTGCGTTCCTTACGCGGTTGGGTTATAATGGGAACCCCTTGATAGTTCGCCTTGATTAAAGCTTTTCCAGCAATGCCCAACATTGGTCTTACCATCCACCACCTAGCCTTTTCTTTCCCTTGGGTTCTGCAGACTCAAGGGTCATCTTATTTTACCCCCCCCCCCCGGGCCAGTGCTCCTCTGAGTGTTGGTCCAACTGAGCGATGTCTGGGGCTACCAGGGGCAACTCTGGGCTGGCCTACCCGACGTCTGGCTCATCTGAGTGTGCCCTGAGAAAGAGATATGTGCAGCTCCTATCGGGATTTGTTAGCACATTCGGGCGGTGTTGCTGGTCTTGTTTTAACCTATCGAAGTGTCTTGAATTGCCGAGATACCGAGTCTGATCGGAATGTCTTGGGAATTTGTTCCTTCGTTGACCGTGAGAGCTTGTCATGGGCTAAGTTGGGACTCCCCTGCAGGTATTTGAACTTTCGAAAGTCGTGCCCGCGGTTATGGGCAGATGGGAATTTGTTAATGTCCGGTTGTAGATAACTTGAACCTTAATTAATTAAAATGAATCAACTGAGTATGTTACCGTGATGGCCTCTTCTCGGCGGAGTCTGGGAAGTGGACACGGTGTTGGAGTAATGTTTGCGCAGGTTGTTCTCTAGTTTCTTGCTCGCGCTTTGCCTCCTCTTCTCGCTCTCTTTTGCGAATAAGTTAGCCACCATACTTGCTAGTCACTTGCTGCAGCTCCACTCATATTTACCTTGCCATACCTATAAGCTTAAATAGTCTTGATCGCGAGGGTGCGAGATTGCTGAGTCCCTGTGGCTCATAGATTACTATTACACCAGATGCAGGGCCAGATGATTCCGCTCCAGGAGACGCATATGAGCTAAAGCGGGAGTTCGACGAAGACTCTCAACGTTACTATGTTCCCTTTCTTGATGATCAGTAGTGGTTCCCAGTTGGGGGTGATTGGGACCGTGTCGCATGTTGGGTTCTCTTTTATTTTGGCGCCGTAGTCGGGCCATGAGTGTTTGGATGATGTAATGTTATTTATGTACTTGATTGATGTGGCGAGTGTAAGCCAACTATGTTATCTCCCCTTTCATTATTATATTACATGGGATGTTGTGAAGATTGCCTAACTTGCGACATATGCCTTTAATGCGATTATGCCTCTAAGTCGTGCCTCGACATGTGGGAGATATAGTCGCATCGAGGGTGTGACAGCGTTCCTCCCGAGCTGTTAGCCTAGAGCGATGTGCATCAGCCGCTCGAAGATCGCTCCAGCGTTTTGCAGCCCGAACGGCATGTAGGTGTAGCCGTACACCCCGCACGGGGTTAAGAAAGTCGTCTTCTCTAAGTCCTCCACCGCCATCTTGATCTAGTGGTAACCTGAGAAAGCATCTAGGAAACACAGCAAGTCACACTCGGCGGTGGAGTCAATGATCTGATCAATGCGCGGGAGCGGGAACGGGTCTTGAGGGCAGGCCTTGTTGAGGTCGGTGAAGTCAACACACTTGCATCCTTCCCACCTTTCTTGGGCACGACCACCGGGTTCGCCAGCCACTCTGGGTTCTGAACCTCGCTGATGACACCTACATCTTGCAGCTTGCGGGTCTCCTGGACGATAAAGGACTTCTTCTCTGCGGACTGTCTCCATGCATTCTACTTCACCGGGCGCACATTCGGGCACACCCTTAGGTGATGTTCAATTATCCCCCTCAAGACCCGAACCAGCTGCTTGGGCTCCTACGTGAATACCTCCTTATTCGCGCGCAGGAAGTTCACCAACACCTCTTCTTGGTTTGGGGCGAGGTCGGCACCTATGGTGAAGGTGGCTCCTGAGGCCCCGTCCTCATCGATTGGCACCTGCTTCGTCCTGGCCTGATGTTGGGGGAACAATTGCTTCTTCTTCACCAGCGCAGCCCCTTGGGTCCCAGATTCTACTTTGCCTGCGGGGTCCACCACCGCCGTGGCCCTAAAGGCGAGCTTGAGGGCCACCATGGCCACCTTGGTGTCTCCAGCCACGGTGAGGACGTCGTTGCTCCCCGGCATCTTCATGAGGTTGTTTGCAGGGTGGGTTGCTGCCATGAACTGAGCTAGGGCTGGGTACCCGAGGTTGGCGTTGTACGGTAGGCCTATGCTAGTGATGTCGAAGTCGATAAGCTTGGTGCGGAAGTTCTCACGAGTACCGAAGGTGACTGGGAGGCGTATCTGCCCTAGGGGGCTGGTGGAACTGCCGCCAACTCCAGATAAGGGCTTGGTGTGATGGAGTCGGCCGTGCGGTATGTGCAGCAAGCCGAAAGCTTTCATGGAGAGCACATTGAGGCCAACCCCGCCCTCGATAAGGCTCTTGGTTACCTCCCTGTTGCAAATGGTGGGTGTGAAAAGCATCAAGAGCTCACTCGAGCCAGTGGTGGTCACCGGACGGTCCCTTGAGTCGAAGCTGAGGTCGGCCTTGGGCGCCACCCATCTCGGGGGAGGTTCCTGCTGCACAGAGGCGGCGCCCACTTGGTGGAAGAACTGCTTGACGTGGCGATCTAAGGGCGGTGCCTGCGAACCGCCCAATATGGCTGCAACGGCGAGGGGTGTTGGTGCTGCGAAGCGTGCGACGAAGAGACCGCAGCTCTTCCTAGGAGACCACGAAGGATCCTTGCAGGCTGAGCAGCCAGGCACGCGGCACGACGGCCAGGGCCATGGGGAACTAGTTGGCCATGACCCTGTCATCTCCTCCGGCTTCCCGAACGGCCTCCTCATACACCAGCAGGAAGGCGGCTGGATCCGTCGCGCCATCGTAGTGAGGCAGCTTATCCGGCTTGAACTTGTGCGGCCACTGCACCTGTCTTAAGGCGGGGGTGAAGGCCCGGAGGCCCATGGCACTTTCGTGCGCGCCCGTTAATCTAGCCGGTGGGGTGGGGCCTGTCATGAGGGCCGAATGAAGAGACGAAGTGGGCGGAGGGGCGGAATGAGCGGAGAGGTGGAGCTCCGGTGCACCCCTACCTTGCGTGCCAAATGTCATATTATGGGTTCCAGCAAACCTGTAGTGACCAAGATGTGATTCTATCCTAATCACGTGATGAATTCATGATTGGGGCACTACTGCATTTCGAGCGCATAGAATGTGGATATCATTACAACATACCATGTACTAAATAGATGAGAATACAAGATAAAGGCTTACACTCGCCAAAAGCTACAACATGAATACAAGAGTTCATCAATACATAGCTACAGAAGAGTAGGATCCTACTACGAATGGAATCAAACGAAAAAAGAAGAACGACATCCACCCTGCTAATCCCAGGTTCCCCAACCCGGAACCTATCTTATATATATAGATATATATCAATTAGGCTTCAAGTGCGTACTTGTTGGTGAAAGTGTTGTCCAATGGGAATTATTTTTTGTATTACTCATGTCGCCTACAAAGTGTGTCACACAGCGTTGTAACTTCTTACCCCATTTCTAAATTTGTACTAGTCCTCTATACCGTATATTGTGCTACTCGTACTACTACCTCCCCCCTGGTTTATTGGTCCCCTCCGTAATTTGTGTCAAATTTTGACCATATATTTTACTAATTAATTGTTAATGCATGTCACAAAAAATTATATAATTTTATTCGTATTTGAACATAGTTTCCAATGGAATAATTTTTGGTGACATGCATTGACATTTTTTTAGTTAAACCTATGGCCAAAATGTGACAACAACTAAGTAGTACTGTAGCAGTACTACTATACATAGGTCAAATTATTCATCATGTCCTCACACTGAATTGATGTGACAACACACTGCACATGAGGTGATACAAGAGTCCCGGCGGCGTGTTTGGGTATTGAGGACTTCAGATTTGGAGTACCACTTATCTGTCGAAATCTTTCATCGTTCACTTAAAACAGTCAATTGATCATACATTGAGTACCATATAACTTGAATTAACTGATGCAAGTCCAAGAAGGATTGGCCGGTGCTGCCGGCTGGCATCAAGTCTGATCCCACGGAACATGAGCTGAGTGAGCATCTTGAGGCCAAAGTGAGTGCTGACAGTGTGAGATCTCACCCTCTCATCGATTTGTTCATACCAACCATGAATAGCGAGCACAACATATGCTACACCCATCCTGAGAAACTTCCAGGTAAGACACCGATCGACCGTCTACTTGCACAAACATATTCCTTTGTTTATAGCTCTATTTTTCTTTTTAGACGCAGACCTATTGAAGAAATTACAATGACAGTTAATAAAAAGTGAAACAAGTGACTGCAACATGCCAAAGATGTTCGGAAAATGCTAACTACATACACTAAAACATATATTCGACAATACTGTAGGTATCACACTGAGTGGCCTAAGCAAGCAATTCTTCCAGCACAACTGCAGTGTGTTTAAAAGGGGCACATGGACACGTCGCCAGATACAGTCGGAGTGCGGCATGCACGCATGTGGAACAAGACCGGCAATACCATGCCGGTGATGGTCAACGACCGGCAGACGAGAAGGAAAAAGGTTCTGGTGTTGCACACCAACAAGAACTTCAACTAGCAGAGGACCAACTGGGTGATGCACTAGTACCACCTCAGGGACCTAGAGCAAGAGAAGCAGCATGAGCTGGTCCTCTACAAGATTTTCTACCAGACGAACACTGGGCCAGGACTAAAAAGATTATAAGTTAGTTTTGTATTGGTACTTATACTACCTTGTCGTCTGCAAGTTCGTATTGTTGTTAATGATCTTTCGGTATGAACTTGGCATTTGCTTCCAACCATCATGCCGAGGGTTGACGTGGATATAAAGTTGAATCATTTGTTTCGAAACGAATTTTTAGGCACCTTATTTTTATTTAACGGGTAGCATAAGCACCTGCCGTTTGAATTCCCAGTTATCCAAAATTTTCGACACAAGTGCATGCACTTATTATCACGATGAAAGAACAATATATCTGTTGGATCCCAGTTAAAATTCTGTACTTGCAGAATTCTCTTGTTTATTGAGTAGGTATATTGGTTTTTTAGGTCGAGCAAGTTTCAACTAGGCAGTAGACTGCCTAGGCTTGGTTTTGTTTTTAACAGGCCCAGCCCATGAAGACAACGGGGCACAAAGATCCAAGGTATCTACTGGACTCTCGCCCGCCAGCATTAGTTATATTTTGTCTTAGAACATGCGCAGGGAGTATTTTACTGATTCAAACAAACGGCCTAGTTCTATTTTCCTCTTGAAACACCACGTCCTACTTCCGTTTTCTGTTCTCTACCTATAGTTTTACTAGTTCATATACACGTATCATTATATTGAAAATACATAAAGTTCCCTTTTCATATTTACATCCTTATTTTTGTTGTTGTTTTCCCTCCCAGCGCTGATTTTTTTACCACCAGTTTTCCCTTAAACCAACTCAATTGTCCCATGTCTTATTTGCTTACAAAAACAAAACAATTTTTTTGCCAAATCAATAAGTTCCTAATAAATAAATGTTTATCATTTCGGGATTACAACAGTTCGGACTCCACCGAAATATGAAAAATAAGGTTGAACTTTTTGACCGTGGTCCTGGGTAGAAGATGGGATGTAATAAATTACTAAAGAATTAGCAAATGGGCTACATATTATTAAAAATAGCAAATGGGCTCTATGTTGTCTGCCACGGATGGCTGACTTGTGGGCCAACTAAGTTCATGTGTACACAAGGTTTCTAAAAAAGGAAGCTAGTCAACAATCAACTCTACCATCGTTAGACAGTTAGGTGTCAATCTAACGTCAATCGTGCTTCTTCAATCTCTGATTTTCATGCTCCAACTGCTCAAACGAGCGCCGGCCGAACCGCCTGCTCCTGCCTCCGGTGGCCGGCTGTGCTGCCGGGCAGGCCTCACGGCCCCACCATACTCGCATCCCTGGCATGGCTATCCCTCTACTCACCCACACCTCCTGTTATATTCCGGTGATGGTAGCAGAACCAGTCAATCTTCATACTCACCACCGCCTGGGCAGCCACTGCCGTTTCTTCCTCGGCTCCGTGTCATTCCCTTCATAGGCCTCGCCGTCGTCCACTGCCCTGGTGCTCTCAGCATGGCGTGGTCAACATGGTCAACGAAGGACATCCGTCGGAAGTGGACTGTACATGGAGAGGCTGACAGCTAGTTCCACGGCTGCACACAAGGAAATGCCTCCTTATTACGCGCAAAATAATGATTCCTCCACCTGACATATGGGACC
Source organism: Triticum aestivum (assembly GCF_018294505.1). Lineage (NCBI taxonomy): Eukaryota > Viridiplantae > Streptophyta > Magnoliopsida > Poales > Poaceae > Triticum > Triticum aestivum. Next base: position 392,513,962 of record NC_057803.1, on the reverse strand, counting down.
CATCGGAAGGGCCTCTATATTTCGCGAAAAATCCGTTGCCCCCGCTGACAGCTCGGACCCACCAGTTATATCTTCGCGCGCAAGGAAGTGCCTCCTTATTACGCACAAAAAATGAATACCCCTGCTAGCTGGGACCCACCATATGGGGGACTGACTTGTGGGCCTACTAAGTTGACGTGGACGGAGGGTTTTGTCAACTTAATCAACAAACGATACTATCACCAGTGACCGTTAGATTGATAACATCCAACAGTCGTCCTGCTTCTTCAACCTCTGATTTTCTTGCTCTAGTCGTCCAAACGACCACGTGCTCTTGCCTCAAGTGGCTGGCTATGCTGTCGCGGAGGCCTCACTTACCCCTACTACTCCCATCGCTGGCCAGGCCCTGCGGCGACGACAATCCCACACCACAGTCGAACAAGTGAACCCTCGTACTCCTCTCCGCGTGGGCATCAACTGTCGCGTCTTCCCTGGCTCCGCGTCATCCCCTTCCTAGGCGTCGCCGTCGTCCACCACCTTGGTGCTCTCGGCGCGGCATGGTCAATGTGGTCAAGGAACAGCTTCCATCGAAAGAGTACTGTTCGTGGAGAGGTTGACAGATGGGTCCATGGCCGCAGCAAGGAAGTGCCTCCTTATTACACAGAAAATAATGGTTCCTCCACCTGACAGCAGGGACACACCGGACGGGCCACTATATCTCGTGCAAAAAACATTTCCCCCCTGACTACTAGGACCCACCTGGTCGAACCGTACGTAGCATTGTCATTCTGGTTACGAACATGTACGTACATACGATCGGTCTGTCTGCAGGCTGCAGCGATGAACTGTGGCCGTGTAAGGAAGTGCACGTGTCATAGTATAGGCGCGCACGTGTCATAGTAGAGGAGCGCACGTAGCATCTCACGCAGTCCTGTTAATCTCATGTACATGGACGTACAGCCAGGGTGCAAGAAAGTAAATATGGCCATGTACGTACATACGGGCTTGGTCTCGAATGCCAACTCGCGCATACGTACGGCCAGGGATCATGTACATGGATGGGTAGGAACGGAGAAACTGCATCGTCGTGTTCTTCGGGAGCCAAACGGCTTGGACTGAACAACCGATCGAAACAAGCCTGGCGTACTGCAGAACGGAGGAAACGGCCTTGTGTTTGACCGGCCATGGTCGAAACGGAATCTTGTTCATCGGGAGGGGTCTGGCATGCCGCAAAACGGAGGAAACAGACTTCTCTTGGACCTCCTACGTTCGAAATGGGGTCCTGTTGATCGGGAGGGGTGTGGCATACCGCAAAAAGGAGGAAACAAAATTGTGTTGGAGCACTACAGTCGAAACAGGGGTCCTATTCATCGGGAGGGGTGTGGCGTACCGCAAAACGGGATTCCACGGGATATTATTCATCTCTAGCGTCGACTGCCTCCACGGGCTACTGTTCATCCACCATCGACCTCCTCTAGCCTCCACCTGCGACTGTTCATCCATGATGTCTCCCTCCTGCCTTCACCAGCCATTGTTCATCCATGGGCTCCTGTTCATCCAACCTCCACTGCTCCTCCACCGACTACTATTCAACCAGCCCTCTCCATGGGGTCCTGTCCAACCGCCCCTCCACGGGCTACTATTCATCTAGCCCTCCACCGTCTACTCTTCAACCAGCCCTCCACAGGGTCGTCCTGTTCATCCAGCGGCAACGGCCTCTACTACCACGGTGTCCTGTTCATCCAACCCGTCATCGGGAACTATTCATCCAACCCCCCCCCCCCAACAACGCTCACTATTCGTCAAGGGAAGGAGGCAGCAGGTTTTGAGAAGCTTCAGTTAGCAGTAGTAGTGTCTGTGTCCTAGGAACGTTGGTGCCCAGACTTGGCTGCCTGCGGCCCACGGCGTGGCTCCATCAGTGGCCCGGTACGCCCCAGTTCGGCAGTAACAACACAAGACCCCAACATCAAGAGCTCCCTAGGGGCAGCCTCACTAGGCTGGCTCCCAAGGAGCGGAGATATCAAGGCAAGGCACTCCTCACGAGGTTCACATGATGTGAGCCATGACGACCAAGGCCAGGCAGGCGCTAGCGGATGCAGCATACCAGTTTCCCCTTTGGTGTCAAGGGGGCACGCGCAGGGGCGGAGTGCCAAGGAATCAGGCAAAGGTTCCCATATTGGTACACCAAGACCAAGACCGCTAGGACGACAGGACGAAGGTCATCGTGGAGCCCACTATAGCGTAACCACCAGATCCTTTGTACATGGCTGACTCAGGGTGGCTCGTCATGGCCCGGTAAACGCGCAGGCTGCGTTGCTCATGGCACATGAGCTCCTACGCTACCGCCCGGCCAAGGACCTCTACGAAGACTAGCTCAACTGGCTCGCCAAGCTAGTCAGCGCAGCTGGGGGCTCGGCTGCACCATCCCTCTCATTGCCTTGCCTGCTGCCCACTATGCGCGACATAGCCCATGGAGTGCCTCCGCCACCTCCTCGTCAGGACGCCACCCTCGGTCCAAGATGCGCGGCCCCACGGCGTGACCCACCACGCGGGCGCCCGCGCACAAAGAAGAAAGCTGTCGGGAGGTCCAACGGCCTCAAGAAGGTGCCCCAGCGCTCCCTCCACCAACACGTCAAGACCGCGCGCTGCCTGCGGATCGTGGTGCGCGCGCACCAAGATCAGGCTCCACCTCCACGACGAGCTCCGGTGACCACCGCGGGCTGCCGCGCCTTCACCCCTGAGTTGCGCAGCGTTGTCTGGCCAGGCAAGTTCAAGCCTGACCTACCTCCACGTTATGACGGTACCCCTGACCCTGCAGAGTTCCTACACCTCTACGAGCTGAGCATCGGGGCGGCCAGTGGCGACGAAAAGGTCATGGAAAACAGGTTCCACATGGCCCTCAAGGATGGCACACGCTCGTGGCTCCTGATTCTGCCCGCGGGGTCGATCTCCTCCTAGGGAGAGATGTGCGAGCTTTTCGTTGCCAACTTCCAGGGCACTCGCAACCGCCCACCTACCGTGGGTGACTTGCCACACATGAAGCAGCAGCCAGGGGAGACCCTGCAGAAGTATATCCAGCGCTTCAACAAAGTTCGCCTCAAGATCCCTAATGTTTCTAACGAAGCCATCATCTCAGCGTTGTCAAGATGAAGGAGGAGCTCGCCATCCATGACAACCTGTGCAAGGCTTTGGAGATGTTCAACATGGCTACCAAGTGCGCGAGAGCTGAGGAGGGGCACCTCTCCCTCCTCGAGCTCCCAACTGCCGACCCGGAAGACATGAAGGCCCAAGTCAAGGACACGAAGTGCAAGGGGGCTGCCGTGCTCGCGGCCGAACCAGAGATGAATTATGCGGCGACGACCACCCAAAGTCATCCAAGAGCAGCCGTCCATTTTGCGTCTTCCACAACATACACAACCACAACACGAATTACTGTCAAGAGCTCAGGGCCATCCGCGACGGGCACCTCGGTTGATGCCCCGAGCACAACGATCGAGGCTACAGCCGTGGAGGAGGTAGAAGCGGAGGATATTGGGATGACCGCGGCCCCCACCAGGACTGGCGTGACCAGCCTTGTGAGGATCGCTAGCAAGGCTAGCCTCGCTAGGGCGCCTGGAGAGACCAGCCTCGTGAGGACCATCCTCAGGGCAATACTGGCGTCCCTCCACTGCCACCACCACCGAAAAGAAACGACGACCACCACTAGGACGAGGGGGCTGGGGGCTTCCAGGAGCCTCGTGCCATCGCCTGCATCTTGGGTGGTGCTCAGACCCCAGCCTCACACCGCATCTTCAAGCAGTTCGCTCGTGAGGTGAACGCGGCCCTCCCTAGGTTCGAGGCCACACATCCGCTCAGGTGGTCCAAGTGCACCATCACCTTCAGCTCCTCCGACCAGCTCAAGTGCGCTGTGAGGGAGTCCTGGATTACGGGGTCCTCAGGCGTCCGGGCGATGTGACGTGGGCCAGACTGATGGGTCGTGCAGATACAAGACAGAAGTCCTTCCCCCGTGTCCGGATGGGACTCTCCTTGCCGTAGGAGGCAAGACTGGCATGCAAATATGAAGATTCCTTTCTATATAAACCGACTTTGTACACACCTAGCCCCCTCCACTATCTATATAAACCGAAGGGTTTAGTCCGTAGAGGCAATCATAATCATACATCCTAGACATCTAAGGTTTAGCCATTACGATCTCGTGGTAGATCAACTCTTGTAACCCCTATACTCATCAAAGTCAATCAAGCAGGAATTTGAGAAGAAAAAGAGAGAATAGGACAATCTATATGTTTAACACAAGCGGTTAAGTCGATAGCTTTCTTAAGGAACAGCTAAAGAAAACTACCCCCCACCTCTGAAGCTTGCCCCCGACGAACCTGTCTGCACCTGCGGGCCCGCGCTTACATCATTGGCATCGCATGATTAAACATCAGCACTAGCATATTACCTCCATCAAGAGGGCCCAAACCTCGGTAAACACTGTGTCCCTGTCTCCTATTACCTTCGATCTTTAGACGCACAGTTCGGGACCCCCTACCCGAGATGTGCCGGTTTTGACACCGACATTGGTGCTTCCATTGAGAATTCCACTTTGCCGTTGTCGAAAGGCTCAATGGCTCGCCTTGTCATCAAGGTCATTATCACTTCCGGAGGAGCCCTAGTTTCAGGGAAAACTCTCCGTCTTGGCGGCTTCACCATGGGTGCCCGCTCAGCCGTTAAGCCGAAAGTGACCCCCAAGTCGCCGAAAATCCTGTCCGTATTAGCCCCGAATACTCCGACAAGATGGATCCGGCAGATCTATCATCGTTGAACGAGCTGCTAGATCACATCGCCACCCTCGGAGTCTCAACTGACTATGATCGTACTGGGCTTAAATCCAACCAGAGAGAAATCAAAACTCCACCGATCACCCATCAGGTAGCGGTTGTGGTGGAACAAGCTGACAATAACTCTTCTCCTACATTGAGAAGAAACTACGTTCGGATTTCCAAACCCAGAAAATCGGATACCCGTCCTCGGGAGGACACTCACTGCCCTCCGAACACAAAATCAGATATTAAGCCTGAGAATTCACCGGACACTCCGGAACCTGGGCTGGCAACCTCAAAAATTCTTGGAACTCCGGATTCCATAGTGGGTCAGGGTGCGAATTTAATCCCGCCCACCCACCACAAGCAATATTCTCCAAGAAATTCCGGCCCTCCGAACATATGCGACCTAACGTATGTGTGGCAGCAGCCTTGGGAGACAGTCCATCTCTTTTGGGCCAAATTCCTTCTTGTTAAAAACAAGATAAAAGACTGCTGCAATGACGACACAATTTTAGTATTTCGCAACAACTGCACGGACGAGGGAATCCTTAATGCCCTCAATCACCGTCGTGTACTGCACTTTGCATATTTGGCACACATAGTACAGAAGTACTGCATAATGGAAAGCGCCTGGAAAAGTTAGACAACCCGCTGGGAACCGCAAGCCTTTAAGCCATCTCCCAGGTGGGCAAAAAGGATGCACCCTCGCGGGGCACCTGATCATCATCTCGTGGACAAGAAACCCAAGCCCTTTACGGGACAAAGAACTTTCTTCGAGGAATGGCTCGATAGGCCGTGTCAAATACACATGACGCCGAATACCAAACCAACACGCAGCCTACGGGCATGTTGGATACTGCGGCAGGTGGCCAAGAGTGGCGAGGGTATCCTCACCAACAATACCCCAGAGAAGTACCCTTCGGAGAACACCTATTTCAAGGTATTCACAGTCTTTGAGACCTTCTCATCAAATAATAGGTGCAAAAGGGCGTTCCGCGACCTCGCCGAAGTCTGCCAAATAGCAGCAATAAAACCCTTGGAACGATACGGTGATCACTTTCAATACCAAGGACGAACCAAGGTCCCGCTTAGTCCGGGCACTAGCCGCTTTGGTCCTAAACCCAATCATGGACGGCTTTCGGCTCACTAAATTGCTAATGGACGGTGGTAGCGGGCTGAACCTCATCTATGAGGACACGCTCAAAAAAATGCAAATCGACAGGAGTCACATTGAGCAAAGCAATACATCCTTTAGGGGAATCATCCCCAGTAGGGGAGCAAGATGCTCCGAGAAAATTAAACTAGTCGTGGTATTCGGCACACCAGAAAACTATAGGTCCGAAGAGATAATCTTCTAGGTGGTTCCTTTCAACAGCGGATATCATGTCCTATTAGGACAAGATGCATTCACACGCTTTCAAGCTATACCTCATTACGGGTATACGAAGCTCAAAATGCCCGGTCCCAATGGTGTTATCACGGCGCGGCGTGGTCAATCTGGTCAAGGAACAACTTCCATCGGAAGAGTACTATACGTGGAGAGGCTGACAGCAGGGTCCACCACCGCAGCAAGGAAGTGCCTCCTTATTACGTGGAAAATAATGATTCCTCCACCCGACAGTAGGGACCCACCGGACGGGCCACTGTATTTCGTGAAAAAAATGTTTCCCCCCTGACTGTTGGGACCCACCTGGTCGAAGCGTACGTTGTGTTGTCATTCTGGTTGCGAACGTGTACGTACATACGATCGGTGTATCTACAGGCTGTAGCGATGGACTGTGGCTATGTATGGAAGGGCACGTGTCGTAGTATCGGCGCGCACGTGTCGTAGTAGAGGAGCGCTCGTAGCATGTCACGCGGTCTAGTTAATCACATGTACATGTACGTATAGCCAGGGTGCAAGAAAGTAAATATGGCCATGTACGTACATACAAGGCTTGGTCTCGAATGCCAACTCACGCATACGTACGGCCAGGGATCATGTACATGGCTGGGTAGGAACGGAGAAACTGCATCGTTGTGTTCATCGGGAGCCAACTGGCTTGGACTGAACAACCGTTGGAAACGAGGCCTGGCGTACCGCAGAATTGAGGAAACGACCTTGTGTTTGACTGGCCATGGTCGAAACGGGATCCTGTTCATCGGGAGGGGTCTGGCGTGCCGCAAAATGGAGGAAACAAACTTCTCTTGGACCTCCTACGGTCGAAACGGGGTCCTGTTGATCGGGAGGGGTGTGGCGTACCGCAAAACGGATGAAACAAACTTGTGTTGGAGGGCTACAGTCGAAACAGGGGTCCTGTTCATCGGGAGGGGTGTGGCTTACCGCAAAACGGGATTCCACGGGATAATGTTCATCTCCACAATTGGCTGCCTCCACGGGCTATTGCTCATCCACCATCGACCTCCTCCAGCCTCCACCTGTGACTATTCATCCACATCGTCTCCCCTCCTGCCTCCACCAGCCACTGTTCATCCATGGGCTCCTGTTCATCCAGCCTCCACCGCTCCTTGACCGACTACTATTCAACCGCCCCTCCATGGGCTACTATTCATCTAGCCCTCCACCGTCTACTGTTCAACCAGCCCTCCACGGGGTCGTCCTGTTCATCCAGCCCTCCACCGAGTCCTGTTCATCCAGCGGCAACGGCCTCTACTACTACAGGGCCCTGTTCATCCAACCCCTCATCGGGAACTGTTCATGCAACATCCACCCCCCCCAACAATGCCCACTGTTCATCAAGGAAGGAGGCAACGGGGTTCGATCAACTTCAGTTAGCAGTAGTAGTGTCGGTGTCCTAGGAACGTTGGTACCCAGATTTGCCTGCCTGCGGCCCACGGCGTGGCTCCTTTAGCGGCCCGGTACGGCCCGGTTTGGCAGTAACAACACAAGATCCTCGCGAGGGGCCAAGCCTCATGAGGCGGACAACACCGAGAGCTCCCTAGGGGGCGGTCTCACTAGGCTGGCTCCTGAGGAGCAGAGATATCAAGGCAAGGCGCACCTCAAGAGTTTCACATGATGTGAGCCATGACAACCAACGCCAGGCGGGTGCCAGCGGGTCAGCGTACCAGTTTCCCCTTTGGTGTCAAGGGGGCAAGCGCAGGCGCGGAATCTCGAGGAATCAGGAAAAGGTTTCCATAATGGTGCAGCAAGACCAAGACCGCAAGGATGACAGTACGGAGGACATCGCAGAGCCCACTACAGCGTCACCACCAGAGCCTTTGCGGGCGAAGACTACTTTTGTCAGGATAACTTGTACTAGTTGTCTCCCTTTGAATTTGGCCGTTGTGGGATCCCTTCCCGCCTACATTTGGGAAGAGGACCAAGGCCACTATAAATAGGACTTAGCCACCACCAAAAAAGGGGATCATATCCATTGCACCCTCACCACCTCTCTAGCTCATCGAGCTCAAGAACACCTTGCCTCCTGGGGCTGTTCAACCACTATACTGCTTCATCCTCAGCCCCTCGACGCAGTCCACCACAAAGCTGGAGTAGGGTATTACACCGCTAGGTGGCCCAAACCAGGATAAACATATGTGTCTTTTGTCCCTTGGGTTCGTCGAGCTAGGCTGTGGAATCGTTGGGCCGCAAGGAGTTCTTCGTATGCACCCCAGTGTTCGAACCTCTCAAGGGTCTGCGGAGCCCGGAATCCGAAATTTGGCACGCCAGTTAGGTGTGTGTCGGAGCTTCTCTTCTGTCAATCGACTCGTCGCCGCTCCACCATCTCCATGGCAGATGCTCGCCGAGCCCGCGATGAGCGTCGAGCCGCTCTTGCCGTGCACGTCGTCCAGACGGCGCCCGTTGGCGGGCCTCCCTGTGATTCTCCATCACCTGCCGCCCATGCCGTCACCGGCCCAGCAGGGCATGAGTAGCAAGCATCGTCGCAGAATCCCTCCATGCGGCGGCACGGACGGACCGCCACCCCATCGACTCCGGCCAACTCGTCATCCCACTCTTGTCACGGCCTGGTGAATGTGCAGGCTACGTTGCTCATGGCACGTGAGCTCCTGCACTACCGCCCGGTCAACGACCTCTGTGAAGACTGGCTCGACTACCTCGCCGAGCTAGTCAGCGTGGCTGGGGGCTCGCCTGCATCGTCCATCTCATTGCCTTGTCCGCTTCCTACTACTGGCGACATAGCCCATGGAGCGCCTCCACCACCTCCTCGTCAGGACATCACACTCGGTCCAACACGCGCGGCCCCGTGGCATGATCCACCACGCCGGGTGCCAGCGCACAAAGAAGAAAGCTGTCGGGAGGTCCAACAGCCACAAGATGGTGCCCCGGCGCTCCCTCCATGACCACGTCAAGACCGCACACCGCCTGCAGCGGTGGTGCACACGCACCAAGATCAGGCTCCACCTCCACGACGGGCTTCGGTGACCACCATGGGCTGCTATGCCTTCACCCCTGATGCTGCATAGCATTGTCTGGCCATCCAAGTTCAAGCCTGACCTGCCTCAACATTACGAAGGTACCCCTGACCCTGCAGAGTTCCTGCAACTCTACGAGCTGAGCATCGAGGTGGCCAGCGGCGACGAAAAGGTCATGGAAAACAGGTTCCCAGAGCCCTCAGGGATGGCCCACACACGTGGCTCCTGATTCTGCCCGCGGGGTCGATCTCCTCCTAAGGCGAGATGCGCGAGCTTTCGTCGCCAACTTCTAGGCAATCGCGACCGCCCGCGTGCCGTGAGTGACCTGCGGCGCATCAAGCAGTAGCCAGGGGAGACCCTGCAGAAGTACATCTAGCGCTTCAACAATGTTCACCTCAAGATCCACCAATGTTTCTAACGAAGCCATCATCTCTGTGTTCTCCGATGGCGTCTGCGATGTCAAGATGAAGGAGGAGCTCGCCATCCATGAGGACATGTGCATGGCTTTGGAGATGTTCAACATGGCTACCAAGTGCGCGAGAGCTGAGGATGGGCGCCTCTCCCTCCTCGAGCTCCCAATTGCCGACCTAGAAGACAAGAAGGCCCAAGTCAAGGACATGAACTGCAAGGGGGCTGCTGTGCTCGCGACCGAAACAGAGATGAATTAATCCCGGCTGCGACGACCCAGAGTCGTCATAGAGCAGCCGTCCATTTTGTGTATTCCCCAACATACACAACCACAACACGAATTACTATCAAGAGCGCAGGGCCATCCGCGACGGACACCTCGGTCGATGCCCCGAGCGCAATGATCGAGGCTACGGCCATGGAGGAGGCAGAAGCGGAGGACGTTGGGAAGACCACGGCCCCTGCAAGGAGTGGCGCGACCAGCCTTGTGAGGATCGATGGCGAGGCTAGCCTCGCTAGGGCGCCTGGAGAGACCAGCCCCGTGAGGACCGTCCTCAGGGCAATATTGGCCTCCCTCCGCTGACACCACCACCGAAGCACGACTTAGAGGCATAACCGCATAGTAGGCATGTCGCAAGTGGGGTAATCTTTACACATCCCATGTACTAAATAAGAAAGGGATAAAGAGTTGGCTTACAATCGCCACTTCACACAATACATAAATATAGCATTACATCATCCAGAATACAATCAAGGTCCTACTACAGAACCAAAATAAAGAAAGACAACCCCTAATGCTAGATCCCCGATCGTCCCGACTGGGCTCCACTACTGTAAAACCCACGATGCAGATATATCTCCCACGTGTCAGAGCATGACTTAGAGGCATAACCGCATAGTAGGAATGTCGCAAGAGGGGTAATCTTTACTCGTCCCATGTACTGAATAAGAAAGGGATAAAGAGTTGGCTTACAATCGCCACTTCACACAATACATAAATATAGCATTACATCATCCATATACAATCAAGGTCCGACTATAGAACTAAAATAAAAGAAGACCACCCCTAATGCTAGATCCCCGGTCGTCCTAACTAGGCTCCACTACTGATCAACTGGAAAACGAAACAGCACAATGAACACGATCTTCATCGAGCTCCCACTTGAGCTGGATTGTGTCACCTGCACTGGCATCATCGGCACCTGCAACTGTTTTGGAAGTATCTGTGAGTCACAGGGACTCAACAATCTCACACTCTCGCGATCAAGACTATTTAAGCTTATGGGTTGGAAAAGGTAGTGAGGTGGAGCTGCAGCAAGCACTAGCATATACGGTGGCGAACTTACGCAAATGAGAGCGAGAAGAGAAGCAATGCACGAACGTGAACTAGAAGTGATCAAGAAGTGATCCTGAAACTACTTACGTTCAAGCATAACACAAGACCGTATTCTCTTCCCGGACTCCGCCGAAAAGGGACCATCACGGCTACACACGCGGTTGATTCATTTTAGTTAAGTTAAGTGTCAAGTTTTCTACAATCGGACATTAACAAATTCCCATCTGCCCATAACCGCGGGCACGGCTTTCGAAAGATCAAAACCCTGCGGGGGTGTCCCAACTTAGCCCGTCACAAGCTCTCACGGTCAACGAAGGATATTCCTTCTCCCAGGACGACCCGATCAGACTCGGAATCCTGGTTACAAGACATTTCGACAATGGTAAAACAAGACCAGCAAAGCCCCCCGAATGTGCCGACAAATCCCGATAGGAGCTGCACATATCTCGTTCTCAGGGCACACCGGATTGTCCAAACTTCCGGTAGGCCAACCCATAGTTGCCCCTGGTGGCCACCGGCGGCTGACAGGTTGGACCAACACTCAAAGGAGCACTGGCCCGGGGGTTTAAAATAAAGATGACCCTTGAGGCTGCACAACCCAAGGGAAAAAGGCTTAGGTGGCAAATGGTAAAACCAAGATTGGGCCTTGCTGGAGGAGTTTTATTCAAAGCGAACTGTCAAGGGGTTACCATTATAAGCCAACCGCGTAAGGAACACAAAATCAAGGAACATAAACTGGTATGACGGAAACTAGGGCGGCAAGAGTGGAACAAAACACCAGGCAAAAGGCCGAGCCTTCCACCCTTTACCAAGTATATTGGTGCATTAAAGTAAACAAGATATAATAATGATATCCAAACAATATCCATGTTCCAACATGGAACAAACTCCATCTTCACCTGCAGCTAGCAATGCTATAAGAGGGGCTCAGCAAAGAGGTACATAGTCAAACAACGGTTTGCTAGGACAAGGTGGGTTAGAGTCTTGACATGGCAATATGGGAGGCATGATATAGCAAGTGGTAGGTATCGCGGCATAGCAATAGAGCGAACAACTAGCAAGCAAAGATAGAAGTGATTTCGAGGGTATGGTCATCTTGCTTGAGATCCCGCAAGGAAGAAAAACGAGTCCATGAAGATGACAAGCGGACGTAGTCGAACGAATCCTCAAAAACGCGACGTTACAGGAACTAACCCGAAGAAGCAACACCGGAAAGAAGCAAACAACATGGTAAACAACCATCACATAATCATGGCATGATGCACAACCAAGTATGATGCATGTCTGGTTTAAATATGCATGGCATGGCAAAGTGCACAAACAAAACTACAAGTTAAATGGAGCCCAATATGCATCGGGATGCATATTGACAGAACACCACATCAATTATTTAGTTCTCTCTCGGTTATGTACTCACCAATATTAAATGTTGTTAAGCATGGCAAGAGGTGAAACATAAAGTAAACTACACATTTAGGCAATTTTAAGTGAGGCCGGAAGCAACAAATAACCATTCCGGTAAATCCCCACATGCATTTATCAATTTGGTGCAACAAAAATTTTAAACATTTAAATGTTATTATCATGATGCAAATGACATGTGCAAGTTTTATGCAATATTTATGAAAATGTTGATAAGAGCATTTTATGAAGCATTTGTCACTGTGGTAGAAAGAAAGGGGTGCCACGGCGATGAAACAAAAATGATGCCATGGCAACATTCCGGTTCTGGTAATTCGATTAAGATGCCGGTGAAAAGATGGGGCATGGGCGAGTAAAGCAAGATGGTGGGGTGCTCCCGACTACCGGGTTCCCACGGGTTAGTGGCATGGAAACGAGTGGTAATTCGGACACGGTGCAGACAAAGGGTGCATCTCATACAACACTGGCATTCATTCTCGGGCGGTCGTTCTCGGCGGTTATACCTTCGAAGTGTGCAAAGTAGAGGAAGTAGACGTTCTCAGGACAGTCCTAGTGGAAGTAGTCGTTCACGGTTCGTTGTGGGAAGTAGTCCATCTCGTGGCGACGGTAGTGGAAGTAGTGATACTATCGGTCCTCAGCGATGGTAGTGGTACTAGCGACCTTGGCGACAGTAGTTGTTCACATTCTTAGTCGCACAAGTTTCCATAGATGTTTGGGGTCACGACGAGGAACTTGACGTCCACGAGGTCTTGGAGGGTCAACGGTAGTGATACACAAGTCATCGTGGGAGTAGTGGTCCACGCCACGGTAGTCGAACTTGACGAACCCTAACTCTTCGAGGGTCGTCGTGGTGCTTGACGATATCCAGGACGATCTTGTGATTTGCCGGTCTCGATGAACTGTATGGGTCCCTCATCTCGGGTTTTTGCGATGGTAGTGGAACTTGGCGCATCCAATGCCTTTGGGCGTAGAGGTACTTGCAAAAACCAAGATGGTCTTGATGATCCGGCGAGACGACATGGTTCGGGGCGGTCTCGATCTTGATGGTCCTTGAGTCCAACAATACTAGGTGATCTAGGCCTCCAAGACTGTAAGGAAAAAAAAGAAAAAAAGGTGTGCACGGGATGCAACAGAAGGTGATGGTGATGCAGGGGAGCAGTGCAGGCGAGGAGGAGTCCCAGCAGCGGAGCTCCTTGAGCAGAGAAGAAGCCGTCGGCACGGAAGGCCGGGACAGGAGGTTGCCACTGGGTGTCAGGGCCTTACGGTTCCAGGCGAGGTTGCCGGCAGCAGAGCAGCAGTGACCCGAGGTCAACCACAAGAGGTGGGAGCGATGAGCTCGCTCCGGTGATGGCGGGTTACAAGCCGTGGGCGTGGCCGGACACTTGGGATGGCCGGAGACGGAGGCGTTGCGAACTGCAGTGGTGGGCACAGTCTTGGAGCACCCCAGCCGGAGGACGAGGCAGGGGCACGAGGGGCGGCGGAGGCCATGGATGAAGCAGCAGGGCGGCGTCGGACGTTGAACGATGAGGGCAAGGGGGATCCAGTGGAGCTCGAGCTCCTTGCGAGAAGGACAAACAGGGAGGAGGAGATCCGGGCGCGGGCACGGGGTTCTTGAAGGTCGAGGTTGACGAGTAGGCGCGGAGGTCAGAGGGCGCGGCGATGAGGCTCGACGGCGCTCCAGGGAAAGAGATCGAGGGAGAGAAGGAGGAGTAATGCGGTAGTAGGTGGCGGGCACGGGAACAAAGGGATGGGCTAGGGTTACCGCGGGGGCACGGCTGGGCTTCAGATGGGCCTTAGAGGCCTCAGCGCAAATGGGCCGGCCTGGCAGGACTAGGCCCAAGAGGCTGGGCTTCTCTCTCTTATTCCCTTTTTATTTATTGCGTAAATAGAAATAAAGTGAAAAGTACAGAGGGTTTGGGGTTGAAGTAGGGATGGAGGTACATATTTCTGGAAACCATGAAATTTTCCCGATTTAAACAAATTAGTTTAGAAATTTTTACAGACTATAAATTTAAACATGTTCGAATTTAATTCAAACTTGCATGAATTTATAACCTAACCAAACTGAAACCAAATGGGCTTAAATTTTATAGGATGGCCCTACATAATAAATATGATTAATGGGCAAAAGATGAACATTTATTTGAGCAATTCTATTTGCAACTCAAATAAATAGAGAAAAGGGAAAGAAGGAAGTGGCATAGGGATTTGAAACTTGGGTGAAACCAAGTTGGAAGTGATCATGGGGTTGATGGAAGGATCAAGATAAGAAAAAGAAGTTGCAATGCACATGAGCAACTAAATTAAATAAACACAACAATGGTATGGAGAAGATGCATTATGCAAAATAAAATAAAACAAACATCACAAGCGAGCAAGCACGCATGAACATAACACAAAATAAAAATAAAAAAGGAGGTCTCAGTCTTGGGGCGTCACAACACTCCACCACTACGAGAGGATCTCGTCCCGAGATCTAGGATGGCACCGAAGAGAAAATGGAAGAGGAAGAGGTAAAACAAAGTTGCTTCTTTGATAAACAAGTGAAACCAATGAACCTTGAGAGGTTAAAAATTGGAAAGAAGAATACAACTGAGATGAACAAAGTTGAAAACACTCCGTTAGAAAAGAGGAACAAGGAACATTACTAGAACTTTGTAGGTTGAAAGACCTAAGAAAAAAGGGTTTCAATGGACAAGAAGTACATTCAAGCACTCCGGTAGAAACGATATGTACAAGGAACTATAAGGATCAATTACGACAACACTCCGGTTAGAAATGGAAGGCAAAGAATATGAACTTGGCAAAACAAGATGATGTGTTGAAGAAGGCAACATCACAAAGCCACCGGAAGAAAGAAAGAGTAGAATCAAATGAACAGAGGGAAACAAGATCTTGTGAGAGCATGCTTACGACAAATGCTAGAACGGAGTTGTTGGATTATCAACAACGAAAAGGATAAGCATGATGTGGGCTTATAGAAGACAACTCAAAATTAGAGATGAAATTCTGCCACTAACGGAAATGATAGATTGGATTGATATGAACAAGGAGATGAGAAGCTTATTTCACTGGGAGGATAAATGAAGAGCTTGGTTCATTTATGAGCACCATAAATAGCAACAATCCTTAGGGACGGCTTTTTGGTGAAAATGACACAAGATAACTCCATCACCCGGGTCGCCGCTCCGCCCCGCTCCACCGTGCTGGCACCGCCTCGTCGCCGTTCATCGACCCTGGCCGGATCCCGCATCCCCGGCGTCCACGTCAACTCCGGCCACCACCATCTCCATCTCCGGCTACAACTCTGGCGAGATCCACCGCCACTTCGGTTCGCGTGCCGGACATACCCTAGATCTGGATCGGGTTGACCTTTTGCCCTTATTTTAGTAATTTTAGCATATTTTCATCATGCCATAACTCTGCATCTGTGTCGCCGTTTTGGGCGTGTAGCATATCAAATTGTTCGTCTCGACGAGTACTTCATTTCATTCCATTGCACCATGTTCATTTGAGTTCATCTTGATGCTCTAAATGCTGTTGCAAGAGTGCTATGCAAAGTTAGTTTCATATTCTTATCAGTAATTGGACATTTGTCATTTTTGCTATGATTAATGTGTGCCTCCTCTGAACTTGAGCCCTACATGAGTTTTGAAGTATGCCATGCCATCTTTATAGGGGTATATGCCATGTATTTTTTTGATCTTTGTGGTGACTAGCACAAGCATGCAAAGTAGCCCTCGTAATGTTGCTGATTTCAGGGACATAGAAATCTTCTGTCTTTGTCCTGTTAATATTTTTATGCCATGTATTCTTGTTGATACAGAGTGATCCATGCCTCTTTTGAGCATGATCAGTAAGGATGTTTTGTAGATATTGTGGTGCTCTATCCATCCATGTCTTTGTTTGAAATTATGGAGCACCCTAGCTTGACTCAATCGAGCTCTAATTTTTCTATGAAATGTTCCTGGCAGAATGTTTACTTGTTAAGCATTTTGCCGAGGTTGTTATATTTGCTCCATGCATGCTATGATGTTGTTCTTTCCATGTTTAGCTTGTATGACATGTCTACTTGCTGGGTGTATGCTTAGTTTGTCATGCCATTCCTTGTGGTGAGTGCATCGAGCTCACAAACATGCCTACTTAATATCTGTTTTGCCATGTTCCAGTTTTCTACAAAGTCTGAATCTGTTAACGATAGTTGCTATGTTCACATGGTTGCCATTGTATTTTCTGATCCCTTTTTGGCTTATGGTCAGTAAGGGACTTTTGTTGTATGCTTTGAGTAGCTTCATCCCATGCCTTGCTTTGCCATGATATGTTCCTGTAGCATGTAGTTTTAATGCTCTAAACTTTACTTCCTGATGTTAAATTCCTGACATGTTATTTTCACTAAGTCTGTAACCTGATATCTTTTGCACTTGTGCCATGCTTGTTTGAACCTGCTATTGAGTGAATTAGCCGTAGCTCAGTGTTCATCTGTTGTCAAGCATCTTGAGTGGATCCCTGCCATGTGATTTGTTGTCATGTTAGAGTGATTAGCTTAATTTTCTTGATGCATTTAGATGGCCTCGTGCTGTTAATCGCAGCTTTGTGCCATTATTATTTTGCTTGCCATTTGCAAACCGTGCATCCGATTCTGGTGATCTTTATATCGATTTCGACCGAAATCAACTCATCTTTCCAGTGGCACTCTTGGTTTTCCGAGTTGAGGCCAGGTTCAATCTTTCTTTTCCGAAGCATGCATATGCACCGCATATCTCATCCCGCATATCATGCCTTGTGTTGCATCATGTTGTTTGTGCATTGCACGTGGTTGATTGTGGTTCCCTTTGTTTGTATCCTTGCTTTGGGTAGAGCCGGGAGACGAGTACATGATCAAGGAACCGGTTGAGTACGCTTACGAGGATCAAGCTAACGTCAACTGGGAGAACTTTGCACGCAAGATGACCATACCCTCGAAATCACTTCTATGTTTGCTTGCTAGATGCTCGCTCTTTTGCTATGCCTATGCTATGATACCTACCACTTGCACATCGTACCATGTTTTGCATCATGTTGCTTGAGCATTGCACGTGGTTGATTGTGTTCCTTTTTTCTTGTTGTTCTTGCTTGGGTAGAGCCGGGAGACGAGTACATGATCGAGGAGCCCGTTGAGTATGCTTACGAGGATCAAGTCAACTCAGAGAACTTTGCATATTAAGATGACCATACCCTCGAAATCACTTCTATCTTTGCTTGCTAGATGCTCGCTCTTTTGCTATGCCTATGCTACGATACCTACCACTTTCTTATCATGCCTCCCATATTGCCATGTCAAACCTCTAACCCACCTTGTCCTAGCAAACCGTTGATTGGCTATGTTACCGCTTTGCTCAGCCCCTCTTATAGCATTGCTAGTTGCAGGTGAAGATTGGAGTTTGTTCCTTGTTGGAACATGTTTATTGTTGGGATATCATTATTATATCTTGTCTACTTTAATGCATATATATACTTGGTAAACGGTGGAAGGCTCGGCCTTATACCTGGTGTTTTGTTCCACTCTTGCTGCCCTAGTTTCTGTCGTACAAGTGTTATGTTCCTCGATTTTGTGTTCCTTGCACGGTTGGGTTATAATGGGAACCCCTTGACAGTTCTCCTTGAATAAAACTCCTCCAGCAATGCCCAACCTTGGTTTTACCATTTGCCACCTCGCCTCTTTTCCCTTGGGTTTCGCGGACTCAAGGGTCATCTTTATTTTAAACCCCCGGGCCAGTGCTCCTCTGAGTGTTGGTCAAACCTAGAGCACCATGTTGGGTCGTCCTTTGGCAACTTGGGTTACGTTGGCTCCCGTACGCTTAGCTTATCCGGTGTGCCCTGAGAACGAGATATGTGCATCTCCTATCAGGATTTGTCGGCACATTCGGGCGGCTTTGCTGGTTTAGTTTTACCATTGTCGAGATGTCTTGTAACTGGGATTCCGAGTCTGATTGGATTGTCTTGGGAGAAGGAATACCCTTCATTGACCATGAGAGCTTGTGATGGGCTAAGTTGGGACACCCCTGCAGGGATTTGATCTTTCGAAAGCCGTGCCCGCGGTTATGGGCAGATGGGAATTTATTAATGTCCGATTGTAGAAAGCCTTAAACTTAACTTAATTAAAATGAATCAACAGAGTGTGTGGCCGTGATGGTCTCTTTTCGGCGGAGTCCAGAAAGAGAACACGGTCTCATGTTATGCTTGAACGTAGGTTGTTCTAGGATCACTTCTTGATCATAGTTTATCGACCGTGCCTTTGCCCCTCTCTTCTCGCTCTCTTTTACGTATGTTAGCCAACTTATATGCTAGTGCTTGCTGCAGCTCCACCTCATACCTTTTACCCATC
The DNA here is from genome assembly GCF_018294505.1 of Triticum aestivum. NCBI lineage: Eukaryota > Viridiplantae > Streptophyta > Magnoliopsida > Poales > Poaceae > Triticum > Triticum aestivum. The sequence goes on along the minus strand of NC_057803.1, from coordinate 392,495,271 downwards.
CTATAAGCTTAAATAGTCTTGATCGCGAGGGTGTGAGATTGCTGAGTCCCCGTGACTCACAGATTACTTCCAAAACCAGATGCAGGGACTGATGATACCGCTCCAGGGGATTCGACTGAGCTCAAGTGGGAGTTCAATGAGGACTCAGGACGATACTATGTTTCCTTTCCAGACGATTAGTAGTGGAGCCAGTTGGGGGGATCGGGGATTTTGTTGCATTTTGGGGTTGTCTTTATTTTGGTTCCGTAGTCGGACCTTGATTGTATCTGGATGAATGTAATGTTATTTATGCTATTGTGTGACGTGGCGAGGGTAAGCAAACTATGTATCTCTTTCCTTTATTCAGTACATGGGTTGTGTGAAGATTACCCCACTTGCGACATTGCTTACAATGCGGTTATGCCTCTAAGTCGTGCTTCGACACGTGGGATATATAGCCGCATCGTGGGCGTTACAGTGAGCGAGTAAAGCAAGATAGTGGGGTGCTCCCGACTACCGGGTTCCAACGGGTTAGTGGCATGGAAACGAGTGGCAATTCGGATAAGGTGCAGACAAAGGGTGCATCTCATACAACATAGGCATTCGTTCTCGGGCGGTTGTTCTTGGTGGTTATACCTTCGAAGCATGCAAATGGGACGGTTCTCGTTCGGTGTAAAGTAGAGGAAGTAGACATTCTCGGGACAGTCGTAGTGGAAGTAGTCGTTCACGGTTCGTTGTGGGAAGTAGTCCTTCTCGTGCCGACGGTAGTGGAAGTAGTGATACTATCGGTCCTCGGCGATGGTAGTGGTACTAGCGACCTTGGCGACGGTAGTTGTTCACGTTCTTAGTCGCACAAGTTTCCGTAGATGTTTGGGGTCACGGCGAGGAACTTGACGTCCACGAGGTCTTCGAGGGACGACGGTAGTGATACACAAGTTGTCGTGGGAGTAGTGGTCCATGCCACGGTAGTCGAACTTGAAGAACCCTAACTCTTCGAGGGTCGTCGTGGTGCTTGACGATATCCAGGACGATCTTGTGATTTGCCGGTCTCAACGAACCGTAGGGGTACTGTAACACCCCGGATGTAACGTTCCCAATTTGTACTCCAACTCTTGCCGTTTCTGGCGTTAAGTTAATTTATTTCCTCGGGTTCGGGTTTTGTCTCCATGTGTTGTTGTCGTTTTCATGCATCTCATATCATGTCATCATGTGCGTTGCATTTGCATACGTGTTCATCTCATGCATTTGAGCATTTTCCCCGTTGTCCGTTTTGCATTCCGGTGCTTCGTTCTCCTCCGGTGGCCATTTCTAGCTTTCTTTCATGTGTGGGGATCAAACATTTCCGGATTGGACCGAGACTTGCCAAGCGGCCTTGGTTTACTACCGGTAGACCGCCTGTCAAGTTTCGTACCATTTGGACTTCATTTGGTACTCCAACGGTTAACCGAGGGACCGAAAAGGCCTCGTGTGTGTTGCAGCCCAACACCCCTCCAATTTGGCCCAAAACCCACCTAACTCTACTCCATGTCCTAGAGCGTTCGATCACGATCGTGTGGCCGAAAACCGCACCTCATTTGGACTCTCCTAGCTCCCTCTATGCCTATATATACACCCCCCCATTCCAAATTCGCGGATCCTCTCCCCTCTAACCCTAAAAATCCCAGATCCGCCGCTTCGGACGTGTCCGGGCGGAGCCGGACAACGTCCGCCGCCACCGCCGCCCAACCAGGACGCGCCACGTGGCGCCCGGCGCCCGCCGCCGCCGCGGCCCGCAGGGGCCCGAGGCCGGCCCTCCCGCGCCGCCTCCCGGGCCGCGCCCCGCACCGCCTTCCGCCTCCCCAGCGCCGCCCTTCTCCTCCGGAGCCGGCAGCCGCGCCGCCCGCGCCGGCCGGAGTTGCTCACCGCCGACCGCCGCCTCGCCACTCGCCGCCCCGCCGCCAAGACTCGTCATCGGCAGCCCCGCGCCCCGCGGCCGCCGCCCCGCCTCCGTGAAGCTCCGGGCGCCTCGCCTCCTCGTCGCCGGCGGCCTCTCTGGCGAGAGCTCCGGCCTCCGCGGCTCTTTTTCTTCCGGCGGTCCTCGAACAGCTACAGTGCAGCGCCGCGCCTCAGTTTCCGTGCAAACTCTAGATCCAGATCCGGAGGTTAAAATTTTCCTAACTGTCCAGAATTTTTAGTCCAAGTTGCTCTCTTCGCGGCTCCGTAACTTTGCATCCGTAGCTCCGATTCATGTATATAGCACATTAAAATGTTCACTTCAGAGAGTACATCATTTTATTCCATTGCATAATTTTCATTTGAGCTCATCTTGATGCCCGAAATGCTATTAGAAGAGGGCTACTTGAGTTAATTGTCAGATTTGTTACTCTGTTTAGCACTTTTGTCATTTTTGCCATGATTAATGTGTGCATGCTATGCCCGTGAGTTCTTCATGTGTTTTGTTAAGGGTTTTGTCATCTTTCCAGAGGTGCAACCCATGTACTTTTAAGATGTGTATGATGACTTGTGCAAGCTTGCAAAGTGGTGCACTTGCTAATTCTGTTTTCAGGGACTTAGTAATTTCACTAAGTCCTGGGATTGTTATCTCACGATGCCATATGTTCGTGTTGTTTCCTAGTGATCCGTGCCTCTTTTGACGATGATTAGTAAGGGAGTTTTGTTAATCTTGTAGTGCTCTATCCATCCATGTCTTTGTTTGCAATTATGGAGCACCCTAGCTTGAGTCAATCGAGCTCTACTTTTCCTTCGTTGCGAATCTGGGCAGATCGTCAACTTGTTTGCGATTTTGCCGATGTTATTGTAGTTGATCCGTGCATGCTATGCTATTGTTCTTGCCATGTCTAGCTTGTATTTTGTGCCTTATTTACGGATGTATACTTGTCTTTCCATGACTTGCACCGTGGTGAGTGCATCGAGCTCGTAAACATGCCTTCATGAGTTATGTTTCAGCAAGTCCCAGTTTTCACTAAGTCTGAAAACTGATTATGTTTTTGCGATGTTCACATGCTTGCAATTGTATTTTCTGCTCCCTTTTGGCTCAAGGTCACTAAGGGACTTTTGTTAAGCTTGTTGAGTAGCTCCATGCCATGTTTACGAGCATGTTGTTTTCTTTGTCATGTTCAGGTCCTGTAGCATGTTGTTTTGTTGCTCCAAAGAGGGCTATATGATCTGAAATTCCAGACAAGTGTTAATTTCACTAAGTCTGAGATCTGTTTGTCATTTGCGTTTTTGCCATGCTTGTTCGAACCTGTTAATGGATGATTTGGCCGTAGCTCAGTGCTAGACTTTTGTTAAGCATCTTGTGTGCATCCCTGCCATATATTTTGTTGTCTTGTTTGGGTGCTGTAGCATGTTCATTTCGTTGCATTTAGATGCCTACTTGTTGTAAATCGCAGACCGGTGTCATTTTTGAAACGCTTGCCATTTCCAAACCGTAACTCCGATTCCGGCGTTCTTTATATCGTTTTCAAGCGATTTCATCTCATCTTTCCAGTGGCACACTTGGAATTCCAAGTTGAGGCCAGGTTCATGCATTTCCTGTCGTACCTTGCATTTTGCATCCCGCATAGCATATCATCATTTCATCATATTGCTTGGTCTTGCACGTGGTTGATTGTATCCTTGTTGCTTGTTTGTCTTGTTTGGGTAGAGCCGGGATATGAGTCCGCTACCGAGGAGCCCGTTGAGTTTGCTTTCGAGGATCCAGTCAACTCTGACAACTGTGTAGGCAAGATGATCATACCCTCGAAATCACTACTATCTTTGATATGCTAGTTTGCTCGCTCTTTTGCTATGCCATTGCTATGATGCCTACCACTTGCTTGAAAGCCTCCCAAATTGCCATGTCAAACCTCTAACCCACCATTGTCCTAGCAAATCGTTGATTGGCTATGTTACCGCTTTGCTCAGCCCCTCTTATAGCGTTGCTAGTTGCAGGTGAAGATTGGAGGCCGTTCCTTGTTGGAACATCTTTTATTTACTTGTTGGGATATCATTATATTGCCATGTTATATTAATGCATCTATATACTTGGTAAAGGGTGGAAGGCTCGGCCTCTCGCCTAGTGTTTTGTTCCACTCTTGCCGCCCTAGTTTCCGTCATATCGGTGTTATGCTCCCGGATTTTGCGTTCCTTACGTGGTTGGGTTATAATGGGAACCCCTTGATAGTTCGCCTTGATTAAAGCTTTTCCAGCAATGCCCAACATTGGTCTTACCATTTGCCACCTACCCTTTTCTTTCCCTTGGGTTCTGCAGACTCAAGGGTCATCTTATTTTAACCCCCCCCCCCGGTCCAGTGCTCCTCTGAGTGTTGGTCCAAACTAGAGCCCCTTGCAGCGCCACCTCGGGGAAACTCGAGGGCTGGTTTTAGCTGTACGGATTGCTTATCTGAGTGTGCCCTGAGAAAGAGATATGCGCAGCTCCTATCGGGATTTGTCGGCACATTCGGGCGGTGTTGCTGGTCTTATTTTAACCTGTCGAAGTGTCTTGAATTACCGAGATACCGAGTCTGATCGGAACGTCTTGGGAGTAGGTATATTCCTTCGTTGACCGTGAGAGCTTGTCATGGGCTAAGTTGGGACTCTCCTGCAGGGATTGAACTTTCAAAAGTCGTGCCCGCGGTTATGGGCAGATGGGAATTTGTTAATATCCGGTTGTAGATAACTTGAACCTTAATTAATTAAAATGAATCAACCGAGTGTGTTACCGTGATGGCCTCTTCTCGGCGGAGTCTGGGAAGTGGACACGGTGTTGGAGTAATGTTTGCGCAGGTTGTTCTCTAGCTTCTCACTCGTGCTTTGCCTCCTCTTCTCGCTCTCTTTTGCGAATAAGTTAGCCACTATACTCGCTAGTCGCTTGCTGCAGCTCCACTTATATTTTACCTTGCCATACCTATAAGCTTAAATAGTCTTGATCGCGAGGGTGCGAGATTGCTGAGTCCCTGTGGCTCACAAATTACTATTACACCAGATGCAGGGCCTGATGATTCCGCTCCAGGAGACACGTATGAGCTCAAGTGGGAGTTCGACGAAGACTCTCAACGATACTATGTTTCCTTTCCTGACGATCAGTAGTGGTGCCCAGTTGGGGGTGAACGGGACCATGTCGCATGTTGGGTTCACTTTCATTTTGGCGCCGTAGTCGGGCCATGAGTGTTTGGATGATGTAATGTTATTTATGTACTTCATTGACGTGGCGAGTGCAAGCTAACTATGTTATCTCCCCTTTATTATTCATATTACATGGGATGTTGTGAAGATTGCCTAACTTGCGACATATGCCTTCAATGCGATTATGTCTCTAAGTCGTGCCTCGACACGTGGGATCTATAGTCGCATCGAGGGTGTTACAGGTACTTCATCTCGGGTTTTTGCGATGGTAGAACTTGGCGCATCCAATGCCTTCAGGCGTAGAGGTACTTGCGAAAACCGAGATGGTCTTGATGATCCGGCGAGACGACGTGGTTCGGGGCGGTCTCGGTCTTGATGGTCCTTGAGTCCAATAATACTAGGTGATCTAGGCCTCCAAGACTGTAAGAAAAAAAGAAAAAACGTGTGCACGAGATGCAACAGAAGGTGATGGTGATGTAGGGGAGCAGCGCAGGCGAGGAGGAGTCCCAGCAGCGGAGCTCCTCGAGCAGAGAAGAAGCCATTGGCGGGGAAGGCCGGGACAGGAGGTTGCTACTGGGTGTCGGGGCTTGACGGTTCCAGGCGAGGTCGCCCGCAGCAGAGCAGCAGCGACCCAAGGTCAACCGCAGGAGGTGGGGGCGACGAGCTCACTCCGGCGATGGCGGGGTACAAGGCATGGGTGTGGCCGGACGCTGGGATGGCCGGAGACGGAGGCGTTGTGAACTGCAGCGGCTGGCGCAGTCTTGGAGCACCCCAACCGGAGGACGAGGCAGGGGCACGAGGGGTGGCGGAGGCCATGGACGAAGCAGCAGGGCGGCCTCGAACGTTGAACGACGAGGGCGAGGGGGATCCAGCGGAGCTCGGGCTCCCAACGAGAAGGACAAACGGGGAGGAGGAGATCCGGGCGCGGGCACGGGGTTCTTGAAGGTCGAGGTCGTCGGGTAGGTGAGGAGGTCAGAGGGCGCGGCGACGAGGCTCGGCGGCGCTAAAGGGAAAGAGATCGAGGGAGAGAAGGAGGAGCTATGCGGGAGTAGGCGGCGGGCACGGGAACAAAGGAATGGGCTAGGGTTACTGCGGGGGCACGGCTGGGCTACAGATGGGCCTTAGAGGCCTCAACGCAAATGGGCCGGCCTGGCAAGACTAGGCCCAAGAGGCTGGGCTTCTCTCTCTTATTCCCTTTTTATTTATTGCGTAAACAGAAATAAAGAGAAAAGTACAGAGGGTTTTGGGTTGAAGTAGGGATGCAGGTACATATTTCTGGAAACCATGAACTATGCTCGATTTAAACAATTTAGTTTAGAAATTTTTACAGACTATAAATTTAGACATGTTCGAATTTAATTCAAACTTGCATGAATTTATAACCTAACCAAACTGAAACCAAATGGGCTTAAATTTTATAGGATGACCCTACATAATAAATATGATTTATGGGCAAAAGATGAACATTTATTTGAGGAATTCTATTTGCAACTCAAATAAATAGAGAAAAGGGAAACAAGGAAGTGGCATAGGGATTTGAAACTTGGGTGAAACCAAGTTGGAAGTGATCATGGGGTTGATGGAAGGATCAAGATAAGAAAAAGAAGTTGCAATGCACATGAGCAACTAAATTAAACAAACACAACAATGGTATGGAGAAGATGCATTATGCAAAATAAAATAAAACAAACATCACAAGCGAGCAAGCACGCATGAACATAACACAAATAAAAATAAAAAAGGAGGTCTCGGTCTTGGAGCGTCACAACTACTACTCAAAAGGAAACAAACAAAACAACGACCAAGATCTTCATCGAGCTCCCACTTGAGATGGGTTGCGTCACCTGCACTGGCATCATCGGCACCTGCACCTGCATCGACACCCTCGCGATCAAGACTATTTAAGCTTATGGGTAGGGAAAGGTAGTGAGGTGGAGCTGCAGCAAGCACAAAGCATATAAGGTGGCTAACTTACGCAAATAAGAGTGAGAAGAGAAGCAATGCACGTTCGTGAACTAGAAGTGATCAAGAAGTGATCCTGAAACTACTTATGTTCAAGCTTAACACAAGAACCATGTTCACTTCCCGGACCCCGCCGAGAAGAGACCATCACAGCTACACACGCAGTTGACTCATTTTAATTAAGTTAAGTGTCAGGTTCTCTACAACCGGATATTAACAAATTCCCATCTGCCAATAACCGCGGGCACGTCTTTCGAAAGTAGAAAACCCTGCAGGGGTGTCCCAACTTAGCCGATCACAAGCTCTCATGGTCAACGAAGGATATTCCTTCTCCCAGGAAGACCCGATCAGACTCGGCATCCCGGTTACAAGACATTTCGACAATGGTAAAACAAGACTAGCAAGACCGCCCGATGCGCCGACATCCCGATAGGAGCTGCACATATCTCGTTCTCAGGGCAACACTGGATGAGACATCCTACGAGTAAAACCAAACCTCAAGTTTCCCCTGGGTGGCCTCACAGTCTACTCGGTTCGGACCAACACTTAGACAAGCACTGGCCTAGGGGGGGGGGCTTAAAATAAAGATGACCCTCGGGCTGGGCAACCCGAGGGAAGGGTAGGCGGTGGTGAGGCAAATGGTAAAACCAATGTTGGGACTTGCTGGAGGAGTTTTATTCAAAACGAACTGTCAAGGGGTCCCCATAACACCCAACCGTGTAAGGAATGCAAAATCAAGGAACATAACACCGGTATGACAGAAACTAGGGCGGCAAGAGTGGAACAAAACACCAGGCATAAGAGACGAGCCTTCCACCCTTTACCAAGTATATAGATGCTTTAATTAAAATAAGAGATATTGTGATATCCCAATATATCCATGTTCCAACATGGAACAAACTTCATCTTCACCTGCAACTAGCAACGCTATAAGAGGGGCTGAGCAAAGCGGTAACATAGCCAAACAACGGTTTGTTAGGAAAGGTGGGTTAGAGGCTTGACATGGCAATATGGGAGGCATGATATAGCAAGTGGTAGGTATCGCAGCATAGCAATAGAGAGAGCAACTAGCAAGCAAAGATAGAAGTGATTTCGAGGGTATCGTCATCTTGCCTGAGATCCCGCAAGGAAGAAGAACGAGTCCATGAAGAAGACAAATGGACGAAGTCGAACGAATCCTCACAAACGCGAAGTTATCGGAACTAACCCGAGGAAGCAACACCAGAAAGAAGCAAACGACATAGTAAACAACCATCACATGAAAATGGCATGATCCACAACCAAGTATGATGCATGTCCGGTTTAAAGAGGCATGGCATGGCATGGCAAGGAAAAGTGCACAAGCAAAACTACAAGTTAAGTGGAGCTCAATATGCAACTCCGTTGCATATTGACGAAACACCACGTTCAAGTTATTTAGTTTGATCTTGTTTATGTACCCAACAATATTAAATGTTGACTAACATGGCAAGAGGTGAAGCCAGAAACAATGAACAACAATTCTGGTAAATCCCCATATGCAAATTATGGCTTTGGTACTGTTCTGCCCGAAAAATAATTTTGGAGTTGTTAAACATGCAAAGTAAGTACACCATGATAAACTAGGCATTTTTCTACCCCATTTACATATAAAGTTTATTAAAATCCGAATTACGGTTATTTAGTTATGAAATAAAGCATTTTAGCATGGCATTTGAGAAAATTTAAACAAACAGCAGTTTAAACATTTTAAACATGGTTGAAAGTTGGATATTATGAAACTAGACACAATTTTAAGCATTTTTCATATATAAAGTTTTTACATAAGATGCACTATTTGTGAGTTACGATATGCATGAAGTTTAGGGACCAAACCGTAAAACGGTAATTCTCTGAATAAAAGCTAAAAACGCAGCAGCAGGGGAAAAAATAGAAATGGGCCGAATCTGGGCAGCCCAACAGTGCATGGCCCAACAGTAGGAAAAAAAGAAGGCGCTCAGGGGGGTGGCCTCACCCAGTGGGCTTGGGCCCAGGTTGGTTACGGGTTGGGTAGAAGGGGGCGCTAGAGCGGCCGGTCGAGGCGTTGTGCGAGTCAATGAGGCAGGGACGCGCTCAAGACGAAGCAGAGGCAGGGCGTTGACCTCAGGGCGGCTATGCGCGAACGAAACAGGAAGCAGGGCGAGGCGACCTGGCCGTGGTCTTCGCCGGCAGCGGCGGAGAGGCGCAAAGGCTCGATGCGGGACGGCGGCGCAAGGACTGTAGGCCTCTGGCGGAAGAGGCACAGGGGCTTGTGGCTCGTCGCTCCGGCGCGAAGACGGACTGGGCACGGGCGCTCCTCCTGGTGGTCCTTGACGGTGGCGACAGGGCGCTAGTGCTCCGGCAGCTTGGTCGCCGGGAGAGCAACAGACGAGGGCAGGAATGCAGGGGCCTCGTCGGATCTTGCGGAGACGGAGACGAAGGGAGCAGGCCGGCGGAGGAGCTGCAAGGACATGGCAGGGAATCAAATTCAGAGAAGTAGCAGCGAGGGAGGAAGGAGAGGTTTCCTGAGGGGTTCACCAATGGCATGGCTAGCCGGAGCTGCGGGAGCTGCTGCTGCTCATCACTGACGGGGACGGCTAGCTCGACCCGCTCGGGATCGAGCTCCTGCGGGGCGCGCGCGAGGGAGGCTGCTCGGGGCCGCTTGCAGCTGGCTTGGGACGCGATGCAAATCAGGCACCGGGCGAGACAGGGCGGAGGAGAAAAGCGCGATGGGGAACGGAGCTCATCTGCTCGGGCTCCGATCCAGAACGGGCAGGAAGGCAGAGGAGGGCTGGATCGAGGGGAGGCCTCGGGTTGGTGGGGAGAGATCGAGAGGATTTGGATCGGGCTCACACGCACTGATTGGATGAGGATGAATCCCGAGGTGGGGGTGAGTGCGGAGGCGGAAGGGAACAAATCCCTAGATTTTAGGGTTAGGCTAGAGTTTGGTCCGGTGCATATATAGCAGGTGGGTTTTGGTTAGGGGCTAAACTGGACCCTTCGATCGAAAACGGGCGGTCAAGAAAAAATAGGTTAGGGAAGTCTATATAAGAAACGCAGATGTTTTATAGATGTTTGGGGATGATTCGGATCCATCGATAATGACAACCTAGGTCGGGTTCGGGTCAGTTTCGGACACGCGCAAGGGGTTTCTCAGAACTGAGCGGAGAGGAGGTCTAACAAAAGGCCATGGAGGCAAGGGCGGTTTGATGGGCTCAGAAAAGGAGAGAAGAGAAGGAGAGGCCCGGCAACTGTTTCCGGAGACCAAAAACGTCCGACGATAGACCGTCTATACAGCCGCTATAAATATCCGTTGGGGCATCAAACAGACTCCAAATGCGATGAAACTTGGCAGGCGGCCTATCTACACTAATATAAGAGCGCACGTCAACTTTCTTCGTAATCCGAGAACATTTTCCGGCCACTTATAAAATAATATTTCGGAGGTGCCACGGGCGCGTGCAAGTGTGTCTGGGCTCAGAACAGGCAATGGAAAGAACTGAGAAACCCATACGAATGCAAGTTTTGAAAAACATGATGATGCAATTCACATGATGACAAGGCAAGGTGCAACACACAAGCAAATGACATGGCAAGACAGTGAATAACCGGAAGACACCTGGCGCATCAGTCTCGGGGCGTCACAACACTCCACCACTACGAGAGGATCTCGTCCCGAGATCTAGGATGGCACCAGAGAGAAAATGGAAGTGAAAGAGGTAAAACAAAGTTGCTTCTTTGGAAAACGAGTGAAACCATGAATCTTGAGAGGTTGAACCAATTGAAAGAATACAATGAAGATTAACAAAGTTGAAAACACTTCGGTAGAAAAGAGGAACAAGGAACATTACTAGAACCTTGTAGGTTGAAAGACATAAGAAAAGTGTTACAATGGACAAGAGGTACATGCAAGCACTCCGATTGAAACGAAATGTACAAGGAAAGATAAGGATCAATTACAACAACACTCCGGTTAAAACAAACTAGAGAAGGAATAAGAATGATATAATTTGGGCAGCACTCCGACTATAAATGGAAGGAATCGAACAAGAATTTGACAAGAAGAGAGGATACTTGATGAAATCAACAACACACTGCCTTCGGAACTATTGAAAGAATGGCACAATGGGTAAGAAAGATTTTAGATAGCACGCCGGTTGAGAAGAGATGCAAGACTTGGCAGAATGGGAAGAACTTGAAAAGAGGGCACGACACTCCGGTTAAAAGGACCAGAAAGGAAAAGAATATGATGATGATATGGCAAAATGATGGTTCGAAGAGAGCAATGTGACAAGGCCTCCGATGAAAGAATAGAATATAGATCAATGAAAGAAAATGAACAGAGAAGAAAATGACAACTTCTCCCATAATTGAATTAGAAATAGCATCCTTACAAAGATGGATTGAACTGAGTTGTTGGAAGAATCAACAACGAAAACAATAAACTTGATGTGGGCTTATGGAAAAACATCTCAAAACTTGAGGTGAAATTCTGCCACTAACTTAAACAATTGATTTGATTGAGAGCACCAAAGAGATGAAAATTTTCTTCCACCAAGATGATAAAAAGATAACTTGGAACATTGATAAGCACCACAGTAGCAACATTCCCAATGGATGGCTTTAGGTGAAATCTATACCAATCTAACTCGAATGAAGAGATTGATGGATTGAGAAAAGCTCATGCTCGAAGAAATAGATGGGTTTAACTACCTCATTCTTGACAAGTGTTGCATCATGAGACACGAAAGAAATTGTCAAGAATGACATAACACCACCTCAAAAGATAAGGTAGAAAGAATTGCACTTCGGAATGCAAGAAGAAAGAATACTTGAAGTATAGCTTGGCGGATCATAGCTTCGAGAGAACTCTTGATGAACAGTTGAAGAATGAAAGGAATCCTTGACGAACCACCATGTAGAGCCTCTGTGAAGAACTCCAGTAATAAAAGAATGATCAAAAGAAAGGAAAGTTGAAAAGGACTCCGGGTGAAGCCTAGCAATGATTAAATGGACCTTCGTGATGATATAATTGAGAGAGCTTGGAACTCCGGGAAAGAAAAGATGAAATAATTGAAGCCGATAACTTGATGAGCCTCCGAAATAAGGAATTGAATTTACTTGATGAAACAAGAATAATAATTCCATTATGCTTATCCTTCGTCAATTAAATTGATGACACACAATGGATTTTTGCATACTACTTATTCTCGTAGAAAGGATTAAGATAGATATAGCGCCAACTTGAAGAGGCCTTCAACGAACCACCGGTAGGATTTGGAAACAACGAATGAATTGATATGAAAATGAAGGAAGAAGAAACTTGAACAAACCACCGTAAGAATTGAAAAACGAACGAAGTAAAGGGATGAATCACTGGTAAGAATTAGCAAATGAACAAAGATACATGAGAGAGTTTAGATATGAGAGAACGAAGAGATCATGAACTGATTAGAGGATATTTGATTGATGCACCGGTAATATTTGGGGAAACGAGAGCTGAAAGCTGGCATGAATAAACACGCAATGATGGTCTTCGGAGAATCAAACTAAAAAGAGTCCTGGATTGCTCCGGATGGGTGAAAAGAATTCTCACGATCGAAAAACAATTATGGAAGGATGGCATCAGGCTAGAACCACGAGTCTTGAGAGAACGGGTAAGATTGCAGCGAAACTCTTCTTCGGTCTTCAAAAGCAGAGAATGACGATGGGAAACACCAACATGAATTGTTGATGCACTTCGGAATGAAAATTAGAAAGGATGAACTAATGACGAAAAGAATTTGAAAGATCTTGGTGAAATACATTTAACTGATGATAACTCATTCTTACGACAAACTTTGAAATGAATTTGAGAATAACTCCGGGAAAATTTGCTGAGTCAGGTAAGATCCTGGGAAAAGACCTGTGGGTTAGGGCCCACTCAAAGAAAACACCATTGAACAATTTAAAAGAGGGATTGCACGGGTTTAATTAAATGGTTTGAATAAGGTAAGAGCTCGAAATATCTTGAAAGGATTACGAATAGAAACTTGAATCTTCTGGGAAATCTTTAGCACTCCAGATAGCAAGTAGTGGATGATTAAGAAGTGCACCAGCATGAGAAAACATTTAAAATGATGAAAGGGATATGATCAACTTAGCTTTAATTGAATCCACCAGAGAAGATAAAAGAAACGAAGAATGATGAACTTAAAGCTCCGTTAGTATCTTCCTGAGAATCACCGGATAAGAATATTGACGGAAAAGAATGGAGAGACTTCACATCAATAAGATGGATACTTGATTGAGAAATATGAGTCCTTGAAGAAAAAGGGTGGGATGGCGGGAAAAACAAAGAGAACTTTGGCAGATGGAAAGGATACCATTGAGAAAACTTAGAGTTGATCTTGCGGATGTTGAAAATGATCAAATCCACTTGAAGAAAAACACGTCGGATGAAAAAGGATTGACATGACAATCTTGATTATCATGAAGGATTAGCATTCACATAGAAATATGGGAACACCGCTTAGGGAAGGTATGGAAACCACACTTGACATTGAAGCAATTTGAAAACCACAAACCAAAACAAAACAAAGGATTGGCTTGCAGAATAAGCCGGAAACAAACATATGATAGATCCCATATCGTATCATGTGTCTGTTGGATGGATATTCTACGTGATACTTGAATTATCACTTATAAACTCCTGAAACTTACTGGTTATGCAATCTGGTGTTGGGGATACAGGGGAAGCATAATATCTCACCCAAACTAACAAATCCTACATCCAACCATATCCATCCTTCAACACATAACCAAGAAACCTTCGAAAATCATTTACCTCAACCTTCGAAAAGCATTTGTTATACGAGTTATGGCAATACTCCCGAACTCCCGCCCTAGTACTAGGTGGCGTCGAGGTTATCTCACCAACAACTGCGTAAAAGAGATGTTCTGTGTCGGTGAACTCAGGTATTCCAGAACTGCAAACGATAAAATTGTGATGACAACACCTCGGAGCTCAACTCCCCGGGACACTGCCACAACCCCTAAATGTCAGGAGGCACCAAGAACAAAGTTCTCGTCACAAAACCATCATAACGATTCCAAGATACCCGCGTGATACTAATTTTTTTCATGAAATTTGAGAAGAGATGAGTTAAAACTCTACGTCAGGAGGTCTCACCAGAGCGACGAAGGGACTGAGGAGTAAAAAGAATCCTTCTCTCCGATATATATAATCCTATAAGACTCAAAACATTTTTCTAGACTCAACAACGTCTTCGATCAAGCAGGGGGCTGCTAAGTCGGGGAATGCTCTGATTACCAACTTGTAACACCCACGATGCGGCTATATCTCCCACGTGTCGAAGCACGACTTAGAGGCATAACTGCATAGTAGGCATGTCGCAAGAGGGGTAATCTTTATACATCCCATGTACTGAATAAGAAAGGGATAAAGAGTTGGCTTACAATCGCCACTTCACACAATACATAAATATAACATTACATCACCCAGAATACAATCAAGGTCCGACTACGGAACCAAAATAAAGAAAGACAACCCCAAATGCTAGATCCCCGATCGTCCAGACTAGGATCCACTACTGATCAAAAGGAAACAAACAAAACAATGAACAAGATCTTCATCGAGCTCCCACTTGAGCTGGGTTGCGTCACCTGCATTGGCATCATCGGCACCTGCATCTGGCACTACTAGGGAAAACCTTATACACAGAATCTTAGCAGCAGCGCGACATAAAAAGGGGCACTGCTGCTAATTAGTAGCAGCGCGGTTACGGAAAGCGCGTTACTGGTGCAAATTTAGCAGTAGCGTGTGATGTTTAAACCACGCTGCTACAAAAATCCACCGACAGTACACAACGACCTAAGTTTACCAGTAGCGCGACGTCAGGAAGCGCGCTGCTGCAAATGCCATAGTAGTAGCGCTCTTTTTAGTCACGTCGCTGCTGGTAATTTTGAAATTGTCCACACGGTTGGCCTGTTTAGCAGTAGCGTGTGATAGGAAAGCGCGCTGCTGCTACGCTCTTAGCAGCAGCGCAGTTTTGCTCCCACGCTACTGCTAAGACGTAGCACCCACCACCTTTTTCCACCTCCCCCTCCCCATCTCCTCTCCTCCCTTTCCCCTACCTCCCACATCCTCCCTCTCTCACTCTTCTTCTTCCTCAATACTTCTCCCCCCATTACTCGCTCTTCTACCTATCTTTCTCTCTCTTCATTACTCCTAGCTATAACTACACCACCTCCATTAATGCATCTCCTTTCTCTTTTTCCTTCCCCCTCCACTAGTTGAAGTTGTCTCCTCCCAAATTAGGTAGCTAGGTATATGTAGCATTTAGTTAAGTGACCTATTTGCCCCTAACTAGATCTATCTTTGTCAAGAAGAGATTTCTGCACTTTTGATCTCCGTACAACATCATCTCCACCGTGTGCTCGATCTCGAGATAGAGGTGATTAAAATTTCATGCTTTTGCAAAATGGAAATATGTTTATGTGTGTGTGATATGTTTATGGAAATTTTGTGTGTGGCATGAGTTGACGCCAAATTGTGCTTTTGAGTTGCCTATGTTTTGCCGAAATGTCGATTTATTTCCGTTTCGGCGAATTCCGGGCAAACTCTAGATCTATATATGTCCTATTTTTAAGGAAGGTCATGCCGAATTTTTGTATGACTTTGATGAATGCACGCATTTTTATAATCAATTTGTTTATTATTACCGTGCAGAGTTGACGATGGTCAGTGGAACGATGGTGGACAGGTGGTTGCGGTCGGCGGTGCAGGACATGAAGGAAAATAACCTGACAGAGGTTTTATGTCTGTGTCGAAAATGCAAAGGAATAGTTTGGCTCGACCCCCATGACGATGGTCGTGTCGAAGCGCACCTGCTCATGACTGGTTTCATGGATGGCTATACTCGGTGGATAATTGAAGATGAGGATGACGATGTTGAGGATGCCGACGGGGCAGGCAATGATGACACGGGGCAAGACGAAGAGATGATCGATAATGGCGGCGGGGAAGAGGCCGGACATGGCGGGGGCGAGGAGAAGGGGCCGGACATGGCGGCGGAGAGAACGACATGGACTCCACGCAGCAGAGTTCGTCGGTACTAAGTTCAATCGTGCGGGACCCTCATGTTCAAGCATTGCTTCGCAAGGAGACGAGTACTGAGAGAGCTGCTTCTAGAGAGGAGGCTAAGCTGGAGCAACTGGTGGTAGACTCGAACACTCCATTGTATGATGGTTGCAATCCTGAGGTGACCCGCTTGAGTTTCACGCTCCAACTCCTGAAGACGAAGGCTAAAAACAAATGGACCGACACTAGCCTCGATGAGCATCTCAAGTACCTAAAGGATGTTCTTCCCGCGGGTAATCTATGTCCTAGTAGTGTTGATGAGGCCAAGAAGATCGTGTGCCCTCTTGATCTGCCACACGTTAGATACCATGCATGCATCAACGATTGCATAATTTATCGGAAGGAGCACGCGGAAAAAACAAGCTGTCCGGTGTGCAATGCTTCTCGATACAAGAAGGCTGGGAAGAAATGTCCCCAGAAAGTGGTATGGTACTTACCGATCACTCCCCGTCTCCAGAGGTATTTTGTAGATCCCAAGGAAGCAAAGCTAATGCGCTGGCACGCGGAGAGGAAGAAGCCCGACGATGGAGATGATCCGAAGCTGAGACACGTCAAGGATGGAAGCCAGTGGAGAGCGTTGAACAGCTTCTATCGGTATTTTGGATGTGATGCAAGGAACATCGTGCTCGGCGCGTGTACCGATGGCATGAATCCGTTTGGCAATCAGAACACCAACCATAGCACATGGCCCGTGTTTGTATGGATGTACAACCTCCCCCCTGGTTGTGCATGAAATCGAAGTACATTCACATGAGCATGCTTATTCAAGGGCCGAAACAACCAGGAAATAATATTAATTTGTATCTGGGGCTACTTCAAGAGGAGTTAGACACGTTATGGAAAACACCGGCCAAGACATGGGACGCCAGCAAAGGCGAGTATTTCAACATGAGAGCCGCGCTGATCACGACAGTGCAGGACTATCTCGGTTACGGATATGTGGCAGGCCAGGTGTGCCATGGATATTGCGGATGCACGCGGTGCATGGATGATACGACGTCTCAGCAGCTAACGTCAAGGAAAGATGGCGGGTCTGGGAAAATCGTGTACATGGGGCATCGAAGATGGCTCGAACAGGACGACCCGTGGAGAAACCGTGGAGATCTATTCAATGGTCACGCTGAGCATCGAGGACCTCCACGTAAGCGGAGCGGTGCCGAAATCGATGAGCTGTTGAAAAACTGGAAGGAGTGCCCCGCGTCGGGAAAGACGATGAGAAAGGCGCCGGAGCCGCTGCTGAAGGTATGGAAGACGAGGTCTGTGTTCTGGGACTTGGAGTACTGGCACAAACTCGATACACCTCATTGCCTTGATCAAATGCATATCTGTAAGAATGTCCTTGAGAGCTTGCTCGCAACACTGATGAACATGCCGGATAAGACCAAGGATGGGCCGAAGGCAAGAAAAGACTTGCAAGATTTGAAAATCAGGGAAGATCTGCACATGCCGCCCCGTAAAATGTCAGACGAGACAGAGACGGAGACAGAGGCACGGGAGAAGAAGGGCAAGAAAATAAAGAAAGAGGATTATTGCCCCCCTTCTTGCTTCACCTTAAGTCAGGCTGAGATCCATCAATTCTTTAAGTGCCTTACCGGAGTCAAAGTTAGTTCCGGTTACTGTGGCAAGATAAGCAGATATCTAGACACGGACAAGAAAAGGTTCAGCGGGATGAAGTCCCATGACTGTCATGTGATGATGACGCAGATACTACCTGTTGCCCTTAGAGGGATAATGGACAAGCACGTCCGTGACACGCTTATTGGTCTCTGCAACTTTTTCGACGTCATCTCTCGAAAGTCGATCAGTGTGAAGCAGCTCCGAAGGCTACAGGAAGAGATCGTTGTGATACTGAATGAGCTTGAGATGTACTTCCCGCCCGCGTTCTTTGACGTCATGGTGCATCTGTGTGTCCATATTGTGGATGACATAATAGACCTGGGGCCGTCATTCCTGCACAACATGATGCCGTTTGAGAGGATGAATGGGATCATCAAAGGATTCGTTCGTAACATGTCCCGTCCGGATGGAAGCATCGTCCAGGGCTATTTGACACAAGAGTGCATCTCTTTCTGTGAGAATTTTCTATATGGCGCAGACCAGCCGCCTGGTGTTAGTGTTGGTTTGCCCGTTAACAAGCACGATGGGAGGCTCGAAGGAGAAGGTCACTGCAACGGTCGCAGGGAATTGCACGTGGCATACTCAGATCGACGCAGCGACTTTGACAGAGCAAACTTGGTAGTGCTACAACATCTAGACGAGGTAGATCCTTTCGTGGCACTGCACAAAGAAATTATCGCAAAGAAGTATCGTGACCGGGGGGTATGCAAGACAGACGCCGAAGTTACTAGAGAGCACAACTCCACTTTCCTGCATTGGTTCAAAGAGCATATTATTGCTAATCCCCCGGAGGAGGGCTCTAAGGATGGATTGCTCATATACGCCTTAGCACATGGCCCCTCGCCCAACCTCGTAACCTATCAGGCATATGATATCAACGGATACACGTTCTACACGGAGGAAAAAGATATGGACAGTGATGATCAGAACTCAGGGGTAACGATGGAATGCATGACCGGCAGCGACAACGGCGCAACTGAACAATTTTATGGAAGGGTCGAGGAGATCTGGGAGCTTGACTACTCTGGACTGCACAACACGACGATGTTCCGTGTCAGATGGGCTAAGAATGTCGAAAGAGAAAACCGGATTTTCACTACCATGACTATACCCGACGCCAAGAGCGCTACCGTGAACGCTATCGCAAAAAACGAGCCATGGGTACACGCTAAGCACGTGACACAATGCTTCTTCATAACCGACCCATGCAATCCCAGTTGTGTTGTCGCGAGGAGAGGCAAAAGGAACATCATTGGAGTGGATGGAGTTGCCAACGAGGAAGACTATGATCAGTACGGCAACCCAATGAGGGAAGATGACGATGATGATGAAGTATACGTCAAAAGAAGAATCAATACTACATTACCTAAGAAAAATCGTACTCCATGGAAAAGGCAAAGTCACAATGAGGGGCTCAATTATTCTTCGACAAACAAGAAGGGAAAGAAGCTGACTCAAAAACGAAAACGTCAGTGCCGAGGAATCGGTCAAATGATGTAATATATATATATATATATATGTTCCTATTTTGTATACACACTTAGCCATTATTATGCATGGGTCCAATGATGTAATATATATGTTCCTATTTTGCATACATATTTAACCGTCAAATGATGCAATATATATCGCCTTCCCTTTGTCCACTGCTCTTGGAAAAAAAAGTGAGAAAAATAAAGGAAAAGAAAAAGGGAAACTGGTTATAGCAGTAGCGCTTTACTGAAAAAGAGCTACAGCTAGTCAAGGTAGCAGTAGCGGTTTCTGTATAAAACCGCTATAGCTGCCTTTAATAGTAGTAGCGCGTTTTGTCTAAACGCGCTACTGCTACATCCACTTAACCGAAAATTCTCACTCTCCCTGCTTCATCCCACCTCTTTTCCCCCAAATCCCCACTCTCTTCCCCCCGTCGCACCGCCGCGCCCGACCCGGACCCGGTGCTCGCCCCCGACCCCGGCGCGCTCGCCCCCGACCCGTCGGCCCTCGCCTCCCTCCTCTGCTTCCTCCCCTCCCAACCTCGGCCGTCGTCGGGCCTGCCTCCTCGCCCCTGCACCCTCTGTAAACCACCCCCCTCTCTCTCTGCTAGCTAGGGTTCTTTGGTTAATTTACTTAGGTTTTAGTTATGTTAATTAGGTTATCTATTTAGTTATGAATTTAGATAGGTTTCAAAATTAGCTGAATTTATATGCAAATTTGAACTGGACATGTGATATGTGGATATGTCATGTTTTGGACATGTCATGTTTTGGTAAATGATCCGAGTGGCCTATGTTACGCCGGAATGTTGATTCATTTCCGTTCCGGTGAATTTCAGGCGCTCGATATGTCCATTTTTTAGCAAAGGTCATGCCGAAATTTCCCGTGAATAAAGGCATGATTTGTGCTACATAGTTGGCATATCGAGTGCTGGCACATAGATTTCTTTTTTATGTCATTTCTCATTTATTCATACTTTTAGAAATAAATGAGGACACTTAATCATAGGAAACATGTCGAACAACGAAGAAACTGGGCCTTCTGACCAAGATGCATACGAGATGGATTATCAGGGTGAACAAGACTACCTCGACTTTTTGACTGCTAAGCAAGGTTTGCAGGTCCGCCTCGATGATGGTACTGACGCCGACATCGACACCGACGGCGCCGGCACCGAGACCGGTGGGGAAGGTACCGGCGGGGAAGATACCGGCGGGGAAGGTACCGGCGCCGATGCCGCTACCGAAAAGAGGAAGCATAAGAAGCAGAGGATACGAAAACCTAACAAACTAGGGATTGGACGACTTGTGATCACAAAGATGGCACCTGGCAAGTTTGAGCCGTTAGAGCCGGAAGAACCTCGCAAGTGCTATGGGAACCAAGTAGGATGCATCCTACGGGAATGCGCGAGCATCAACGACGATGACTTAAGGAGTAAAGAACATTTGACGCAGTTGCTCCTAACGAAGTTGCACAAGAGATTCAAGTTCCCCGACCGGGATGATAACATAGAACAACCGTGGGATGATCCGAAGATGAAAAAGATTAACAATCACGCCATGGGCATGTTCAGCAATGATTTGGCCTCCTGGAAAGGGAGGGTGAAACGAGCTATTGAGGCTGAGGAACCCCTGTCCAAGATTCTGGAGGAAAATCCGACACTTACGGAAGAGGAGTTCGAAAAGTTCAAGGACACTTGCGCTACCGAGGACGCCAAGGCTAAGGCTGCGATATTCAAGAGCCTTCAGCAAAGGAACACGGGGAAGCATCGCCTCAGAAGCCATGACTACCTCGGTAAAAGGCCCATATGGGATAAGGAGGATGCGGAATGTGAAGCCGCGGGTCTCCCAGACCCCTTCGCGAAGTTCACCAACCCCTTGGAGCGTGACTTCATCAGGGCCCGCTACAAGTGGGATAAGGAGAAAAAGGTTTTTTACACGGACCAAATCATGAGGAAATTGATTAGACTACTTGAGAAGCAACACCAGCTTGCAGCCGAAAGCCCTACTTCTCCGATGAGGCCCAAGTGGGACACCCCTCTCAACCGGGCCTTGAACTAACTTAAGGGACTCCCTTTGGGCCAGCGGCCGCAATATGGTCGTGTGCACGGCGCTGGAGATGGCGCCACGTGGAAGGTGTTTCTGTTTGTGATAGGACGAGAGATCAATTACAGTGTTCGGTTCAAACTAGGCCAAGAAGCAGAGAAAGAAGTTTAGTCAGGCAGACATCGACGTGAAGGTGAAGCTTGCGGTCGAGAAAAAAGCAGTTGAGGACGCGAAAAAAGCAGCCAAAGACAAATATGAGTTGCTACAGCAGGCAGCCAATGCAGTTGTAACTGCCTGCAGAAATGATTTCGCTACTAACTTGGTTCCAGTTATCATCAACTGGACGAAGGAAAATCCAGACAAGACGGTACATGATTTCCTGTTGCCCAGTTTCGTCGGGAGCAACTCCATGAACAACAACACCATCGCACCATCACTTGCCCACGCAACCGGGCCTCCTCTCGCAGCTGCTCCCGCTCATAGCAGCCCATCCTCAGTCTCTGGCGTGCTCAGTGGGCCTTCGTCTTTGGCTGAGCTCGACGCCATCACGGTAATTACATGTCGCACCAACATATATATATAATATTCCATTTTTGTTGCCTTTCGGATGTTTTACGCCATAGACATATGTGTTTGCAGGCAAAAGAAACCCCGTGCACCATACTCTAATTGATCAAAGGCCAGAAGGTGGACGTGGGAAAGGGGATGATAATGGACCCCTTGCAACCCATGTTCCACAACCAGCCGATCCCTGCTGGGCACTTCAGGGTTAGCTTGTCCAGTGTTAAATCGGGGCACGAGGATTTGCCTCCTCCAGTACAGCATGTGGGAGCAGATGACGAGACCCCGCCACGGATTGGAAGCTGCAAGGGTTGGGTGCTGCTATGGCCGAAGAATCTTATTCGTCTGGAGCCGGCCGAGAGCACACCAATAACCACACATCAACAAGCATGTGCGGAGACCACCACCCCGCCTACGCAATTACCAGCTCCTGTAGTGCCGGGTGAGAGCGGCGGACGACATGATGAAGGGGGTGCAATAGTACTGGCTGATGTAATTTGTCCTGTAGAACAGAGAATGGATGATGAGACGGAGGTCGACCCTATGGATTTCCTCAATACAAACGCGTATGACTGTGACATAGAATTGATGAGTCAACCATATGACGAATCGGGCTATCAGCTTGCTAATGAGGATATGGATGATATGCCCGGGCAGGAAGGTCGTAGCAGGGATTGCAAAAAGTCTCTCTTCATGAAATCCTCACAGGACACGCCTGAAGATGCCGCCTCAACACAGGCTCAACTAGCCGGGCGCGAGGGTCGTACAGTACTTAGCCCGGGAACACTGGGGCAGGGGTTAAGGAAGGGTCTAGAAGGTGTGCCCAAGAAAAAGGAGAGAAAGAGATCGGGAAGATAGCTGCCTCCAAACAAGCCAGAGCACATAGCAGCCAGACGATGCATTCTGAAGAGCGTGTACCCGTGAAAGGTGCGGCCATGTTCCATCTCACGGGCGAGCCGATGCTACCGCCGAAACCGCTGGAGGCACTATCAGGGGATCTCAGGAGACTGCACGACCATGTGCTGTCGACTGAGAAAAGCCTACTAGCCTCAAAGGATCCAGGATATCCGACATACGCGGCTCGTGTGCCTGAGGGGAAGTGCTACGTCGAGACACGGCCCGCGGAGGTGTTCTTCCTGCGGTTTGACCATATCTTTGAGATGTTTCTGACAAGGCGGCTCGATTTTACAATCGTCCGCCTTTTTGCGCTACATATGAGCTCCGTCATGAAGAGTGAAGAAGTCTCGCAAATCTGTGTGGCGGATCCGTACTACATGCACGAGTCTTTCTTGAGTCTCGGCGACTTTGAGCGTGAAACTGCTAGGGAGTACCTCCAAAACTTCATGGTACAGAATAAGGACCGGGAAATTGTCCTCGTGCCTTATCATCCAAAGTAAGTCAGTTCCGGACAACCCTTTCATACATTTCAATCATTCCTTCTCTCTCTATGGGGAATAATTTGAGGTGTCTTTTCCCCGCAGCAACGGGCGCGCCGTCCTTATCGTTCTTTACCCGCAAGTCTCCCACGCCGTGTATTTTGACCCTTCCAGAGACTACGAGAAAAAAGACTACACCCACATAATGAATATTCTAGATGATGCTCTCCAAGGCTTCAGCATTAGAGGTGGCCACATGCAGATCAGGAAACAAAGGAACAAGAAGATGGGTTTCGCGCATAAAACTAACTTCTCCTGCATCCATGTCCCAAAACCAAGCAAGAAGGATGGATTCTACATCGTCCATCTCATGATTCAGTTCAACACGGATCACCAAAAGCTTCGCATGAGAAGCAGAAATGATGATCATATCCACAAGTGGCTAGAATCTCATGGAGAAGCGGATTATAAACTTAGAGATGACTTCTTTCGCATCCAAAGCGACATTGCGACGATCATCATGAAAGAAGTCGTCGATGAGAAGGGGATGTTCCACCACGGCCCTATATCGCGAGCTGACGTCCGAACTCGCATAGGCATGCAACGTCTAGACCTCACGCCGTTCAAGAAGCTAGGGTCCATCCTCGATGATATGGAAGGATGGAACTTCTAGTGATTTATGATGCCGATGATGATGATATGTGTCGGTTGAACTTGTATACTTTTTGTAGCGATGAAACTTTGTGATGTCCACGGTCCCTGCCGAACTTGCGTAACGCTACTTTGTTAGTTTGCGTACGATGACCTGCGTACCTCTAGTTAATTAATTTGCATACTGTATGTTGCATCTAGTTGCTAACCCTTTCTTTTCGGTGTTGCTCTAGTATATTTTGTTGCATATATATGATTGTACATCCTCTTCATGAACAAGCATCTCTAACAGGTACCTAGTTTCTTGATGGCGAGATGGAAGTGCTATGTCATGTACAAAGGGAAGGTTCCGGGGGTGTACAACGAGTGGCATGAGTGTCAGGCGCAAGCGAATGGGTTCTCGGGCGCCAGCCATAAAGGCTTCAAAAGTAGACAAGAAGGAGAAGCTAGTTACTTGAGGTTCACGCTAGCGCGAGAGAGGACTCGTAACCGCCACCTCATGTACTGCATAGTTCCTCTCTCACTCATAGTGATAGCTCTTCTCGCGTATACCTTTGTTTAGATGGATGATGTTGTAGTTGCAAGTATACGAGACTTGCATGTATCTCTATTTTCGAGATGATGACAAGATACCACTTTCTGTTGGATGATGATTATGATGAGACTATTTGTATGTATATGCTATGATTACATTTGTGGTCTCGCAGGCATTTGTATGTGTATCATGATGACATTTGTATGTGCTAAAGATTCTTCTATAAAGCCTGTGCAAATACAAAACAAATATGCCCCAAAAAACAAAAAACCACTAAAATTAGCAGTAGCGAGTGGAGAAAAGTTAGCAGCAGCGCGGTAGTAGCAGTAGCGCGCACAGGAGAAGCGCGCTATAGCTATTAGCAGTAGCGAGTTTCCATTAAGCGCGCTGCTGCTACACTTGTGTAGCAGTAGCGCTGGTGAGCACGCGCTACTGCTACGTGTTAGCTGTAGCACCTTATTAGTAGCGCCGGTCCCCACGCTACTGATACACCTAAAACCCGCGCTGTTGCTAGCCTTTTGCCTAGTAGTTTGGTTTTGGAAGTAATCTATGAGTCACGGGGAGTTAGCAATCTCACACCCTCGCGATCAAGACTATTTAAGCTTATGGGTAGGGAAAGGTAGTGAGGTGGAGTTGCAGCAAGCACTAAGCATATAAGGTGGCTAACTTATGCAAATAAGAGCGAGAAGAGAAGCAATGCACGGTCGTGAACTAGAAGTGATCCTGAAACTACTTACGTTCAAGCATAACACAAGAACTGTGTTCACTTCTCGAACCCCGCCGAGAAGAGACCATCACGGCTACACACCTGGTCGATTCATTTTAATTAAGTTAAGTGTCAGGTTCTCTACAACCGGATATTAACAAATTCCCATCTGCCCATAACCGCGGGCATGGCTTCAAAAAGTTCAAAACCCTGCAGGGGTGTCCCAACTTAGCCCGTCACAAGCTCTCATGGTCAACGAAGGATATTCCTTCTCCCAGGAAGACCTGATCAGACTTGGAATCCCGGTTACAAGACATTTCGACAATGGTAAAACAAGACCAGCAAGACCGCCCGATGCGCCGACATCCCGATAGGAGCTGCACATATCTCGTTCTCAGGCCAACACTGGATGAGACATCCTACGAGTAAAACCAAACCTCAAGTTTCCCCGAGGTGGCCCCGCAGGTTACTCAGTTCGGACCAACACTTAGACAAGCACTGCCCTGGGGGGGCTTAAAATAAAGATGACCCTCGGGCTGGCTGACCCGAGGGAAGGGTAGGTGGTGGTGAGGCAAATGGTAAAACCAAGGTTGGTCCTTGCTGGAGGAGTTTTATTCAAAGCGAACTGTCAAGGGGTCCCCATAACAACCAACCGTGTAAGGAACGGAAAATCAAGGAACATAACACCGGTATGACAAAAACTAGGGCGGTAAGTGTGGAACAAAACACTAGGCATAAGGCCGAGCCTTCCACCCTTTACCAAGTATACATATGCAAAATTAAAATGAGATATATTGTGATATCCCAACATATCCATGTTCCAACATGGAACAAACTTCATCTTCACCTGCAACTAGCAACGCTATAAGAGGGGCTGAGCAAAGCGGTAACATAGCCAAAGAACGGTTTGCTAGGAAAGGTGGGTTAGAGGCTTGACATGGCAATATGGGAGGCATGATATAGCAAGTGGTAGGTATCACGGCATAGCAATAGAGCAAGCAACTAGCAAGCGAAGATAGAAGTGATTTCGAGGGTATGGTCATCTTGCCTGAGATCCCGCAAGGAAGAAGAACGAGTCCATGAAGAAGACAAACGGACGAAGTCGAACGAATCCTGACAAACACGACGTTATCGGAACTAACCCGAAGAAGCAACACCGGAAGGAAGCAAACGACATAGTAAACAACCATCACATGAACATGGCATGATGCACAACCAAGTATGATGCATGTCCGGTTTAAAGAGTCATGGCATGGCAAGGAAAAGTGCACAAGCAAAACTACAAGTTAAGTGGAGCTCAATATGCAACTCCGTTGCATATTGATGAAACACCACGTTCAAGTTATTTGGTGCGATCTTGTTTATGTACCCAACAATATTAAATGTTGATTAACATGGAAAGAGGTGAAGCATATGAAAACTACCTATCTAGGCAAGTTTAAATGAGGCCGAAAACAACAAACAACAATTCTGGTAAATCCCCATATGCAAATTATGGATTTGGCAATGTTCTGCCCTAAACATAATTTTAGAGTTGTTAAACATGCAAAGTAAGTACACCATAATAAGCTAGGCATTTTTCCACCCCATTTACATATAAAGTTTATTAAAATCCGAGTTACGGTTATTTAGTTATGAAATAAAGCATTTGAGCAAATTTAAACAAACAACAGTTTAAACATTTTAAACACGGTTGAAAGTTGGATATTATGAAACTAGACACAATTTTAAGCATTTATCATATATAAAGTTTTTACATAAGATGCACTGCTTGTGAGTTACAATATGCATGAAATTTAGGGACCAAACCGTAAAACAGTAATTCTCTAGATAAAAGCTAAAACCGCATCAACAGGGGAAAAAATAGAAATGGGCCGAATCTGAGCAGAACAGGAAGAAGGGCGAGGCGGAGGAGCTGCAAGGACATGGCAGGGAATCAAATTCAGAGAAGTAGCAGCAAGGGAGGAAGGAGAGGGTTCCTGAGGGGTTCACCAATGGCATGGCTCGCCGGAGCTGCGGGAGCTGCTGCTGCTCATCATCGACGGGGACGGCTATCTCGACCCGCTCGGGATCGAGCTCCTGCGGGGCGCGCGTGAGGGAGGCTGCTCGGGGCCGCTTGCAGCTGGCTTGGGACGCGATGCAAATTGGGCACCGGGCGAGATAGGGAGGAGGAGAAAAGCGCGATGGGGAACGGAGCTCATCTGCTCGGGCTCCGATCCAGAACGGACAGGAAGGTAGAGGAGGGTTGGATCGAGGGGAGGCCTCGGGTTGGTGGGGAGAGATCGAGTGGATTTGGATCGGGCACACATGCATTGATTGGATGTGGATGGATCTTAAGGTGGGGAGTGAGTGCGGCGGCGGTAGGGAACAAATCCCTAGATTTTAGGGTTAGGCTAGACTTTGGTCTGGTAACTCCGCCTATGTTGTCTCAACATAGCCGGTCCCAAGCCCGGGTAAAGGAGGAGGGTTGTGATAGGCTTGGCGAGCCAACGTAAAAACTCAGCCACTCTTATGGAGATGAAACCCAAAAGATTTTCGTTGGGGCGTAACCCTCTCAGCGACGCGCCACATCGGAACCCGGGTGTGGTGGAAAATGGGCAAGGGCCGGGCCGTCACCCCCCAAGTGGCGCTCCGTATCTTGATCCGGATACGGTGGCAAGTGAGCGAGGATCGGGTCGTCGCATCCTTAGTGGCGCGCTACATCGGCGCCCGGATGTAGTGGAAAATGAGCAAGGGTCTTCGCATTTGACTCGACGAGTGCGAAGGGTAAGGAAGCTAGCCGAGCCTAGGAGGATTCGCTTAGGTAGCTGGAACGTAGGGTCTCTGACAGGGAAGCTTTGGGAGCTAGTTGATGTAGCAGTGAGGAGAGGTGTTGATATCCTTTGCGTCCAAGAAACCAAATGGAGAGGACAGAAGGCGAAGGAGGTGGAGGATACCGGCTTCAAGCTGTGGTACACGGGGACGGCTGCAAACAGAAATGGCGTAGGCATCTTGATCAACAAGAGCCTCAAGTATGGAGTGGTAGACGTCAGGAGACGTGGGGACCGGATTATCCTGGTCAAGCTGGTAGCTGAGGACTTGGTTCTCAATGTTATCAGCGCATATGCCCCGCAAGTAGGCCGCAATGAGAACACCAATAGGGAGTTCTGGGAAGGCTTGGAAGACATGGTTAGGAGTGTACCGATTGGTGAGAAGCTCTTCATAGGAGGAGACCTCAATGGCCACGTGGGTACATCTAACACAGGTTTTGAAGGGGCGCATGGGGGCTTTGGCTATGGCATCAGGAATCAAGAAGGAGAAGATGTCTTAAGCTTTGCTCTAGCCTACAACATGATTGTAGCTAACACCCTCTTTAGAAAGAGAGAATCACATCTGGTGACTTTTAGTAGTGGCCAACACTCTAGCCAGATTGATTTCATCCTCTCGAGAAGAGAAGATAGGCGTGCGTGCCTAGACTGTAAGGTGATACCTGGGGAGAGTGTTGTACCCCAGCATAAGCTGGTGGTTGCTGACTTCCGCTTTCGGATTCGTGTCTAGCGGGATAAGCGTGCCAAGGTCGCTAGAACTAAGTGGTGGAAGCTCAAGGGGGAGGTAGCTCAGGTGTTCAAGGAGAGGGTATTTAAGGAGGGCCCTTGGGAGGAAGGAGGGGATGCGGACAATGTGTGGATGAAGATGGTGACTTGCATTCGTAAGGTGGCCTCGGAGGAGTTTGGAGTGTCCAGGGGAAGGAGAAGCGAAGATAAGGATACCTGGTGGTGGAATGATGATGTCCAGAAGGCGCTTAAAGAGAAGAAAGATTGCTTCAGACGCCTATACCTGGATAGGAGTGCAAACAACATAGAGAAGTACAAGATGGCGAAGAAGGCCGCAAAGCGAGCTGTTGGTGAAGCAAGGGGTCGGGCATATGAGGACCTCTACCAACGGTTAGGCACGAAGGAAGGTGAAAGGGACATCTATAAGATGGCTAAGATCCGGGAGAGGAAGACGAGGGATATTGGCCAAGTCAAATGCATCAAGGACGGAGCAGGCCAACTCTTGGTGAAGGACGAAGAGATTAAGCATAGATGGCGGGAGTACTTCGACAAGCTGTTCAATGGGGAGAATGAGAGTTCTACCATTGAACTGAATGACTCCTTTGATGAGACCAGCATGCGTTTTGTGCAGCGCATCCAGGAGTCTGAGGTGAAGGAGGCTTTAAAAAGGATGAAAGGAGGCAAGGCGATGGGCCCTGATTGTATCCCCATTGAGGTGTGGAAAGGTCTTGGGGACATAGCGATAGTATGGCTAACCAAGCTTTTCAACCTCATTTTTCGGGCAAACAAGATGCCAGAAGAATGGAGACGGAGTATATTAGTACCAATCTTCAAGAACAAGGGGGATGTTCAGAGTTGTACTAATTACCATGGAATTAAGCTGATGAGCCATACAATGAAGCTATGGGAGAGAGTCATTGAGCACCGCTTAAGAAGAATGACAAGCGTGACCAAAAATCAGTTTGGTTTCATGCCTGGGAGGTCAACCATGGAAGCCATTTTCTTGGTACGACAACTTATGGAGAGATATAGGGAGCATAAGAAGGACTTGCATATGGTGTTCATTGACTTGGAGAAGGCCTATGATAAGATACCGCGGAATGTCATGTGGTGGGCCTTGGAGAAACACAAAGTCCCAGCAAAGTACATTACCCTCATCAAGGACATGTACAATAATGTTGTGACAAGTGTTCGAACAAGTGATGTCGACACCGATGACTTCCCGATTAAGATAGGACTGCATCAGGGGTCAGCTTTGAGCCCTTATCTTTTTGCATTGGTGATGGATGAGGTCACAAGGGGTATACAAGGAGATATCCCATGGTGTATGCTCTTTGCGGATGATGTGGTGCTAGTTGACGATAGTCGGACGGGGGTAAATAGGAAGTTAGAGTTATGGAGACAAACCTTGGAATCGAAAGGGTTTAGGCTTAGTAGAACTAAAACCGAGTACATGATGTGCAGTTTCAGTACTACTAGCTGTAAGGAGGAGGAGGTTAGCCTTGATGGCCAGGTGGTACCTCGGAAGGACACCTTTCGGTATTTGGGGTCAATGTTGCAGGAGGATGGGGGTATTGATGAAGATGTGAACCATCGAATCAAAGCCGGATGGATGAAGTGGCGCCAAGCTTCTGGCATTCTCTGTGACAAGAGAGTGCCACAAAAGCTAAAAGGCAAGTTCTACAGGACGGCGGTTCGACCCGCAATGTTGTATGGCGTGGAGTGTTGGCCGACTAAAAGGCGACATGTTCAATAGTTAGGTGTGGCGGAGATGCGCATGTTGAGATGGATGTGTGGCCACACGAGGAAGGATCGAGTCCGGAATGATGATATACGAGATAGAGTTGGGGTAGCACCAATTGAGGAGAAGCTTGTCCAACATCGTTTGAGATGGTTTGGGCATATTCAGCGCAGGCCTCCAGAAGCTCCAGTGCATAGCGGACGGCTAAAGCGTGCGGAGAATGTCAAGAGAGGGCGGGGTCGACCGATTTTGACATGGGAGGAGTCCGTTAAGACAGACCTGAAGGATTGGAGTATCGACAAAGAGCTAGCTATGGACAGGGGTGCGTGGAAGATTGCTATCCATGTGCCAGAGCCATGAGTTGGTTGCGAGATCTTATGGGTTTCACCTCTAGCCTACCCCAACTTGTTTGGGACTAAAGGCTTTGTTGTTGTTGTTGTTGTTGTTGTTGTTGTTGCTAGAGTTTGGTCTGGTGCATATATAGCAGGTGGGTTTTTGTTGGGGGCTAAACTAGACCCTTCGATCAAAAACGGGCGGTCGAGAAAAAATAGGTTAGGAAAGTCTATATAAGAAACGCAAATGTTTTATAGTTGTTTGGGGATGATTCGGGTCCATCGGTAACGGGAACCCGGGTCGGGTTCGGGTCAGTTTTGGACACGCGCGAGGGGTTTCTCAGAACTGAGCGGAGAGGAGGTCTGGCAAAAGGCCATGGAGGCAAGGGCGGTTTGATGGGCTCAGAAAAGGAGATAAGAGAAAGAGAGGCCCGGCAACTATTTCTGGAGACTGAAAACGTCCGATAATAGACCGGCTATACTGGCGCTATAAATATCCGGTGGGGTATCAAACAGACTGCCAATGCGATGAAACTTGGCAGGCGGCCTACCTACACTAATATAAGACCGCACGTCAACTTTCATCCCAATCCGAGAACATTTTCCGGCCACTTATAAAACAATATTTTGGAGGTGCCACGGGCGCGTGCAAGTGTGTATGGGCTTAGAACGGGCAATGGAAAGAACTGGGAAACCCGGACGAATGCAAGTTTTGAAAAACATGATGATGCAATGCAGATGATGACAAGGCAAGATGCAACACACAAGCAAATTACATGGCAAGACAGCGAATAACTGGAAGACACCTAGCGCATCGGTCTCGGGGCGCCACACAAGTTCACCATCACTTTTAGCTCGTCCAACCAGCTCAAGTGTGCGGTGAGGGAGTCCTTGGTTACGGGGTCCTCGGGCGTCCGGGCTATGTGACATGGGCCGGACTGATGGGCCGTGCAAATACAAGACAGAAGAATTTCCCCCGTGTCCGGATGGGACTCTCCTTGGTATAGGAGGCAAGATCGGCGTGCGAATATGAAGATTCCTTTCTCTGTAAACTGACTTTGTACAACCCTAGCCCCCTCCGGTATCTATATAAACCGGAGGGTTTAGACCATAGAGGCAATCATAATCATACAGCCTAGACATCTAAGGTTTAGCCATTACGATCTCGTGGTAGATCAACTCTTGTAACCCCTATACTCATCAAAGTCAATCAAGCAGGACATAGGGTATTACCTCCATCAAGAGGGCCCAAACCTGGGTAAACACTCTGTCCCTGTCTCTTGTTACCTTCGATCCTTAGACGCACAATTCGGGACCCCCTACCCGAGATCTGCCAGTTTTGACACCGACATTGGTGCTTCCATTGAGACTTCCACTATGCCGTTGTCGAAAGGCTAAATGGCTCACCTTGTCATCAAGGACAGTATCACTTTTGGAGGAGCCCTAGTTTCAGGGCAGACTCTTCGGCTTGGCGGCTTCACCATGGGTGCCCGTTCGGCCGTTAAGCCGAAAGTGACCCCCAAGTCACGAAAATCCTCTCTGTATTAGCCCCAAACACTCCGACAAGATGGATCCGGCAGATCTATCGTCATTGAACGAGCTGCTAGATCACATCACTGCCCTGGGAGTCTCAACTGACTATGATCGTATCGGGCTTAAACCCAACCAGAGAGAAATTAAAACAACACCGATCACCCATCAGGTAGCGGTTGTGGAGGAACAAGCTGACAATAACTCTTCTCCTACGTTGAGAAGAAACTACGTTCCGATTTCTGAATCCAGAAAACCGGATACCCTTCCTGGGAGGACACTCCCTGCCCTCTGGACATAAAATCAGACATTAAGCCTGAGAATTCACCGGACACTCCAGAACCTGGCTGGTAACCTCAAAAATTCTTTGAACTCCGGATTCCACAATGGGTCAAGGTGCGAATTTAAGACCGCCCACGCACAACAAGCAACATTCTCAAAGCAATTCCGGTCCTCCGGACATATGCGACCTATCATATGTGTGGCAGCAGCCCCACGACACAGTCCATCTCTTTTGGGCCAGATTCCTTCTTGTTAAAAACAAGATAAAAGACTGATGCAACTGAGGTAGTCCTGGACTATGGGCTCCTCGGGCGTCCGGCCTGTTATCTATTGGGCCGGACTGGTGGGCTATGTAGACATGAAGGCCGAAGATTGTACCTGTGTCCGGATTGGATTCTCCTTGGTGTGGAAGGCAAGCTTGGTGATCGACTATGAAGATTCCTTCTTATGTAACTGACTCTATGTAAACCCTAGACTCCCCCCCAGTATCTATATAAACCGGGGGGGTTAGTCCGTAAAGGATATAGACATTACCATAGTCATACATGTTAGACCTTTAGGGTTTGGCCATTACTATCTCGTGGTAGATCAACTCTTGTAAAACTCATATTCATCAAGATCAATCAAGCAGGACATAGGGTATTACCTCCATAGAGAGGGCCTGAACCTGGGTAAACGTTGTGTCCCCCGTCTCCTATTACCATCGATAATAGACGCACAGTTTGGGACCCCCTACCCGAGATCCAACGGTTTTGACACCAACATTGGTGCTTTCATTGAGAGTTCCACTGTGCCGTCGACGAAAGGTTCGATGGCCCCTTCAATCATCTATAACGACGATGTCCAAGGAGAAACCTTCCTCCCTGGACAAATTTTCGTGTTCAGCGGGTTCGTACTACGACCAACTCGCGTGGCCATCTGGAGCAGATCGATATCTACGCCCGTGGCCACCAGGTCAGATTTGGAAGCTTGAACTACGTCATGGATATCCGTGGAGACTTGATCTTCAATGTATTTGAGACCGCAGCGATCGGTCCTCCTCGCCCCAATAAACATGACTTAAATCTGTCATCGGATCACATCCAGGAGATGGTCCCTGTTGCTGCAATGGCCTTAGAACCGGAGCAGATCATGCCATCCAAGGCCACAGAGTCCGCAGCGTTGGAGCCACACACGGACTCGACACCCCGAAATATTTGCATCAATGGAACTCTGGATTCATCTCCGGCTATAAGTCCCGGACCGGATACGCCTGCGGACACCGAGTTGGATCGATTATCAGTTTTCGAATTTAGCGCCGCAGACATCTTCCAGCACTCACCTTTGGGTGATGTGCCAGGCTCTTTAAAGAACTTGTCCTTGGAGAAGGACTCACAGCCAAACCATGTTCGGTTCGAGCCAGAGGCTAATGATGGGAAATTTTTCTTCCCACCCGCCACCCACTTCATAGCCACTGTCGATGACCTAACCGACGTGCTTGATTACGGT
The DNA here is from genome assembly GCF_018294505.1 of Triticum aestivum. Lineage (NCBI taxonomy): Eukaryota > Viridiplantae > Streptophyta > Magnoliopsida > Poales > Poaceae > Triticum > Triticum aestivum. The sequence continues at coordinate 392,461,215 of NC_057803.1, read as the reverse complement.
TCCGAAGACATCGACGGTATAGATGACAATGCCAACATTGAGGAAGGTCAAGACGTGTCGTTCACTGGACGTTGGACAGCCACCTCTTTGTACAATGTGTACATGGTCGACACACCTAAAAAAGCTAGTGACGATGACAAAGGAGATCCAATTGCGAATAAACCTTCTAAGACACAGTCCAAGCGCCGGTGCCCTAAACGCCTGGCAACACTGGCACCAGAGAAAATAGTACTCCGGATAACACTGGAAACAATGAAGACCCTGTCGGGGCTGCATCCGAATAGGAGAACAAGACAACAAGCAAGATAAACCTAATAAACAGGCCATGCCCAATGACCTAGATGATCATAGTTATCATCCAGTCTCCGAGGATGATGAGGGCCTTGGCAATGAGGACATCATCGTGCCTGAGGCACCCCTCGAGAAAGAGCGCTTCAAGCGCCAGCTAATAGCCACTGCAAGAAGCCTGAAGAAGAAGAAGCAGCAGCTTCAAGTTGATCAAGACCTGCTCATTAATAGGTGGACAAATATCCTAGCAGCCGAAGAATATGGCCTCAAGCGCCTAGCTAATAGCTACCCAAAGCGCAGACTGCTACCTCAGCTCGATGAGGAGGCACCAGATCCCATACCTCCCTCACGCAATGCGGACTGACCACCATGCGGTCAGGATAGTGCGGCGGACCGACCACCCCGCGGTAGGGATAAAACGACTTCTCAGGCCAAACAACAGCCCACCCCACCACCTTGCAAAAACAGGAACAAAACAGCTCGGGACCATAGATACGACCTTCGGCAGGAGCTGGATAGTAGAGCAGAAAAAACCAGATAAATTTACGGATCGCGAGGACGCTTCCCGACTCGGGATGATGGCTACCTATTCGGGTGTGACAAACCTAGTCACATCTGGGCCGATGACTGCAGACGGACTCCATCAGAGATGCGTCGTGATGCGGCCAGATATAGAGGCTCCGCACACCCTCTCTGCTTCACAGATGTGGTGCTGGATCACGAATTCACCGAGGGGTTCAAGCCCGTCAATATTGAATCATACGACGGAACAACCGATCCTGCAGTATGGATTGAGGACTTTATTCTCCACATCCACATGGACCATGGAGACGACCTCCACACCATCAAATACCTCCCACTGAAACTCAAAGGGCCAGCTAGACACTAGCTGAATAGCCTGCCCGAGAATTCCATCGGTAGTTGGGAGGACTTGGAAGACGCCTTCCTTGACAACTTCCAAGGTACATATGTCCGGCCACAAGATGCCGATAACTTAAGCCACATAGTTCAACAACCTGGAGAATCAGCCAGAAAATTATGGACTAGGTTCCTAACCAAAAAGAACCAGATCATTGACTGTCCGCATGCCGAAGCCGGAGCGGCCTTTAAACACAACATCCATGACGAATGGCTAGCACGCCACCTTGGCCAAGAAAATCCGAAGTCCATGGTAGCCCTTACGGCACTCATGACCCGCTTTTGCGCGGGTGAGGACAGCTGGCTGGCTCGTAGAAAAAACACAGCCAGTGAGGCAGGCCCCTCCGAGGCCAAGAACCTCTCAGGCAAGCTCCGGTGCAACAGACACAGACATAGAAGCAATGGCGACAACACCGATGACACCTCCATTAACGCCGGATTCAGCGGCTCCAAGTTCGGCCAGCGAAAGAAGCCCTACAGAAAGAACAGTGAGGGACCATCCGGCCTGGATTGCTTACTCGATCGTCCGTGCCACATACATGGTACCCCAGATAAATAAGCCAATCACACCAACAGAGACTGTTGGGTTTTCAAACAGACTGGCAAGTTAAATATCGAAAGCAAAGAAAAGGGATCACAAAGTAAGGACTTGGACAAAGAGCCCCGGCAGCCGAATATGGGAGGGCAGAATAAATTCCCCCCCAAGTCAAAATGGTGAACATGATATACGCTACACACATCCCCAAAAGGGAATGCAAGCGAGCACTTCAGGACGTCTACACGGTAGAGCCAGTCGCCCCAAAATTGAATCCGTGGTCGTCATTCCCGATCACCTTCGATCGTCGAGATCACCCAACTAGTATCCGGCATGGCAGTTCAGCCGCACTGGTCCTTGACCCAATCATTGACGGATTTCACCTAACACGAGTCCTAATGGAAGGTGGTAGCAGCCTCAACCTACTCTATCAGGATACAGTGCAGAAGATGGGCATTAATCCCTCACTAATCAAACCCACAAAGACTACCTTTAAAGGAGTCATACCAGGCATTGAGGCCCGCTGCACGGGCTCAATCATGCTGGAGGTGGTCTTCGGTTCCCCGGACAACTTCCAAAGGGAGGAGTTGATCTTTGCTATAGTCCCCTTCCGCAACGGCTACCACGCACTACTCGGATGAACCGCGTTTGCTAGATTCAACGCGGTGCCACACTATGCTTATCTCAAGCTGAAGATGCCTGGTCCGCGCGGCGTCATAACAGTAAACAGAAACACAGAATGCTCCCTCCGGACAGAGGAGCACACCGCTGCCCTAGCAGCAGAGGTACAAAGCAGCCTTCTCAAGCATCATTATAGCCTGGCTGCCGAGCCCCTGGACATCATTAAGAGGGTCCGGACTATACCACAACAAGACAGCACGGCTTGTCAAGAGCTTGGTTAGCAATTTGGCCTTCGCCCCAATCCCGATGAGGTAGTGGCATTCATACCACGCGTCCATAACTACGCACTCAAAATTCCATGGGCATCGACGGAGGCACAAGCTATCCTGGGATCCACGGTTCGGCTAGACCGATCTCGGACACACATATAACTTTACTATGTCCTTTTCCCTTGTTTCAGGTTTCTCCTATGAGGGCCTCCCTTGACGGCTTGATTTATGACCCCGTCAAAGGACAAACACACCGGAGTGACACGAAGCACATGCGTACATGGGAAGCCCTAGAGGCTAACCGTTTTTCAGGACCCACGCGCAGTCCACCTTCGGGTATGGCATTTCAAATAGCCGGTTGCTTATTTCATTATTTTGTACCAATGTGCTTGAACGCATTAATCCAACTATAATGGAAACAGTTCATGAGCCAAGCTCAAGAGCTCCAGATCCTATCTCTATACTCCCTCTGTTTTCCTTTACATTACTTATTTCCTAGCAACTGGGCACTCTGGTATGTTTCATATTTTCCAGGGGCTCCCCATCGCCCCACGATATGGAAACAAAAGTCTGAACAATCCTGAAAGATAATGTTTGGCACCCCGAATTTAGCATTATATGCATTGGCTCCGAATCATGTCTTTGGTCAATAGTTGGGTTACCCAGCTATTGTGCTTGCTACCGTAGATTCCGCTAAATCATCTAGGGTAGTAAAGGGAGAACTACTATGATTGTGGCCTGGCCTTGACCAGACGAGCACCTCAGTAGAGAAAGTTGAATACTGACTGTCATGATATGGCGAGAGCCGGTCAGCTGTTCGCGGGTCAGAAATAGTTGGAGATTTTTTCCGCATTATGCGAAAGATCGGCACTTCCCGATTAGATGCTGACAGCACCTTGGTTCGGACCAGGGGCTGCACCTATGCTTTATTATAAAACTCCTATGGCTAAGTGAGGGCATTTAAGTCGTACAGTTTGATTGCCTTGTTTGTTGCGCTAAACAACTCCTTCAAGGACCATACAATTGGATCTAGAATGTTTAGATTCCATCTCGAACACCTCCGTACTACCTACATGAGGGCAGAAGCCGACGACTAGACAACCCTCAGATTACATACAACATGGCCGCACAGGAGGAAACAATTCAAAGCATAACAAAATTACATTACATTACAAGGCAAAGGCAACATGAATACATTTATTCAAATACAATGTCCTGCAAACATTGTGCTGCCGCAAGGCGAGACCCCTCCAGGACATCAGCAAAGTACCGTTCGTGTGTGTGGTGTTCCTTGCCCTCCGGTGGCCCTCTGGTCACCTTGACGGCGTCCATCTTCACCCATCACATCTTGCAATGGGCGAAGGCCATGCGTGCACCTTCAATACAGGCCGAATGCTTGACGACGTCCAGCCGAGGACAGGCGTTCACCATCCGCCTCAGAAGTCTGAAGTACTGCTTGGCATAGCTTCGGCTGGCCATAGCCGGATTATGATTCCTTCATGGCTAGTTCGGCCACCCGATGCAGCTCCACAAGCTATTTCAGCTGATCGGTGAAGGACACAGGATGCTCTGGCGCTGCATACTACGACCAGAATAGCCTCTCCGTAGAAACCCCCCCTTCGGCTCGATAGAACTCTGTGGCATCTGATACACTACATGGTAAATCCGCAAAAGCTCATGGGGAACTCCGAACCCGGGTTAGTAAAAAGTACTGCTTCTCCACATATTTACTTTGCATCTTAAATGCCTTACCCGCTGTGATCTTCTTGGCCTCTTGGCTCTCCTGGAGGGCAGCCTGGGCATAATTCCGTGCGGTCTCCGTGCTCTGATGAGCCTCGGTCAGTTTGGTCCCTTAAACTGACGCATCATGCTCCAAGGCTTCGCATTTCTTGACGGCATCCTGGAGCTCATGTTGGATTTCTTTGACCAGGGCATTGGACTTCTTACGGGCGGCTTGCTGCTGGACAGCCTTCTCCTCGGCCTCGCCAAGGGCCTTCTTCAGAGCCCCGACCTCGGTCGCGGCTCCTGCACATATTACGACATAGCGGTCAATATACAACGCCTATCCTTTCTAATCACACAGCAAGCCGTCACTCACATTGCTTCTCCGGGAGCCAAACCTTAACCTCGCCGAGCTCGTTCTCTATCTGCTCCAGCCTCTGCCTCATCTTAGAGACTTTGGCAGCATTGGAGGCCGCGGCCAATAGCGACGCCTGCTTATTCATACATATTACGTTAGTCTCCTACAACAGAAGATTGATCCTCTGTCCGGTTCTTCTTGCCGAACACCGGACAGTGTCTCAGGGGCTACTGGCTACATGGGGTTTTTCACTTTATTACCTCGAAACCTGTCAATAGGCTGCTGCAGGCTTCATTCTATCCACACTTGACGGACTGAATCTTCCCAATCACCGCACCTATAAGGACACGGTGCTCATCCATAACAGAGGCGCTTCGAAGCGCCTCCATCAGGTTATCCGGCGCCCCTGGATGGACAAGGGCCACCGGTGGAAGCGGCGCATCCCCCTCCTTCAAAGGGGGCTGCTCGCCCGACTCTAGAGCCATATGGGCCTCTGGAATCATATTCGGTTGAGGGCCGAACTGGATGCGGCCGTCTTCGCCAATATCCATGGGGGTCGGTCCCCCCATATGTCTGGCAGTGGAGGTCTCGCCTTGTGGCGCCTCCCAGACAGCGTCCTGGGCTCCTCCCCAGTTCGGAGCGGTGGCGACATGCTCGCCATCCCCGACGGAGCCAACGAACCTCCAGATGAGGATCGCTAGATAAGGTCGCGGGCCGGACTGCAATAGCATAATTAACTATGTCAAGATAATTAAGAGAAAGGGCCGGATGTGCGCATGAGCGAACCGTGTCAGTTACGATGCGGCCTGGGGCTTAGTATGGGGCGTCTCTCCGGACATCTATCAATGTCTCATGCGGTGTTGACCGCTGGGATGCTCTTCCCCTTCTTGGGTGTTTCAACCTCCGGATGTGCTGAAGCCGCCCTCTTCTTCTTCCTCTCCTCAGGGGGAAGGTTGTTTTCCTCCTCCTCCTCTTCCTCGCCATTGTCCTTAGGGACAAATGAATGAGCTTCGTCGTCTTCGGACGTCACGTCCGAAGTGCCCATTGCAACGGGGGACACTCTTGGCCCCCTTGGCCTTCTTCTTGGCCTTCTTCACCGACGCCTTATAAGGCGCCGGCACCAGCATCTTTGCTAGACGTGGGATGACCGGTTCTTTAGGCAGCGGAGCCGTACACTGGATCCGCTTCGACCTCTCCATCTAGTCCTAGAAATGCAATGATAACCTCAGACATCATCCTTGAAACGATTATGTTGGGGATACATCAAAAAATAGCATACCTCGTCGGCGACGTGTTTACAATCGTGACCACGGTCTGAATCCATATCCAGTGGTTTCTCGTTGCCCTTAAAGAGCAACTTCCATGCGCCTTCATGCGTAGTCTCGAAGAGCCTCACCAGGGTCTGATGCTTCTTCGGGTTGAACTCCCACAAAGGACGGCTTTGGCGCTGGCACGGAAGGATTCGGTAAACCAACATCACCTGGATCACATCAACGAGATTGACTTTCTTGGTTGACATGCTCTGAATGCGCGTCTGTATCGCTATCACCTAATCAGGGGAACCCCAGTCCGGACTCTTCTCGACCCAGGAGGAGAGTCGAATGGGAGCGTCGGAGCTGAATTCGGCAGCTGCGGCCCAGGTGGTGCCGCGAGGTTCTGTGATGTAGAACCACTCCTTCTGCCACTCCTTTACTGTGTCCACAAAAGTGCCTTTAGGCCAGGAGACGTTGGACAACTTGCTCACCATAGCTCCTCCGCACTCCGTGTGCTGGCCGTCCACCACCTTCGGCTTCACATTAAAGACTTTGAGCCACAACCCAAAGTGGGGTTGGATGCGGAGGAAGGCCTCGCACATGATGATAAACTCCGAGATGTTGAGGAAGGAATTCAGGGACATATCATGGAAATCTATCACGTAATAATACATTAGCCCGCGGACGAAAGGGTGGAGTGGAAACCCTAGCCCGCGGAAGAAATGGGGGAGGAACACTACCATCTCGGTGGGCTCCGGCGTGGGGACAACTTGTCCCTCGGTCAGCAAGCGATGAGCGATCTCCTTCGCCAAATATCCGACTGGCCGGAGCTCAGTAATGTCCTCCTCCTTGACAGAGGATACCATCCAATTTCCCTGAACCCCGGATCCAGACATGGTTGCTTGAGTGGAAACGAGATGAGAACTTGGGCGCTCGAGCTCGAGATTGGAAAGGCGGAGACAGAGAGAAGGCGTGAGAGAGTAATAAGGATCCTTATCCCCTTATAAAGGCAGTGAATACTGAACGCCTCCTCACTCGCCTTAAGATTCGCCTATTCCCAAGGGCCGTATCAACGGCATGGTTGGGTTACCCATGCCCGTATTGATGAGAATCCCATAATAAGGGGGCACGATCTCTGCTTCGACAAGACGTGCCAATGGAAATCGTGTCTCGAAACGTGGATGACAGACAAAAAACGGTTTGAAATTATGACTGGACAGACGTGAGGTCATTAGCAGATTAGACTCGTGTAAAAATATATTCTCTCTACGGTTATGTATGGTGTGTGCGTGACAGGTCTGGATATTATCATTGCATCCGAAGACCATCTTGAAGTTCGGATAAAAGGGAACCCGCCTTGCAATGCCGAAGACAATCTGCGCGCCGGACTCCTTGTCATTGAAGTTCAGGGGCTACTGAGGGAGTCCTGGACTAAAGGGTCCTCGGGTGTCTGACCTGTTATCTATTGGGACGGACTGATGGGCTGTGAACACATGAAGGCTGAATACTCTACCCGTGTCCGAATTGGATTCTCCTTTGCGTGGAAGGAAAGCTTGGCGACCAACTATGAAGATTCCTTCTTATGTAACCGACTCTATGTAAAACCTAGATCCCCCCAGTGTCTATATAAACCAGAGGGGTTAGTCCGGAAAGTATATATACATTATCATACTCATAAAGGTTAGACCTTTAGGGTTCGGCCATTATGATCTCATGGTAGATCAACTCTTGTAATACTCATATTCATCAAGATCAATCAAGCAGGACGTAGGGTACTACCTCCATAGAGAGGGCCTGAACCTGGGTAAATGTTGCATCCCCCGTCTCCTTTTGACACCACCAACAACGACGACACAATTTCAGTATTTCGCAACAACTGCACGGACGAGGAAATCCTTAATGCCCTCAATCACCATCGCATACTGCACTTTGCAGATTTGGCGCACATAGTACAGAAGTACTACGCAATGGAAAACGCCTGGAAAAGTTAGACAACCCGTTGGGAACCGCATGCCTTTAAGCCATCTCCTGGGTAGTTAAAAAGGATGCACCCTTGCGGGGCACTTGATCATCATCCCGTGGACAAGAAACCCAAGCCCTTTACGGGACAAAGAACTGTCTTCGAGGAATGGCTCGATAGGCCCTGTCAAATACACATGACGCCGAATACCAAACCAACACACAGCCTACGGGCATGTTGGATACTCCGGCAGGTGGACAAGAGTGCCGAGGGTATCCTCACCAACAATACTCTAGAGAAGTACTCCTCTAAGGACACCGATTTCAAGGTATTCACGCTCTTCAAGACCTTCTCATCAAATAATCGGTGCAAAAGGGCGCTCCACGACCTCGCCGAAGTCTGCCAAATAGTAGGAATAAACCCTTAAAACGATACGGCGATCACTTTCAATGCCGAGGACGAAACAAGGTCCCGCTTAGTCCGGGCACCACCCGCTTCGGTCCTAAACCCAACCGTGGACGGTTTTCGGCTCACCAAAGTGCTAATGGATGGTGGCAGCAGGTTGAACCTCATCTATGAGGACACGCTAAAAAATGCAAATGGACAGGAGTCGCAATGAATAGAGTAATACATCCTTTAGGGGAACCATCCCCAGCAGGAAGCAAGATGCTCGGGGAAAATTAAACTAGATGTGGTATTCGGCACACCAGAAAACTATAGGTCTGAAGATATAATCTTCCAGGTGGTTCCTTTCAACAGCGGATATCATGCCCTATTAGGACGAGATGCATTCACACGCTTTCAAGCTATAACTCATTACGGGTATATGAAGCTCAAAATGCTTGGGCCCAATGGTGTAATCACTGTTTCCAGTGATCTGGACATAGTACTCCATGCCGAAAATAAAACCGCATCCCTGGCCCTTAAGGCACTATCCGAATCGCTGGCGACCAAGGAACTCACCGCTCTGCGTTCCACAGTGGGTAGCGACGATGTAATTCTTGATAAAAGGCTTAAATCCACCTCTTTCAAGCTAGCTGGAGAAATAGTCAAATTTCAAATCCACCCGACGGATCCCAAGAAAACAACTTCTATTGGGGCATAGCTGGACCCGACGGTCGACGCCGCATTGTGCGCGTTCTTGCGCAAAAACTGGGACATCTTCGCCTGGCACCCGTCGGATATGATAGGAATCCCACACGCGCTGGCTGAACATAGCCTCAACATACTAAAGGGATACCACTACTAGGAAAAGGGCTATAGATGAAATGGATACTAATGGCGCACCTGGCATGTGGTGCGCCACTACAATATAGCAGTGGCGCACCATGTGTAGGTGCACCTTTTGTTTGGAAGACACTAATGGCGCACCGGATACATTGTGCGCCACTAGTAACAATTTTTTTTTCATTTTTCCGAACATACTAATGGCGCATCAAGTAGACAGTGCGCCATTACTAAGTTTTTTCAAAAAAAAAATTCATTTTTTTTCAAAACTAGTAATGGCGCACCGTGGGTGTGGTGCGCCATTACTAGTTTAACTAGTAATGGTGCACTACTCCCACAGTGCGCCGTTACTAACTTTCCCCCCTCTATCCCTTTCCCCCCGAGCGGCGCCTCCTCCCCGGCCGAGCCCAATCCCCAATCCCCCGAGCCCTCGACCTGCTGCTCCGCCACCGCCCCGACCCACTGCGCCGCCACTGCTGCCCTGCCCCCCATGGCCGTCTTCAAGGAAGGGCTCGAGGAAGCAAGAGACCGAGCAAGAAGGCGCCGCCTCCTCATCGACGCGCCGCCTCCTCCTCGACGCGCCGCCTCCTCCTTGATGCGCCACCGCCCGCCACCTCCTCGATGTTGGCGCCCTCCTATGGCAGCCTGCCATTATCCCAGAGGTGATTCCTCACCTCTCCCCCCTTCACCTCCTTCCCCCTAGGCTACCTCCCGCAAGTACCACATCCCTCTTCCCCCGTGTTCTAGGGTTAGCAAAAGTCAGCAAATTGATTTCAGTGTGGATTGGTGGGGGTTGTGCTTCTTCATTTTGATTATTGTGACAATTCTTTCTAAAATTGTGATCTAGTTAAATGGAGTGTAGGTAGTGTTTTAGCCAAACCTCCCCCCTCTGAACTCATCTATTTAGTCATATATATGAAGCAACCAAATCTATTTGGATGTGTGTGTGTTTGCTGGTTTGCCTTTTTTTGCTTAGTTAATGTGTCTTTCAGTTAGGAGCTACTGTCAAAAACTTGAGCTACTGTCAAAAAATTCAGTTATGGAATCTAGAATTATGTCAGTTTTGTTTTGTAACTAGAAGACCGAAGTGTTAGGGATTCTGTCCAAACTGTAGTTTTCAATATTCTGTCCAAACTGAAAACTGTTAAAAAGACCATGTGTTTTTTGGTCAAAATCTGCATGTAAAACTGAAATAATCAGTCATAAAGAATATCCTCAAGACCATGTGTTTCTTGGATTTCTTGATTGTATTTTGTGCTTGCAGGAGTAAATTTCTTGGAGTAATTTTGTGCTTGCATTGTTTGAGTTCTTAATCCTTTTTACTGAAAATCGAACAGAAATGTTTTCTTAAGTCAGAAGCCTGTTACTGCACCTGTAGTGCACATTATAAAATCTCCTAGTACTTAACCCACCCAAGCTATGAGGCAAAAAATTTCAGTTAACTGTTATGGACAATTGTCAATTTTCTGTAATGATGATGGAACAATACAAAGCATTGTACTCCAGTGTATATGCAGGATACAAAAATTTTAGCAACTTCTCTGATTTTATAAAGTTGTTGTTACTTGGGTGAAACTTCACTTGTTTTTAGGCTAGTGCAGGGTGTTGCTTTATTCTGTCATCATTTGTAACTATGTCACAAATAAATTGTTCCTTCTTCTGTATTTGACAAGTAATAACTTGCAAAGATGATGATCATCTTTTACAGAAAACAATTTTTGTAAACACATCAGTAACTTTGCTTGTTTGCTCGGTTTTGTCTCCGACCTGTCACATCCCTAGTTCTGGTATGACCTAGGCTAGCCTTCATGTTTGCATCATGTTTAAATTTCATTGAAATTTGAAATGGGGATTTGTGAAACCCTCAGAATCATTCTGTAATGACCCAAATAAAAAAATTGCTCCAAAAAGGTCCAAGAAAATGCTCATGTTGCTCTCTGAAAATAATGGACAGAGATAAAAATCAAACCAACATTTTCAGGAGCTCATAAGTATTTATTTTGGGCATTTGGAATTAATGCAGTAATTATTTGCTTTGGATATATATTGTTAAATATATATAATATTGTCCAAAAATTATGCCAGTAGTTGAGGAGCTCTGGAATAATACCACTAGCCCCTGCAAAAATTGGCATAAGGAAATAACATGGTTTAGTATTTTTATTAAACCAAACAAATGTCAGGAACTAGAGAAGAAAAACAAAATAGGAAAACGCTTACCTGGACCTGGCACTGTGCGGCCCAGCCAACTGGCCACGCCAGTCATCTCCTAGCTCGCGCCAGGAGGACGAGCGCATAGCTAGCACGCGTGAGCACGTGCCTCGGCCACCTACTCCCTGTCTGCTTCATCACAGATGCATCTAGGAGACGCCACGCACTCCCCTTGACCCTCTCCCACTCTCCCCCATGCTCATCCCCTCCCCTGGACCTCTCTCTCTCACCCCCCCCCCCCGAACGGCTTCGTCGCCACCCCTCGCCGTTGTCACGCTCACCGCCTCCCCCTCGACCTCTCTCCGTGTATGCAAGCTCATCCACGTCTCCGTCTACCTCTCCGTTGAGCCACGCGCCTCGGGAGCCCCTGTAACGTCGCCACCGCCGTCGTCTTCAACCTCCAGCACCCGAGATCGTCTGCAATGCCACATCGCTGTCCGGCCTCCCCCGAGCTCGCTGACGCCTCCAAACGACGCGGGGTGAGCCCCTCTTCGTTTCGCCCCTAACCCCGTCGCCCCGCACATCCTCTAGCGCTAGCGCCACAGTGCCCGAAGCTCGCCGCCGCACAGCCATGTCGCCGCCGTGGCCACTGTCACGTAGAGCTGCAACTGAGCACATAGTCATGCTCAGCGCAACGTGAGGAGGCCGTATACGTCTTCCGCAGCCCCTGCATGCCCTGTAGGCCGTTCCCGCTCGAAGCCGTGCTCCGGCCGCCGCGCCGAGCTCCGCTCCGGCGAGCTCCGGCCATCCCCGCCTCGCCCACTTGCCCCAGAAGACGCGGACGAGCCCTGGCTCCTCGCCCGTGGTCTCCGCCGCCTAAATGGTCGCCAGAGCGACGATCCCGAGCCCACCACCGTGTTCTGCCTCGCCGGCGGCTTAACACCGGCGGGATTGACCGGGTCCAACCCCCCTATTGACCCAACTTTGACCCTTGTGGGTCAATGACATGTGGGGCCCGGCCCTGCTAATTTTTAGTTTAGTATTAGTTTAATAGCTAACTAACCCTATTAACTAACTGTGACACTGATGTGTGGACCCCACACATCAGGTTTGACCTGGTCAGCCACGTTTGACTCGCTGATGTCATGGCATTGTCATACTGACGCAATATATCATTTCCTGGTTTAAAAATAAATCAGGAAATTCCAGAAAATGATATAAACATGAAAACTACATAGAAATTCAACTGTAGCTCAGATTGAATTAATTTATATATGAAAAATTATCAAAAAATGCAATATATCCATATGTACCATTTTCATGCATGACAAACCAACCTATACATGTTGTATATTTGAAAACACATAAATGGCATTTATAAGAGCTTATTTTGGAGATGCATTTGAATCTTGGTTCAAATGGACTTCAACCAAATGAATTCTAGTTGCATTAGTGTAAACAACATCACATCTACATGCCATGTTCATGCATCATATTCTTGCATATGATGGTGTATTGATTGTCGACACCGTTCCTTCTTGATAGGTCTTGCTCAGGAGAGTACTCCAGAGTACCTATCTGAGGAGCAACGCCCCCCTATTGATCTACCAGGCAAGCAAACCCACTTGTTCATTCCGACACAATCCTACCCTCTCGCTCCTGCTCTCTTTTATTGCATTAGGGAAACAACGATTCAACTACTACTTTATGTTGCGGTAGTTGAACCCATTCCTCTGCATGACCTGTCATTGCCACAGTAAATAGTTAAAACCCACTAGCATGTGTAGGAGTTGATTGAGCCATCTTGTGTTTGTACCATGCCATGCCTGCTATTGCTTAGAGTTGTGTCAGGTCTGATTCATCGGGAATGAATTGGAGTGTTACGATATGTTTTGGTGCTGAGAGTTAAGCGTGTGAACACGATTTGGTAAAGGTAGCGGTGAGAGGCCATGTAGGAGTACATGGTGGGTTGTCTCATTGGGACCGTCCTTAAGAACTGAGTTCTGTGTAAGTTGTCCAATGACCAATTACTACCACACATTGGGCTCCGGGCGCTCCAAGCTCTCTCGACTTATTAGCCAACTTGATCTCTGTCCAGGAGTTGCAAATAGTTTCTGGTGTTTGTAGGTAGTGTTAGTAATCTACCAGGTGGCACCCGCCCAGGTGGGCTTTGGACAGACTAGGCACAGTGGCATGGTGTACCATGTGGCACCCGGATGGTGGCCTTGGGAACCCTGCTCACATCGTTTGGGGCCGTGAGCGACACCCCGACCGGATCTCCTTGCGGATGGAACCCAAATAGGCGATAAACCTGGATGAGAGTCTTGTGTGGTTAGTCAGGTCGTGGCCGACACCCTTGCCAGGCTTCCGCTTGAAGGTTGCCGAGGTACATGACGTGTACATGGTGATAAGTGGTGGGAGCATGTGCGAAGAAGTACACCCCTGCAAGGTTATCATGATATATTCAAATAGCCGTGTCCTCGGTTATGGACTTCTTGGATGCTTACGTGGTACATAGACAACTTAAAGTGGATACTCTAAAATGCTCAAGACAAGTGTCAGTGCTATGGATGGCTTTGTCATAGAAAGACATGGATGAATCCATAGTAGTGTATTGATGTGGTGATTACTGGACTCGTGTGCGCTGCCTCACCTCAAAGAAGTTTCTTGTAGTCGTGGAACAGGATAGCCACTGAGTCAAAGCTGGCTTGCTGCAACTAAACCCCACATTACCTTCTTGATACAAATGCATGTATGATAGGATCTGATGTAAGTCTTGCTGAGTACCTTTGTACTCACGTTTTCCTTATTTATGTTTTGCAGGTGAGACATCTGTCTCACTAGTAGTACCACTTGGACTTCGACGAGTAGCTTGTTACCTCAGCTACCATCTTGTACCCTTGGGAGGGACTTGTAGATAGTCAGGCTTCTCAGCCTTTTCCTTTTGTAGTTTTCTGTACTCAGACATGTAATGCTTCCATTGCTTATATGCTCTGAATGATGGGTCATGTGACCCCTGTTTGTATTTAATGCTATGTGGCTCTTCTGGGCCTTTATCTATATGAGTTTGCGTTATGTTGTGATGCCATGTTGTACATCACATACTTGCATGTTATGCGTATGTGTAACGTGTATTTCTATGTGTGGGATCCAACACCCTAGTTGTCTATCCTTTGTAGCCTCTCTTACGGGGAAATGTATTCTGGAGCTTCCACCGAGCCATGGTAGTCCGCTATAGCCCGGTTTACCGGAGTCCTGCTAGCCCAGCACTACTGCTCCAGAACACTTAGACTGGCCGGCATGTGATTCACTTCGTTCCTCTGTCTGTCCCTTCGGGGAAATGTCACGTGGTGACATCCGGAGTCCTGCCTAGCCTGCTACAGCCCGGGTTTCCGGAGTCCTGTTAGCCCAGTTGCTACAGCCCCCAAATTCACACGCTGCTGACCGACATGCTCGATGTTGTTTCATGTATGCCTGTCCCTGTAAGTTAGTGCCACTTTAGGTTCACGACTAGTCATGTCGGCCCGGCTTCTCTATCATATGGATGCTAGCGACACTGTCATATACGTGAGCCAAAAGGCGCAAACGGTCCCAGGCCATGGTAAGGCGTGAGGCCGCAAAGTTATATGAGGTGTTACATGCTAGATCGGTGTGACTTAGAATCGGGGTCCTGACAGCTTTGGTATCAGAGCCTAACTGCCTGTAGGATTTTGAAGCCAGCCTGGTCGAAGTTGAGTCTAGAAACTTGTAACGCCCCGAGACCGACGTGCTAGGTGTCCTCCAGTTATTCGCTGTTTTTGCCTTGTCATTGCTTGTGTGTCGTGCATTGCATATCATGTCATCATGTGCTTTTCATTTGCATACATGTTCATCTCATGCATCCGAGCTTTTTCCCCGTTATCCGTTTTGCAATTCGGCGCTCCTATGTCACGCGGTGTCCCTTTCTACCTCTTTTCGTGTGTGTGTGTTAAACGTTTTCGGATTGGACCGAGACTTTTTATGCGGCCTTGGTTTACTACCGGTAGACCGCCTGTCAAGTTCCGTGCCATTTGGACTTCGTTTGATACTCCAACGGTTAACCGAGGGACCGAAAAGGCCTCGTGCATGTTGCAGCCCAACGCTCCTCCAAAGTGGCCCAAAACCCACCTAAACCCCCTCCATCCTCTCGGTCGTTCGATCACGATCGCGTGGCCGCAAACCGCACCTCATAAGGACATTCCTAGCTCCCTCTATGCCTATATAAAGACCCCTCCATTTCATTCCCGGGTCTTCTTCCCCTAACCCTAAAAATTTCCCTCGCGCCGCGCCGGACATGTCCGAACCCGGCCGGACGAACCCGCCGCCACCGTCCGCGCCAATGGCCTCCCGCCACCTATCCCGCCGCTGCCTTCTCCGCCGCCGGCCTGGAAGGCCTGAACGGGGCCCCCAAGGCCCATCGCGCGCCCCACCTCCTGGGAGCCCCGCCGCCTGAGATCCTCCTCCGCCTGGATCCCGCGCGCTGGCCGGCTCATCCCTGCCGCGGAGCCGCCGCCCCGCTGCCGTCTAAGGTCGCCGCCGGCGCCGCCACTCCAGCGCCTCCCGCCGGCCACCCGCCACCGCACGCCGCTCGTCGCCTCGTCGCCGGAACCGCCCTCCGCCGCCATCTTCCACGTCTCCAGCGATCCCCTCCATTGAACCTCTAGTTCCGCACCGCTATAGTAACAGACCTGATTCAGATCAAGTCTCGGATTAGGGTTGACATTTTGCCCTCATCACAGTAATTTTTGCATATTTCATCGCATCATACCTCTGCATCCGTAGATCCGATTCATGCGTGTATCATATCAAAATGTTCGTCTCATCGAGTACATCATTTCATCTCATTGCATCATTTTCATTTGAGCTCATCTTGATGCCCGAAATGCTGTTGGAAGAGGGCTATGTGCTGAATTTGTCAGATCTGTTTCAGCAAATGGACTTTTGTCATTTTTGCCATGATTAATGTGTGCATGCTATGACCCTGAGTTACATGTGTTTTGTTGAATGCCATGCCATCTTTATAGGGGTGTATGCCATGTATTTTTGTGATCTTTTGTAACACTCCGGATGTGATTTACCCTATTTGTAATCCAACTCTTGCTGTTTCCGACTTTAAGTTATTCTATTTTCTTGGGTTCGGGTTTTTGTCTCCGTGTGTTGTTTTAGTTGTCCTGCATCTCATATCATGTCATCATGTGCATTGCATTTGCATACGTGTGCGTCTCATGCATCCGAGGATTTTCCCCGTTGTCCGTTTTGCATTCCGGCGCTCCGTTCTCCTCCGGTGGTCATTTCTAGCTTTCTTTCATGTGTGGAGATTAAACATTTCCGGATTGGACCGAGACTTGCCAAGCGGCCTTGGTTTACTACCGGTAGACCGCCTGTCAAGTTTCGTATCATTTGGACTTCGTTTGATACTCCAACGGTTAACCGAGGGACCGAAAAGGCCTCGTGTGTGTTGCAGCCAAACACCCCTCCAATTTAGCCCAAAATCCAACAAAACCTTCTCCATCATCTAGATCGTTCGATCACGGTCGCATGGCCGAAAACCGCACCTCATTTGGACTCTCCTAGCTCCCTCTATGCCTATTTAAAGACCTCCCCCGAAAATCTCCTTCTCCTTCCCCCGGATAAAAAACCTAGATCCAAATCATCATCGCGCGCCGCCGGACAGAGCGCCACCGACGGACACGTCCGAATCTCCACCCCGCCGCCACGTGTCGCCACGCTGTTGGTCCGCGCCCCGCGCCCACATCGCCACCGCACGCCTCCACTGCGGCCCGCGGGGAGCCCGCATCCGGCCCATCTGGCCAGCGTCGCCGCCCGCACCGCGCACCCGCGCGCCCGCCGCCTCCTTCACCGTCTCCGGCGGCCGGACGCCACCGCGCCACCACCGGATGCCACCCCTCCGGCCACCGCGGTCATCCTCGCCGGCCGCCGCCTCCCCTTATCGTCAGCCGCCGCCGCCGTCGAGCCTCGACGTCCGCGCCCGCGGCCACCGCCCTCTCCGACCACCTCGCCGGCCGGCCTCGTCTCCGGCGTCCCCCGCGGCAAGATCCTCTCCCACGAGCTCCAAGTCCGGCCAACATCAAAATCCGTGCCAGATCTGAGATCTAAATCTCGAGGGTTGACTTTTATCCCCGAAACCCTAATAATTTGCATATTTCATCATGCTATAACTCCGCATCCGTAGCTCCGTTTTGGGCATGTAGCATATCAAAATGTTCCTCTCAGAGAGTACATCATTTCTTTCCATTGCATCATTTTAATTTGAGTTCATCTTGATGCCCAAAATGCTGTTAGAAGAGGGCTACTTGAGATAATTGTCAGATCTGCTACTCCATTTAGATATTTGTCATTTTTGCCATGATTATTGTGTGCATGATATGCCCATGAGTTCTACATATGTTTTGTTAAGGGTTTTGCCATCTTTCCAGAGGTGCAACCCATGTATTTTTGTGATGTGTGTGGTGACTAGCACAAGATTGCCAAGTGAGGCACTTGGTAATGCTGATTTCAGGGACTTAGCATTTATACCAAGTCCTTGAGCTGTTTATCTCATATGGCCATATGTTCATGTTGTTTCCTAGTGATCCGTGCCTCTTTTGAGGATGATCAGTAAGGATGTTTTGTTAATCTTGTAGTGCTCTATCCATCCATGTCTTTTATTGTAATTATGGAGCACCCTAGCTTGAGTCAATAAAGCTCTACTTTTGCTACTTCGTGAATCTGGGCAGATTGTCTACTTGTTAGCGATTTTGCCGAGGATGTTGTAGTTGATCTGTGCATGCTATGGTATTGTTCTTGCCATGTATAGCTTGAATTTTGTGTATTCTTGATGGATGTATGCTTAGCTTTTCAGGACTTGCTCCGTAGTGGGTGCATCGAGCTCGTAAACATGCCTACTTGATATCTGTTTTCAGCATGCTCCAGTTTTCACTAAGTCTGAAAACTGATTATGTTTTTGCCATGTTCACATGCTTGCAATTGTATTTTCTGGTCCCTTTTGGCTCAAGGTCACTAAGGGACTTTTGTTAAGCTCTTTGGGTAGCTGCATGTCATGCTTTACTTTGCCATGTTCAGGTCATGTAGCATGTAGTTTTGTTGCTCCGAAGAGTGCTATCTGATCTGAAATTCCAGACAAGTGATAATTTCACCAAGTCTGAGATGTGTTTACCATATGCATTTTTGCCATGCTTGTTTGAACCTGTTAATGGATGAATTGGCCGTAGCTCAGTGCTAGACTTTTGTTAAGCATCTTGAATGCATCCCTGCCGTGTATTTTTATGCCATGTTTGGGTGCTGTAGCTTGTTCATCTCTTTGCATTTAGATGGCTACTTGCTGTAAATCGCAGACCATGGTCATATTTGAATCGCTTGCCATTTCCAAACCGTAACTCCGATTCTGGCGTTCTTTATATCGTTTTCAAGCGATTTCATCTCATCTTTCCAGCAGCACACTTGGTTTTCCAAGTTGAGGCCAGGTTCATCCATTCCTTGTCAAATCTTGCATATGCATCTCGCATCGCATCCCGCATAGCATACCACCCTTGCATCATATTGGTTGATCCTTGCACGTGGTTGATTGTGTCCTTGTTGCTTGTTTGTCTTGTTTGGGTAGATCCGGGAGACGAGTTCGCTAACGAGGATCCCGTTGAGTTTGCTTTCGAGGATCCAGTCAAGTCTGACAACTTTGCAGGCAAGATGATCATACCCTAGAAATCACTACTATCTTTGCTATGCTAGATTGCTCGCTCTTTTGCTATGCCAATGCTACGGTGCCTACCACTTGCTTTCAAGCCTCCCAAATTGCCATGTCAAACCTCTAACCCACCATGCCCTATGCAAACCATTGATTGGCTATGTTACCGCTTTGCTCAGGCCCTCTTATAGCGTTGCTAGTTGTAGGTGAAGATTGGAGGCCGTTCCTTGTTGGAACATTATTTACTTGTTGGGATATCATTGTATTATCTTGTTATCTTAATGCATCTATATACTTGGTAAAGGGTGGAAGGCTCGGCCTCTCGCCTAGTGTTTTGTTCCACTCTTGCCGCCCTAGTTTCTGTCATATCGGTGTTATGTTCCCGGATTGTGCGTTCCTTACGCGGTTGGGTTATAATGGGAACCCCTTGACAGTCCGCCTTGAATAAAAAGGCTCCAGCAATGCCCAACCTTAGTTTTACCATTTGCCACCTAGCCTTTTCCCTTGGGTTTCGCGGACTCAAGGGTCATCTTATTTTGAACCCCCGGGCCAGTGCTCCCCTGAGCGTTGGTCCAACCTAGAGCATCGTGCGGGGCCGTCCCTTGGCAACTTGGGTTACGTTGGCTCCCGTACGCTTAGCTTACCCGGTGTGCACTGAGAACGAGATATGTGCAGCTCCTATCAGGATTTGTCGGCACAGTGGGTGGTGTTGCTAGACTTGTTTTACCATTGTCGGAGTTGTCTTGAAGAACCGGGATACCGAGTCTGATCGGAACGTCTCGGGAGGAGGTCTCTTCCTTCGTTGACCGTGAGAGCTTGTCATGGGCTAAGTTGGGACTCCCCTATAGGGATTTGAACTTTTGAAAGCCGTGCCCGCGGTTATGGGTAGATGGGAATTTGTTAATGTCCGGTTGTAGATAACTTGAACCTTAATTTAATTAAAATGAATCAACCGTGTGATTTACCGTGATGGCCTCTTCTCGGCGGAGTCCGGGAAGTGGACACGGTGTTGGAGTAATGCTTGCGCAGGTTGCCCTCTAGTTTCTCACTCGCGCTTTGCCTCCTCTTCCCGCTCTCTTTTGCGAGCAGGACAGCCACCATATTTGCTAGTCGCTTGCTGCAGCTCCACATATCTACCTTGCCTTACCTTTGAGCTTAAATAGTCTTGATCGCGAGGGTGCGAGATTGCTGAGTCCCTGTGGCTCACAGATTACTATTACACCAGATGCAGAGCCTGATGTTTCCGCTCCAGGTGACACGCTCGAGCTCAAGTGGGAGTTCGACGAGGACTCTCAACGATACTATGTTTCTTTTCTTGATGATCAGTAGTGGAGCCCAGTTGGGGGTGATCGGGACCGTGTCGCATGTTGGGTTATCTTTTATTTTGGCGCCGTAGTCGGGCCATGAGTGTTTGGATGATGTAATGTTATTTATGTACCTTGATTGACGTGGCGAGTGTAAGCAACCTATATTTCTCCCCTTTATTTATTTATATTACATGGGATGTTGTGAAGATTGCCTAACTTGCGGCATATGCCTTCAATGCGATTATGCCTCTAAGTCGTGCCTCGACACGTGGGAGATATAGTCGCATCGAGGGTGTTACATCTTTGTGGTGACTATTACAAGCATGCAAAGTAGCGTAATCGTTGATGCTGATTTCAGGGACTTTGTTATTGATCCGTAATGATGTTTTGTTAACATTGTGATGCTCTATCCATCCATGTATTTTTTTGCATTTATGGAGCACCCTAGCTTGAGTCAATCGAGCTCTACTTTTGCTATAAAATGATCCTGGCAGATTGTTGACATGTTTAGCGATTTTGCCGAGGATGTTGCTATTGATCCGTGCATGCTATGTTGTTGTTCTTTCCATGTCTAACTTCTATGCCATGTCTTCTTGATGGGTGTATGTTTAGATTGTCATTCCATGCTCTGTAGTGAGTGCATCGAGCTCGTAAACATGCCTACTCGTTAACTATTTTGCATGCTCCAATTTTTCACCAAGTCTGAATCTGTTTATGTTTTTGCCATGTTCACATGCTTGCAATTGTATTTTCCGGTCCTTATTGACTCAAGGTCACTAAGGGACTTTTGTTAAGTTCTTTGAGTAGCTTCATGACATGCCTTGCTTTGCCATGTTAAGTTCATGTAGCATGTAGTTTCCATGCTCTAAAGATAGCTTGCTGATGATAAATTCCAGACTTGTGTTAATTTCACTAAGTCTGAAACTCGTTATCATTGGCACTTTTGCCATGCTTGTTTGAACCTGTTAATTGATGAATTAGCCGTAGCTCAGTGTTAATCTTTTGTCAATCTTCATGAGTGGATCGCTACCATGTATTTTGTTGTCATGTTTGAGTGCTGTAGCATATTTATCTTGATGCATGTAGTTGGCTACTTGTTGATTATCGTAGACTGGTGCCATATTTGTTTTGCTTGCCATTTCCAAACCGTGCATCCGATTCCGGCGATCTTTATATCGATTTCGACCGAAATCAACTCCTCTTTCCAGTTGCACTCTTGGATTTACAAGTTGTGGCGAGGTTAAATTTTTCCTTTCCAAATGATGCATATGCATCACATACTGCATCCCGCATATCATACCATGTTCATGTGTTGGTTGTTTACTATGTTCTGTGCTTCTTTCCGGTGTTTCTTCTTCGGGTTGGTTGTGATAGCGTCGTGTTGTGAGGATTCGTTCGTCTACGTCCGTTTTTCTTCTTCATGGACTCGTTCTTCTTCCTTGCGGGATCTCAGGCAAGATGACCATACCCTCGAAATCACTTCTATCTTTGCTTGCTAGTTGCTCGCTCTTTTGCTATGTCTATGCTGTGAAACCTACCACTTGCTTATCATGCCTCCCATATTGTTATGTCAAGCCTCTAACCCACCTTGTCCAAGCAAACCGTTGTTTGGCTATGTTACCGCTTTGCTCAGCCCCTCTTATTGCATTGTTAGCTGCAGGTGAAGATTGGAGTTTGTTCCTTGTTGGAACATGGATACTTTTGTAGGGATATCACAATATCTCTTATTTAATTAACACATCTATATACTTGGGAAAGGGTGGAAGGCTCGGCCTTATGTCTGGTGTTTTGTTCCACTCTTGCCGCCCTAGTTTCCGTCATATTGGTGTTATGTTCCCGGATTTTGCGTTCCTTACACAGTTGGGTTATAATGGGAA
This sequence comes from Triticum aestivum, assembly GCF_018294505.1. NCBI lineage: Eukaryota > Viridiplantae > Streptophyta > Magnoliopsida > Poales > Poaceae > Triticum > Triticum aestivum. Next base: position 392,439,009 of record NC_057803.1, on the reverse strand, counting down.
CCCCTTGACAGTTCACCTTGAATAAAACTCTTCCAGGAATGCCCAACATTGGTTTTACCATTCGCCACCTAGCCTTTTCTTTCCCTTGGGTTCTGCAGACTCAAGGGTCATCTTTATTTAAACCCCGCTAGGCCAGTGCTCCTCTGAGTGTTGGTCCGACCGAGTAGACTGCGGGGCCACCTCGGGGCAACTTGAAGGTTGGTTTTACTCGTAGGATGTCTCATCTGAGTGTGCCCTGAGAACGAGATGTGTGCAGCTCCTATCGGGATTTGTCAGCACATTCGGGTGGTATTGCTGGACTTGTTTTACCATTGTCGAGGATGTCTTGTAACCGGGATGCCGAGTCTGATCGGATTGTCTTGGGAGAAGGAATATCCTTCGTTGGCCGCAAGAGCTTCTGATGGGCTAAGTTGGGACACCCCTGCAGGGATTTGAACTTTTGAAAGTCGTGCCCGCGGTTATGGGTAAATGGGAATTTTTTAATGTCCGGTTGTAGAAAACCTGAAGTTGACCTTAATTAAAATACATCAACTGCGTGTGTAACCGTGATGGTCTCTTCTCGGCGGGGTCCGGGAAGTGAACACGGTGTTGGAGTTATGCTTGACGTAGGTCATTCTAGGATCATTTCTTGATCACAGTTTCTCGACCATGCTTTTGCCTTCTCTTCTCGCTCTCATTTGCGTATTTTAGCCACCAAATATGCAAGTCGCTTGCTGCAGCTCCACTTCATACCTTTACCTTACCCATAAGCTTAAATAGTCTTGATCGCGAGGGTGTGAGATTGCTGAGTCCCCGTGGCTCAATGATACTTCCAAAATCAGTTTGCAGGTGCCGATGTTACCGACCAGGTGACGCAACCAAGCTCAAGGAGGAGCTCAATGAAGATCCCATTCTTTATGTTGCTCCATTTTCCAGTTGGTCAGTAGTGGAGCCTAGTTGGGGTCGATCAGGGATCTGTGTATCATTTGGGGTAGTCTTCTTTTATTTTGGTTCCGTAGTCGGACCTTGAGTGTATCTGGATGATGTAATGCTTTATTCATGTATTTGTGAAGTGGTGTTTGTAAGACAACTATGTATCTTTTTCCGTTACGTATTACATGGGTTGTGTGCAGATTACCTCACTTGCGACATTGCTTTCAATGCGGTTATGCCTCTAAGTCGTGCTTCGACACGTGGGAGATATAGCCGCATCAAGGGCGTTACAAGTTGGTAATCAGAGCCTTCCCCGACTTTAGGAGCCCCCTGCTTGATCGAATCGCTGGCGTTGTTGAGTCTTCAAAAATGTTTTGAGTCATTTAGGATTATATATATATATATATATATATATATATATATATATATATATATATATATATATATATATATATATATATCAGAGAGTTAGGAATTCTTTTTACTCCTTAGTCCCTTCGTCGCTCTGGTGAGACATCCTGACATAGAGTTTTGACTTTTCTCTTCTCAAATTTCACTAAATTTTTTTAGGATAACGCGGGTATCTTGGAATTGTTCCGATGGTAATGTGACGAGAATATTATTCTTGGTGCCTCCTGACATTTAGGGGTTGTGGCAGTGTCCTGGGTAGTTGAGCTCCGAGGTGTTGTCGTCACAATTTTATCGTTGAGATTCTGGAATACCTGAGTTTCTCCGACATCGAAAATCTCTTTTATGCAGTTGTTGGTGAGATAACCTCGATGCCACCCAGTACTAGGGCGGGAGTTCGGGAGTATTGCCATAACTCGTATAACGGATGCTTTTTGAAGGTTGAGGTAAACGATTTCCGAAGGTTTCTTGGTTATGTGTTGAAGGATGGATACAGCTGGATGTAGGATTTGTTAGTTTGAGTGAGATATTATGGTTCCTCTGTATCCCCAACACCTGATTGCATAACCGAAAAGTTTCGGGAGTTTATAAGTGGGAATTCAAGTAGCTCTTAGGATATCTTTCCGACAGATGTATGATATGAAATTGGGGTTCGACGTCTAGTGGTCCGCCTATCCACAATTGGTTTTACAGTGGTCTCATTGTGTCTGAAAGAGTCCTTGGCTATGCCGACTCGGGGACGCTTCGTATGTCATGTGCACTGCCTTGTACATGATGGTGATGTACGTCGAGCCGGTGTAGGCCCCACCACGAAAACTTCGGACGAAATCTCTATCATATTTTTGTTCTGGCTTATTTTCCAAGCCAATCCTTTGTTTTTGTTTTTCAGTTGTGGTATTCGAGTTACTTCAATGTCAAATGTTGATTCCATACCTTTCCTAAGCGGTGTTCTCATACTCCTATGTGAATGCCAATCCTTCATGATAATTGAGATTGTCATGTCAATCCTTTTCAACCGGCGTGTTTTCTCTTCAAGTGGTTCCGATCATTTCAACATCAGTAAGATCATTTATCATTTCTTCTCAACGGTGTTTGTTTCATCCGTCTCCAAGTTGCCTTTGTTTTCCCCACCCTCCCACCCTTTTTCTTCAAGGACTCATATTTATTATTCAAGTATCCTTTTATTGATGGGAAGCCTCTCCATTCCTTTTCCATCAATGTTCTTATCCGGTGTTTCTCATGAAGATTCTAACAGAGCTTCAAGTTTGTCACTCTTCACTCATTTCCTTCTCCGGTAGATCCAATTCAAGCTTTCTGTCTTGATCATATTCTTCTCCGTATTTCAAATGCCTTCTCATGCCGGTACACCTTATATTCAGTCATTTCTCGCTATTCAATTATTCCGGAGTGCTAAAGATGTCTCAGAAGGCTCGTCTTTTCCTTCAAGATCCATTCAAACCTATTTCAAGGTGGTTATCTCATTCAAGCCGTTTAACTCAACCGGTGCAATCTTCTTTTCAAGCAATCATTCCAACGGTGTATCTTTTCAGTGGGCCCTAACCCATAGATTTTTCCCCAGGATCTTACCTGACTCTTCTTATTTTCCCAGAGCTATCCACAATTTCATTTCGAAGTTTGACGTAAGAATGAATTTTCATCAGTCAGATGTGTTTCTCCAAGATCTCTCAATTTATTTTCATCATTGGCTCAACCTCTTCATTTTGATTCTTCCGGAGTGTCTAAATAATTCATGGTGGTGTTTCTCGTCGTCATTCTCGGATTTTGAAGACCGAAGAAGAATTTTCCTTCATATCTTGTCCATCCTCTCGAAGATTCTCAGTTCTAGATTGATTCCATCCTCTCATAATCGTTTTCAATTGTGAGGATTCTTTTCAACCATCCAGAGCAATTCAAGATTCTGTGCAGTTTGATTATCCGGAGTCCATCATCTAAGATTTATTCATTCTAGTTTTCAGCTCTCATACTCTAAATCATACTGGTGCTTAAATCAAGGATTCTCTAATCAGTTCGTGATCCCTTCGTTCTCATGTATCTAGATTATCTCAAGTATCTTCGTTCTTTTTATAATTCTTCCCGATGTTTCTTTATCTTTGCTTCGTTCGTTTTTAATTCTACCGGTGATTCATCTCTTTTCTTCGTTCATTTTCAATTCTTACGGTGGTTTGTTCAAGATTTCTCTTCCTCCTTTATGATATTTATTTATTCCTTGTTTCAATCCTACCGGTGGTTTGTTGAAGATCTTCCCAAGTTCGCGCTATATCTCTCTGTAATTCTTTTCAACGATAATAAGTAGTATGCCAAATCCATTGCTTGTCATCAATTTAATTGGTGAAGGATACACATAACGTAATTCTTATTATTGTTTAATCCAAGTGGTCTAGTTTCTTCTTTCCTGAGTTTGTTCATCATATCACATTCTCGGTTCGAGATGCCTTATCTTTTCTTTTCCGGAGTCCCAAGTTTCCACTTTATCTCGTCGCAAAGCTTCATCTAAATCATTGCAAGTCTTCACGTTGTGTTTCCAACTTCTCCTTCTTTCCGGTTGATCATTCTTTTGTTACCGGAGTTCTTCATGGAGGTTCTACATAATGGTTCATCAAGGATTTAATTCGTTATCGAAGTGTTTGCCAAGAGGAGCTCAAGCATTCTTCATCTTGCGTTCTGAAGTGCAATTCTTTCATATCTCATCTTTTGAGGTGGTGTTATGTCATTTTTGACAATTGCCTTGTGTTTCATGATTCAAAAGTTGTCCCGAATGACATATTTTAAACCCATCATTTTTGATTTCGTTCATGAGATCCTTTGCAATCCATCAATCTCTTCATTGGAGTTATCTTGGGTCATATTTCACCTAAAGCCTTCAATTGGGAATGTTGCTCTTTGTGGTGATTATCTATGATCGAAGTTTTATCCTTGTCACCTTGGTAGAAGAAGATTTCTATCTATTTCTAGCTCCCAATCAAATATTTTTTCCGTGAGTGGCATGTTGTCACCTCATAATTTTGAGATGTCTTCTATAATTCCATAACAAGCTTATCCTTTTCGTTGTTGTTAATCCAACAACTCCGTTCGACCTTTCTCCTTAAGATGCCTTTGCAAGCTCATTGGAGGTAGAAGATGTTGCGATGCCCCCGTTCCTTAATTCCATTCTTTCATTTCTCCCGGAGGCATTGTGTTGCTGCTCTCTTCAAACCTTCTTATTGTTCTTATCAGGATCTTATTCTTGTCATGCTTATCCATTTAACCGGACTGTTGTGTCCCTTTGCTCAAGCTCTTTCATTTTATCAAGTTTTTTTTCATCTCTTCTCAACCGGAGTGCTGTCCGAGATCTTTCTTACCCCTTGTTCCATTCATTCAATAATTACGGAGGCAGTGTATTGTGATTTCATCAAGTATCTTCTCATCTTATCATGTTCTTATTCAATTCCTTTTCTTTTCAATCGGAGTGCTGCCCGAAGTTGTTCTTCCTTGTTCCTCTTTTCTAACGGGGTGTTTTCAACTTTGTTCATCTCCGTTGTATTCATTTCTCGAAATGGCTTAACCTTTTCAAGGTTCTTTGGTTTCACTCATTTGTCAAAGGAGAAACTTAGTTTTACCTTTTCTCTTTTCCTTCCGCTTTCCCTCCGGTGCCATTATAGATCTCGGGACGAGATTCTCTCGTAGTGGTGGAGTGTTGTAACGCCCCGAGACCGATGTGACATGTGTCCTCCAGTTATTCGCTGTTGTTGCCTTGTCATTGCTTGTGTGTCGTGCATTGCATATCATGTCATCATGTGCTTTTCATTTGCATACATGTTCGTCTCATGCATCCGAGGTTTTTCTCCGTTGTTTTTTTTGCAATCCGGCGCTCCTATGTCACCCGGTGTCCCTTTCTACCTCTTTTCGTGTGCAGGTGTTAAACATATTCAGATTGGAACGAGACTTGTCATGCGGCCTTGGTTTACTACCGGTAGACCGCCTGTCAAGTTTCATGCCATTTGGACTTCGTTTGATACTCCAACGGTTAACCGAGGGACCGAAAAGGCCTAGTGTGAGTTGCAGCCCAACACCCCTCCAAAGTGGCCCAAAACCCCCTCCATCCTCTCGGTTGTTCGATCACGATTGTGTGGCCGCAAACCGCACCTCATTTGGACATTCCTAGCTCCCTCTACGCCTATATAAAGACCCCTCCATTTCATTCCTGGGTCTTCTTCCACCTAACCCTAAAAATTTTCCTCGCGCCGCACCGGAGATGTCCGAACCCGGCCGGACGAACCCGCCGCCGCCGTCCGTGCCAATGGCCTCCCGCCACCTGTCCCGCCCCTACCTTCTCCGCCGACGGCCCGGGCGGCCCGAACCGGGCCCCCGAGGCCCATCGCTCGCCCTGCCGCCTAGGAGCCCCGCCGCCCGAGATCCACCTCCGCCCGGATCCCGCGCGCCGGCCGGCTCCTCCCTGCCCGGATCCTCCAGCGCCTCCCGCCAGCCACCCGCCACCGCACGCCGGCTCCGCCCCGCCACCGCACGCCGCTCACCGCCCCGTTGCCGGAACCGCCCTTCGCCGCCATCTTCCACATCTCCGGCAATCCCCTCCATTGAACCTCGAGTTCCGTGCCGCTACAGTAACAGACCCGATCCAGATCTAGTTTCGGATTAAGGTTGACTTTTTGCCCTCACCACAATAATATTTGCATATTTCATCGCATCGTATCTCTGCATCCGTAGCTCCGATTCATGCGTGTATCATATCAAAATGTTCGTGTCGTCGAGTACATCATTTCATCTCATTGCATCATTTTCATTTGAGCTCATCTTGATGCCTGAAATGCTGTTGGAAGAGGACTATGTGCTGAATTTGTCAGATCTGTTTCAGCAAATGGCCTTTTGTCATTTTTTCCGTTATTAATGTGTGCATGCTATGATCCTAAGCTCTACATGTGTTTTGTTGAATGCCATGCCATCTTTACAGGGGTGTATGCCATGTATTTTTGTTATCTTCGTGGTAAATAGCACAAGCATGCAAAGTAGCGTAATCGTCCTGTTTTTGTCTTTATACCATATGTTCATGTTGTTTCCTAGTGATACGTGCCTCTTTTGAGGATGATTAGTAAGAATGTTTTGTTAACATTGTGGTGCTCTATCCATCCATGTCTTAGTTTGCATTTATGGAGCAGCCTAGATTGAGTCAATCGAGCTCTACTTTTGCTATAAAATGATCCTGGCAGATTGTTGACATGTTTAGCGATTTTGCCGAGGATGTTGCTATTGATCTGTGCATGCTATGTTGTTGTTGTTGCCATTTCTAGCTTCTATGCCATGTCTTCTTGATGGGTGTATACTTATATTTTCATGCCATGCTCTGTAGTGAGTGCATCGAGCTCGTAAACATGCCTACTCGTTAACTATTTTGCATGCTCCAGTTTTTCACCAAGTCTGAATCTGTTTATGTTTTTGCCATGTTCACATGCTTGCAATTGTATTTTCTGATCCCTTTTGACTCAAGGTCACTAAGGGACTTTTGTTAAGTGCTTTGCATACCTTCATGCCATGCCTTGCTTTGCCATGTTAAGTTCCTGTAGCATGTAGTTTTCATGCTCTAAAGATTGCTTCCTGATGATAAATTCCAGACTTGTGTTAATTTCACTAAGTCTGAAACCTGTTATCATTGGCACTTTTGCCATGCTTGTTTGAACCAGTTAATGGATGAATTAGCCATAACTCAGTGTTCATCTTTTTTCAATCTTCATGCGTGGATCCCTACCATGTATTTCGTTGTCAGGTTTGAGTGTTGTAGCATATTTATCTTGATGCATTTAGTTGGCTACTTGCTGATTATCGCAGACCGGTGCCATTTTTGTTTTGCTTGCCATTTCCAAACCATGCATCCGATTCCGGCGATCTTTATATCGATTTCGACCAAAATCAACTCCTATTTCCAGTGGCACTCTTGGATTTCCAAGTTGAGGCCAGGTTCAAACATTCCTTTCCAATTCATGCATATGCATCACATACCGCATCCCGCATATCATACCATGTTCATGTGTTGGTTGTTTACTATGTTCTGTGCTTCTTTCCGGTGTTGCTTCTTCGGGTTGGTTGTGATAACATCGTATTGTGAGGATTCGTTCATCTACGTCCGTTTGTCTTCTTCATGGACTCGTTCTTCTTCCTTGCGGGATCTCAGGCAAGATGACCATACCCTCGAAATCACTTCTATCTTTGCTTGCTAGTTGCTCACTCTTTTGCTATGTCTATGTTGCGAAACCTACCACTTGCTTATCATTGCTCCCATATTGTTAAGCCAAGCCCCTAACCCACCTTGTCCTAGCAAACCATTGTTTGGCTATGTTACCGCTTTGCTCAGCCCCTCTTATAGCGTTGTTAGCTGCAGGTGAAGATTGGAGTTTGTTCCTTGTTGGAACATGGATACTTTTGTTGGGATATCACAATATATCTTATTTAATTAACGCATCTATATACTTGGTAAAGGGTGGAAGGCTCGGCCTTATGCCTGGTGTTTTGTTCCACTCTTGCCGCCCTAGTTTCCATCATATCGGTGTTATGTTCCCGAATTTTGTGTTCCTTACACGGTTGTGTTATAATGGGAACCCCTTGACAGTTCGCCTTGAATAAAACTCTTCCAGCAATGCCCAACATTGGTTTTACCATTTGCCACCTTGCCTTTTCTTTCCCTTGGGTTCTACAGACTCAAGGGTCATCTTTATTTAAACCCTCCTAGGCCAGTGCTCCTCTGAGTGTTGGTCCGACCGAGTAGACTGTGGGGCCACCTCGGGGCAACTTGAGGGTTGGTTTTACTCATAGGATGTCGCATCTGAGTGTGCCCTGAGAACAAGATATGTGCAGCTCCTATCGGGATTTGTCGGCACATTCGGGCGGTGTTGCTGGACTTGTTTTACCATTGTCGAGGATGTCTTGTAACCGGGATGCCGAGTCTGATCGGAGTGTCTTGGGAGAAGGACTATCCTTCGTTTACCGTGAGAGCATGTGATGGGCTAAGTTGGGACACCCCTCCAGGGATTTGAACTTTCGAAAGTCGTGCCCACTGTTATGTGCAGATGGGAATTTGTTAGTGTCCGATTGTAGAAAACCTAAAGTTGACCTTAATTAAAATATATCAACCGTGTGTGTAACCGTGATGGTCTCTTCTCAGCGGGGTTCGGGAAGTGAACAAGGTGTTGGAGTTATGCTTGACGTAGGTCGTTCTAGGATCACTTCTTGATCATAGTTTCTTGACCATGCTTTTGCCTTCTCTTCTCGCTCTCATTTGCGTATGTTAGCCACCAAATATGATAGTCACTTGCTGCAGCTCCACTTCATACCTTTACCTTACCCATAAGCTTAAATAGTCTTGATTGCGAGGGTGTGAGATTGCTGAGTCCCCGTGGCTCACAGATCCTTCCAAAACCAGTTTGCAGGTGCCGATGTTACCGACCAAGTGACGCAACCAAGCTCAAGGAGGAGCTCGATGATGATCTCGTTCTTCGTGTTGTTCCGTTTTCCAGTTGGTCAGTAGTGGAGCCCAGTTGGGGTCAATCGGGGATCTGTGTAGCATTTGGGGTAGTCTTATTTTATTTTGGTTCCGTAGTCGAACCTTGAGTGTATCTGGATGATGTAATGCTTTATTCATGTATTGTGTGAAGTGCCGTTTCTAAGCCAACTGTGTATCTTTTTCCCTTATGTATTACATGGGTTGTGTGAAGAATACCTCACTTGCGACATTGCTTTGAATGCGGTTATGCCTCTAAGTCGTGCTTCGACACATGGGAGATATAGCCGCATCGAGGGCGTTACAAAACTCTTTAGTTATATAAGGGAATTGATTGTGGAAGGGAACATAAGGCTCTTTTTACTCCTTATACCTCATGCCTTTTGATCTGAGTCATCCTATCCTTCCTACGGGGTTAAGGAACTAGGCTACCTCTTCTGTCAATCAGGATCACGTGTTACTACTCCGTAGTCTCTTAGGATTGGTTGATCAGAGTCATATCCCAGTTCGAGTACCTCCGGTGTAGCCCGTTTAGTAATATCTCAGAACCTTGAGTGATGATGTTGAGTATGGTGCTACCCCGTCTTTTGCAAAATGTCTCATTTTGAGCATTTTACTGCCGTTATGCTGCCGGAATTGTCCTAGGGGTTAGAGAGATACTAATTTCTTGTGCTACCTTCTGCATCCTATAGTTGATGTTGACTCCGTCCTTGGTTTCGTTCTCAGGATGTCGTCAGCTAACCGAAGTTCTGTTGCTTGTAGCCGGAACCACGAAGATGGTAGGGATGAAGATCCTCCTGACCAGTCTTCGTTGGCAAAATTCATGTTGGAGATGGAGAGGAACAAGCGTGAGTCTAACCGCTTGTTAGCACGTATCGAGGAGAACGCCGCACCCCAGTGCAAAGAGTCAGCGACCATCTATGATTTCATTGGTCTGAAACCACCCACCTTCCATCATTCGATTGAGCCACTAGATGCAGATGACTGGCTCCGTAGTATCACACACAAGCTGCGTTCCGCGAGCGTAGCTGAAGGTGACAAGGTCACCTATGCTGCTTATCACCTGGAAGGTCCTGCTAGTCTCTGGTGGCAGAACTATGAGGCTATGCTTCCAGCTGGCCAGATACCCTCCTGGAGAGATTTCACTGAGGCTTTTTGCGAGCATCACATTCCTCAGGCTTTCATTGACCGCAAGAGAGAAGAGTTTTGTAGTTTCACCCAGAGTAAGATGGCTGTTGATGCTTACAGTAGAGAGTTTGAGAACCTCACCTGCTATGCTATAGAAGAGGTGTCCACAGACGCTAAGAAGCAGGCTAGGTTCCAGAAGGGTCTCAACCCCAAGTTGCGTCGTGATGTCCACTTGCATCATTGCAATACATTCCAGGCTCTTGTGAACAAGGCCATTAATGCAGAGACAGCTCAACTCACTTACGAGGAGTCTTGTAAGCACACCCGTGAATTGGGTTCTTCCTCCAGTTCTAGTTCTCAGAAGCGCCGGATTTGGGTTCCGAACTCCGCTCTTCCACCCGGTTATTCACCGAGGCCCTCTTATGTGGCGCCTCACCCAGTTCAGTTACATGCTCCACCCAGGCCTACAGGTAGACCGCTTGTCAATGCGGGTCCACGCCCTACTTCAGGGACTTGCTTCACATGCGGAGAGCCAGGACAGTATGCACGTGACTGCTCTCAAACCAACTATGCTCCACCCCAGCCTGAGAAGTCTGTTGGCCGTGGTAAGCCATCATGCAAGATGATCAATGTCAAGTCAGCTCCCACTGAACGTGGATGTGTGCATCACGTCTCATCTGAAGACGCTCATGATGATCCGGATGTCGTTCTTGGTACACTCCTTGTCAATTGTCATCCAGCATCGTTTCTGTTTGACACTGGAGCATCTCACTCCTTCATTTCTGAAAGCTATGCTAACTTGCACAACATTTCATTTTGTGATATGCCCTCCCCACTAGTCATTCAAACTCCTGGTTCCAAATGGCAAACTTCTAGTGTAAGCCATGGTAATGAAATCCTTGTTGACAGACTTGTATTCCTTGCATCACTTATAGCCCTCAAGTCTACAGATATTAACATCATCTTGGGTATGGACTGGATGAAAGCTCATTGTGCCAAGATTGATTGTTAGACAAGGTCTGTTCAGCTTACACACCCATCTGGCAAGATAGTCATTGTCTCCATTAGAGTTGCAAAGCATCAAATCTATTCTCTTAATGCTAGCCCTCTTCCAGACCGTGAAGATATCCCGGTAGTCCGTGACTTTCCGGATGTCTTTCTAGAGGAACTGCCAGATATTCCACCTGACAGAGATGTAGAGTTTGTCATAGATCTTATCCCAGGAACCACCCCAATTTCTAGGAGACCTTACAAGATGGCACCCTTAGAACTAGCTGAGCTTAAGAAACAACTCGATGAATCCTTACAACATGGTTTCATCCGTCCTAGTTCTTCTCGCTGGGCTTGCCCCGTCCTCTTCATCAAGAAGAAGGATGGTACGGACCGAATGGTTGTAGTTTATCGTCCCGTTAATTTGGTCACAATAAAGAACAAGTATCCGCTCCCCAGGATCAACGACATGTATGATCAGCTTGCCGGATCCTCAGTCTTTTCAAAGATGTATTTGAGGTTAGGCTACCACCAAATCAAGATCAGAAATGGGGACATTCCTAAGACGGCTTTTGTCACTCGTTATGGCCAGTGCGAGTACACCGTCATGTCCTTTGGTCTAACCAATGCTCCAGCTACATTCTCTCGCTTGATGAACTCGATCTTCATTGAGTACTTAGATAAGTTCATCGTGGTTTACCTCGATGATATTCTTATCTACTCGAAGAACGAGGAAGAGCATGCCAAACATCTTAGACTTGTGTTAGAAAAACTCAGAGAGCACCGCCTTTATGCCAAGTTCTCCAAGTGCGAATTTTGGTTGCCAGAAGTGACCTATCTCGGCCACGTGATCTCTGGCAAGGGAATTGCCGTCAATCCCGAGAGAGTTCAGGACGTTCTTGATTGGACTCCGCCTGAAACGGTTAAGCAAGTTAGGAGTTTCCTTGGCCTAGCCAGTTATTGTCGCCGCTTGGTTGAAAACTTCTCCAAAGTGGCCAAACCCCTCACGGAACTTCTCAAGAAAGATAAAAAGTTTGAGTGGTCCCCATAGTGTGAGTACAGTTTTCTGGAACTGAAAAGACGCCTAACTTCTACTCCCATACTTGTGCCACCGGATTTCACTAAAGACTTTGTTATCTACTGCGACGCCTCACGACAGGGACTAGGTTGCATTCTTATGCAAGATCGCCATGTGATTGCCTATGCATCTGGATAGTTGCATCCACATGAGGAGAATTATCCCACACATGATCTAGAGCTTGCAGCCGTAGTCTATGCACTTAAGACCTGGCGACATTACCTTCTTGGTAAGCGTTGCGAGATTTACACTGATCACCAGAGTCTCAAGTATATCTTCACCCAACCAGATTTGAACCTTAGGCAAAGGCGTTGGTTGGAGTTGATCTCAGATTACGACTTAGGGAATACCTACACCCCAGGAAAGGGAAATGTCATGGCTGATGCACTAAGTCGTAAGTCCTATTGCAACAATCTCATGTTGCAACATGGCCAACCACTTCTCCATGAGGAGTTATGTAAGCTCAACCTTCACATTGCTCCTTACGGATTCCTTTCTACCTTGGTGGCGAAACCTACTCTTGTGGATCAGATCATCTCTGCTCAGAAGCAGGATACGGGAATTTCCCGGATCAAGAGAAACATTGACAAGGGAGTTGGTGGCAGTTTCTCCACAGATGATCGAGGTGTTGTTTCCTTTGAGAATCGCTTGGTGGTTCCCAAGAATCAACATCTGCGACAACTGATTCTTAACGAGGCCCATGAATCTCCTCTCACGATTCATCCCAGTAGTACTAAAATGTATCAGGATCTACGCCAGAGGTTCTGGTGGACTAGGATGAAGAGAGAAATTGCTGAGTTCATTGCTAACTGTGATGTTTGTCGTCGCGTTAAGGCAGAACATCAAAGACCTGCTAGCACCCTTCAGCCTTTAGCTATTCCTGAGTGGAAATGGGATAATGTTGGTATGGACTTCATCATCGGCTTTCCCAGGACCAAGAGAGGGAATAATGCTATCTTCATAGTCATTGATCGTCTTTCCAAAGTGGCTCACATCCCACCTGTTCGAGAGAGTATCATTGCTAGTCAGCTCGCTGACTTATATATTTCTCGAATAGTGTCACTTCTTGGTGTTCCACTAGAGATCAATTCAAAGCATGGTAGTCTTTTCACTTCTCATTTCTGGGAGAGTTTCCAAACTGCCATGGGCACCCATCTTTCCTTCAGTACCGCTTTCCACCCTCAATCAAGTGGTTAGGTGGAAAGGGTGAACCAAATTCTCAAAGACATCCTTAGAGCTTGTGTTATCTCATTCGGTATGGATTGGCAGAACTGTCTTCCCTTCGCCGAGTTTGCTTATAACAACAGCTACCAATCCATCCTCAGGAAAGCTCCTTTTGAGGTTCTGCATGGACGAAGATGTTGAACACCTTTGAACTGGCCAGAAACCGGTGAAAGACAATTCTTTGGACCGGATATGATCCAGGAGGCAGAAGAACAACTTCGTGTCATTCGTGAGAATTTGAAAACAGCTCAATCTCGTCAAAACAGCCAGTATGACCGCCGTCATAAGGAAGTGGCTTATGAAATTGGCGACAAGGCTTACCTTCGGGTTACTCCTTTGAAGGGTACCCATCGTTTCAGTATCAAGGGCAAGTTGGCTCCTCTTTACATTGGTCCGTTTAGCATTCTCGCTAAACGAGAAGAGGTTGCCTACCAGTTGGAACTACCCCCACATCTTTTTCGAGTACATGATGTCTTCCACGTCTCTCAACTCTGGCGTTGCTTCTCGGATCCCATCCGCGGAGTGGACCACGAAACGCTTGATATCCAAGATAACCTCACTTATCGAGAGTACCCCATCCGCATTCTGGATCAAGTAGAGCGTGTCACTCGACGTCATAACATAAAGTTTCTCAAGGGTTCAGTGGTCTCATCATTCCGAGAAAGAAGATACTTGGGAGCGTGAAGATCGTCTTTAACTTGAGTATCCCACTTTCTTTCCGCCAACTCCTGAATCTCGGGACGAGATTTTTTCGAATGGGGGCGAGTTGTCACATCCCTAGTTCTGGTATGACCTAGGCTAGCCTTCATGTTTGCATCATGTTTAAATTTCATTGAAATTTGAAATGGGCATTTGGAATTAATGCAGTAATTATTTGCTTTGGATATATATTGTTATATATATAATATTGTCCAAAAATTATGCCAGTAGTTGAGGAGCTCTGGAATAATACCACTAGCCCCTGCAAAAATTGGCATAAGAAAATAAAATGGTTTAGTATTTTTATTAAACCAAACAAATGTCAGAAACTAGAGAAGAAAAACAAATTAGGAAAATGCTTACCTGGACCTTACCTGCGGTCTGGCACTGTGCGGCCCAGCAGGCCGGCCCAGCCAACTGGCCGTGCCAGTCATCTCCTAGCTCGCGCCAGGAGGACGAGCGCGTGGTTAGCGCGCGCGAGCACACGCCCCGGCCAACTACTCCCTGACTGCTTCATCCCAGATGCGTCTAGGCGACGCCACGCACTCCCCTCGACCCTCTCCCACTCTCCCCCATGCTTATCCCCTCCCCTGGACCTCTCTCTCTCACCGCCCCCCCCCCGAACGGCTTCGTCGCCGCCGCTCGCCGTTGTCACGCTCACCGCCTCCCCCTCGCCCTCTCTCAGTGTCTGCAAGCTCCGCCACGTCTCCGTCTACCTCTCCATCGAGCCACATGCCTCGGGAGCCCCTGCAAGGCCGCTACCGCCGTCGTCTCCAGCACCCAAGATCGTCTACAACGCCATGTCGCCGTCCGGCCTCCCCCGAGCTCGCTGACGCCTCCAAACAACGCGGGGTGAGCCCCTCCTTGTTTCGCCCCTAACCCCGTCGCCCCGCATGTCCTCTAGCGCTAGCGCCGCCGTGCCCGAAGCTCGCCGCCGCACAGCCATGTCGCCATCATGGCCACTGTCACATAGAGCTGCAACTGAGCACATAGCCATGCTCAGCGCAACGCCAGGAGGCCGTAGACGCCTTCCGCAGCCCCTGCCGTGCCCCGTAGGCCGTTCTCGCGTGAAGCTGTGCTCCGGCCGCCGCGCCGAGCTCTGCTCCGGCGAGCTATTACCGTCCCCGCCTCTCCCACTTGCCGCAGAAGACGCGGACGAGCCCTAGCTCCTCGCCCGTGGTCTCCGCCGCCTAAATGGTCGCCGGAGCGACGATCCCGAGCCCTCCACCGCGTTCTGCCTTGCCAACGACTTAACGCCGGCGGGATTGACTGCGTCCAACCCCCCTGTTGACCCAGCTTTGAACCCTGTGGGTCAATGACATGTGGGGCCCGGCCCTGCTAATTTTTAGTTTAGTATTAGTTTAATAGCTAACTAACCCTGTTAACTAACTGTGACACTAACGTGTGGACCCCACATGTCAGATTTGACCTGGTCAGCCATGTTTGACTCGCTGACGCCATGCCACTGTCATGCTGACGCAATATATCATTTTCTGGTTTAAAAATAAATCAGGAAATTCCAGAAAATGATATAAACTTCAAAAATTTATAGAAATTCAACTGTAGCTTAGATTGAAATAATTTATATATGAAAAATTATCAGAAAAATGCAATCTATCCATCTGTGCCATTTTCATGCATGACAAACCAACCTATACATGTTGTATATATGAAAACACATAAATGGCATTTATAAGAGCTTATTTCGGAGATGCATTTGAATCTTGGTTCAAATGGAGTTCAACCAAATGAATTCTAGTTGCATTAGTGTAAACAACATCACATCTACATGCCATGTTCATGCAACATATTGTTGCATATGATGGTGTATTGATTGTCGACACTGTTCCTTCTTGATAGGTCTTGCTCTGGAGAGTGCTCCATAGTACCTGTCTGAGGAGCCGTGCCCCCTATTGATCTACCAGGCAAGCAAACCCCCTTGTTCATTCCAATACAATCCTACCCACTCGCTCCTGCTCTCTTTTATCGCATTACGACAACAATGATTCAACTGCTACTTTATGCTACGGTAGTTGAACCCATTCCTCTGCATGACATGTCATTGCCAGAGTAAATAGTTAAAACCCACTAGCATGTGTAGGAGTTGATTGAGCCATCTTGTGTTCCTACCATGCCATGCCTGCAATTGCTTAGAGTTGTGTCAGGTCTGATTCATCGGGAATGAATTGGAGTGTTACAATATATATGTTCTGGTGCTGAGAGTTAAGCGTGTGGACACGATTTGGTAAAGGTAGCAGTTAGAGACCATGTAGGAGTACATGGTGGGTTGTCTCATTGGGACCGTCCTTAATAAATGAGTTTTGTGTAAGTTGTCCAATGACTAGTTACTACCACACATTGGGCTCCGGGCGCTCCAAGCTCTCTCGACTTATTAGCCAACTTGATCTCTGTCCAGGAGTTGCAAATAGTTTCTGTTGTTTGTGGGTAGTGTTAGTAATCTACCAGGTGGCACCCGCCCAGGTGGGCTTTGGACAGACTAGGCACAGTGGCACGGTGTACCAAGTGGCACCCGGATGGTGGGCTTGGGAACCCTGCTCACATCGTTTGGGGCCGTGAGCGACACCCCGTCCGGATCTCCTTGCGGATGGAACCCGAATAGGTGATAAACCTGGATGAGAGACTTGTGTGGTTAGTCAGGTCGTGGCCGACAACCTCGCCAGGCTTCCGCTTGAAGGTTGCCGTGGTACATGACGTGTACATGGTGATAAGTGGGAGAGCGAGTGTGAAGAAGTACACCCCTGCAGGGTTATCATGATCTATTCGAATAGCCGTGTCCTTGGTTATGGACTTCTTGGATGCTTACGTGGTACATAGACAACTTAAAGTGGATACTCTAAAATGCTCAAGACAAGTGTGAGTGCTATGGATGGCCTTCTCGTAGAAAGACGGGGATGAATCCATAGTAGTGTATTGATGTGGTGATTAGTGGACTCGTGTGCGCTGCCTCACCTCAAAGAAGTTTCTCATAGTCGTGGAACAGGATAGCCACTGAGTCAAAGCTGGCTTGCTGCAACTAAACCCCACATTACATTCTTGATACAAATGCATGTATGATAGGATCTGATGTAAGTCTTGCTGAGTACCTTTGTACTCAGGTTTGCCTTATTTATGTTTTGCAGGTGAGACATCTGTCTCACTAGTAGTACAGCTTGGACTTCGACGAGTATCTTGTTACCTCAGCTACGATCTTGTACCCTTGGGAGGGACTTGTAGATAGTCAGGCTTCTCAGCCTTTTCCTTTTGTAGTTGTCTGTACTTAGAAATGTAATTCTTCCGTTGCTTATATGCTCTGAATGATGGGTCGTGTGACCCCTATTTGTATTTAATGCTATGTGGCTCTTCTGGGCCTTTATCTATATGAGTTTGCGTTATGTTGTGATGGCATGTTGTACAACACATACTTGCATGTTATGCGTACGTGTAACATGTATTGCTATGTGTGGGATCCGACACCCTAGTTGTCTATCCTTGGCAGCCTCTCTTATGGGGAAATGTAGTCTGGTGCTTCCACCGAGCCATGGTAGTCCGCTACAGCCCGGTTTACCGGAGTCCTACTAGCCCAGCACTACTGCTTTGGAACACTTAGACTGGCCGGCATGTGATTCACTTCGTTCATGTGTCTGTCCCTTCGGGGAAGTGTCACGCCGTGACATCTGGAGTCCTGCCTAGCCTGCTACAGCCCGGGTTTCCGGAGTCCTGTTATCCCTGTTGCTACAGCCCGGATTCACACGCTGCTGACCGACATGCTCGATGTTGTTTCATGTATGCCTGTCCTCGTAAGTTAGTGCCACTTTGGGTTGACGACTAGTCATGTCGGCATGGGTTCTCTGTCATATGGATGCTAGCAACAGTATCAAATACGTGAGCCAAAAGGCGCAAACGGTCTCGGGCCATGGTAAGGAGACACCCTTGGGAATACCGTGTGTGAGGCCGCAAAGTGATATGAGGTGTTACATGCTAGATTGGTGTGACTTAGAATCGGGGTCCTGACAGCTTTGGTATCAGAGCCTGACTGCCTCTAGGATTTCCAAGCCAACTGGGTCGAAGTTGAGTCTAGAAACTCTTTAGTTATATAAGGGAATTGATTGTGGAAGGGAACGTAAGGCTCTTTTTACACCTTATACCTCATGCCTTCTGATCTGAGTCATCCTATCCTTCCTACGGGGTTAAGGAACTAGGCTTCCTCTTCTGTCTATGAGGATCACGTGTTACTACTCTGTAGTCTCTTAGGATTTGTTAATCAGAGTCATATCCCAGTTCAAGTCCCTCCGGTGTAGCCTGTTTAGTAATATCTCAGAACCTTGAGTGCTGATGTTGAGTATGGTGCTACCCCATCTTTTGCAGAATGTCTCATTTTGAGCATTTTACTGCCGTTATGCTACCGGAATTGTCCTAGGGGTTCGAGGGATACTAATTTCTTGTGCTACCTTCTGCATCCTATAGTTGATGTTGACTTCGTCCTTGGTTTCGTTCTCAGGATGTCGTCAGCTAACCGAAGTTTGGTTTCTCATAGCCGGAACCACAGAGATTGTAGGGATGAGGATCCTCCCGACCAGTCTTCGTTGGCAGAATTCATGTTAGAGATGGAGAGGAACAAGCGTGAGTGTAACTGCTTGTTAGCACATATCAAGGAGAACACCGCACCCCAGTGCAAAGAGTCAGCGACCATATATGATTTCATTGGTCTAAAACCACCCACCTTCCATCATTCCATTGAGCCACTAGATGCAGATGACTGGCTCCGTAGTATCACACACAAGCTGCGTTCCGCGAGCGTAGCTGAAGGTGACAACGTCACCTATGTGGCTTATCATCTGGAAGGTCCTGCTAGTCTCTGGTGGCAACACTATGAGGCTATGCTTCCAGCTGGCCAGATACCCACCTAGAGAGATTTCACTGAGGCTTTTCGCGAGCATCACATTCCTCAGGCTTTCATTTACCTCAAGAGAGAAGAGTTCTGTAGTTTCACCCAGAGTAAGATGGTTGTTGATGCTTAGAGTAGAGAGATTGAGAACCTTGCCCGCTATGCTACAGAAGAGGTGTCCACAGATGCTAAGAAGCTGGCTAGGTTCCAGAAGGGTCTCAACCCCAAGTTGCGTCGTGATGTCCACTTGCATAATTGCAATACATTCCGGGCTCTTGTGAACAAGGCCATTAATGCAGAGACAGCTCAACTCACTTACGAGGAGTCTCGTAAGCACACCTGTGAATTGGGTTCTTCCTCCGGTTCTAGTTCTCAGAAGCGCCGAATTTGGGTTCTGAACTCCGCTCTTCCACCCGGTTATTCACCGAGGCCCTCTTATGTGGCGCCTCACCCAGTTCAGTTACATGCTCCACCCAGGCCTACTGGTAGACTGCTTGTCAATGCGGGTCCACGTCCTACTTCAGGGACTTGCTTCACATGCGGAGAGCCAGGACACTATGCACGTGACTGCCCTCAAACCAACTATGCTCCACCCCAGCCTGAGAAGTCTGTTCACCATGGTAAGCCATCACGCAAGATGATCAGTGTCAAGTCAGCTCCCACTGAACGTGGATGTGTGCATCACGTCTCAGCTAAAGATGCTCATGATGATCCGGATGTCGTTCTTGGTACACTCCTTGTCAATTGTCATCCAGCATCGGTTCTGTTCGACACTGGAGCATCTCACTCCTTCATTTCTGAAAGCTATGCTAACTTGCACAACATTTCATTTTGTTATATGCCCTCCCCACTAGTCATTCAAACTCATGGTTCCAAATGGCAAACTTCTAGTGTAAGCCATGGTAATGAAATCCTTGTTGACAGACTTGTATTCCTTGCATCACTTATAGCCCTCAAGTCTGTATATATTAACATCATCTTGGGTATGGACTGGATGAAAGCTCATTATGCCAAGATTGATTGTTACACAAGGTCTGTTCAGCTTACACACCAATCTGGCAAGATAGTCACTGTCTCCACTAGAGTTGCAAAGTGTCAACTCTATTCTCTTAATGCCAGCTCTCTTCCAGACCTTGAAGATATCCCGGTAGTCCTTGACTTTCTGGATGTCTTTCCAGAGGAACTGCCCGGTATTCCACCTGACAGAGATGTAGAGTTTGTCATAGATCTTATCCCAGGAACCGTCCCAATTTCTAGGAGACCTTACAAGATGGCACCCTTAGAACTAGCTGAGCTTAAGAAACAACTCGATGAATCCTTACAACAAGGTTTCATCCGTCCTAGTTCTTCTCCGTGGGCTTGCCCCGTCCTCTTCGTCAAGAAGAAGGATTGTATGGACCGAACGGTTGTAGATTATTGTCCTGTTAATTTGGTCACAATAAAGAACAAGTATCCGCTCCCAGGATCAACGACCTGTATGATTAGCTCGCTGGATCCTTAGTCTTTTCAAAGATGTATTTGAGGTTAGGCTACCACAAAATCAAGATCAGAAATGGGGACATTCGTAAGATGGCTTTTGTCACTCGTTATGGCCAGTACGAGTACACCGTCATGTCCTTTGGTCTAACCAATGTTCCAGCTACATTCTCTCGCTTGATGAACTCGATCTTCATGGAGTACCTAGATAAGTTCGTCGTGGTTTACCTTGATGATATTCTTATCTACTCGAAGAACGAGGAAGAGCATGCCGAACATCTTAGACTTGTGTTAGAAAAACTTAGAGAGCACCGCCTTTATGCCAAGTTCTCTAAGTGTGAATTTTGGTTGCAAGAAGTGACCTATCTCAGCCACGTGATCTCTGGCAAGGGCATTGTCGTCAAGCCCGAGAGAGTTCACGCCGTTCTTGATTGGACTCCCCCTGAAACGGTTAAGCAAGTTAGGAGTTTCCTTGGCCTAGCCAGTTATTGTCGCCGCTTTGTTGAACACTTCTCCAAAGTGGCCAAACCCCTCACGGAACTTCTCAAGAAAGATAAAAAGTTTGAGTGGTCCCCATAGTGTGAGTATAGTTTTCAGGAACTGAAAAGACGCCTGACTTCTGCTCCCATACTTGTGCCACCGGATTTCACTGAAGACTTTGTTATCTACTGCGACCGACAGGGACTAGGTTGCATTCTTATGCAAGATCGCCATGTGATTGCCTATGCATCTCGACAGTTGCATCCACATGAGGAGAATTATCTCACACATGATTTAGAGCTTGCAGCCATAGTCTATGCACTTAAGACCTGGCGACATTACCTTCTTGGTAAGCGTTGCGAGATTTACACCGATCACCAAAGTCTCAAGTATATCTTCACCCAACCAGATTTGAACCTTAGGCAAAGGCGTTGGTTAGAGTTGATCTCAGATTACGACTTAGGGATTACCTACACCCTAGGCAAGGGAAATGTCATGGCTGATGCACTAAGTCGTAAGTCCTATTGCAACAATCTCATGTTGCAACAGGGCCAACCACTTCTCCATGAGGAGTTATGTAAGCTCAACCTTCACATTGCTCCTCATGGATTCCTTTCTACCTTGGTGGCGAAACCTACTCTTGTGGAACAGATCATCTCTGCTCAGAAGCAGGATACGAGAATTTCCCGGATCAAGAGAAACATTGACAAGAGAGTTGGTGGCAGTTTCTCCACAGATGATCGAGGTGTTGTTTCCTTTGAGAATCCCTTGGTGGTTCCCAAGAATCAACATCTGCAACAACTGATTCTTAAGGAGGCCCATGAATCTCCTCTCACGATTCATCCCGGTAGTACTAAAATGTATCAGGATCTACGCCAGAGGTTCTGGTGGACTAGGATGAAGAGAGAAATCGCTGAGTTCATTCCTAACTGTGACGTTTGTCGTCGCGTTAAGGCAGAACATCAAAGACCTGCTGGCACCCTTCAGCCTTTAGCTATTCCTGAGTGGAAATGGGATAAAGTTGGTATGGACTTCATCACCGGCTTTCCCAGGATCAAGAGAGGGAATAATGCTATCTTCGTAGTCATTGATCGTCTTTCCAAAGTAGCTCACTTCCTACCTGTTCGAGAGACTATCACTGCTAGTCAGCTCGCTGACTTATATATTTCTCGAATAGTGTCACTTCATGGTGTTCCACTAGAGATCAATTCAGACCGTGGTAGTCTTTTCACTTCTCATTTCTGGGAGAGTTTCCAAACTGCTATGGGTACCCATCTTTCCTTCAGTACCGCTTTCCACCCTCAATCAAGTGGTCAGGTGGAAAGGGTTAACCAAATTCTCGAAGACATGCTTAGAGATTGTGTTATCTCATTCGGTATGGATTGGGAGAAGTGTCTTCCCTTTGCCGAGTTTGCTTATAACAACAGCTACCAATCCAGCCTCAAGAAATCTCCTTTTGAGGTTCTGAATGGACGAAGATGTCGAACACCTTTGAACTGGCCAGAAACTGGTGAAAGACAATTCTTTGGACCGGATATGATACAGGAGGCAGAAGAAGAAGTTCGCGTCATTCGTGAGAATTAGAAACTAGCTCAATCTCGTCAAAAGAGCCAGTATGACCTCCGTCATAAGGAAGTGGCTTATGAAATTGGCGACAAGGCTTATCTTCGGGTTACTCCTTTGAAGGGTACCCATCATTTCAGTATCAAGGGCAAGTTGGCGCCTCGTTACATTGGTCCTTTTCGCATTCTCGCTAAATGAGAAGAGTTTGCCTACCAGTTGGAACTACCCCCACATCTTTTCCGAGTACATGATGTCTTCCACATCTCTCAACTCAGGCATTGCTTCTCGGATCCCATCCGCGGAGTGGACCATGAAACACTTGATCTCCAAGATAATCTCACTTATCGAGAGTACCTCGTCCGCATTCTGGATGAAGCAGAGCGTGTCACTCGACGTCATAACATCAAGTTTCTCAAGGTTCAGTGGTCTCATCATTCCGAGAAAGAAGCTACTTGGGATCATGAAGATCGTCTTCGACTTGAGTACCCCACTTTCTTTCCGCCAACTCCTGAATCTCGGGATGAGATTTTTTTCGAGTGGGGGCCAGCCTTCATGTTTGCATCATGTTTAAATTTCATTGAAATTTGAAATGGGGATTTGTGAAACCCTCAGAATCATTCTGGAATGACCCAAATAAAAAAATTGCTCCAAAAAGGTCCAAGTAAATGCTCATGTTGCTCTCTGAAAATATTGGACAGAGATAAAAATCAAACCAACATTTTCAGGAGCTCATAAGTATTTATTTCGGGCATTTGGAATTAATGCAGTAATTATTTGCTTTGGATATATATTGTTATATATATATAATATTGTCCAAAAATTATGCCAGTAGTTGAGCAGCTCTGGAATAATACCACTAGCCCCTGCAAAAATTGGCATAAGAAAATAAAATGGTTTAGTATTTTTATTAATCCAAACAAATGTAAGAAACTTGAGAAGAAAAACAAAATAGGAAAACGCTTACCTGGACCTTACCTGCGGCCTGGCACCGTGCGGCCCAGCAGGCCGGCCCAGCAAACTGGCCGTGCCAGTCATCTCCTACCTCGCGCCAGGAGGACGAGCGTGTGGCTAGCGCGCGCGAGCACGCGCCCCGGCCACCTCCTCCCTACCTGCTTCATCCCAGATGTGTCTAGGCGACGCCACGCACTCCCCTCGACACTCTCCCACTCTCCCCCATGCTCATCCCCTCCCCTGGACCTCTCTCTCTCACCCCCCCTCCGAACGGCTTCGTCACTGCCGCTCGCCGTTGTCACGCTCACCGCCTCCCCCTCGCCCTCTCTCCGTGTCTGCAAGCTCCGCCACATCTCCGTCTACCTCTCTGTCGAGCCACGCACCTCGGGAGCCCCTGCAATGCCGCCACCGCCGTCGTCTTCAACCTCCAGCGCCCGAGATCGTCTGCAATTCCACGTCGCCGTCCGGCCTCACCCGAGCTCGCTGACGCCTCCAAACAACGCGGGGTGAACCCCTTTTCGTTTCGCCCCTAACCCCGTCGCCCCGCACGTCCTCTAGTGCTAGCGCCACCGTGCCCGAAGCTCGCCGCCGCACAGTCATGTCGCCGCCGTGGCCAGTGTCACATAGAGCTGCAACTGAGCACATAGTCGTGCTCAACGCAACGCCAGGAGGCCGTAGACGCCTTCCGCAGCCCCTATCATGCCCCGTAGGGCGTTCCCGCGTGAAGCAGTGCTCCGGTCGCCGTGCTGAGCTCCGCTCTGGCGAGCTTCGGCCGTCCCTGCCTCTCCCACTTGCCCCAGGAGACGCGGACGAGCCCTGGCTCCTCGCCCGTGGTCTCCGCCGCCTAAATGGTCACCGGAGCGATGATCCCGAGCCCTCCGCTGCATTCTTCCTCGCCGGCGGGATTGACCGGGTCCAACCCCCCTGTTGACCCCAGCTTTGACCCTTGTGGGTCAATGACATGTGGGGCCCGGCCCTGCTAATTTTTAGTTTAGTATTAGTTTAATAGCTAACTAACTGTGACACTGACGTGTGGGCCCCACATGTCAGGTTTGACCTGGTCAGCCACGTTTTACTTGCTGACGTCATGCCACTGTCATGCTGACGGAATATATCATTTTCTGGTTTAAAAATAAATCAGGTAATTCCAGAAAATGATATAAACTTCAAAAATTCATAGAAATTCAACCATAGCTCAGATTAAAATAATTTATATATGAAAAATTATCAGAAAAATGCAATCTATCCATCTGTACCATTTTCGTGCATGAAAAACCAACCTATACATGCTGTATATATGAAAACACATAAATGGCATTTATAAGAGCTTATTTTGGAGATGCATTTGAATCTTGGTTCAAATGGACTTCAACCAAATGAATTCTAGTTGCATTAGTGTAAACAACATCACATCTACATGCCATGTTCATGCATCATATTGTTGCATATGATGGTGTATTGATTGTCGACACCGTTCCTTCTCGATAGGTCTTGCTCCGGAGAGTGCTCTAGAGTACTTGTCTGAGGAGCAGTGCCCCCCTGTTGATCTACCAGGAAAGCAAACCCCCTTGTTCATTCCAATACAATCATACCCTCTCTCTCCTGCTCTCTTTTATTTCATTAGGAAAACAACGATTCAACAGCTACTTTACGCTGCGATAGTTGAACCCATTCCTCTGCATGACCGGTCATTGCCACAATAAATAGTTAAAACCCACTAGCATGTGTAGGAGTTGATTGAGCCATCTTGTGTTCCTACCATGCCATGCCTGCTATTGCTTAGAGTTGTGTTAGGTCTAATTCATCGGGAATGAATTGGAGTGTTACGATATGTTCTGGTGCTGAGACTTAAGCATGTGAACACGATTTGGTAAAAGTAGCGGTGAGAGGCAATGTAGGAGTACATGGTGGGTTGTCTCATTGGGACCGTCCTTAAGAACTAAGTTATGTGTAAGTTGTCCAATCACTAGTTACTACCACACATTGGGCTCCGGGCGCTCCAAGCTCTCTCGACTTATCAGCCAACTTGATCTCTGTTCAGGAGTTGCAAATAGTTTCTGGTGTTTGTAGGTAGTGTTAGTAGTCTACCAGGTGGCACCCGGCCAGGTGGGCTAGGAACAGACTAGGCACAGTGGCACGGTGTACCAAGTGGCACCCGGATGGTGGGCTTGGGAACCCTGCTCACATCGTTTGGGGCTGTGAGCGACACCCCGGCCGGATCTCCTTACGGATGGAACCCAAATAGGCGATAAACCTGGATGAGATAGTTGTGTGGTTAGTCAGGTCATGGCCGACACCCTCGCCAGACTTCCGCTTGAAAGTTGTCGTGGTACATGACGTGTACATGGTGATAAGTGGTGAGAGCGTGTGAAGAAGTACACCCCTCCAGGATTATCATGATCTATTCGAATAGTCGTGTCCTCGGTTATGTACTTCTTGGATGCTTACGTGGTACATAGACAACTTAAAGTGGATACTCTAAAATGCTCAAGACAAGTGTGAGCCCTATGGATGGCCTTCTCGTAGAAATACGGGGATGAATCCATAGTAGTGTATTGATGTGGTGATTAGTGGACTCGTGTGCGCTGCCTCACCTCAAAGAAGTTTCTCGTAGTCATGGAAGAGGATAGCCACTGAGTCAAAGCTGGCTTGCTGCAACTAAACCCCACATTACATTCTTGATACAAATGCATGTATGATAGAATCTGATGTAAGTCTGGCTGAGTACCTTTGTACTCACGTTTGCCTTATTTATGTTTTGCAGGTGAGACATCTGTCTCACAAGTAGTACCGCTTGGACTTCGACGAGTAGCTTGTTACCTCGGCTACGATCTTGTACCCTTGCGAGGGACTTGTGGATAGTCAGGCTTCTCAGCGTTTTCCTTTTGTAGTTGTCTATACTCAGACATGTAATGCTTCCATTGCTTGTATGCTCTGGATGATGGGTCATGTCACCCCTGTTTGTATTTAATGCTATGTGGCTCTTCTGGGCCTTTATCTATATGAGTTTGCGTTATGTTGTGATGCCATGTTGTACAACACATACTTGCATGTTATGCGTACGTGTAACGTGTATTGCTATGTGTGGGATCCGACACCCTAGTTGTGTATCCTTGGTAGCCTCTCTTATGGGGAAATGTAGTCTGGTGCTTCCACCGAGCCATGGTAGTCTGCTACAGCCCGGTTTACCGGAGTCCTGCTAGCCCAACACTACTGCTCCGGAACACTTAGACTGGCCGGCATGTGACTCACTTCGTTCCTGTGTCTGTCCCTTCGGGGAAATGTCATGCGGTGACATCTGGAGTCCTGCCTAGCCTGCTATAGCCCGGGTTTTCAGAGTCCTGTTAGCCCAGTTGCTACAGCCCGGATTCACACGCTCCTGACCGACATGCTCGATGTTGTTTCATGCATGCCTGTCCCCTTAAGTTAGTGCCACTTTGGGTTCACGACTAGTCATGTCAGCTCGGGTTCTCTGTCATATGGATGCTAGCGACACTATCATATACGTGAGCCAAAAGGTGCAAACGGCCCCGGGCCATGGTAAGGCGACACCCGTGGGAATACCGTGCATGAGGCCGCAAAGTGATATGAGGTGTTACATGCTAGATCGGTGTGACTTAGAATCGGGGTCCCGGCATGACCATTGTGTCGTGATGAATTTGCAGGTACCCCGAGAGGCCCTTGAGTTTGCCGGAATGTCGATTAACTTCCGTTCCAGAAAATTCGGGTACTCCATATGTCCTATTTTCAGCAAAGGTCATGCCGAAATTTTCCGTGAATTTTAGCATGACTTTGCTAAAAATAGGACATATTGGGTACTTGCGACTAATGCATGGGCCGGGGTATCTTAGTACTTAGTTATGTAGGATCAACTGCCCCGCCATTCTTGCTGCATTAAACCATAGGTGGCAATAGAGCCATGTGATTAGGCCCAACTTAGAATTCTCCTTAGCATTGATAAATCCAAGATGATAAACCCAACATAGGTGGCAATAGAGCCAAGTGATTACTGCCAAGTGATTAGGCCCAACCTAGGGTGCCTCGGCATCGATAAACCCTAAATGATGAAAACTTAACTTAGCATTTAGGGTGCCTCAGCGTCGACAAACCCTAAATGATGAAACCTTGGCTTCTATAGAATCGGTGATATAGAAGTGTGATATCAACTCATAGTTATTACTAATGTCAGTTGCTCGTCATCAATAAGCCCTAATCTGGAAGAGGAACCACTCATCCTATGTAGTTTTGAATTATGAACGTAGAAAATGTCATCATCGGACGATGAAAGTCTCTCGGGGGAGTGCGACTGGTGCCACAACGATCGAGGTCTGTGCGACAGGCCTCACCTGGACGATGATCGGTGCTTCAGCATTAAGCTCGAGGAGACCTTCGAAGTTGAAACGGTACGCAACGACGAGAATTGTTTTTTCATAATTAAGCATGACTTCAACTATTTCAACGTGTAATTTTCATCTTTTACAATTCGAGTATAGCTTATCCCATGCCATGCAAGATGCTATGTCCTGGAGAGGATGGATTTTGAAGACCATGAAATTTCCAAAACAAAGAAAATTCACCTAAGGACTCATCACGATGTGGACTTTGAAGTAAATCGGTATAATTCTAAGAGCGTAACCCATTTTGGTTGCAAAAATTGGGAAGCATTTTGCAAGATGTATGGTTTTGACGAGGGTATGCTTATCACCATGGATCTTCGTAATCCTGACATCGACCAAGACAATATGGACATTTGGGTCCTTGTTGATACGCCTCCAGTTATACTGCTACGTGAGTTTCTCTAACATAGTTATTAGCTAATTTATATTGTTTATTTCAAAATAGTTGACATCTTATTTCCATTGACAGCTTATTTTTATTGTTCAAAGAATGTGCGGGAGATGGTAGACAAAACCCACTACAACGATGGCTCCGAATTAACAACTTACAAGGAGAAAAATCATCTGGTCGGATTTTGTACTGACATTGAGAATTACAATATCTACAATCAAACCCACTACATTATGGTCAATACGTGCCACTAGTGCATGTGTTCAATTACGGTAACTACAATGGAGATACCCTGGTAAGGTTTTTACTATTACGACATCCGTGCATCTTTTGCATACTTGTAAAACTAGTACATCATTGCTAACTATGAAGTTATTACTATGTTTTTCAACAGATAATCCCAGAGAATTGTGTGCCTCATTTGATGTATCAGAAAGGTAATCTTAATGTTTTGAACATACAGCCAGGTCATTCTGTGAATCTCAACTGTCCATACGAAATTTCTAAAAGAAGTGGAGACATGAAAATAAAAAGATGGAAAAAATGTATGGACAGTCGTAAGGAGGTTCTTGGAAGCAAAAGGAAGCGAAGCGCAAGAATTGGAGACAGGATGTTCTCCATTCTCCATAATGGAGAGTCAGGGTCTATATTGTTTTATGCTATTTTACCTTAAATAGGGTATTTAGGTCCTGCCTAATACCGATGATCATGTGCTAAGAACAATTAAGTAGGGTTGGTTCGATGACTATCAAGATGATGATCATTGAATGATGATTAGTAGGACTTGTTAGGTTTAGTATTACTTCTGAAAAACTCGCTACTCGCGGTCTCGAGACTTGTAATGTTCTATCTTTTTTCGGTCTTTTGAATTCGGAGACTAATATGATGAATTGTATTCAGAGACTAATCTTCTATTATATTCGATGAATCTGCTATTGCTGTGTGGTGTTGTATATATTCTGTCCAATAATATATTTTGTAACCTGTGCAAAAATCAGAAAAGTAAAAAAAATAAAACCTAATATTCATACTAGTGGCGCATCACCCCACAGTGCGCCATTAGTATGCCAAAGCACATGGGTAAATATGGCCCCTGGGAGGCATACTAATGGCACATGTTGGTCTATACTAATGGCACACCAGTGGTGCGCCATTAGTATATAATACTAGTGGCGTGGTACTAGTGGCGCACCAGTAGTGCGCCATTAGTAGGCAAAACCGGTGCACCACTAGTAGGCCTTTTCCTAGTAGTGTACAAGCCGGTAAGGCAAACGCTCCGGCGATTTTCTGAATCAAAGCGACATGCTATGGGGGAGGAGCTAGCCAAGCTACTCGAAGCTGGGTTTATCAGAGAGATCAAACATCCGGACTGTCTAGCAAACCTGGTCATGGAACCAAAGAAGGACAAATCCTGACGCCTGTGTGTTGATTTCAAAGACCTTAACAAGGCCTGACCTAAGGACCCCTTCCCACTACCTCACATCGACCAGATTATTGATTTAACTACGAGACACGATTCACTGTGTTTCCTCGATGCATACTTCAGATACCATCAAAATAAGATGAAGGAATCCGACCAAGCCGCAACGGCATTCATCACCCCATATGGGCCTTTCTGCTTCAACACTATGCCTTTTGGGCTCAAGAATACCGGCGCCACTTACCAACGCATGATTCAAACATGCCTAGAAAAGCAAATTGGCAAGACTGTGGAGGCATATGTAGATCACGTAGTCATAAAAACAAAGCATGTTGAATCATTGGTGACACACTTACACCTCACATTCGACAACCTCCGAACATATGACATAAGGGTCAATCCGAAAAAAGTGTGTTTTCGGCGTTCCCGCCAGCAAACTGCTCGGGTTTATTGTCTATAAGAGAGGAATTGAAGCAAACCCAGCCAAAATCAGGGCCCTGTCACAATTGGAAACACTAACTGACCTCAAGCAGGTATAAAAACTAGCTAGGTGCGTGGCTGCCTTGAGTCGTTTTATCCCCAGACTAGGAGATAAGGCATTGCTATTGCATCGCCTGCTCCGATGCACCGACCACTTTGTGTGGACGAATACTGCAATAGCCGGACTGGAGGAAATAAAAACTTTGCTAGCAAGCAACCCCATACTGGCCGCACCAAACGTTGGCGAACCAATGTTGCTCTACATATCGGCAACTCACCAGGTAGTGAGTGTGGTGCTTGTCGTCGAACGAAAAGAGGAGGGGCATAAATTCCCAACCCAAAAACCAGTATACTACGTATCGACGGTCCTTACACCATGAAAATCCCGATACCCGCATTATTAGAAGATAGCATATGCGGTCTTTATGGCATCTCACAAGCTGCGGTACTACTTTCAAGAGTGCTCGATCATGGTAGCTTCAGAAGTACCACTCAATGATATTATAAACAACCGGGACAGCAACGGCCGAATTGCCAAATGGGATATTGAGATCTTACCATTTGAAATAATGTACAAACCACGCTGAGGAATTATATCTCGGCTGTTGGCTGACTTCATCGCCGAATGGACAGAGGTCGAACTCCCTAAAGAGTACAACACGTATTCCAACTGGGTGATGCACTTCGATGGCTCTAAAGTGCTAGCCGGACATGGGACTGGCGTCCTCCTGACATCCCCCACAGGAGATACAATCCGTTACATGCTCCAAATACTGTATACGAACTCTAATAACATGGCGAATACGAGGCCTTATTCCATGGTCTACGGATGGCTATCTCTATGGGCATACAACACCTTGAGGTGTGCGTGGATTCAAACCTCGCAATATCCCAAATAAACGGAGATTTTGATGCCAAAGATCTGTAGATGACGGCTTACCGCAATGCTATACTCAAAATATCAACTCGGTTTGAGGGGCTTGAGTTTCATCACGTGGCCCGAGAGAACAATTAGGCAGCAGACATCCTTGCTCGCATGGGGGCTAAGCGTGATCCCTTCCCACCGAACACATTCGTGGAAAGGCTCTTCAAGCCATCCATGGTATGGAAGGACGAGAGCAGCAATGCCAGTCCGGATCCAATCATACCCCCAGATGCCAAACATAATCCCAATATCATCGAGGACTCGATCACCGAACCAACACCATCGGCCCATGCAATCATGGCAATAATCGCTCCATGGACCGAACCCTTCCTGGCCTACCTCAATAGGCGAGAGCTCCCCGAGGACCAGAATGAGGCTCAGTGAATCATTCGACGCTCGAAATCCTACAAGGTTCATGAAGGAGAGCTCTACAATAAAAGTACAACCGGAGTCCTTCAAAGATGTATCTCCGAAGAAGAGAGGTGGCAGCTCTTCGCCGAAATCCTTGCCGGTCTTGGCGGTCATCATGCCGCAGCTCAGGCTCTTGTAAGTAAGGCCTTCCGAACAGAATTTTTCTGGCCTACAGCCCGAATAGATGCGCAAGACCTTGTCCAGAGCATTGTGTAGGATGCCAGCTTTTCGCCAACCAAAGCCATATGCCACCAACCGCCGTACAAATAGTCCTCATTAGATGGACCTTTGCGGTCTGTGCGCTTGACACGGTCCGACCCCTTAAAGTGGGAAGCCACAAGAAAAAATATCTTTTGGCCATGGTGGATAAATTCACTAAGTTGATAGAGGCCAAACCAGTAAAAATTACCAAAGTCGGACCAGTGATAGATTTCATATCCTGTGTCGTACGTCGTTATGGTGTCCCACACAGTATCATCACTGATAACGGCTCTAACTTCACAGCCGACAAAGTAAAAACCTGGTGCGCTAATCTGGGCATCAAGCTCGATTACGCCTCCGTCTATCACCCTCAAACAAACGGTCAAGTCGAATGGGCTAATGGCCTAATAATGAGCGGCATTAAACCCAGACTAGTGTGATCCTTACAAGAGTCAGATAAACACTGGGTTGAGGAGCTTGAATCCATACTCTAGGGGTTGCGGACCACGCCCAATCGCACGACCGGATAAACACCATTCTTTATGGTGTACGGCGCAGAGGCCGTCTTGCATGTACGAGGAGAAAGAAGCCGAGCTCGTTCGGCATGATGACTTAGATGGTCTGGAGGAGGAGCGCAATGTCGCAAAAGCTCGCTCAGCATTATACCAACAACAAGCTCGAAGATACCAAAATAGAGAAGTGTGGTCCAAGAATTACAATGTCGGTGAACTCGTTCTACGCCTAACAGAGAACAAAAAGGACAAGCTCAAGCCCAAATGGGAGGGTCCCTTCGTTATAGATGAAGTTCTCACTAGAGGATCCTATCACCTTCATAATGCATCGGACAATCGCTTGGAGCCGAACCCATGGAACGCTGCCAGACTCCGAAGATTCTACGCCTAAGTCTGAACCCACTGTTCGTTACCTTTTTATATTATTTTCTCTTTCTTATTTTCGTTTTTATATGAGTTTTGGTTCGTTTTTGGATAAACCGCACACTTGAGGGGTGTACATCCTCAAATGTACATACCCCACAATACCGGGGGGCTTCTTTTCACAAGAAGCTTATTATTATTATTGTTATTTTTCGAGCATCAAGCTCACCCTATATATGTGCCGTCTACTCACATATGTCTTTTCTTCGCCATTATATGCAACTTTATGACTTAAGTTTTTGCCAAGCTGGGTTACTTGGCTCCTGTGCTTATGCCCTACGTTCCCGCTTGTTCGGCTAGGGCATAAAGGAAGCACCTCTGCGATTGTTACATCCGGGTTATCCGGACGTGTACCTCATACGGGTGAAGCCAAAAGCTAGAGTCCTTAAGGGAACGATTGGTCGGTGAGAAAAAGACAGACTACCCTCGTTGCAATACAAAACCCCAGATTATAACAAGTACTGTGATTTTTTTGCATCACAGCCCCTTTATGCACAAAAACTGCATGCTGGCCCAGGGAAAGGAACCCTTAACGAATCAATTCTATCTGGAAGGTGTTTCTTACAATCAACTGTAATATAACATAACTCCCCGAATACAACTTGTATGTTCAAGCAACTATGACCGGACTGCCTGGTTTCCAAACATACTTTGGTGTTTACATGCGGTATAGTGTTCGGAAACACTCCAAACCTAAGGTTTTCGGAGGTCAAAGCAGAAAGTCTGCCATGACAATCATTTTAAAAATTCGGCTGGAGACAAGTTTGTCAATAAAGTACATTGCTACTGGGACTCAAAAACTTCTTCTTCCTCTAGACCCTCTAACAGGTTGTCTAGCTTACAATCCTGCTGAGCAAACATGGCGGCTATCTTCACTTAGTCGTACACCAGGCTGACCGGAATTTCCTATCCATCGGATTCTCGAGTTCCGACCCGCGCCATATGATTCGGATCAACTCCGGTGCATCATATTTTTACCATGGCCCAGGCTTCCCACGCATCTTCTCGGCAGGCTGATATCTTCCATAGCCCAAAACGGCGCCGAGCTCCCTTGAACAAATTAACGAGTTCCTCCATACTTCCTGGAGGAGAATCGGCTGGCCATAAAGCCTTCGCGATGTTCCTCATTTATTTCCGAGCTTGTTCATGCACCTTCGATAGCTCTTTTAGTAGGTCACCCTGAAATCCGGACACCTCTTCTTCGGGTCGCCCAATCGGCACACCTACAACAATAAACTTGTTAGGATTCGCATTAGCGAGCTGTGCAGAAGTAGGTTAAAAAGCATACTGAATATTCCGCCTCTTAGCTTTCGGTTCTCCTTCAAGGCATCCTGTAGCTTATTCTTTTCATTCCTAGTCTGTGTCAGTACACACTGACCAACGGCCTCTTGCCTTTCGGCATGTTGTTT
Organism: Triticum aestivum; assembly: GCF_018294505.1. Taxonomy (NCBI): domain Eukaryota; kingdom Viridiplantae; phylum Streptophyta; class Magnoliopsida; order Poales; family Poaceae; genus Triticum; species Triticum aestivum. The sequence goes on along the minus strand of NC_057803.1, from coordinate 392,405,142 downwards.
AACCACTTCCGCGGCCTTCAGTTTCGCTTCCAGGTGACCCGCTAATCCTGCCATTGTAAATACAACGGTGTTTATTTGAAAAACATTACTGACAGATGATCATATTTTCCGGGTAGGAGGGGACATTACCTGTTGGTGCCTCCTTGACTTCTCTAGTTTGGTGGTAATAGAAGGTAACCGGGTCTGACAATTTTCCAGCTCCTAAGACAGCATGTTGTTCTTCTCTGTGAGTACCTGATTATACAAAGATCCTTAAAATCAGTTGTTTCGACTATTTTCAAGTCTCGGGGGCTACTGGTACATGATTCTTAAATCTACGCAGTACGATCTTACCAGCATGTCCCTTGAAAGCTGATAAGCGGCTCCAGTAAGCCCGTCCCGAGCAGCTCGAATGTATGCATCCGCCGAGCTGAAGGCATTGAACGCCTCTTCAGTAAAGTTGGGGTCGCGCATAGCGGCTCTCGGGCGCCGATGGTTCATGGCACTCTCCACTTCGGAGTTGGTGAAGGATACATCATCAGAATCTTCAAAGAGAGGACAATCCGGCATTGCTCCCGCATTAGCTCTAGCCCTGGAGGCAGGGTTCGGGGTCGGATTATTGGACGTATGTCTAAAGTATGTCTCCGGATATAGTCCGGCGAATGCTCTTCCTGAAATATGCTGCAGTAAGGAACGTCATGTCGTGGTTCTAACTCTGACAGTGATGTAGGGGGTGTGTATGGAGAGGCTAGATCTCAGCTATTGGGAAGTTGTAAACACACGAGGATTACGAGTTCAGGCCCTTCTCGGAGGAAGTAACAGCCCTATGTCCCGGTGCCCGGAGGCGGTCGATTGGATTATGTGTGTATGAATAACAGGGTTGCGAACCCTTCATACTGAGGAGGGGGTGGCTTATATAGAGTTCGCCGGCCCTCTCCTGCCCTCAGTGATGCAGGGTTTAAGGTACATTTAAGGTTGGGCGTTACTGGTAACGCCCCTAATAAAGTGCTATAATGACCATAAAGACTACTTAATAGCCGACCGTTTACCTGCGGAGTGACTTTAGGTCTCCTGACAGTCGAGTGGTTGGCTTCATGGTCGAGTGATAGCTTCTTGGTCGAGTGTCTTGAACCTGTCGAGTGGGATACCTTCAAGTCGATTGAAAGGTGACTTCTTCTAGGGATGTCCTTGGGTAGGGCTCTTTGGACAGGTCCGTGCCCCTACCCTAGGTACATAGCTTCATCATTAGCCCCCGAATGGATCGAGGTTTGAGTGGGGAAAAGAGTTGGATATCTTTCCGACTAGTTCTTTGGGCTACATGAGTGCCTCGTTTTGGGTCAATCATCACGGATGACGTCGTCAACCTCTTTCAGTCACCTTGATGCATTCCAGGCCTTTCGTCGAGTGAATTTCTTTACTTGTGACATACCGAGTGTCGGCGCGAGCGGGGTCTTCTGTTTTGAATAGTTGTTTTGTAGCCCGCGGATGTCGTGGGATTCGGATTTCGGGAAGCGCGCGAGACGGGAGCGGCCACAGTAATCGGAAGCGATAAAGCGAAAGCTCCTCGATTTCCACGCCACCTTTTTCGCCACGTACTGCGCGCGCGTCTGCTGCTGGATTTGGCTAGATTGCCTGGGCCTACCAGTCAGCCACTCGGGAGCGGCCTCTTATAAGTAGCCGGCTCGGGGTTTCTAAACAGTGTGCTCCCTTCTTCCTCTCTCCCTTCGCAAGCTCCTCCGCCACCTCCGCTCTCACCCTAGCGCCGCAGACCCGTGCGAGATTTGCCGGCGGCGATGGCGAAGGACAAGACATCCACTCTAGAGCGCGCGAAGAAGGCGGCGGCGCAGGGGAAAGGGAAGAGATCCGCTCGGGGCGGATGTTCCTCAAGGTCTGCTCTGCGCCGCGGCTGGATCCAGGGCGACTGGATGCCGTCGGTGATCTGGCAAGAAGATCTGGACGACATGGTCGAGGGGGGAGTCATTCCCCAAGAAGCTGCGCGTCTCCCGGGGAGAGAGATCGAACCTCAGCCTCGCGACGGTGAGTGTGTGCTCCTAGCCACCCATATCGACTGAGGGTTTTCTCTGCCGGCCCATCCTTTTTTCCGGAGCTTTCTGAACTTCTTCGGAGCGCAGCTCCACCACTTCACTCCCAACTCCATCGTATATCTTGCTGCTTTCATTTCCATGTGTGAGTGTTTCTTGGGTTTTCAGCCGGTCTCAATCGGTCAAGAAGGCCAAGTCGAGTGACAAAAGGACGTAGGTGATTCAGCTGTGCGGGGGCCTGGCGACCCAGATGAGGGGAAAGAGTTGTTTTCCATCTATCACTTTCCTGGAGTCGGTTCGCGGTTGGCAGGCGACCTGGTTTTACTGTCAAGACCAGGCGACCCCAGGGAAGTCGACCGGACTTCCGCCTTTCTCTCTCGACCGAGCTGAAAAACCTGCTTCTCTGAAAGTGACGCCGAAGGAAAAGGCCCAAGTCAAAGTGCTGGTTGGTCGAGTGGTTGAGCTTGTCCGTGAGGGCGTGACTGGTATGGACTTGCTAGAGGTATTCCTCCGGAGGCGCATCCAACCACTCCAGGCTCGTGACCACCCGATGTGGCTGTACTCGGGTCTCGACGACACCACTCGGGTCCACCCGGAGGAGGTTACTGACGAGATGCTGGAGGGGTGGCTGTCGAGCATCACGGGGAACAAAGACAACCCCCGAGGAGCCAGGAGGGTAATTCCACTCGACAACTCGTATGATGTGGACCAGGTATGACTTTATGCTCCTGACTGGGATCTTGTTTTCTTCATTGGTCTTCTTTGAGTAGGTCGATTGACTTTCGTCTTGTCTATTGTTTTCCAGGCGACTACCGAGATGTACTCGACGCCCAACGGGGCCCAGGAGCCAACTGAGGAAGGGGAGGCGAGCGGAGGTGATAGTGGAGACGACCAAGGTGAGTGGGAGTCCGACGGTGAAGGAGAGGGAGACGACAACGTCGACTCCAGCGAAGAGGAGGAGGAGGAGGTTGAACCCCCTCGCCGAGAGAGGCGATCCAAGCTCACACACGATCCAGCACGGGAACATGGCAAGGCGACTGCTTTTGTTGGGCAGTCGTCAAAACGCCCTCGAACCTCTTCTCCTACGCCGACTGGGAAGGCTCCCAAGCACCCACGCGCGACGCTGTCCAAGCCGCCCAAGGCTCGTCCCAAGATGAAGATGGCTGTCCCTGCTATTTCCGGGTAATAATAAAACTTGCTTTCCTTCGTCGACCGTGGACAGATCCTTGGTCGATTCATTGAGCCAACTGACTGATTTTCGAGATTTGCAGCGCTGCTACTTCTGAGATCTCCGCCAAGGACAACGACCAAGAGATGGAGGATGCTGTTACCTCCAACCTTGGTACGATTACTGACGTTCTGCTTTGAGTCGACTGAACATTTATTGCAACTCTGGTCGATTGAATGTTTCCCTTGTAGCCCCTCCTCATGTTATCGACCTCCCGGATGACGACGACAACGAACCGCTGAGAGTGAGGAGGAACAAGAGGGCGTCGGCTGACAAGAACCCCCAATCTGCTCCGGCGTCTGAGGCCGTAGCTCGGGATGGTGGTGACACCGCTCGGGCTTCTGTGACTTTCGCCATTCCTCTGACAAGTGTGCGGCCTTCGACGTCGACTACGGATCCGCCTTCGCTTTTTGCTGCGTACCCTGTCCCTGAGGACCAAGCGGCTGCCGCAAAAGAGGCTATACGCCAGGCGAGGATCATGATGGAGCAGGTGAAGGTGGCTCGGGAGGCCAGCCAAGCAGCTTATGACGCGAGCTCGGCTCTTCAGAGCAACGTCCAGGTCAGTCGACTCAACACTTGGTCTGTTATGATATGTTGTTTGAAGAATCTCTTTTCCGAAGATCTTTGTATCTGTACACCCACTGGGTGTGTCTGCCAATTCTTGGACGAGTGGGGGCACGCTAAGTGCACCCACTGGGTGTAGTCCCCGAGACTACGGTGGACTGCTGGCAGTCGACTGTAGTCTTTATATTGTGTTGCTGTAGCTGTATTTCTTCACTCGGTCTGGTCAGGCCATGTCGAATGGGACTGTATCCGGTCGACTGCGGGCAGTCGACTTTTTGTTTGTTTTTTTACAGTGGGGGCACGCTGAGTGCACCCACTGGGTGTAGCCCCCGAGACTACTGTCGAATGTTCTTGATTCGGCTGTAGTCTTAGAAACGTCATCATTGTCTCTTAGTTACTCGGAAGCAACTTATTTTGGACGTCTGTCGACTGATTTTTCTTTTTACAGAAATCCTGCGAACTTGTAGCTCGCTATACTGAGTTGGAGAATCAGCAGATCCAGCTCAACCTTAACTTGAAGCTTGCTCAGGAGAATTTGAAGAAGGCGCAAGAAGAAGCAAAAGGTATGGCTGGTGAGGTTCTCCATTCTTGACGAGTGGCTTTTCTTTCTTGTCCATTCTTGATGTTGATTTCACTCGACGCGCCGCAGATAAACTGGAGGAAGCTCTGAAGAAGAAGGATCAAGATCTTGCAGAGGCACAGAAGGAGGTCTTGGACAAAACGAGGCTTGCTCAAGAGAAAATGGTCTCGGTCGGAGCTCTTGAGCAGGAGAACTCCAGACTGAAAGCTGCTCTCGAGGTAGCCAATCAAGAGGTCAGCCGACTGAAGAACGACAACGTGGCTCTGCACGACAAGGCAGGTGAGCTGGCGGGGAAGAGGAACGATCTGGAGGCTTATCTCGGTGGACTCGCCAAGAAGCTGTTCGTCGTGCTCGAAGGTAATTACTCTGCCCCGACTGTCTTGCAGTTACCAAGTCTGTGTAGGGTCACTGTCTTATTCTTGAATCGTGTTTGCAGAATTCTGTCAGAACTTTGAAGAGGAGACCAGTCGAGTGGAGCCAGGCTTGGACCCTGCTAACTCCCTTGTGAAGGACGAGGCTGCAATGAACGTGCTCCGTCTGGAGTCTCGTATTGCCAGCATGGTTGACTATCTTGCTCGACTGAAGGTTGCGATGTCGCGGATCGACACATCACTCTGGCCTGGGACGACGCTTCAGAACGACCTCGAGTCCCTGATGGCTCGACTTAATGAAGTCCTAGGTCGAGTGGCGGAATGGAAGAAATCTTCTGCTAGATGTGGTGCTGATGTCGCTCTGTCTCTGGTCCGCGTCCATTGCAAGGAGGCACGAGAAGAAACGTTGGCCGCCATCCAAGTTGCCAATACCAGGAAGCACAACTTTCAAGACTTCATGGAGACTTTCATTGCTGCTGTCACTCGTATTGCGGACGGGATCGACTTGGACGAGTTCGTCGCCCCTTCCAGTCCTCCTCCTGAGGAATGAAAAACTTTTATGCTTCACTTTAAATTCGCCTCAGAATGCCGAGTGGATTTGTAACCGTTAAACTCCGCTGAGCCGAGGGCTCGAGTACTTTGATCTGAGGTCTAGGACCTTTTAGGCTTTATCTGATCTTGATTTCACGTTGAATATCTTCATGATTTGATTCGTCGAGTGGAACTTGATCTTCACTGGAATAACCTTGTATTTGCAGCGCAACTCCGAAGGAGAAGGTAGCAGTCGACTTGCGCATCGTCGTCCTTGCGGATTGGGTTGTGTCCTGTACTTAGGCGAGCACTGGGCTGCAGCTAAGCCTCCGAGTGGGAGGTTTGCTCTCCACTCGGTACGATTTTTAAACACTTAGGCGAGCGCTGGGCTGCAGCTAAGCCCCCGAGTGGGAGGTTTGCTCTCCACTCGATAGGATTTTTAAACACTTAGGCGAGCATTGGGCTGCAGCTAAGCCCCCGAGTGGGAGGTTTGCTCTCACTTGGTAGGATTTTTAAACACTTAGGCGAGCACTGGGCTGCAGCTAAGCCCCCGAGTGGGAGGATTGCTCTCCACTCGGTAGGATATTTTCAAACTTAGGCGAGTGCCTGACTGCAGCTAAGTCTCTAGGTGGGAGAACTTAGGCGAGTACTGGACTGCAGCTAAGCCCCTGACTGGGAGGATTGCTCTCCACTCGGTAGGATTTTTACAAACTTAGACGAGTGCCTGACTGCAGCTAAGTCTCTAAGTGGGAGAACTTAGGCGAGTACTGGACTGCAGCTGAGCCCCCGAGTCGGAGGATTTCTCTCCACTCGGTAGGATTTTTTCAAACTTAGGTGAGCACTGGGCTGCGGCTAAGCCCCCGAGTGGGAGGTTTGCTCGCCACTCGGTAGGATTTTTAAAAACTTAGGCGAGCACTGGGCTGCAGCTAAGCTCCCGAGTGGGAGGATTGCTCTCCACTCGGTAGGATTTTTTCAAACTTAGGCGAGTGCCTGACTGCAGCTAAGTCTCTAGGTGGGAGAACTTAGGCGAGTACTGGACTGCAGCTAAGCCCCCGAGTGGGAGGATTTCTCTCCACTCGGTAGGATTTTTTCAAACTTAGGCGAGTGCCTGACTGCAGCTAAGTCTCTAAGTGGGAGAACTTAGTCGAGTACTGGACTACAGCTAAGCCCCCGAGTGGGAGGTTTGCTCTCCACTCGGTAGGATTTTTTCAAACTTAGGCGAGTGCCTGACTGCAGCTAAGTCTCTAAGTGGGAGAACTTAGGCGAGTACTGGACTGCAGCTAAGCCCCCGAGTGGGAGTCTGGCTCGCCACTCGGTAGGATTTTTAAACACTTAGGCGAGCACTGGGCTGCAGCTAAGCCCCCGAGTGGGAGTCTGGCTCTCCACTCGGTAGGATTTTTGAACACTTAGGCAAGCACTGGGCTTTAGCTAAGCCCCCGAGTGGGAGTCTGGCTCTCCACTCGGTAGGATTTTTCAAACTTAGGCGGAACGGATTCGCAGCTAAGTCACCCACTGGGGGATTTCGTATGCAAACAAAAGTGACAGCAATTATTGGAACACTCTTGTCTTTGGTAAAAATAAACTGCAGAAATTTTTTCTTATTACATCTCGTCCAAGGGAGAACTCAAGTGTAAAAGGGGCGGAGCAGTTCCGCATTCCAAGCTCGTGGCTCGTCGATCTGGCGATCAACATTGTAGAGGTGATATGCTCCATTGTGGAGGACTCTGGTGACGATGAAGGGGCCTTCCCAAGTAGGAGCAAGTTTGTGTGGTTTCTGCTGATCCACTCGGAGGACCAAATCTCCTTCTTGGAAGGCTCGGCTCTTCACATTTCTGGCATGGAATCGACGCAAGTCTTGCTGATAGATGGTCGATCTGATCATAGCCATTTCCCTCTCCTCCTCTAGGAGGTCGACTGCGTCTTGCCGGGCTTGCTCTGCTTCGTCTTCGTTATAAAGCTCGACTCTGGGGGCGTTGTGAAGTAGATCGCTCGGCAGGACGGCTTCGGCTCCGTAAACCAGAAAGAATGGCGTTCTTCCAGTCGACCGGTTCGGGGTGGTCCTCAGTCCCCACAAAACTGACGGAAGCTCGTCGACCCAAGCGCCTGCTGCGTGCTTGAGATCACGCATCAGTCGAGGCTTCAGTCCTTTGAGAATTAGACCATTTGCTCTTTCAGCTTGTCCATTCGACTGGGGATGCGCGACCGACGCGTAGTCGACTCGTGTGCCTTGAGAGGCGCAAAAAGCTCTGAACTTGTCTGAATCGAAGTTTGACCCATTGTCAGTGATGATGCTATGTGGGACCCCGTATCTGAATATCAACTCTCTGACGAAACTGATAGCAGTGCTAGCATCAAGATTTTAGATAGGCTTGGCTTCAATCCATTTGGTAAACTTGTCGACTGCCACAAGCACATGTGTGAATCCGCTCCTGCCTGTTCTCAGTGGACCAACCATGTCCAGTCCCCAAACAGCGAAGGGCCAGACGAGTGGAATGGTCCTCAGAGCTGATGCTGGCTTGTGCGACATGTTGGAGTGGAACTGGCAGCCTTCACACTTGTCGACTATCTCTTTCGCCATTTCATTTGCCCTGGGCCAGAAAAAACCCTCTCGGTATGCTTTGGCCACAATGGTCCGAGAGGACGCATGGTGACCACAGGTCCCCGAGTGGATTTCATCAAGGATCATCTGACCTTCTTCTAGCGTTATGCACTTCTAACCGATTCCAGTTGCGCTGTCTCTATACAACTGTCCTTTTATGACTGTGAAAGCTTTAGATCGACAGACGATCTGTCGAGCCTCTTCTTCGTCCTCTGGAAGTTCTTTCCTCAAGATATACGCGATGTATGGTATCTTCTAGTCGGGAGTGATAGCCAAGACCTCCATGACTAGGTCGACCACAGCAGGAATTTCGACTTCAGTCGGATCTGTGGCACTTTTCGGTTGCGGGGCTTCTTCTGTAAAAGGATCCTCCTGGACCGACGGCGAGCGGATGTGCTCCAAAAACACATTGTTGGGAATGGCTTCTCTCTTGGAGCCTATCTTTGCCAGATCATCAGCTGCTTGATTTTTCAGTCGGGGGATGTGATGAAGCTCTAACCCCTCGAATTTCTTTTCTAACTTTCTTACTGCGTTGCAGTAGCCAGTCATAGCTGGGCTTCTGACGTCCCACTCCTTCATCACCTGGTTGACCACCAAATCTGAGTCGCCATAGACCATGAGGCGCCGGACGCCGAGTGAAATGGCCATGCGCAACCCATACAAGAGTGCTTCATATTCTGCTTCATTATTGGAGGAATCGAAGTGAATCTGGAGAACGTATCTGAGCTTATCTCCTCGGGGGGAGACCAATACTACCCCAGCACCGGAACCATTCATCATCTTAGATCCATCGAAGAACATGGTCCAGTGCTCCGAGTGAACTTGAGTCGGAAGTTGCTGTTCAATCCACTCGGCGACGAAATCTGCAATTGCTTGAGACTTGATAGCCTTCTTTGCTTCAAACTTGATATCTAGGGGAAGGAGTTCAATCGCCCACTTCGCCACTCGACCAGTTGCATCTCTGTTGTGCAAAATCTCTGACAGCGGAGCGTCGCTGACGACTGTAATGGAATGGTCAGAGAAGTAGTGTGCAACCTTCTTCGTGGTCATGTAAATCCCATATACAAGCTTCTGGTAATGGGGATATCTTTGCTTCGAAGGAGTCAAAACTTCAGACACGTAATATACTGGGCGCTGAACTCTGAAGGCCTTTCCTTCTTCTTCCCGCTCGACCGTAAGTACTGTACTGACAACTTGTCCCGTGGCCGCAATGTAAAGCAGCAGAGGCTCTTTACTGATTGGGGCAGCAAGCACCGGCTGGGTGGAGAGCAGAGCTTTGAGCTCTACGAACGCTGCATCAGCTTCTGGAGTCCACTCGAACTTGTCAGACTTCTTCATCAGTCGGTAAAGAGGCAACGCCTTTTCACCGAGACGAGAAATGAATCGACTTAGAGCGGCCAAGCAACCTGTAAGCTTCTGGACATCGTGTACACGCACAGGGCGCTTCATCCGGAGTATGGTGCCGACTTTCTCGAGATTGGCGTCGATTCCTCGTTCGGAAACGAGGAAACCGAGTAACTTTCCACCTGGAACTCTGAATGTGCACTTTGATGGATTGAGCTTGATATCATATCTCCTGAGGTTAGCAAAGGTTTCGGCAAGGTCAGTCAGTAGGTCGGAACCTTTCCGTGACTTAACCACAATATCATCCATGTATGCTTCTACGTTCCGACTGATCTGAGTGAGCAAACACTTCTGAATCATCCTCATGAACGTGGCTCCAGCATTCTTGAGGCCGAAGGGCATGGTGATGTAACAGAAGCACCCGAATGGGGTGATGAAAGCCGTTTTGATCTCGTCGGGTCCATACAGACGGATCTGATGGTACCCTGAATAAGCATCTAGAAAAGACAAACGCTCACACCCCGCGGTCGAGTCGACTACCTGGTCGATGCGGGGGAGAGGGAAATGATCTTTCGGGCAGGCCCGATTGATATGTTTAAAGTCAATGCACATGCGAAGTGACTTGTCCTTCTTGGGGACCATGACAACATTGGCGAGCCACTCGGAGTGGTAAATCTCTCGGATGAACTCCGCTGCTAAGAGCCGAGCCACCTCCTCGCCAATAGCTTTCCTCTTCTGGACGGCGGACCGTCGAAGATGTTCTTTCACAGGCTTGAACTTCGGGTCGACTCGTAGACGGTGCTCAGCCAGCCCCCTGGGAACTCCAGGCATGTCAGAAGGCTTCCATGCGAAGATGTCCCAGTTCTCACGGAGGAACTGGATGAGCGCTTCTTCCTATTTGGAGTCGAGCGTCGTTGAGATGTGAGTCGGGGCAGCATCGGGGTCGGTCGGGTGAATGTGGGCTGGCTTTGTTTCACCGGACGACTGAAAAGCAGATTCTGAAGCAGGCTTCTTGGCTCGTAGCAATTCACTCGGATCAGCAGTCTTCTGGTACTCTTGCAGCTCAACAACTGCCATCTGAGCGTCAGCAATCTTTGAGCCTTTCTGAAAACACTCTTCTGCCTTCTTCCGATTGCCTGTAACAGTGATCACACCTTTGGGACCAGGCATCTTCAATTTGAGATACACATAACATGGTCGAGCCATGAAGCGTGCGTAAGCTGGCCTGCCCAAAATGGCATGATAAGCACTTTGGAAGTCCACAACCTCGAATGTCAACTTTTCCTTGCGGTAATTCTTTGAATCACCGAAAACCACATCAAGAGCGATCTGGCCGAGTGATTCGGCTTTCTTCCCAGGAATGACTCCGTGGAAGCTCATGTTACTGGTACTGAGCCTGGACATCGGAATGCCCATTCCTTTCAATGTTTCAGCATACAATATGTTCAGGCCACTGCCACCATCCATCAGGACTTTGGTCAGTCGAGTGCCTTCGACAACTGGGTCGACCACCAAAGCTTGCCTCCCAGGGGTGGCAATGTGCGTAGGGTGATCAGACTGGTCGAATGTGATGGCAGTCTGAGACCACTTCAGATAACTGGGTGTTGCCGGAGCAACCATATTCACCTCACGGTTAATGACTTTCAGTCGACTTTTGCTTTCGACATCAGCAAAAATCATCAGGGTGGAATTGATTTGGGGGTATCCATCGTCACTATCTTCCTTGTCCTCAACTCTGTCCGACTCTTTTTCCTTATCTTTGGACTGTTTGCCCTGAAACTGCTGGATCAGGAGCCGGCACTGTCGAGTGGTATGCTTTGGGTAAATAAAATTACCCTCTTCATCTTTCTTGGTGTGGATGTGACATGGCAGATCCAAAACATCATTTCCATCTTGATCCTTGACTTTCTTGGGCTTCCAGGGGCCTTTGGGTTTTCCCTTGAAATTTCCCTGGGTTACGGCCAGGGCCTCCCCAGGGGCGGCTGGCTCGGCCTTCCGCTTCTGTTTCCGACTGGAGTTTCCTCCGGTTTCTTGGGCGACTGCCTTGTGCTTGCCACTCCGGAGTCGATCTTCGTCTTCACCATTAGCGTATTTGGTGGCAATCTCCATCATCCGGTTCAGAGACATCTCTCCAGTTCGACCGAACTTCAGATTCAATTCTCTGTATTTAACGCCTTCTTTAAAGGCACAAACTGCTTGATGGTCAGGCACATTCTCAACTGTGTGATGCAACGTGATCCACCTCTGGATGTAATCCCTCAGAGTTTCATTCGGTTTCTGTACGCAAGAACGCAATTCTGTAAGGCCTGCGGGTCGCTTGCATGTTCCCTCAAAGGTTGTGACAAACACTCGGGAGAGGTCCTCCCAAGTGTAGATGCTGCTGGGTGCCAACTGATTTAGCCACGCTCTGGCTGAGCCCTCTAACATGAGAGGCAAATGCTTCATGGCCACCTCATCATTGCCACCGCCAATCTGTACAGCCACTCGGTAATCTTCGAGCCAAGTGTCAGGCTTAGACTCACCGGTGAACTTGCTGACTCCAGTCGCCAACCTGAAGTTGGGAGGAATCACTGCGGCTCTGATGGCTCGACTGAAACACTCTGGCCCCGAAACATGTACTCTGCTGCTGGCAGGCGCATCTCTGTTGTGGCCTTCCCGATGAGCTCTGTTCCTGTCAACCAAACCTTGAACGAGGATAGATCTCGCGTCAAAGCCTGGGTCCCTGGGGTCGACTGGAATCCTCTGCCCAACACTATGAGGGCGCCTGTCATCTCGATGTCGAGGCGCATATGACCCACTCCTCGGGGGAGGGGTTGGCACTCGACGTCGATCATCACGATCGGATCGGTGATCATACTGCTCATTCCTTCTGTACTGATCATGCCGGTCACCACGTCCCTCATGCCTCGGGGGCGATCTCAGGTTGTGAGCCGACTGGACTGTATCTGTTGCAACGGATCGACTGTGGATCCTATTCCGCGACTGAGAAACAGCGGAATTCTGGTTTCCCGCCGCCCGGAGCAACGCTCTGATCTGCAACAAGCCCCTGCCAGCCTCCGACTGGGAGGGTTGAATCGATTCTGCTATACGGGCCGCGGCGGCCAAATTCTGAACTGGGGTTCGGTATACCTGCGTCGGCGGGAAGAGCTGACGTCGACTAGACTCGGGAGCCCGCTGACGCGCTTGCTCGTCGAGTGCTCGCTGGAGATTCTCCAGTCGAGTGCGCTCGGCCAAGTTAGCCAAGCGCGCGTCCTCCAAGGCCCGGGCCTCGGGGGTCTCTCCGACGATAGGAGTGTGGAGTGCGTCCATGTTCCGGTGGCGAAGCTCCTCTCGCTGTAATGACGTGAGAGGTTCGGGGAGATACTCATCGTGGGGATGTGACGGGTCGCCCCCACCCGCGCCTCCATCAGCGCGAGGGAAACCGGGAGGACTGTGCGTTCCATCGACCGCTAGAACCTCAGCCGCTGGGTCGCTGCTATCGCACTCGGATGCGGTCTCCGCGGAGCCAGTCGACAGGTCAAACAGGCCGCAGAGGGATTTGTCGGGCTCGATTGCCGCGACTTGTGGGGCGGCCGACTGGCGAGCCACGGCATGCCTCACCCACCTCTGAAGTCTCGACCGACCGGAGCGCTTGCGCCGGTGGGAGACAGAGCGGGGAGACGACACGGGGGCCGACCGATACTGGGTCGACGGCTGCTGCAGGAGGACGCCATGAACGCATGCGCGGAAGTGCGTCGCACCACGGACGGGGAGCGCATCGATGTCGAGTGGTGCCTCCTGAAACCAGGCGGAGTCGTCGGCGATGAACGTGAGCGCGCCGAGGCGGATCTCACGGCCCTCCACCAAAACTCCACACGAAACCATGATCAAAGGGATCGGAAAAATCGCAACTTCTCCAATCAGGCGCTAAGATTCCTGCCCCATGGTGGGCGCCAACTGTCGTGGTTCTAACTCTGACAGTGATGTAGGGGGTGTGTATGGAGAGGCTAGATCTCAGCTATTGGGAAGTTGTAAACACACGAGGATTATGAGTTTAGGCCCTTCTCGGAGGAAGTAACAGCCCTACATCTCGGTGCCCGGAGGTGGTCGATTGGATTATGTGTGTATGAATAACAGGGGTGCGAACCCTTCATACTGAGGAGGGGGGTGGCTTATATACTGTTCGCCGGCCCTCTCCTGCCCTCAGTGATGCAGGGTTTAAGGTACATTTAAGGTTGGGCGTTACTGGTAACGCCCCTAATAAAGTGCTATAATGACCATAAAGACTACTTAATAGCCGACTGTTTGCCTGCGGAGTGACTTTAGGTCTCGTGACAGTCGAGTGGTTGGCTTCATGGTCGAGTGATAGCTTCTTGGTCGAGTGTCTTGAACCTGTCGAGTGGGATACATTGAAGTCGATTGAAAGGTGACTTCTTCTAGGGATGTCCTTGGGTAGGGCTCTTTGGACAGGTCCATGCCCCTACCCTAGGTACATAGCTTCATCACGTCACAATTCGATATGATTGTCATGGGGCATACTAGAACCCATATCTCTTCGATGAAGGTTGGGAAGTGTGACCATCCGCCTTTCTCTTCGAAACCCACCTTGTGTGGGCTCCCCCCTTTTAAGGGATGCATCTGCTGCAGAGTGGTGAGATGAGCACCGCCCCTTTAAAATACGACAACGTGCAGTGGGTGAAGAGCAATAAGAAAACTCTTTTTGAGGAGACATCTTTAGGGTACTTACATGAAAAGAAGGGAGAAGGCCGGGGTAGTCGGCTGTAATGGCCACATCTGTGCCATTGTAACTCGCTTGATAAAAAAACCTCCTTAAGCTCTACGAATATATCCGGATCCTCTTCGAATCTGGGATCCAGGCCCCGATTAGGGTCTTCCGGCTGCGGTGGGGGCTATAGATCTCCGCGACAACATTCCTACATTCATGTTAAGAAATGGTGGGGTTAAGTTCAACTGGGTACGACTCAGGAGGAGGGTTACCTAGCTCGGAGGGTTGTACATGGAAAAGTCGTCTCGGCACTTAAGGCGAGTGAATTCCTCTTTCTCCCCCTTAAAAAGGTCAGCCAGCATGGCGGCCAAGGCGTCGAAGTTGTCCGAACCCTTACGTCTGCATCGTGATGCGTCGTCTTCTCCGTTGTAATGCCACATGGGGAGTCCTCTGGATTGGAGTACCTGAACGCCCCACATTATTGAAATTGTCATTACCTTAATAATGGACAGTATGGATTGGGCGAGTGTTTTTATCTTGTCCATTATCTTCTGAACCTCCACACTGTCTTCCTCCTCGAGGCTTCGGGGGCACCAGCTATGGCGCTTCTTTAATGGAGCATTGGAAAACACGGGTAGGCCTCGTTAGATTAGGTTGGAGAGAACATCTTTAGTATAAAAGCACTCTGAGGGCCACTCTTCGGATTCCTTCTTTGGAGTATCGGATAGGTATCCTGTCCCGGCTATGTGCCACACTTCGGCACCACCCACCTCGAATATGGATCCCTTTTGGGAGCGAGGGGCGAGGCAGAAAAGGTTCCTCCATAATTCAAAATGGGCCTCGCAGCCTAGGAACATCTCGTAGTGAGTGACGAACCGGCAATGTGAAAAATAGAGTCTGGCGTGAGGTTGTGCAGTTGGAGGCCATAGTACTCTAGGAGACCTCGGAGGAAATGGTGGATTGAAAATCCAATGCCTCTTAATAAAAAGGAAATGAAACACACTCGATCCCCTTCTGAAGGATTAGGGAAATTTTCTGCCAAGCCTTCACGAGTAAAAGAGGTTAATCCCACCCGAACGGGGACTAAATCTGCAGGGTTGAGGTATCCTTGCATCTAGATCTTGGTTAGCTAGGCATGGGATATAGAAAAGCTCTCCCAATCGCCTTTTGGCAGACCATGGGGGTGATAAGAAGAACTGGGAGCGCTGGCCATTCTTGCTTGGTTTCTTGTGGCAAGCTCTATGGATTTTCCACCTCATGTGGAATTGCATCTGAGATTCAATCTCCTTAAATAGACGCCTTCCCTACATGGCCCGGGTGTTATGTGTAAAAATATTTGGACCCTTCGCATTCGTCTGATACGTGGAAGCCAGAGCAGCAATGGCGCAGAAACCAAATGATATAATATTTAATGTAAAGTCGAGTTGTTCAATGAACTCACCAAGACCAAAGATGTAAATCTGAACACAGTCCTTTGGTTCAGATGCTTTAAAGTCTACAGAGGAGGAACCTGCCTCGCAATGCCAAAGACAATCTGCGCGCCAGACACGTCGACATTGAAGACTGGTTCGGGGGCTACTGAGGGAGTCCTAGATTACGGGATCCTCAGGCGTTGTGACGTGGACCGGATTGATGGGCCATGAGGATACAAGATGGAATACTTCCCTCTGTGTCCAGATGGGACTCTCCTTGGCGTAGGACGCATGCTTGGCATGCGAATATGAAGATTCCTTTCTTTGCAAACTGACTTTGCACAACCCTAGCCCCCTCCGGTGTTTATATAAACTGGAGGTTTTAGACCATAGAGGCAATCATAATCATACAGGCTACACATCTAGGGTTTAGCCATTACGATCTCGTGGTAGATCAACTCTTTTAACCCCTATACTCATCAAAGTTAATCAAGCAGGACATAGGGTATTACCTCCATTAAGAGGGCCCGAACCTGGGTAAACACTGTGTCCTTGTGTCCTGTTACCTTTGATCCTTAGACGCATAGTTTGGGACCCCCTAACCGAGATCTGCCAGTTTTGACACCGACACGCGGCAACTGCCGGCGCTCTCCCCTCGCCCGTCATCAACAATGTCCTTGTCACCAAGACCCTCATTGATGCTGGTGCAGGGCTCAATGTTCTTTCCATCGAGACGTTCGACCGCCTCCAAGTGCCATATGATCAGTTGCAGCCCACCAAGCCATTCTCAGGAGTGACCGATGGCTCCGCCATACCGAAGCATGTCACCTTCGGCCAGCGCGACAACTGTCGCACCGAGCTCATCGACTTCGATGTTGCTCACATATGTCTCCCGTATTACGCCATCCTTGGGTATCCAGCCCTGGCCAAGTTCATGGCAGTGACCCACCATGGCTACAATGTCCTCAAAATGTTAGGGAACCGTGACATCATCACGATCGCCTGCGAGGAGAAGGACGCGGTGTGCTCCCTCGAGCACGCCTATCAGGTTGCGGCAATTGAAGACCCAGACATGAAGGTGACATCTACCCTCCTGAGGCTGTTCCCAAGAAGAAGAAGTAGCTACTCCGCCAAGAGCCTCGGGAGAGCATTGTCTCCAGCAGCACGATCTCAGGATCAACGGACACGAATGGGGCGCCTCCCTCTCGTGCATTGGAAGGCATGCCCAGCGTACTCCTCAGGCTGGGCTCGGGGGCTCTCTTCTGGAGGTCCTCTGACTTAGCTAACGTCACGAGGTATGCGCTCGGGAACCACATGGAGGCATGCTTCATCGCACGCTTCCCTAATGAGGGCACAAGGCACAGGGTGCCAGGTGCTCAGGAGTTCATCACCAAGATGACCGAGGAGCTTCAAGAGGCGAGAGCCATGCGTGGCGACCATTGCCAACCACCTAGCGGGGCCACTTGTACTGGCAGGACAATGACCTACGCATCTACGTCAACATCCCCGAGCTCAACAACTACGTTGGTCTTCGCGCTTAGGAGCGCTTCTGGCCTTCGCGCACTGGTCGGTGTGAGGGCCCACCTAACAGCTATGTTCGCATGCCTTTTGGTTTGCCGAACGCGGCTGCTGCCTTCCAGCGTCGCCTGCGAAGCATCGTGGCTGCTCAGGAGGCCAGTGAGCACGCGGTCCTAGCGGAGGTAGCAACGGTTCTTCGCGAGCCTTGCGAACCTCCAGAGCCTCCCGAGGTTGAAGACCAAGGCGGCTAGTGAGGATCAACCCTCTAAGCGCGCATCTTCAGCTACTTCAACACCTCTTCAGCAACGGCATCAGGTGACATTATCCTCAAGTCGCATGGGCCTGTCCCTATGGCATGTATCCTTTTGCATCTTTAGTTTACCTTGTTGGGGGCGCCCCTCGGGCTGCAACATCCCCAGGCCGCGTGGGTCCGTCCCTGCGGCATGTATCGTTCTTGCATCTATCTGGACAAGCTTTATCACCTACCATAAGATGATTTGTGTTATCACCTACCTGCCTGACACCCTTCGCGGCTCCCCGCGTTGCTAACGGCCACTCGCTCATCCCTCAACTGGGGCTACACATGCTGGCACGGCGGTTGTGCTCGGGTCCGTCCCTGCAACGCTAATAAACTTGTGCGATCGAGCTCTGGCTCACAGCCCGCTCCACGCACGTCACCTCACCAGATCCTTAGTGCCTTCATCTTCTTGTGGAAAGAAAAGTGGTAGGATAGCGAATGAGACTATGGGTTATGCTCTCCTTTCGAACTAACCCATAGGAATCACCAGAGCTCAACTACAGGTAGCCTCGCCGGCCTCCCCTTTTTACGCGATTCGCTTGCGCGTTATAGGGGGGATCCTGAGCATCACGTCTCAGGAGCTCTTACTGACCCTCCAGCCCTCACCCCCTGGCCTTGACACGACATCGCGACCTGGGATACCAGCGGCGGCTAAGCCTCGCTCGAGGGTTGGGACCCGAGGATGCATAGCATTCAGATGACCGAGGAAAGGGGAGACCGGCGTGGCCTTACCTAGTAGCACCGCCACTGAAGCACGAGCCGGGCGTTGTGCATGGAATCATCACAGGCTTGCCAAAAGATAAGTCATCTATGCATAATGAAGTGAACCTCTCTATCAGAAGCCCTCTGCTCTCGTAAACTCGCTTCGGCAGTACTGCTTTCCTTTTTGGCCTCCAGGGAGCTACTTGCACGCCAAAGGGGACCTCCTGAGAATCGCGCCTCGGGAGCTCTTACTGGACCTTGGGCGGCTCACCTCCTGGCCTTGACCACGACATCGCAACCTGGCATATGAGCGACAACTGGAGCCTGCCTGGGGACTGGGACCTGACGGTGTAGAGCGCTAAAGCTACCACAAGAACGAAAAGGGGGAGTGATGTCTGAGCGAGATAGGTAGCCGCAATCTCATGTTAAGAACAATAAATGGTGCAGCAAAAGCATTACAGATTTTCTACATTCCCCCATAGGGTTCGTTTCAATTCCTCATGGGGAACAAAAGAGGAACAGCCCAAAGAAGCCGTGACTATGCGCACCGCCGCCGATGCCATCATCAACAGTGGGCCATGTGAGGCCGACGCCAACGCTATCCAAACCACCGTCAGTTTCGGACGAAGGTCGCCGCGGTGCTCCCAGCACGGCGAGAGGTCGGGGGCACGTATCTTTCGTTGCTCGACTCAGGAGACTCGCTAGGCTCAGGAGAGTCGCTGGACTCCTAGGAGTCGTCGCCACTGCTGGAGGAGCTGTCAGCAGGACCAACGGCAGGCCCTGCGCCCGTCGCCTCACCATGCTGGGGTCTCCTCCGAGGCAGCACTCCATATGGCGGCCTTCCTAATCAAAAACCTTGAAGAATAGCATGGAGGTGCCATCATACTCGAAATACATGGCGAGGGCCCCCTTCGTGCAGCAGGAGCAGGCGACCTCGCCCCATCCACGGGTCATCAAGATCTTGCCAGGGGAGACGACCTCAACCTCCACCTCCACCTCCGTGGCTAGACTACAACACCCAGCGTGCTACAGTGATAAACCACAAGTATAGGGGATCACAACAGTTTTCGAGGGTAGAGTATTCAACCCAAATTTATTGATTTGACACAAGGGGAGCCAAAGAATATTCTCAAGTATTAGCAGCTGAGTTGTCAATTCAACCACACCTGTAAACTTAATATCTACAACAAAGTGTTTAGTAGCAAAGTAATATGATAGTAGTGATAACGGTAGCAAAAGGTAACAGTAGTAAAAGCAATGTTTTTTGGTATTTTGTAGTGATGATGGCAATAGCAACAGAAAAGTAAATAAGCGAAGAACAATATATGGAAAGCTCATAGGCAATGGATCTGTGATGGAGAATTATGCCGGATGCGGTTCATCATGTAACCGTCATAACCTAGGGTGACACAGAACTAGCTCCAATTCATTGATATAATGTAGGCATGTATTCCGAATATAGTCATACGTGCTTATGGAAAAGAACTTGCATGACATCTTTTGTCCTACCCTCCCATGGCAGCGGGGTCCTTACGGAAACTAAGGGATACTAAGGCCTCCTTTTAATAGAGAACTGTAACAAAGAATTAACACATAGTGAATACATGAACTCCTAAACTACGGTCATCACCGATAAGTATCCCGATTATTGTCACCTCGGGGTTAACGGATCATAATACATAATAGATGACTATAGACTTGCAAGATAGGATCAAGAACACTCATATATTGATGAAAACATAATAGGTTCAGATCTGAAATCATGGCACTCGGGCCCTAGTGACAAGCATTAAGCATAGCAAAGTCATAGCAACATCAATCTTAGAACATAGTGGACACTAGGGATCAAACCTTAACAAAACTAACTCGATTACATGATAGATCCCATCCAACCCATCACCGTCCAGCAAGCCTACGATGGAATTACTCACGCACGGCGGTGAGCATCATGAAATTGGTGATGGAGGATGGTTGATGATGACGATGGCGACGGATTCCCATCTCCGGAGCCCCGAACGGACTCTAGATCAGCACTCCCGAGAGGTTTTAGGGCTTGGTGGCGGCTCTGTATCGTAAAACATGATGATTTCTTCTCTATGATTTTTTTACCCGAAACTCAATATATGGAGTTGGCGCACCCCCCACTCTCGTGGAGAGACGGTGGGCCCCCTGGCCTTCATCTTTTGTAGGTATTTTTCTTATTTTCTGAAAAGTGGCTCCGTTAAGTTTTAGGTCATTCGGGGAACGTTTGTTTCTGCACATAAATAACACCATGGTAATTCTGCTGGAAACAGTGTTAGTCCGGGTTAGTTCCATTCTAATCATGCAAGTTAGAGTCCAAAACAAGGGCAAAAGTGTTGGGAAAAGTAGATACGACGGAGACGTATCAACTCCCCCAAGCTTAAACCTTTGCTTGTCCTCAAGCAATTCAGTTGATAAACTGAAAGTGATAAAGAGAAACTTTTACAAACTATGTTTGCTCTTGTTGTTGTAAATATGTAAAGCCAGCATTCAAGTTTTCAGCAAAGATTATAACTAACCACATTCGCAATAACACATTGGTCTCAAGTTTACTCATATCAATAGCATAATCAACTAGCGAGCCGTAATAATAAATCTCGGATGACAACACTTTCTCAAAACAATCATAATATGATATAACAAGATGGTATCTCGCTAGCCCTTGCTAAGACCGCAAAACATAAATGTAGAACACCTTCAAAGACCAAGGACTGACTAGACATTGTAATTCATGGTAAAAGAGATCCAGTCAAGTCATACTCAATGTAAACTAACAGTAATGAATGCAAATGACGGCGGTGCTCTCAAACTGGTGCTTTTTTAATAAGAGGATGATGACTCAGCATAAAAGTAAATAGATAGGCCCTTCGCAGAGGGAAGCAGGAATTTGTAGAGGTGCTAGAGCTCGATTTTTAAACGAAGGTGAATAATATTTTGAGCGGTATACTTTCATTGTCAACATAACAACCAAGAGATGGCGATATCTTCCATGCTACACACATTGTAGGCGGTTCCCAAACAGAATGGTAAGTTTATACTCCCCCTTCCACCAACAAGCATCAATCCTTGGCTTGCTCGAAACAAAGAGTACCTCCAAGTAAGAAGAGTCCCAGGGGGAGTTTTGTGTGAAATTATTTTGATTTAGTTTGCATAAAGCATGGGACTAGGCATCTCGGTGACCAGCCATTTATCTCGTGAGTGAGGAGCAGAGTCCACTCCTCTTGAGAATAACCCGCCTAACATGCAAGATACAGACAGGCCTAGTTGATACATGAGCTATTCGAGCATACAAAACAGGATATTTATTTGAAGGTTTAGAGTTTGGAACATACAAATTTACTTGGAAAGGAAGGTAGATACCGTATATAGGTAGGTATAGTGGACTCATGTGGAATAACTTTGGGGTTTAAGGAGTTTGGATGCACATGCAATATTCCCGCTTAGTACAGGTGATGGCTAGCAAAAGACTGGCAAGCGACCAGCTAGAGAGAGACAACAGTCATGAACATGCATTAAAATTAATCAACATCAAATGCAAGCATGAGTAGGATATAATCCACCATGAACATAAATATTGTGAAGGCTATGTTGATTTTGTTTCAACTACATGCGTGAACATGTGCCAAGTCAAGTCACTTAAATCATTCAGAGGAGTATACCACCCTATCATACCACATCATAACTATTTTAATATAATGTTGGCACGCATGGTAAACCATTATAACTCATAGCTAATCAAGCATGGCATAAGAAACTATGATCTCTAGTTGTCATTGCAAACATGTTTATTCATAATAGGATGAATCAGGAACGATGAACTAATCATATTTACAAAAACAAAAGAGTTCAAGTTCATACCAGCTTTTCTCATCTCAGTCAGTCCATCATATAACATCATAATTGCCTTCCACTTGCACGACCGAACGATGTGAATAATAATAATAGTGCACGTGCATTGGACGAAGCTGGAATCTGCAGGCATTCAATAAATAGGAGAAGACAAGGCAATATGGGCTCTTTTGTGAGATCAACAATAATGCATATAAGAGCCACTTCAACAATTTAATTATGGTCTTCTCCTATCGACCCACAAAGAAAATAAAAGAAATAAAACTATTTACACGGGAAAGCTCCCAACAAGCAAAAGAAGAACAAGAAGTATTTTTGGGTTTTATTTTTAATTACTACTACAAGGATGGAAGATAAATTAATTAAAATCTACAACTAATTTTTTGGTTTTTTCCTATGGTTTATCAAACACACAAGAAGGAAGCATAAAAAGAAAAATAAACTAGCATGGATGATACAATGAAAAATTACGAGCACTGACATCTAGCAGTGAGTGGGTGAACATGAATGTAATGTCGGTGGGAAATACATACTCCCCCAAGCTTAGGCTTTTGGCCTAAGTTGGTCTATGGCCATGGCTGGCCTGGCGGATATCCATAATAGTAGCTGGGGTCGTACTGCGATGCAGCAGCTATCACCTGCTGAGCTGCAGCGTGGCGACGAGCGGCCTCCTCTCTTCTCTCGTATTCATCTGCCTCCTCTATGGTAATACTATA
Organism: Triticum aestivum; assembly: GCF_018294505.1. Taxonomy (NCBI): domain Eukaryota; kingdom Viridiplantae; phylum Streptophyta; class Magnoliopsida; order Poales; family Poaceae; genus Triticum; species Triticum aestivum. Next base: position 392,382,683 of record NC_057803.1, on the reverse strand, counting down.
TCCTCCTCTTGCCTGATAATCAAAGAAGGCAGGAGTAGGGAGAGTAATACGGACAGCACGGTGCTGTCAAAGATTAGTCGATACTGGAGAGGTGATTCGTTCCTCTCGACAAACTGGTGGTGAACCATAGCATTAAAATCTAGATAAGCAGGAGATAATTCAATATCATCTTCGCGTATGGCTATACCAAGAAAATTAGCTATGCGGGTTGCATAAATTCCATCGAAGAAATCTCATTAGGTCTATTAAGATGCAACCTACGTGCAACAATGGCTCCCAAATTATATGATTTGTCTCCTAACACAGCACTCCTAAGAATACTAAGATCGAGGACACACGTGTGACATGCCTCATCTTTACCATTAATGCATCTACCTATGAAGAGAGCAAAATAATGTATAGCAGGAAAGTGAATGCTCCCTATGGTAGCTTGTGTAATATCTCTAGATTCTCGGACAGTTATGCTAGCAAGAAAATCTCTAAATTCAGATTTGCGAGGATCCCTTATACTACCCCATTGTGGAAGTTTGCAAGCAGTGGTAAAATCCTCTAAGTCCATAGCGTAAGTTTATCATACAGATCAAACTGGACAGTTGGAGAATTACGTGAAGCTGAAAATTCAAACCTCCTCACAAAGGTACTAGTGAGATAGTGATACTGGTTGCACTTCTCTTCCTCGAATCTCACAAGATCAGTGTTATGCAAATATGCGTTGGATTCTTCCTTAATTCCTGATCGATCCATAAAGTTCTCAGAAGGCCATTCACAAGGACGCACTAGAGCGTCTCTTCGTGGCTTGTCATCAGCATCACGCATTGCAAGCCTGGGTCCTTGCTTCCTTGAAGAACCACCTTGGAACATTTTCCTAAGCATATTTCTTCCTTTGAAAAATTCTGAATTTTTTTAGTAACTTCAAAATAAAAGTAAACCAAACTCAATAGTATTGACAGCAACTACTCCTACAAGTGCCTAGAGCCTATATCATGCATCAAAACTACTTGGAACCATATAAATTTGAAATGCAAGCTCAAGAACAGGGTCACCTAAGTAGAAAAATTTTGCAATGAATAAAGCACTAGAACAAAAACTAATTGGAGCAATGGAGGAGTCACATACCAACGACAATCTCCCCGAGCAGTTTTGTGAGAGGTGCTTTGTGCAAGGAGATCGAAAATGGTAGCAAGATGAGCTAGAACTCGTGCTTGAGCTAGATATTCGTGTTTGTGGGAGGAAGATGAAGTGTGTGGGTGCAAGAATAAGTGGAGGTGGGCTACCATGTGCCCACGAGGTAGGGGGGCGAGCCCAGGGGGGTAGGGCGCGCCCTCCACCCTCGTGGGCAGGTGGTTGACCCCCTGTTGTGTTCTCAGTGCCAAATATTCTCAAATATTCTGGAAAAATCATATTTAAATTTTAGGTCTTTTGGAGAACTTTTATTTTCGAGATATTTTATATTGCATGGATAATCAGATAACAGATAGAAAAATATTTGTTTTTATTTTATTTAATATAAATAACAGAAAGTAAAAGTGGGGTACAGAAGGTTGTGCCTTCTAGTTTCATCCATCTCCTGATCATCAAAAGGAATCCACTAACAAGGTTGATCAAGTCTTGTTAATGGACTCATTCCAAATAACATGGAACTGGAGAAATTTTGAATAACACTATGTTACCTCAACAGGGATATGCACATCCCCAATAATAAGAATATCGTATTTCTTCTTGACAGTAGGAAGAGGAAATTCAAAACCTCCAAATATAATCGATGGCATTTTCCCAATAGAGTTGATACTATGAACTTGAGGTTGTTTCCTCGGAAAGTGTACCGTATGCTCATTACCATTAACATGAAAAGTGACATTGCCTTTAGTGCAATCAATAACAGCCCCTGCAGTATTCAAAAAGGGTCTTCCAAGAATAATAGACATACTATCATCCTCGGGGATATCAAGAATAATAAGGTCCGTTAAAATAGTAATGTTTGCGACTACAACAGGCACATCCTCACAAATACCGACAGGTATAGTAGTTGATTTATCAGCCATTTGCAAAGATATTTCAGTAGGTGTCAACTTATTTAAATAAAGTCTAAGATATAAAGAGAGAGGCATGACACTAACACCAGCTCCAAGATCACATAAAGCAGTTTTACCATAGTTTCTTTTAATGGAGCATGGTATAGTTGGTACACCGGGATCTCCAAGTTTCTTTGGTATTCCGCCCTTAAAAGTATAATTAGCAAGCATGGTGGAAATTTTAGCTTCCGTTATCTTTCTTTTATTTGTAATAATATCTTTCATGTACTTAGCATAAGGATTGGTTTTGAGCATATCAGTTAATCGCATACGCAAAAAGATAGGTCTAATCATTTCAGCAAAGCGCTCAAAATCCTCATCATCCTTTTTCTTGGATGGTTTGGGAGGAAAAGGCATGGGTTTCTGAACCCAAGGCTCTCTTTCTTTACCATGTTTCCTAGCAACAAAGTCTTTCTTATCATAACGTTGATTCTTTGATTGTGGGTTATCAAGATCAACAACAGGTTCAATTTCTATATCATTATCATCATGCACATTATTATTAGCATTATCACTAGTTTCAAGTTCATTACCAGATTGAGTTTCAACATCAGAAATAGAAATATCATTTGGATTCTCAGTTGTTTGAACAATAGGATCACTAGAAGCATGCAAAGTCCTATCATTTTTCTTTTTCTTCCTTTTAGAAGGACTAGGTGCATCTATATTATTTCTCTGAGAATCTTGCTCAATTCTCTTAGGATGGCCTTCAGGATACAAAGGTTCCTAAGTCATTCTACCAGTTCTAGTAGCCACTCTAACAGCATAATCATTATTCTTACTATTCAATTCATTGAGCAAATCATTTTGAGCTTGAAGTACTTGTTCTACTTGAGTGGTAACCATAGAAACATGTTCACTAAAAAGTTTAAGTTCACCTTTAACATTAGCCATATAATCACCCAAGTGTTCAAGCATATTTGAATTGTATTTCAATTGTCTACCAAAATAAGCATTAAAATCTTCTTGCTTAGCCATAAATTTATCAAACTCATCTAAGCATGGGCTAGCAAATTTAGTAAATGGGATTTCAGCTTTATCATATCTATAGAGAGAATTTACCTTCACTACCTGTGTCGGGTTATCAAGACCATGAGTTTCTTCAATAGGCGGAGGATTTGGATCATATGTTTCTTTATCAGGCGGTAAATTAAGACCATGTAATGCTTCAATAGGAGGTAAATTCATAACATCTTCAGCTTTAATACCTTTTTCTTTCATAGATTTCTTTGCCTCTTGCATATCTTCGGGACTGAGAAATAGAATACCCCTCTTCTTCGGAGTTGGTTTAGGAATAGGATTAGGAATTGGCTCCGGAGGTGTCCAGTTATTTTCATTTGTCAACATATTATTCAATAGAATTTCAGCTTCATCCGGTGTTCTTTCTCTGAAAACAGAACCAGCAGAACTATCCAGGTAATCTCTGGAGGCATCGGTTAGTCCATTATAAAAGATATCAAGTCTTTCATTTTTCTTAAGAGGATGATCAGGCAAAGCATTAAGTAATTGGAGAAGCCTCCCCCAAGCTTGTGGGAGACTCTCTTCTTCAATTTGCACAAAATTATACATATCCCTTAGAGCAGCTTGTTTCTTATGAGCAGGGAAATATTTAGCAGAGAAGTAATAAATCATATCCTGGGGACTATGCACACAACCAGGATCAAGAGAATTAAACCATATCTTAGAATCACCTTTTAATGAGAACGGAAATATTTTAAGAATATAAAAGTAACGAGTTGTCTCATCTTTAGTGAACGGGGTGGCTATATCATTTAATTTAGTAAGATGTGCCACAACAGTTTCAGATTCATAACCATGAAAAGGATCAGATCCAAAGTAATTATATCAGGATCAACAGAGAATTCATAATCCTTATCAGTAACAAAGATAGGTGAAGTAGAAAAAGCAGGGTCAGGTTTCATTCTAGCATTTAGAGATTGCTTACTCCATTTAGCTAATAACCTTTTTAGTTCATTTCTATTTTTGCAAGCTAAAATAGCTAAAGAAGCTTCTTGATCAAATACATAACCCTTAGGAATAACAAGTGGTTCTTCATCATCACTTTCATCAGTATCATCAGCTTCAATATTTTCAATCTCTCTAGCCCTAGCAAGTTGTTCATCAAGAAAATCACTAAGTGGTATAGTAGTATCAGGCATACAGGTAGTTTCATCATAAGTATCATTCATAGAAGAAGTGGCATCATCAATAACATGCGACATATCAGAACGAATAGCAGAAGCAGGTGTAGGTGTCACAAACTTACTCATAACAGAAGGTGAATCAAGTGCAGGGCTAGATGGCAGTTCCTTACCTCCCCTCGTAGTTGAGGGATAGATCTTGGTTTTTGGATCTCTCAAGTTCTTCATAATGATAAGCAAATATATATATCCCAAGTGACTCAAAGAATAGAGCTATGCTCCCTGGCAACGACGCCAAAAAATAGTCTTGATAACCCACAAGTATATGGGATCGCAACAATTTTCGAGGGTAGAGTATTCAACCCAAATTTATTGATTTGACACAAGGGGAGCCAAAGAATATTCTCAAGTATTAGAGCTGAGTTGTCAATTCAACCACACTTGGAAACTTAATATCTGCAACAAAGTGTTTAGTAGCAAAGTAATATGATAGTAGTGATAACGGTAGCAAAAGGTAATAGTAGTAAAGGCAATGTTTTTGGTATTTTGTAGTGATGATAGCAATAGCAACGGAAAATTAAATAAGCTAAGAACAATATATGGATAGCTCGTAGGCAATGGATCGGTGATGGAGAATTATGCCGGATGCGGTTCATCATGTAATAGTCATAACCTAGGGTGACACATAACTTGCTCCAGTTCATTGATATAATGTAGGCATGTATTATGAATATAGTCATACATGCTTATGGAAAAGAACTTGCATGACATCTTTTGTCCTACCCTCCCGTGGCAGCGGGGTCCTTACGGAAACTAAGGGATATTAAGGCCTCCTTTTAATAGAGAACCGGAACAAAGCATTAACACATAGTGAATACATGAACTCCTCAAACTACGATCATCACCGGTAAGTATCCCGATTATTGTCACCTTGGGGTTAACGGATCATAACACATAATAGGTGACTATAGACTTGCAAGATAGGATCAAGAACACTCATATATTGATGAAAATATAATAGGTTTAGATCTGAAATCATGGCACTCAGGCCCTAGTGACAAGCATTAAGCATAGCAAAGTCATAGCAACATCAATCTCAGAACATAGTAGACACTAGGGATCAAACCCTAACAAAACTAACTCGATTACATGATAGATCCCATCCAACCCGTCACCGTCCAGCAAGCCTACGATGGAATTACTCACGCACGGCGGTGAGCATCATGAAATTGGTGACGGAGGATGGTTGATGATGATGATGGCGACGGATTCCGCTCTCCGGAGCCCCGAACGGACTCCAGATCAGCCCTCGCAAGAGGTTTTAGGGCTTGGCGGCGGCTCCGTATCGTAAAATGCGATGATTTCTTCTCTCTGATTTTTTTTCTCCCCGAAACTCAATATATGGAGTTGGAGTTGGCATCGGAGAGGCAACAGGGGGCCCATGAGGTAGGGGGGCGCTTCCTAGGGGGGTAGGCGCGCCGCCCACCCTCGTGGAGAGACAATGGGCCCCCTGGCCTTCATATTTTGCAGGTATTTTTCTTATTTTCTGAAAAGTGGCCCCGTGTAGTTTCAGGTCATTCCGAGAATGTTTGTTTTTGCACATAAATAACACCATGGTAATTCTGCTGAAAACATCGTCAGTCCGGGTTAGTTCCATTCAAATCATGCAAGTTAGATTCCAAAACAAGGGCAAAAGTGTTTGGAAAAGTAGATACGACGGACACGTATCATGCATCCACAGATTGAGCGGACTCCTCGGCGGCATCTCTTCGGCGAAGAACTACGGGAACTGGATCCACGTGCGCGGGGGCATCGCCGCCCACATCAGGAACTCACATGAGGAGGCTTCGGCGTGGGTTCGCAGGACAGCCGGCCGCAGCTCGCACGGCATGGAGTACTGCCACCTTCTCTCAAGCCTGGCACCCGAGCGTATGAAGGATGTGGGAAGCAATGGGGTGGCCGCTCGTACCAGGGACGCGTCACCTCCTGCCTCGCCCCTACATCGTGAGGCCGTCGGTACCTCTTCTTTGGAAGAAGCAGCTCGGGCTCCACGAGGGGGTCTTTCCTTTTTCCGCTATGGAAAACCTCCTGATCGGCGCCATGGGTGATTCGGTAAGTTAGCACGATGAACAGACCAGGAGGAAGAAGGAGCGGACTGCGAGAAGATAGAGATGAGCAAGGCGCTCCGCCCCTTCCCTCATTTATAGCCAGGAGGAGGCCAACCGCCGGTCACCATGATCGCATATAATGATGATTTTCCTCTGCATGCAGCAGGTCTCGTGAAGTCAGAAAGTTGCCGAGGTAGCATGGGGAAGCGGAGGCACCCATGTCCCATAAATCACCACACGCCGATCAAGGTCGTAGGCGGTTGGGGCCCGTGGTTCTTCGCACTTGCCCTTTGGCTTCGCCTCGAAGCCAAGCTCGATCCCTCCTTGGGCCTGGGGGCTACTGTCGGCGTCCTATGAATGGGGGTACCCAGACTTGCCTGCCTGCGGCCCACGGCGTGGCTCCATCAGCGGCCCGGTACGGCCGAGTTCGACAGCAACAACAAAAGACCCTTGCGAGGGGCCAAGCCTCGCGAGGCGGACGACACCAAGACCTCCTTAGGGGGCAGCCTCACTAGCTGGCTCCCAAGGAGCGGATATATCAGGCAAGGTGCACCTCACGAGGTTCACATGACGTCAGCCATGACGACCAAGGCCATGCGGGCGCCAGCGGGCGCAGTGTACCAGTTTCCCCTTTGGTGTCAAGGGGGCAAGCGCAGGCGCGGAGTCCCGAGGAATTGATACGAACTCAGAAAAATGTTCTAAGGACTTTGACCATTATTTGGAAACTTCATAACAAATTGATACGAACTCAGAAAAATGCAAATAAGATATTGGGATGTTTAGGAAACATCACCTACATTTGCTTATAATTTTTATTCATGAAAAAATATTGTTTATACCTTTTTATTTTTAATAATCTTAATAACATTAATTACCTTAGGTAGTTTAAAGGGTGCTTTTGTCCTGATTGCAAATGTTATGCACATAAAGGTAATGTTTATCTGAACATTTTGATATCTTATTTGCACTTTTCTGAGTTCATATGAATTAGTTATGAATTTTCAAAGTTTTGGTCAAACGGTCAAAGGGTATTCCAGGGACCTCGATGGAAAAAGTAAGGGCCAAACTGAGCAAGCTCGAAAAGTAAGGGCAAAACCCGTGGGTAGGAACCAACTAGTGGCAAAAATGCAATTGTCCCTAGTTAATTTGCTCTTTTTAAATGCTTTATTTGTCCTCAGTTAATGAGATGCCCAAACATTGATGCCTGATGTTGGGTACTTGTATAACTATTAGTTGACAAAATTAAAGGCCTTACCATTTAATTACTCTGGCAAAGTGTGCCTGAAGCTTTGAAGTTTATTAACCAACTATTACTGCATGAGGCTCACAATCTAGTTTATAATAGGCTAATGATTGCATAGTTTTGCTTGTTGTAGTAGGTTTGTATGAATCCCTCTGCTATGAATTATGCTCCCTAAGACTTTAATTGAGCAATATAATGGTCAACTGCATGCTTACTTATATGCAACGTGTTGTCTAAATTTCTAACTTGTCCGTGTTTTGGATTTGGCCCCAACATCATGCTCCTCTAGTGAGCTAAGAGAGATTTCTGTATGTGGGCTGCACATACTACCATTTTTTTTTATTTTTTTAAATATCACCTGCTTTTGCTTCATGACGTGTAACATTATTGTTAGTCCTATTTTTCCATGTACAAAATAGTCTGTCTTGCTCGCTTCACTGTTGTAACTATATATTTGAACTAGTCATGTGTACTTATAGAAACATTTTAGGATGAAGTGACATCAACACAAAGATCTGCAAGTAGTGCGGCATGGCCATTACCAAATGATTATGGATTGGAATTGGAATGTGCTGATCTTCTCGAGCATTAATAGGAGGTGGCAAGACAATGTGTACATGATTCTCAACGTACAATCAACAAGTTGAAACTAGACTTGCAGTTATTAGATGCAGGAGTCAAAAAATGAAACGAGACACTGAGGTAACCACGAAGGAATTGGAGATTTTGCTGACTGAAATTTGTGCTATCTGAATGCGGCCAATCCTATTTTGTGAAGAGATTATAGTTCAAATGGTAAGTTCTGTTGATGCGTGTCGATGATGTATGAGCTTTAGTTGTCCAGTGTATGTAATTTGCTATTTGTGTACGCTTTATTATCACAAGTGCCGAACTATAATGCCAGTGGGTATATTCGACTGTAATTTCTTTATTATATAGTGTAGGATTATTCTACGTTTCCATGCCTTAGTCTTTTTATTGTATAGTATATGTATTTTTAGAGGCGATAGTAGAGTAGGATAAATCTTGAATATGCTACATCGTTGAAACGGGGCCAACACGCCCAAACATTTCCTGGACGCCATACAAAAGAACAAACATGTGTAGTCAAAGCGGGCCTTAATTGGGCTGGAAAAAAAATATTTAGTGGATCCCAAATGATGTGGCCCACGTAACAATAGCTCTTAGCACGCAGTTAACAGGCCAAAAGCTCGATAGGGCCGTATAAATGGAAATGGCCCGCAGGCATCTAGCAGGCCTAAATGAATGCCAATTTTGTCTCGGCCCTTTTACTTTACAGGCCAGTAAGAGGCCAAAAGTGTTATGGCCCAGAGGAGGCCCAATTTGCAAACTAGGCTTTTAACGGCCGAAAGTCGCGTTAGGCCGAAATTTTGCCCTGCGGAACGTGGGCCCTAATGGACCCAAACTCATATGACCAAATGTTGTGCAGGCCATTAACAGGCCAAAAGACAAAATGGGCTAGGAATTGGCCCATTTACCGAATGGGCCGAGGACAGGCCTAAAGTCACAACGGTCTAGAATTGGCCCAACTGTAGAATGGGCCGAGAAAAGGCCGAAAGACATTCCGAGCCATTAACGGGCTGGAACTGACAATGGGCTGCTACCAGGCCAAAAGAAGCTCATGCCATAATTGGGCCCAAAGACATAGCGGGCCGTTAATGAGCTGAATCTGACGATAGGCTGGAAATTGTCAAACCTAGAATGGGCCTTTGATGGTTTAATTCTGTGTAACTTGTATGGGTCGTGCTTGTGAATGGGCCTGACTCAAGTAGTCCTCTAATGGGTTGGCCCGCTTATTTTGACAGGCCTGGCCTTTTAACCTGAATGGGCACTGTTGGGCCGAGACACGTCTCGACGTATCATAGGCGTGTACCATCCATTCGCTGGATGACAATTGTCCGAACGCCAGGCCGACACATGGATCTGCTGGCGAATGAAAATCCCCATTGGTCCGTGCTGTTAACGGGTTATTGGATCCAAACCGGAACCCGATAGCTTAAAAGTGATCAGTTACGGTGGATGCCACATGTCGTTTACCCTTGACGAAAGCACTTCTATGAAGCACGATTTATCATCATGGAAGTGGACACTTCTGTGATAATAATTTTTGTAATGTCATGGAACACTTCTATGACAGCCCATGTATGACTATCTTGATTCTGTCATAAAACCGTCATGGATGTACATGCATGACAGAAAACATGAGCTACTATGACAAACACGTATAATCATGGAAGTGTGTTTTTTTAGTGTCGGTTAGGATGATAGTCTTCGTCAAAGATGATGGGCGTGCGCAAGCATTTGAACGGCTTCCGGGCCTCTGGTGCTTGTTCCATGGCATTAATGTCTCGTGCCCACTGTTTGAGCTAGTGGTAAGAGGTGTGCAAAGAAGCACCCCCGTCAATGCATGGGGCGTCAGTGGCCTTCTGAAATTCTTGCTCACTTGTTCCCTCTTCATCCCCTCCATCACTCTCATCATCACAGGTTTCCTTCTCTCGACCTCTCACGGGTTTTCCTTGGTTCCGGAAGGGTTTGCCGGGGCGATTTACTTCACCGCCTCGGCCCATACCTCCAGGCGCATTCTGACATTTTTCCTTGTCATGCTTCTCATACTCTGCTCTCTGTCTGTTGACTAGCTACTCAACCTGATAACACTCTTGAAGGTCATGGCCTTTGGTCCGATGAATCTTGCAATATGGCCTGTCACCTTTCTCGGCCTTCTAGGCAGCCGCGGCTTCCCGGCAGTTAGCGCACACGGCAGCTTCCTTGCCGGGGAGCTTGCCTTTTTGGCCTTCTTGCCAGTACTAGGCGTACCTGATCCTTCAACAGTCATCACTATGTTATCCTTCCGTTTCTTACTGTGCTTCTTACTCTTCTTCTGATTGGTTGATTCATCATCATCCTATGAATCTATATTGGTGCAATCTTCCTCTCCGAGCATCTTCCTTCCCTCCTCCTTTCGGCACACTTATCCACCAAGGTGTAGAGCTCCTTCCCTGTCCTGGGCAACTGCACGTTCATCTTGGAACGGATCCGGTGGTTGCGCACATTGGACTGGCAGGCAGCTATCAGAGCTGCCGCATGGATATTTGGGATGTTCCTATGGACCTTGCTAAATCTCTATAAAAACTTATGGAGGATGTCTCCTTCCTTCTGTTGGAGAAACTGCAAATCGCTGGGTCGGCATGGCTCTTGATGGCCACCGGTGAAGGCACCAATGAACTCATGGCATAGGACGGCCCACAATGAAATGGAGTTCTCCGGCAGGTGCGTCAGCCAAGACTTCACATTGGACTTGAGAGCCGAAGGGAAGTAGTTGGCAAACACCTTCTCATCTCTTCCCTCGGCAGCCTAAACAGCGATGGTGTAGATGCTCAGAAACTCTGGCTTGAATGGACGGCCAACGGACTTGCCGCAGGTCTCGAGTAAAGGTAGGGCACCCAACATCGAAAGGTAGGCACCCACCAATACCATGCGCGGGCTCGTCGACATCAGGGCCATCACACCCATTGATCCGGTGGTGGCCGTCGTAGCGTCGCTCGATGGCGACACGTGCATCTCCACCACGCCTATCCTCTGGGGTATGCCGTCAGCCTGACGAGCTCGAGGGTTGGAAGAGGCCATCGAAACGTCGTCAAGGTCTTGATTCTGCTGCGCTCGCACTGGTTGCGGTGGCGGGGATTGTACCGTGGGGGTGGCCCCTTCTGTAGGGCCAGTAGCACGAGATGTTGTTGCCGCTTGGGGAGGCCGTGGTGGGCCATCCCGCTGCAAGCCCCTAGCCTCGGTGAAACCGAGCAGACTTTGGATGGTGGCATGACATTCGTCCATCTACTCGGTCGCTGACGGAAACCTCAGCAACAACTGAGCCCGCGCCATGGCCTCTGTGGCTGTACTTGGCATGGGTGATGATGAAGTAGAACGCAAAGTTGTTTTGGATCCTGACGGTGCCAATGGCGGCAGCACCGCGCCCCCGCTATTGCGGAGTAGTCATCTGGATGGCAGGGTGGTGCGGCGAAAGAGCTCGAGGGCCAGCGGCTCCGTCAGGCGCAGCAACTTGGTCGACCCGTCCCGGGGGTGGCGCGCGTGCTATGCTGGCTCCCGTGGTGGGGGCGACTGGAGGGCAGTCATTCACCCCGAACCGAGCGCCATTGCTGCGGCTATGCCCGTCGGTGAGAGGTGGGGCGCGGACGGAGTAACCCCCTCACCCGTACCTTGTGGAGCATGGTCGTCGGGGCGTTGCTGATGTTCTTCTCCTCTAATGTCTCCCTCTCCTATATCGCCCGTGGGGGAAGTGGTGACGGTGCCTGAGGTAGTCCTGGACTAAAGGGTCCTCGGGTGTCCGATCTATTGGGTACGGGCCGGACTGATGTGCTGTGAAGATACGAAGACCGAAGACTCTACCCATGTGTGGATGGGACTCTCCTTGGCATGGAAGGCAAGCTTGGCGATCAACTATGAAGATTGATTTCTCTGTAACCGACCTTGTGTAACCCTAGATCCCTCCTGTGTCTATATAAACTGGAGGGCTAGGTCCGTAGATATATCCTCATCATCATAGCTAGGCTAGGCTTTTAGGGTTTAGCCATTACGATCTCGTGGTGGATCAACTCTTGTAAAACTCATATTCATCAAGATCAATCAAGCAGGAAGTATGCTATTACCTCCATAAAGAGGGCCCGAACATGCGTAAACATTGTGTCCCCCGTCTCCTGTTACCATCGATCCTAGACGCATAGTTCGAGATGCCCTACCCGAGATCCGCCGGTTTGACACCGTCATTGGTGCTTTCATTGAGAGTTGCACTGTGCCGTCGTCAAGAGGTTTGATGGCCCCTTCAATCACTTACAATGACGTTGTCCAAGGGAAGTCTTCCTACCTGGACAGATCTTCGTGTTCGGCGGCTTCGCACTGTGGGCCAACTCGCTTGGCCATCTAGAACAAATCGAAAGCTACGCCCCTGGCCACCAGGTCAGATTTGGAAGCTTGAACTACGTCACAGATATCCGTTGAGACTTGATCTTCGACGGATTCGAGACCATGGCAGCCGCTCCTAGCCACCACGATAAACATGACTTAGATCTGTCATCGGGTCATACCAGAAAATTGCACCTGAAACCGCTCTGGCCTTAGATCCAAAGCAGGTCGCGCCATCCGAGGACAGGAAGCGCAACCCCGCCATGGAAGCCGCAGACTCCACGGCGTTGGAGCCGCACACAGACTTAACTTCAAGAAACATCTGTGTCACCAGAGCTACGGACTCGTTTCTGGTTATAAGTTCCGAACTATGTGTGTACGCGCATGTCAGGCATGATCGGTCATCGATCGCCTAATTCAGCGTCGCGGACATCTTCCGGCACTCGCCTTTGGGAGACATGATAAACTCTGCACTATCTTTAGCGGGAGGCTCACAGCCGAATTTTTTCAGGCTCAAACCGGAGGCTGATGATGGAGAATTTCACTTCCCACGCACCGCCCACTTCATAGCCACTGTCAAAGACTTAACTAACATGCTCGATTACGGCTCCGACGACCTCGATGGTATGGAGGGCGATGCCAGAGAAGAAGAGGCCCAGAACCCGCTGTTCACCGGGCGCTGGACGACCACTTCCTCATATGACGTATACATGGTGGATGCACCAAAGGAGAACAGCGGTGATGACAAAGAAGATCCAGTCGAGGATAAACCTCCTGAGATATAATCGAAGCACCGGCATCAGCAACGCTGCTCTAAGTCATGCCGTTGTAAAGACAGCAACACCGGCATAGGAGAAGATAAAACTCCGGAAGGCACCGAAGACAACGAAGACCCCGTTGATGCAGCTACTAAACAGGACGAACGGGAAGGTGTGTAGGATAGCCCTGGTAAACAGGCCATGCATGAAGACTCGGAGGACAGTAATTATCTTCCGCTCTCCAAGGATGAGGCGAGCCTCGACACTGAGGATTTCATCGTTCCTGAGGAACCTCTTGAGCAGGAGCGCTTCAAGCGCCAGATAATAGCCACTGCATGAGCCTAAAAAAGAAGCAGCAATAGCTTCAAGCTAACCAAGATCTGCTCAACAATAAATGGACCAATGTCCTAGAAGCCGAAGAATACGACCTCAAGCGCCCAGCCAAAAGCTACCCGAAGCGCAAATTGCTACCTCAGTTCGACGACAAGGCGCCGGAACACATACCACCATCGCGCAATGCGGCTGACTGACCACCATGTGGTCGGGATAAAACGGCAACTCAAGCCGAATACTAGGACCTGAACAATAAACCAGGACATACCAGATCGATCTACGGATCGCGAGGACGTGCCCCGACACGTGATGATGGCCATCTATTCGGACGTGACAAACCTAGTCATGCACGGGCTGAAAGCCGCAGACGGACTCCATCAGAGCTACGTCGTGATACGACGTGATATAGAGGCGCCGCACACCCTCATTGCTTCACCGACAAAGTCATGGAACATGAATTCCCAGAAGGGTTCAAACCCGTGAATATAGAATCATGCAATGGAACCACAGAACCCACGATATGGATCGAAGACTTCATTCTCCACATTCATATGGCCCGCGGCGATGACCTTCATACCGTTAAATACCTCCCCCTAAAACTCAAAGGACCAGCCCGACACTGGTTCAATAGCCTGCCTGAAAATTCCATCGGCAGCTGGGAGGACTTGGAAGAGGCCTTCCTTGATAACTCCCAAGGTACATATGTTCGACCTCCGGACGCTAACGACTTAAGCCATATAGTCCAATAGCCCGGAGAGTCCGCCAGGAAATTCTGGACTAGGTTCTTAACTAAAAGAACCTGATCGTCGACTATCCGGATGTTGAAGCCCTAGCGGCCTCTAAACACAGCATCCGTGACGAATGGCTCGCCCGCCACCTAGGCCAAGAGAAGCTAAAGTCCATGGCGGCCCTCACAGTACTCATGACCCTCTTTTGTGCAGGCGAGGATAGTTGGCTGGCCCGTAGCAAAACCAATGCAAGCGACACCGTCACCCCTGAAGCTAAAAATAGCAACGACAAGTCTCGACGCAACAGATACAAGCGTCGAAATAACAATGACAACACCGAGGATATGGCGATCAATGCCGGATTCAATGGCTCTATGTCCGGTCAGTGGAAGAAGCCATTCAAAAAGAACAATTCGGGCCAATCTAGCTTGGACCGCATACTTGATCGTCCGTGCTACATTCGCGGCACCCCAAACAAACCACCCAATCATACCAATACAGACTATTGGGTTTTCAAATAGGCCGGCAATTTAAATGCCGAAAACAAGGATAAGGGATCGCAATGTGAAGATGACGACGAGGAGCCCCGGCCGCCGAACACAGCGGGACAGAAGAAGTTCCCCCCTCAGGTCAAAACAATGAACATGATATACGCTACCCACATCCCCAAGAGGGAGCGCAAGCGCGCGCTCAAGGACGTTTATGCGATAGAGCTAGTTGTTGGGGATATACATAACAGGTAGGCCCACGAAGGGTCGAAATATCATGAAGCGTGGGGTCCACACAACATGTGGGTCCAGGTCAATTTCATACAGACACACTGTCCACTCGGACAAGTAGCATACTATCCACTCGACCAAGCAACATACCATCCACTCGGATGACAGTTCACCACTCGACCGTACGACTCACTCGGATATACGAAGACCAGCATGCAGCAAAGCAGTCGGCATCTTTCTAATAGTGAAGGCTTAATAGTGGGCTGTCATATAGCATTCATACCCCACTTTGTAACATAGGAGGTGAGGGGGTGGCGCACTCTATATAAGCCACCCCCACCACTAGACTCAGGGGGCTTCTTCTTCCACCTCTCTCTCTTTTCACCATTAGTCTCAGGACTTAGCTCAGGCATGGGGATCCGTTCCTCTCTCTCACACACATATTGTAATCTCCGGATATATACTCAGATAAAACAAAGCCTCTCCGGAGCACGAGACGTAGGGTTGTTATCTCCACCGTGAGAGGCCCGAACTCGCTAAAACCACTGTGTCACCCATATGCATCTCGATAGATCATGCTCCGTTCTCCTACCCCTCTCTTACTGTCAGACTTAGAACCACGACAGTTGGCGCCCACCATGGGGCCTGGCGTCTATCGAGCCATGATGCATATGGTTTTTCAATCATCTAATTTCCTGTACACACATTTTCATACGAACAACTGAAGCACCGTAAAAGGGGAGGAGAAGATACATCTTCACCCGACACTGCGAGCGTGCATAACCATTCACAAACGCATCCATCCGGCGATTTCCTTCCACACTGCGGGCTTCATCTTCGAGGGCCGGTACCGCTGGACGGACACGCCGCCACCAGGCGGTGTGCGGCTCCTCTTCGCCGAGCTCTCCGGCGGTGCCGCCTCCATGGGTGCCGACGACCCGCGCCACTACCTCGGGTTCACGGGCGACGACCCCGATGCCACCAAGGACTCCGAGCGCGAGGCGAATCGCCCGCTCGACCGGACTAACCAGGGCTGCCACCAGCGCGCCTCCTGCTTCGTCTTCTCCATCTTCTCCGTCGAGCCCAGCACACCCGTCTGCTGGCTGCGCGACTGCAGGTGTTCAGCAGTCACTCCGGTGACGCGGACACTCGGTTGCTGCACGACCACCAGGCCTCTGGCGCGTCCATCCGCGCCAGATCGGCCCCTCTGGCGGCGTTTCCAAGTCCCGTCGCTGCAGCCGTCGTTCGGGAGCAAGGGACCAACCCTCTCGCCCGTTTAGTGCGTTAACCGCGCGCGAGCGTAGCCCACCTCCTCGTCGCGCGAGGAAACAGAAGAACGTGGGGTGGCCGTTTCGCTAAGGTAATTGCGTCATTAAGCGGCTCATCAGGTGAGTATTTCGTGCACCAGATTTCTAATTACTGCAGCCAAAACTCATGCTATTCACGCACCAATAATTGGTGCATGCATGCATGCATGTGCAACCGCCCGGCCATTAATTTCGTGGCTATGCTTGCTAACCGGCTATCTTGCAGGAGCGTTGAGATCAAAAAAATAATATTCGTAGCTATACTTGCTACTAACTTGCAGGATCACTTGTCCCGTCGTCGTCCACCGACTGCAGTTCACTCGGACGGACGTTTCGTTCAGGCGAATAACACGATGACAGGCAGATGAGTTTTCCATTTGGATTACTAAACGTCCAGATTCATTTAGATGCATTTTTTATACGACTAACATGCAGTGACTCGGCCGCCTGCACACTGTCGCTCAACTGGTCACGCGTGCATGGTCACTCAACGTCCCGCGCGTCGTCACCCTACAGGACGTGTCTACAACACTCGGACGCCCCAAGCCCAGTTTGTGGGATGCGTCTGCTTCACTCGGACGCCCCGCGCGTCGCCGCTCCTTCTAACCTTAATTCCTGCCCATTTATTCCCTTAATTCCTTCCCATTTATTTCCTCCATGCAGGGATAAATGACCATGGGAAACGTTTATTACGTACATGAATGGCTATAACTCTCACTTAATTAGCGCTCTCTTGCATGCAGATTCTGCCTACATGTCCAGAACGTGGGCAACTCCTCCAATGTGTTGGTCGGCCAAGCAATCACACCTGATTACTTGTGAATTATTGCTCCACAACCAACAGATCGAGCTCTGCACCAAATCAACCTCCTTGAAGAATAACTGCATGTAGGAAAATGGAAACGGAAGGACCGGCTCCCACCAGTGCGCCACTCCGGTAGGATGTACTTGCTGACCAGCACGGTGGTTGACTAAAGCCGGCACTCCACACGTTGTCTCTGCCTCGACAAGACCCAGCACTCGGCAACAACCCCCTTCAGTCGGCAACTCGGCATGATCACTCGGATGGGACTAGCTCACTCGGACCAAACTGGATCACTTGCGCTTGATCGGCCGTTCGTGCGCCGCCACTCGGCCGCCCGTACATCATCACTCGATTGGACATGTCCTCAGCCACCCAGCACGCGGTCATGAAGCTGTTCGCATCATCATCAACTTGCCCGACTCGGACGCCCTATGCGTCACCACCCCGCGCGTCTCGCCACTCCGCGGAACGGGTCTACTTCACTTGGACGCCTCGCGCGTCGCCGCTCCGCGGGACGGGTCTACTTCGCTCGGCCACCCCGCGCACCGCTACTCCGCGGGACTGGTCTACTTCACTGGGCCGCTCTGCGCGTCGCCACTCGGTTGGTCACCTTATCACCACTCGGCCGCCCCGCGCGTTGCCATCGGTTGGTCACCTCATCCCCACTCGGCCGCCCCGCGCGTCGCCACTCGGCTGGTCACCTCATCACCACTCGGCCGCCCCGCGCGTCGCCACTCGGTTGGTCACCTCATCACCACTCGGCCGCCCCGCGCGTTGCCAATCGGTTGGTCACCTCATCACCACTCGGCCGCCCCGCGCGTCGCCACTCGGTTGGTCACCTCATCACCACTCGGCCGCCGCGCGCGTCGCCACTCGGTTGGTCACCTCATCACCACTCGGCTGCCCGCGCGTCGCCAATCGGTTGGTCACCTCATCACCACTCGGCCGCCCCGCGCGTCGCCACTCGGTTGGTCACCTCGTCACCACTCGGCCGCCCCGCACGTCGCCACTCGGTTGGTCACTCTTCACCACTCGGCCGCCCCGCGCGTCGCCACTCGGTTGGTCACCTCATCACCACTCGGCCGCCCCGCGCGTCGCCACTCGGTTGGTCACCTCATCACCACTCGGCCACTCCGGGCGTCGCCACTCGGTTGGTCACCTCATCACCACTCGGCCGCCCCGCGCGTCGCCACTCGGTTGGTCACCTCATCACCACTCGGCCGCCCCGCGCGTCGCCACTCGGTTGGTCACCTCATCACCACTCGGCCGCCCCGCGCGTCGCCACTCGGTTGGTCACCTCATCACCACTCGGCGGCCCCGCGCGTCGCCACTCGGTTGGTCACCTCATCACCACTCGGCCGCCCCGCGCGTCGCCACTCGGTTGGTCACCTCATCACCACTCGGCCGCTCCGCGCGTCGCCACTCGGTTGGTCACCTCATCACCACTCGGCCGCTCCGGGCGTCGCCACTTGGTTGGTCACCTCATCACCACTCGGCCGCTCCACGCGTCGCCACTCGGTTGGTCACCTCATCACCACTGGGCCGCTCGGCGCGTCGCCACTCGGTTGGTCACCTCATCACCACTCGGCCGCCCCGCGCGTCGCCACTCGGTTGGTCACCTCATCACCACTCGGCCGCTCCGCGCGTCGCCACTCGGTTGGTCACCTCATCACCACTGGGCCGCTCTGCGCGTCGCCACTCGGTTGGTCACCTCATCACCACTCGGCCGCCCCGCGCGTCGCCATCGGTTGATCACCTCATCAGCACTCGGCCGCCCCGCGCGTCGCCAATCGGTTGGTCACCTCATCACCACTCGACCGCCCTGCGCGCCTTCAGACAGCTAAGTCATTTTACATTCTGTTATTTTCGTCTTCCCGAGTATTCCATAATTCACACATCAGGTTCACTCGGAGGCCACACCACCGAGTGTACCTCTATGCTCGACTGCTTATTTTCACATACTTGCTTAGTACTGGTTATGTGACTCCGAAGTCCAACTTCCTTTTTTTCGCATATATCATTCACGAACACCATGTGTCGTTCTTCATTTCGAGTTTGCACCGGTCCTCCGGGGCTGCAACTCAGTCAAAACACTACACTTCTGTTTTATTTTAGCCAGTATTCCAACAAGTTCAGTAGGATTTCTCGCTTCGACAAGTGCGAACGAATCCTTCGCTCTTTTAAACTTTTGTTGGTCAATCAGCAAGCCCCTTGCACTCCCAGCGGGTGTCTATGGGTGTTATTCACACAAATCATTTCAGCACACATCAAATTTCCTCAAGAAATTATTGTGTTGACTTGTGCCATTTTTTACATAAGTTACCGCGATCACTCGACGGTCCTACGCGCCAACTTCATCGCTGCTCGGACTCGGTCTCCATACTGGTCCTAGCGCACCACAACACTGACTTTGTCGCCCTGTTGATTTCAAACACGTCCGGCCAACCCCTCTATGGAATTCTCTTCATCGTATCAATGATATAGACCTCGTCGGGCATGAGACAGATAAGTCCCTTTCATAATTAAACTTCACACCTCACTCTTTTGCGAGTTTGCTTCTTCCGAGCATCACTCGGAAGCTTCTCCTCATCTTTACCCAAATCCGACTCGATGAATTACAAATCATCCATTCAAAACTATATTTCTCATATTCTGACATGTCCGTTGTCGAAGCCTGTAGTATGCTCGGGGGCTACGCCGCACTCGGGGGCTGCATCTCATTTGGAATGACACTCTCCTAAGTGGTCGAGTACTTCATCACCAATCAGACCCTTCACTTCAACAAGTACATTCGATCCGTCACTTTGACAAATTTCATAATCACCCAGACACTCTGCGTGCCATCTTCGTTCCTACTCAAATTCAGTTGTCGCACCGGTCTTGTTGCGCCACAGCCACACTACACCGACCTTGTCGCTGCATCAGCTTCAAAAGCATCTGGCTAACTCCTTCAAGGACCATTTTTGCCACTCAGCTGGACACTTAGTCCTTCACTCGGCCGCCCCGCGCGTCGCCACTCGGTTGTGCGCGTCTTCACCACTTGGCCGCCCCGCGCGTCGCCACTCGGTTGTGCGCGTCTTCACCACTCGGCCGCCCTGCGCGGCGCCACTCGGTTTTGCACGTCTTCACCACTCGGCTGCCCCGCGCGTCGCCACTCGGTTGCGCACGTCTTCATCACTCGTCCGCCCCGCGCATCTCCACTCGGTTGTGTGCGTCTTCACCACTCGGCCGCCCCGCGCTTCGCCACTTGGTTCTGCACGTCTTCACCACTCGCCCGCCCCGCGCGTCGCCACTCGGTTGTGCGCGTCTTCACCACTCGGCCGCCCCGCGCGGCGCCACTCGGTTTTGCACGTCTTCACCACTCGGCCGCCCCGCGCGTCGCCACTCGGTTGCGCACGTCTTCATCACTCGTCCGCCCCGCGCATCTCCACTCGGTTGTGTGCGTCTTCACCACTCGGCCGCCCCGCGCTTCGCCACTTGGTTTTGCACGTCTTCACCACTCGGCCGCCCCGCGCGTCGCCACTCGGTTATGCATGTCCTCGCCCCTCGGCCGCCCCGCGCGTCACCATCAGTTGGACATGTCTTTACCTCTACACCCCCAGCACGGGAACGGCTAAGTTACTCATATGGTCAAACCTCATATCACACTCTGTAGCAAGCTTACCTCCTTCGAGCATCACTCGGGGGCTACGCGCGGTAGTTGGCCATGTCACCCTCAGGGGTTACGCCCATTTGGTCAACCTGTTGATCACATCAAGATATTCTTCTGACCATACATGCTCGGTTCGCCGAAGATCTATAAGTGAAGCACGTCCACTTGGATAAATACCCCTTTTCATGCAAAAGGGTAAAAATGAAGCGCCATCGCTGAATCGTACAGGCGACCTTACTCATCGTTCGTACAACCACCTCGTTACGCATCCATCCGATTGATTCAATTCCAGACAAAGATATTTGCCATGCCAACTGAGAGACTTAAACCCTCTGCCAGACTCATCTAGTCCGACAGAGGCTCGGGGACTACACCCAGTGGGTGCACTCAGCGTGCCCCCACTGGAAGAGGACTCAGAAAGAAACATTTTGCTCGATGCAAACCCATCTCCAGTATTACTCGACCTCCGAGTCAGAGAAGAACAAGTTCGATCAGTACCAGCTAAGAAGAGTTTTAGTTCTCTCATACTCCCGCCGACTGCCCGCAGTCGACAGCAGTCTCGGGGACTACACCCAGTGGGTGCACTCAGCGTGCCCCCACTGGAATAGTATCCACTCGGAACGGTCCGCCCAACCCGAGTGACGGCCAAACAACAACAAAAAGACAGGCTCTAAGACTCCCGCCGACTGCCCGCAGTCGACAGCAGTCTCGGGGACTACACCCAGTGGGTGCACTCAGCGTGCCCCCACTGGAATGGTATCCACTTGGAACGGTCCGCCCAACCCGAGTGATGGCCAAACAACAAAAAAGACACGTTCCAGGCGTGAAGAAATTCCGAGTAATCAGTTACTCGATGCAGGCCCAGCTCCAAATCACTCCAAAAAATATTCTATAAGGCGAGTTTAATGCTCCTCCGTGGACCTGTTTTGAGCCTTCTTCTAGGACTCACAGTGTGAAACTCACAAGTGTGGATCTAAAACCGACTCGTATTGACATTCCACCGGGATAAGAATGGCATCTCTCTAAGGGAACAGTCCATGTGTCAATCTGGTCGCACAGATTTAATGACACACCCATACTCAGATCACGAGTTAAACCTCTTCCGAGAGATGAACGAATGTCACCAAGTTGCTCCTCACAGACACATACCTCGATCAGTCGGGAAGCATGGTACCGGAATCCATTGAGATTTTGTTCAAACCTTGGTTGTCTGAAAGCGCGACGACATGTACCGAGTATTTCTGTAATCACTCGGACCAAACTGTGTCTTACACCAACTCGTTCTGCAAAATCGCAATCGATTCGGGGGCTAATGTTGGGGATATACATAACAGGTAGGCCCACGAAGGGTCGAAATATCATGAAGCGTGGGGTCCACACAACATGTGGGTCCAGGTCAATTTCATACAGACACACTGTCCACTCGGACAAGTAGCATACTATCCACTCGACCAAGCAACATACCATCCACTCGGATGACAGTTCACCACTCGACCGTACGACTCACTCGGATATACGAAGACCAGCAGGCAGCAAAGCAGTCGGCATCTTTCTAATAGTGAAGGCTTAATAGTGGGCTGTCATATAGCATTCATACCCCACTTTGTAACATAGGAGGTGAGGGGGTGGCGCACTCTATATAAGCCACCCCCACCACTAGACTCAGAGGGCTTCTTCTTCCACCTCTCTCTCTTTTCACCATATTTCTCAGGACTTAGCTCAGGCATGGGGATCCATTCCTCTCTCTCACACACATATTGTAATCTCTGGATATATACTCAGATAAAACAAAGCCTCTCCGGAGCACGAGACGTAGGGTTGTTATCTCCACCGTGAGAGGCCCGAACTCGCTAAAACCACTGTGTCACCCATATGCATCTCGATAGATCATGCTCCGTTCTCCTACCCCTCTCTTACTGTCAGACTTAGAACCACGACACTAGTTGCCCAAAATTTAATCCATGGTCGTCATGCCCGATCACTTTTGATCGCCGGGATCATCCGACAAGTATCCGTCACGGCGGTTGAGCCGCATTGGTCCTGAACCCAATAATTGATGGGTTCCACCTGATGCAAGGGCTGATGGACGGTGACAACAGCCTCAACTTTCTCTATCAGGATACAATGCCCAAAATGGGCATTAACCCATCACGGATCAAGCCCACAAAGACTACCTTTAAAGGAGTGATACCGGGCGTAGAGGCCCGCTGTACGGGCTCAATCACACTAGAGCTTGTCTTCGGATCTCCGGACAACTTCCGAAGTGAGTAGTTAATCTTTGACATCGTCCCCTTCCGCAATGGCTATCACGCACTGCTCGGACGAACCGCATTTGCTCGATTCAACGCAGTGCCACACTACGCTTATCTCAAGCTCAAGATGCCCGGACCACGCGGCGTCATAACAGTCAATGGAAACATGGAACGCTCCCTCCGCACCGAGGAGCACACAGCTGCCTTAGCGGCAGATGTACAGGGCGGCCTTTTCAAGCAGAACCTCAATTCAGCGACCGGTCCCCCGAACACTGTCAAGAGAGTCCGAACAATTCTGTAGAAGGACAGCTTGGCTCTTCAAGAGCTCGACTAGCAATTTGGCCTTTGTCCCAGTCCTGACCAAGTGGCGGCAATTGTACCGCGTGTACATAATTATGCACTAAAAGTACCATGGACACGGATGGAGGCATAATCAGCTTGTGATCCACAATACGGCTCGACCGCCCTGGACACACATAATTTCACTATTTCCTTTTTTTCTTTTTTATTTTTCTCTTTTTCGTAGGCCTTTCCTGACGGCTTGACCATCGACTCTTTTCGAAGGATAAAAACACCAAGGCGACAAGAAGCATGGACGTACTAGGAATCTTTAGGTGGTTTCCTTAATGATCCCTTTACCTGTTTTCAGGACCCACATGCAGCTCTCCCATGGATAAGGCATAGTAAATAGCCTTCTACTTATCGCACTACTTGTATAAATGCGCTTTAACGCACCAAGGAAACTATAATAGAAACAGTTTGCGGCCCAAATTTTACGGCTCTAGCCTACCACTTGTTCTTCTTTTTATTCCTTTTTGTCTTTTCTTTTTGGTAACTCTATCAGATAACACCCATACACTCTGGTGCGTTTCAATTTGACAGGGGCTTCATAGCGCCCCGTAACAAGACAACAATAGTCCGAACACTTATATAGTACAGTTCGGCACCCCAAATTTAGCACTTTATGCATTGACTCTGAATCATGTCTTTGGTCAATAGTTGGGTCGCCCGGCTCCTGTGCTTACTACCTTAGATTCTGCTGTATCTGCTAGGGTAGTAAATGGAGAACTACTATGATTGTGCGCTGGTTTACCTAAGTGAGCACCTCAGTAGAGAAAGCCGAAAACTGATTGTCATGATGCGACGAGAGCCGGTCAGCTCTTCGGAGATCTCAAATCCTTAGAGATTTTTTCCGCATTACGCGAGGGATCGGTACTTACCCGATCAAGTGTTTATAGCATCCTAGTCCGGATACTAGGCGCTGCGCCTATATTTCTATTGTCAAACTCCTATGGCTAAGTGAGGGTGCTAAAGCCGCATAGTCCGATTGCCTGGTTCATCACGCTAAACACCTCCTTCAAGGAGCAAACATTTGGATTAAGATTGTTTAGATTACATCCCGAACACCCCCGTATTTCCTACGTGGGGGCAGAAGCCGACGACTGGCCAACTTTTAGATTTCACATAACACGGCCGCACAGGGGGAGAATTTTTTAACAAAACATTATATTACATAGCGATTTTGTTTCATCATACAAGGCAAAGACAACATGAACTTATTGATTCGAAAATAATGTTTTGTGCAGATTGCGTTGCTACAATGCAAGACTCCTCCGGTACATCTGCAAAATACCGCTCGGGCGTGCGGTGCTCCTTGCCCTATGGCAGCCCCTCGGTCGTCAGCTTGACGGCGTCCATCTTCGCCCACCACACCTTGACGCGGGTGAAGGCCATGCGCGCACCTTCAATGCAGGCCGATCACTTGACGACCTCCAGCCGAGGACAGGTGTTCACTAGCCGCTTCACCAGCCCGAAGTAGTTGTCGGTCATAGCTTCGGTAGGCCACAGCTGGATAATCAAATCCTTCATGGCCAGTTTGGCCACCCTATGCAGCTCGACTAGCTATTTTAGTTGAGCTCCCTTCTTCGGCCTGGATGAACTCCGCGGTGTCGGACACACTACGCAGCAGATCTGCAAATGCCCCTGGAGAACTCTGAATCTGGGTTAGTAGGAAATATTTCTTCTTCACATACTTGCTTTGCGTACTAAATGCCTTACCCGCTACGATCTTCTTGGCCTCCTGGATCTCCTGGAGGGCACCCTGGGCTTCAACTCGGGCGGCTTCCGTGCTTTGGCGAGCCTTTGAGAGTTCGGCCTCTCGAGCCAAAACCTCACCCTCCAAGGCCTCATACTTCTTCAAAGCATATTGGAGCTCTTGCTGGACCTTGTTCAGTCTGGCCTTAAGCTTCTTACGAGCGGCCAGCTCCTTGACAGCTTTCCCCTCGGCTTCGACCAGGGTCTTTTTTAGGGCCTCGACCTCGGTCATCGCCCCGACGCATATCATGACACTACGGTCAGTATACATCATTTATTCTTTCCGAATAAATAGCAGTTAATACATACCTTGCTGGTCTTGCAGCTGCTTCCTAGCCTGGTCGAGCTCCTCTTCGGCCCGCTCTAGTCTCTGCTTTTGTCCGGATACTTCAGCAGTGTGAGAGGTTGCTGCCAGCAGCGACGCCTGCTTATTCACGTCAGACACAGTTTGGTTAGTTTCCTATGAAATTTAATTGATCATCTATCCGGCTTTTCTTTCTGAACACCCGACAGTGTCTCAGGGGCTACTGTCTATATTGGGATTTTCTCGGTTAAAGCCGCTTACCTCAAAACCTGTCAGCAGGCCGCTGCAGGCTTCGGTCAGTCCGCTCTTGACGGACTGAACCTTCTGAATCACCATACCCATAAGGATACAGTGTTCTTCCATAATGGAAGCGCCCCATAGGCGCCTCTAGTTGGACGGAGGTCGCCGGCGGAACGGGCACGCCTCCTTCTCTTGAAGGAGGTTTCTTGTCGGACTCCAGGGTCGTATGGGTCTCCGGATCCGTGCTCAGATGGGGGCCGAATTGACCACGGCCCCCATCGTTAGTCTCCATGGGGGTTTGTTCCCCCATGTGTCCGGCGGCCGAGGTGTCGGCCTCTGGCGCCGCCATGACGGCCTCTAGAACCTCTCCCTGGCCTGGGAAGGTCATTTGGGACAGCACCTCGTAGTCTCCCTTGGCCTTGGGAGAGTAAGCGGCCGGCGGTGTCTCGCTGGCCATTTCCTTTGAGTCCAACGAGCCTCTTGATGAGGATCGCTGGGAGTTGTCGTGGGCAAGACTGCAATAACATTATTAAACCATATAAAATACCATAAGGTGGAGAGGCCGTATAAATGGATGTGCGCGGGTTGTTTGTACTCACGATGCGGCCAGGGGCTTGTTCCGGGGGCGTCGCTCCGGACTGCTGTCGACGTCCCATGAGGAGCTGTCCGTGAGAGGGCCATTCCCCTTCTTAGGCGCCTCCGCCACCAGATTTTTGGAGGCCGCCCTCTTCTTCCTCCCCCCACCAGGGGGAGAGTCGCTCTCCTCCTCCTCCTCATTGTCGTTGTCTTCGGTGGCAAAGGAGTGGGTCTTATCTTCGGACGCCACGTCCGAAGCGCCCTTGCGGCGGGGGCCACTCCGGACCCCCTTGGTCTTCCCCTTTTTCTTCTTCTCCGGCGCCATATAGGGCGCCGACACCAGCATCTTCGCCAGCCGCGGGATGATTGGTTCCTCGGGTAGCGGAGCCGGACACCGAATCTGCTTCGCCCTCTCCATCCATTCCTGAAGAAGCAATGATTATAAAAGTTCATATATCCTCCTTGTAATAGGCAAGTAGAGGATGTGTTAAAGGCTTACCTTGTTGGCGATGTGGTTAATGTCATGCCCGCGGTCCGAGTCTATGGCTGGTGGTGTCTTGTTGCCTTGAAGAGCAACTTCCAGGCATCTTCGTGAGTGGTTTCGAAGAGCCTCTTCAGGGTTTGGTGCTTCTTCGGATTGAACTCCCATAAAGGGCGACTTCGGCTTTGGCATGGGAGAATCCGGCGAACTAGCATCACCTAGATTACATTGACGAGCATGATATCTTTATCCACCATGATTTGAACACGCATCTGCAGCGCTATCAGCTCATTTGACGATGACCAATTCGGGCTCTTCTCAACCCAAGAGGTGAGTCACATTGGAGAGCCGGAGTTGAATTCGACAGCCGCGGCCCAGTTGGCGCCGCGGGGTTCTGTGATGTAGAACCACAGTTTCTGCCATTCCTTGACAGTCTCCACGAAAGTGCCTTTCGGCCAGGAGACATTGGTCAGCTTGCTCACCATGGCGCCTCTGCATTCGGCGTGCTGGCCATCCACCACCTTCGGCTTCACGTTGAAGACCTTGAGCCACAAGCCGAAGTGGGGATGGATGCGGAGGAAGGGCTCACACACGACGATGAACGCCGAGATGCTGAAGAAAGAGTTCGGGGCTAGATCATGGAAGTCTAGCCCATAATAGAACATCAGCCCACGAAGGAAATGAGGGATGAATACCACCCTCTTGTTGGGCTTCGGTGTGGGTACGACTTGCCCCTTGGCTTGTAGACGGTGGGCGATTTCCTTCGCCAGGTACCCGCCGCCGGAAGCTCAGTAATGTCGATCTCCTTGACGGAGGAGGCCATCCACTTGCCTTGACCTCCGGATCTAGATATGGTTGAGTTCTTGCTCGAGTGGGGAAAGATGAGAACTTGGGTGCTAGAGCTCAAGAGTGGAAGGGTAGAGGAAGAGATAAGGCGTGGGAGAGAAAGGGGGAATCCTTATCCCCTTATAAAGGCAGTTAATATTGAATGCCTCCCCACTCGCCCTAAAACTCACCTATTCCCAAGAGCTGTGTAAACGGCACAATTGGGTTACCCACGCCCGTATTGATGAGAATCCTGCAACAAGGGGACACGATCTCTGCTTTGACAAGATGTGCCAATCGAAACCGTGTCTCGAAACGCGGAACGGCAGACAAAAACGGTTCGATATAATCGTAGGATAGACATGATGTCATCTTGCAAAAAGTTGTCACCAAATGGGACACGTGAAATATTATATTCCCTGTAGTCGTGTGTGGTACTTGTGTTGCAGATTCAGACACCTTCATTTTATCCGAAGACTATCTTGGAGTATTCGTAAAGTGGAACTTGCCTTGCAATGCCGAAGACAAGGTACGCGCCGGACACGTCATCATTGAAGCCTGGTTCAGGGGCTACTAAGGGAGTCCTAGACTAAGGGGTCCTTGGGTGTCCGATCTATTGGATATGCGCCGGACTGCTGGGCCCTGAAGATATGAAGACCAAAGACTCTACTCGTGCCTGGACGGGACTCTCCTTGGCGTGGAAGGCAAGCTTGGCGATCAACTATGAAGATTCCTTTCTCTGTAACCAACCTTGTGTAACCCTAGATCCCTCCTGTGTCTATATAAACTGGAGGGCTAGGTCTGTAGATATATCCTCATAATCATAGCTAGGCTTGACTTTTAGGGTAGTGATACATCTCCAACGTAACTATAATTTTTGATTGTTCCATGTTGTTATATTATCAATCTTGCATATTTTATAATCATTTTATATCATTTTTTGGTAGTAACCTATTGGCATAGTGCCAAGTGCCAGTGCCTATTTTTTCCATGTTTTTTCCATCATAGAAAATCAATATGAAATGGAGTCCAAATGCCACGAAACTTTATGGAGAATTTTTATGGGCTAGAAGGAACACAATGGGCCCTGGCTATGCTGGTGCGTTTTGCCCACCTCGGGTGCCCCCGGACCACCTCTTTGCTCTATAAATACCTAAATATTCCCAAAACCCTAGTGGAGTTGATGAAATATTGATCCAGCCGACACACAGTCCGTAGTTAGTGCGTGTGTAGTTCTTTATTGACCTCCGGGTCCGTAGTTAGTAGCTGGATGGCTTCCTCTTTCTCTCTTGATTCTGAATACAATGGTCTCTTGGAGATACATATGATGTAACTCTTTTGTGGTGTGTTTGTTGGGATCCGATGAACTTTGAGTTTATGATCAGATCTATCCCTTTTTATATCCATGAAAGTATTTGAGTTTCTTTGATCTCTTTCATGCATGATTGCTTATAGCCTCGTACTTCTCTGATATCTGGGTTTTGTTTGGCCAACTTGATCTATTTATCTTGCAATGGGAAGAGGTGCTTTCTAGTGGGTTCGATCTTACGATGCTTGATACCAGTCACAGAAGGGGAACCGACACGTATGTATCATTGCTAGTAAGGATAAAATGATGGGGTCTATCTCTAAATATATAGATGTTGTCTACATCATGTCATCATTCTTATTGCATTACTCCATTTCTCCATGAACTTAATACCCTAGATGCATGCTGGATAGCGGTCCATGTGTGGAGTAATAGAAGTAGATGTAGGCAGGAATCGGTCTACTAATCTTGGACGTGATGCCTATATAATGATCATTGACAGGATATAATAATGAGTATTGGAAGTTCTATCAATTGCCCAACAGTAATTTGTTCACCCACCGTTTGTTATTTTTCTCGAGAGAAGCCACTAGTTAAACCTATGGCCCACGTGTCTCTTTCTCTTATTATTTTCCATTGCGATCTATTTTCCTTTGTGTTTATTTTTAGATCTACTAAACCAAAAACCCAAAAATACCTTTCTGCAATTTATTCTTATTTATTTATTTGGCGTTCGATCTATCAATCTACTACATATTTACCTCACATCTGTTTGCCTATCTTGAGGCGCTGTACCCCGGAAGGGATTCACAACCCCTTTAACACGTCGAGTTGCGAGAAGTTGTTATTTGTGTCCATGTTCTATTTTTGTTGTGTTGCATGGTTCTCCTACTGGTTCGATAACCTTGCTTTCATATATGAGGGAAATACCTACCGCCGATGTGCTGCATCATCCCTTCCTCTTTGGGGAAATACCAATGTAGCTTCAAGCGACATCAAAAGGAATTTCTGGCGCCGTTGCCACGGAGGATCTTCAACATATACCAGGTTCCCAATCACAAATCTCATCTCCCTACAATTTACATTATTTTCCATCTCTCATTTTACTCTCCCCCACTTGACAAAAATTTGTCGTTTTATTCGTTCCACTTTTTCCGTTTGCTATTTTCTTGCCTGATCTGTTTTTGTGTGCTCTCTTGTTTGGGTAATCTTGACGCCTCAAAGAAAATATTATGATGTTCCTTACCCCAATATTTTTCTTGATATTGAGAAAAGTACTAAGGAATATATGACTACACAATTTGAGCATAATAAGTATTTTACCGAAGAACTTAAGGAAGACTCCGTTGTGCTTGATGCTATAACAAAACAACTTGATGATATTAGTAGATAAGTTTGCAATCTCCAATCTAAGTACGATTTTGCTTAAAGTGTGCTAGGAAAAATATCTGATGCACAATCTACCTTAGTAAATCAAATGGCCGCGTAACAAATATCATTAGAAGATAAAAATTATGAAAGATCATAAAATGATTAGTGTTTCTTCTATTGATTCCTTGTTTAGTAATATTAAGATTGATGAAAAAGGGATTGGAGAAGAGTCAACTTTAGCTAGAAGGTGTCCTGAAATCTTGTTGAGAAAATTGATAAAAGTGGGTTTGAGGGGGTCAAAACTTTAGCTAGTGATGTGCCCACTCTTTTGAATTACAAAGACTTTAATTATGATATTTGCTCTTTGATTGATTGTATTTCTTTGTTGCAATCCATGATAAATTCACACCATGCTTATGAACAAAATAAAACTTTTACTAAACATATTGTTGATGCTATGATGAAAGCTTTAGAAGAAAAGTTGGAATTAGAAGTATCAATTCCTAGAAAATTGCATGATGAATGGGAACCTACTATCAAAGTCAAGATTAAAAGTTATGAAGTTTTTTCTTTGTGTGACTTGGGTGCTAGTGTTTTTACTATTCCGAAATCTTTATGTGATGTGTTGGTCTTATCGATCTTGAATCGTGTTCTTTGAATTTGCACTTGGCGGATTCTACTATTAAAAAGCCTGTGGGTTAAATGAATGATGTTATTATTCTTGCAAATAGGAATTATGTGCCCATAGATTTTATTGTTCTTGATATTGATTACAATCCGTCTTGTCCAATTATTCTTGGTAGAACATTTTTACGCACTGTTGGTGCCGTGATTGATATGAAAGAAGGCAATATTAAGTTCCAATTTCCTAGAACAAGAATTAGGCCACCATTTCAATCAATCATGAGGGCATCTTATGGATCTCGAACCAAATATGACAAAACTTAGATCCTTGCTTTATGCCTAGCTAAGGGCATAAAACTATAACGCTTGTTGGGAGGCCACCCAATGAATAAATTTATTTTTGATTTTTGCTTCCTGTTTTTGAGTGTTAGCACAATTACGCTACTGTTATGATTGTATTTTTATGTTTATTTAGTGTTTGTGCCAAGTGAAGACTTTAGGATCTTCTTGGGTGATAATTGTTTGATCTTGCTGGAAAAAAATAGAAACTTTTGCGCTCACAAAAATAATTCTCACTTTTTACCAGAGAGATATAAAATACCCATTCTACTTTAAATAGATCAATATAAAAATTTCTCAGATCGTCCTAATTTTTCAGAATTTTTGGAGTTACAAAAGTATTCAAAATAGTCAGATTGTTACAGACTGTTCTGTTTTGACAGATTTTGTTTTCTTTGTGTTGTGTGTTTATTTTTATGGCTCTATGGTTTTCTTTGATGAGTTCTTGCCATAGAAAAGTTGGAATAGAGTAGATATATGCAAGAACAAAATATGAATTGGTTTGATACATCACTTATAGTAGTGATTTATTATTTTCTTATACTAATGGATCTCATGAAGGTTTTGGTGAGTTTGTGTGATTGAAATTTTTCAAGTTCTGGGTTATCTTACGATGGATGAAGGAATAAGGAGTATAAAATCCTAAGATTGGGGATGCCCCAGCATCCCAATCTATTATCCAAAAATGAGCAACCAACTAATCTTGGTGATGCCCCCGAGTGGCATCCCCTCTTTCTTCTAATGACCATCGGTATTTTGCTCGAAGCTATAGGTTTATTCGTCACATACTATGTGTTTTCTTGGAGCGTCTTGTATGATATGTGTCTTTGCTTGTTTTATTTTGAGTTTTAAGTCTTGATCCCTTGATGGACACACCTTTTTGAGAGAGCCAAAATTATGTCATGACTTGTTAGAATTGCTCTCTTTGCTTCACTGAAATCTTTTATGAGCTATGGACTTGCTCTAGTGCTTCACTTATATCTTTTTGAGCATCGTGTGCTTTAGTATTTTTGAAGAAATGATCTCTTGCTTCACTTAGATTTATTTGAGAGTTAGTAAATATTTCAAGAAATCCTCTCTTGTTTCACTTAAATTAATTTGAGAGAAAGAAAAATTATGCTCATGATCTTCACTCATATTTGTTTGAGCTTATGAAAAGCAACACATGAAAATTAATCCCAAAGTGATAGATATCCAAGAAGGATATAATAAAAACTCTCATGAGGATCATTTGACAAAATAAACTTGATTCTTAGTAATAGTTTTGAGATATGATGATGTGATATGTGAGTTATGTTGATGAGTAATTATGCTTTTGTAAGAATATTGGTGTTAAGATTTGTGATTCACTATGCAAGCACGAAAGTCAATAGTCATGCAATGAAAGTATATCCTACTTGTGGTGCATTATTCGATGATAGTTATGCTTAATGCTCGCTTATGAGATTATTCGTTTCTTTGTTGGTCGCTTCTCAATCTTTTGCTAGCCTTCATTTTGCACTAAGTATGAGCACTACTTGTGCATCCAGAAACCTTTAACCCAGTTTTGCCACATGAGTCCACTATATCTACCTATATGCGGTATTCTTTTGCTATTCTAAGTAAATTTGCATGTGCCATCTATAATTTTCAAAAATAAACTTCTCTTTTGTGTGTTCGTTTCGCTCGCGGAGAGGTGAGGGGTGGCTAATATTTTCCATGCTAGATGTGTTATTCTCACGATGAGTGTATATTCACTTGTCATTGCACGAGATTAAGGCAAAGGTATTAGGGATTCCTAGTCCTGAAAAGAAAAAAAATGAATTTACTTTATGTTGTCAAATAATAAATTCCTGGGAAAGTGTTGGTATGGAAGGCACCCGTGGATACGGTTAGGCATGGAAAGTGAAAGTATGGTGGAAAAAGGAATAAACTTTATTTTCTATTTGGGCACCTCCTATGATATATCTCTAAGTCATTTTTGTTCGTGGGGTGGATACAGTTCCCAAAATGTTTTTATCTCTAAGTTTTTCACTTTGAGCTCTAACACCTCTACAAATCCCTACTCCCCTCTGCGAAGGGCCTTTATTTTACTTTATGCAATTTTTATTTTGAATTTGAGTCTCCATCTTCTCTTATAAAAGCACCAACTAGGAGGCAATATGATCGTACTTGAGTATTGGGTGTAGCTAATATGTGAGCATGTTTCATGAATCGATCAATGGTTGAGCATGATGGGCTAGGGATAGCTTATTTTAGCGTTGATATTTTGAACGACATGGTTGCTTGTTGATATGCTTGAGTATCCAAATTATCATGTCAAAACTATACTATTACTTTGAACAATATAAAAGTCCAAATTTCCATGCTATGAAGAAAAGAATATGATATGACATGTTAGGCAACATTCCACATCAAAAATTCTGTTTTTATCACTTCCCTACTCGAGGATGAGTAGGAGTTAAGCTTGGGGATGCTGATATGTCTCCAACGTATCTATAATTTTTTATTATTCCATGCTGTTATATTATCAATCTTGGATGTTTTATAATCATTTTATAGTCATTTATATCATTTTTTGGTACTAACCTATTGACACAGTACCAAGTGCCAGTTTGCTATTTTTTCCATGTTTTTTAACATCACAGAAAATCAATATCAAATGGAGTCCAAATGCCATGAAACTTTACGGAGAATTTTAATGGGCTAGAAGGAACACAACAGGCCCTAGCTACCCTGGTGGGTTGTGCCCACCTCGAGTGCCCCCCGGACCGCCTCTTTGCTCTATAAATACCCCAATATTCCCAAAACCCTAGGGGAGTCGATGAAATATTGATCCAGCTGTCGTAGAGTCCAGAACCACCAGGTCCAATCTAGACACCATCTCGGGTGGGGTTCACCACCTCCATTGGTGCCTCTCTAATGATGCGTGAGTAGTTCTTTATAGACCTTCCGGTCCATAGTTAGTACCTAGATGACTTCCTCTCTCTCTCTCTCTCTTGATTCTCAATACAACGGTCTCTTTGAGATCCATATGATGTAACTCTTTTGCGGTGTGTTTGTTGGGATCCGATGAACTTTGTTCAGATCTATCTCTTTTTATATCCATGAAAGTATTTGAGTTTCTTTGATCTCTTTTATGCATGATTGCTTATAGCCTCATATTTCTTCTCTGATATTTGGGTTTTGTTTGGCCAAATTGATCTATTTATCTTGCAATGGGAAGAGGTGCTTTGTAGTGGTTTTGATCTTATAGTGCTTGATCCTAGTGACAGAAGGGGAACTGACACGCATGTATCGTTGCTACTAAGGATAAAACGATGGGGTCTATCTCTACATAGATAGATCTTGTCTACATCATGTCATCGTTCTTATTGCATTACTCCGTTTCTCCATGAACTTAATACACTAGATGCATGCTGCATAGC
The DNA here is from genome assembly GCF_018294505.1 of Triticum aestivum. NCBI lineage: Eukaryota > Viridiplantae > Streptophyta > Magnoliopsida > Poales > Poaceae > Triticum > Triticum aestivum. The sequence goes on along the minus strand of NC_057803.1, from coordinate 392,348,060 downwards.
GGTCGATGTGGGGAGTAATAGTAGTAGATGCAGGCAGGAATTGGTCTACTAATCTTGGACGTGATGCCTAAATAATGATCATTGCCTAGATATCGGTCTGCTAATCTTGGACATGATGCCTATATAACAATAGTAGTGGATGTGTGGAGTATTTGAAGTTCTATCAATTGCCCAACAATAATTTGTTCACCCACTGTTTGCTATTTTTCTCGAGAGAAGCCACTAGGGAAACATACGGCCACGGGGTCTCTTTCTCTCATGATTTGCCTTTGCGATCTATTTTCCTTTGCGTTTATTTTCAGATCTACTAAACCAAAAACCCAAAAATATCTTGCTACAATTTATTCTTATTTATTTATTTGGTGTTTGATCTACCAATCTACTACAAATTTACCACACGTCTGTTTGCCTATCTTGAGGCGCCGTACCCCTAAAGGGATTGACAACCCCTTTAACACGCGGGTTGTGGGAAGTTGTTATTTGTGTGCAGGTGATGTTTACGTTGTGTTGCCTGGTTCTCCTACTGGTTCGATAACCTTGTTTTCATATCTGAGGGAAATACCTACAGCCGTTGTGCTGCATCATCCCTTCCTCTTTGGGGAAATACTGATGTAGCTTCAAGTGACATCAGGCAGCACAACAGAGATCACACAGGCAATTTTACCAAGGATTGGGCCGTCATGAGGCTTAAACCCCTACTGCTTTGGTGGATTGATGGTGGAAGAGTGGTGGTGGAGCGTAGTACACTTGCCTGGCAGGAGTAGCAGTGGCTACGCGCGTATGGGTGTGTATATTGTCCAACCTTCTAACCCTTTCTACGGTTGCCATGGGCCTCCTTTTGTATATTAAGGGGTTACCACAATTTCAAAGTTGTCATTATGCATAGATAAGATAGCAAACAGTGCTATCATACCTAACTCTGCAGGGTGACAGGGTGCATTAAATGCACCACTTAATGTCACGTCATTGGGTGCTCGGCAAGCATTGCTGGGCTATTTCACTAGCTCCACACCTGCTCGCTTGACAGTTCGCAGGACGGGTGTCACCTGTAGGCATTTCCAGTAGAAAGAGGCCGCTATGTGGCGAATAGCTGCCACTTAGTCACTTTTCAGCTTGACACTGCACTGATTGATGACATGGGTCGTGGCGGGGTGGTTGGGTGAGGTGGTGTTGCCTTCCTGAGTCCCAGCAGGCCCTGCCGGGACATCTTGGACGTCTTCTTCCATGGGTGGCCCCGTCTTTGTCGAGCTCTCTTGCCCGGCAAGGGAGGTTTTTCTTCTGGTGACATCTTGCTTCTCTGGCTTGACTCTAGTCTTCTGTATCTGCATGTTGGTCCTTCGATGCTCTTGGTTCCTTGTACTCTGACTTGGGTTGGTTCCTTAATCCTGTTCATGTGCCTGTGCACCGTCTGGGCAACGGACCCAGTGTTTCTTGCCTCGACACATTTACACAATTTATATTGAGCAATATAAGTTATAGAAACTACAAAACAAGCAAACTATGCATTGAAAATAGAATCTGTCAAAAATAGAACAATCTAGAGTAATCTGTACTCCAACCATAATTCTGCTACTCCAATAATTCTGAAAAAATAGGATACCCTAGGAAATTTTTCTAATAATCTTCTGAAAAAGAATCAATATTTTATCACACTTCTGTTAAAAATGAGAGTTATTTTCCTGAGCCCAAAAATTTCTACTTTTGAGCAAGATCAAATCAAATCTCACCATAGACCATCCCAAAGGTCTTATTGGCACATTATTGAAATGAAAGTAATAAAACATGATTACTATAATAGCCTAATCATATGAACATGCAAAAACAGTAGGTAAAAGTGATGGGTTGTCTCCCAACAAGCGCTTTTCTTTAATGTCTTTTAAGCTAGGCATGATGAGTTCAATGATCCTCGCGTAAATGATAAGGATTGAAACATAACAAGAGCATCATGAATCATAAGTTCCTCTCTCATAATAATTTTTAGTAGCATCGTGAATAGATTCATCAATATAAACATCACATAATACATTCTTTTCATGATCCGAAGGCATAGAAAATTTATTACTCTCCATACAAGTAATTTTTTCTCATTAACAATAGTGGGAGTATCATATGAAACTCGAATACTAAAGATTGTTTCAACATTAAAAGAGTAATGATCAGTAAAAGGATATTCAAAATTATGACAATAATTATCACTAATTTTTATAACATAAGTATCATCACAATAATCATCATAAGTAGCAACTTTGTTCTCATCATAGATAGGAGGCATGCAATCATCATAACAAATTTGATCATTCAAAGTAGGGGGACTAAAAAGATCATCTTCATTAAACATAGCATCCCCAAGCTTGGGACAAACATTAATTGCAAAAAATAAATTCTCAAACATGTCATTCTCATCAAATATAGCATCCCCAATCTTGTGGCCTGGCATATCATAAGCATAATCACTCTCATCATTAATAGTATGAATAGCACCAATGGTATAACAATTGCTATCATCATAATTTCCCTAGTTGATGCCAAAATTATTTCCAAGATTATAATAAGTATCATTATCTTCCCAATCATAATTATCACAACAAGCAATAGTCATAACAAAATCATCATCAAGTGCATCGTCTTCCACAATTATTTTTGATTCATTTTCATGAGGCACGACAATAATAGGAGCAACATTATTTAGGAGAGATACCTTTTTACCTCTATTCTTTCTTCTTTTCTTCTTCACCACATCATGTGTGTGTTTATTTAATTTTTCCAAGCTTCTTGTTGTAGAGATTGATAGGATAGGAAGCTCCTCCTCGATACCTGATTCACCATAATAAACACTAGGAGGGTATTGGGAAATATTTTCCCTTTCATTAGTACTCTCTTCATATTCTATTTGTTTTCTTGTCTTTAGATAGTCGGCAATATAAGGGTTCTCAATGCAATTTACCCCACAAAACATATAAATTTCATATAGATCAAAATCAAGAAATCTCTTGAGATTAAATTTTCGAATACCCTCATGTGTACGTTTCATTTCTTCATAACCCAAAAGAAGACTAAGCTCTTTATGATGCTCAAGGGTAATCAAGTTCTCATAATTTTTTGACACGATTCGATCATGAAACAATTTCCATTGGAGATTTAAATGATCACGTTCATTACAAAGTTCACAAGGATGGCGACAAAATTAAATCTTTCAGCACAATCATCTAGCCTCTCTTGCAACTTTTTCCTTTCTAAATATTTATGCTTCATACAAAATCTATCTTCCCTTGTTGGCGTGCATTTGCACTCCCAATTCACTCCGCAAAAATTGACATTCTTATAGGACACATCATTATCATGACTAATGCAATCAACATTAACATCATGGATATTCAAGGAATTTATACTAGCAATATTGCAATCATGCCCATCAGCCAATGTTTTATGCCATAATTTTGTTCAATTCTTTTTCTAGCAATTGAGCACAATTAGCAAAATCCTTATTTTCAAGATAGACATTATAAAGATAAAGAGCAATCTGAGGTAACCCAATCTCCATTTTTTGTAGTTTTATATTATAAAACCAAACTAGTGATAAAACAAGAAACTAAAAGATTTGATTGAAAAATCTAAAGATATACCTTCAAGCACTCACCTCCATGGCAACTGCGCCAGAAAAGAGCTTCATTGACGAGGTGTGAGTGTCGCTTACCTAACCTACTTGGCAACGGCACCAGAACAGAGCTTGATGTCTACTATGCAACTTTATTCTTGTAGACACGTGTTGGGCCTGCAAGCGCAGAATTTTGTAGGACAGTAGCAATTTTCCCTCAAGTGGATGACCAAAGGTTTATCAATCCATGGGAGGCATAGGATAAGGATAGTCTCTCTCAAACAACCCTACAAAAAAATAATAAAAGTTCTCTAGTGTCCCCAACACGCCAAATACAGTGGTAATTGGTATAGGTGCACTAGTTCGGTGAAGAGATGGTTATCAAAGTGTAATATGGATAGTTGATATTGATTTTTATAATAGGAACAATAGAAAACAACAAGGTAGCAATTGATAAAATGGAGCCCAAATGGTATTGCAATGCTTGAAAATGAGGCCTAGGGTCCGTACTTTCGCTAGTGCAATCTCTCAACAAAGCTAATATAATTGGATCATATAACCATCCCTCAACGTGCGATGAAGAATCACCCCAAAGTTACTATCTAGCGGAGAACATAAGAATAAATCGTTTGTAGGGTACGAAACCACTTCAAAGCTATTCTTCCCGATCGATCTATCCAAGAGTTTGTACTAAAATAACACCAAATAATTTCAGATTCATAATACTCAATCTAACACAAAGAACCTCAAAGAGTGCCCCAAGATTTCTACCGGAAAAACAAAGACAAGAATGCGCGATTACCCCAATGTCACCTCGGGAATCTGCGAGTTGAGTGCCAAAACATATATCAAGTGAATCAATATGATACCCCATTGTCACCACGAGTATTCATTTTCAAGATACATATCAAGTTCTCTCAAATCCATAAAAGTATTCAATCCGATAAAATGAAACCTCAAAGGGAAAACTCAATTCATCACAACAATATAGAGAGGGGAAAACACCATATGATCCAACTATCACTACAGGAATCAGGCACTTTGCCGTCTTCCATAGCTGACGGCAAAGGCATGCCTGGCGGACGGCAAAGGACTTTGTCGTCAGTCAGCAGATGGCAACAGGTCCAGCTGAATAAGCTAGGCAATGGCCTCTTTGTCGTCTGCTGGCAGAGGGCAAAGATACAAAGGCCTTTGCCGTCTGCTAGCAGACGGCAAAGAGCCTGGACGGCACACGTGGCAGCTTAGGTCCGTTAACGGGTTAACGGTGTGCTTTGCCGTCTGCTGGCAGAAGGCAAAGACCTTTGCATCTTTGTCGTCTGCCAGCAGACGGCAAAGTGCCCATTTAGGCCAGCCCGGTGCACCCCAGGTTGCACATGTAGCTGCCATGTGGCAGCTTTGTCGTCTGCTGGCTAACGGCAAAGCTCTTTGCCGTCTGCCAGCAGACGCCAAAGTGCCTGTATAGCCCCTTTTTTTGTTTTTTCTTAAATTCATTCAATTTGACATAATTTCAGACATATATATATATACACACACATTTGAAAATAATTTCAACAAGCATACCAACAATAAGTTTCCAACAACATATCCAACATACAAGTTTCCAACAACATGTCCAACATACAATGGTTTCCAACAACATATCCATTTGGCACCCAAAGAAATATTGATGGATGATCTGAAAAAGAAAGAGAGAGTGAGAGAGAAACACTTGATTGACATCCACCAACATAGTGAGTGAGATAATCCAAAGCCAAATAAAACCACACAGCTTAAATTGACCAAGACATGTGAAAACAGGGATTAGTTATGATGGCTAGGAAAAGGGATATGAGAGAGTTGAGAGAACCCAATTCTGTGTTCTTTGTACTTTTGTACAAGGACAATTTCTTTTCTATGAACGAATTATCCTCTTCCACTCCTAGTGTTGTTGCTGAAATTTTGCAAGGGTATGAAGATGTGTTCCCCGAGGAGATACCACCAGGGCTACCACCACAAAGAGGCATTGAGAACCAAATTGATTTGGTCCAAGGAGCCCCATTGCCGAACCGACCACCATACTGCAAAAACCTGGAGGAAACCAAGGAGATTCAGCGACAAGTTGCAGGGCTACTAAACAAAGGTTATGTAAGGGAAAGTCTCTCACCTTGTGTTGTGCCCGTTCTTTTAGTACCCAAGAAAGATGGAACTTCTCGAATGTGTTGTGATTGTAGGCCTATTAACAACATCACCATGAGGTATAGGCACCCCATACCTAGGCTTGATGATATGCTTGATGAACTTAGGGGTGCCACCATATTTTCAAAAATTGACTTGCAAAGTGGCTACCATCAAATTAGAATGAGAGAGGGTGATGAATGGAAAACTGCTTTCAAAACAAAATCTGGTTTGTATGAGTGGTTAGTTATGCCAGTTGGATTGACAAATGCACCTAGTACTTTCATGAGATTAATGAATCAGGTGCTTAGAATGTTCATAGGCAAGTTTGTGGTTGTTTACTTTGATGACATCCTGATTTATAGCAAAACTTTGGATGAACATGTTGAACACATCCGGTGTGTGCTTGCTATCCTAAGAGAGGAGAGATTAAATGCTAACAAGGAAAAGTGCATATTTTGCACATACAAAGTTGTGTTTCTTGGCTTTGTTGTTTCACGTAAAGGTGTGGAGGTAGATGAAGAGAAGGTCAAACCCATCCATGAGTGGATGCCTACACAAAATGTAAGCCAAGTACGAAGCTTTCTTGGCCTTGCTGGTTTCTACCGTCGGTTTGTGAAGGACTTCAGCACCATTGCTGCCCCAATGAACGAGCTAACTAAGAAAGATGTTCCCTTCAAGTGGGCAAATGCACAAGAGAAGGCCTTCCAAGGGCTGAAAGAAAAATTGACATCTACACCATTGCTTGCACTGCCCAACTTTTGTATGACTTTTGAAATTGAATGTGATGCAAGTGGTATGGGTATTGGAAGCGTACTAATGCAAGAAGGTAGGCCTATTGCATATTTTAGTGAGACACTGAGTGGTCCAACTCTAAATTATCCAGTTTATGACAAACAACTATATGCACTTGTGAGATCTTTGGAAACATGGCAACACTATTTGTGGCCTAAAGAATTTGTGATACATTCCGACCATGAATCTTTAAAGCACCTTAGGGGTCAACAAAAACTGAACCATAGATATGAAAAATGGAGTGAATTCATAGAATCTTTTCTCTATATTGTCAAGTAGAAGAAAGGAAAAGACAATGTTGTTGCTGATGGTTTGACTAGACGCCATATTTTACTCTCACAACTTGATACTAAAATTCTTGGGTTGCAAAGCATTAAAGAATTGTATGTCCATGACCCATAATTTGCTGAACCACACTCAAAATGTAGTGAGGGGAAAGGCTGGGAAAAGTTTCACTTGCATGATGGATTCTTGTTTCGAGCTAACAAATTATGCATTCCAGATTGCTCTGTTCGCTTGTTGCTTTTGCAGGAGGCTCATGCTAGTGGTCTCATGGGACATTTTGGAGCAAAGAAAACTGAGAGTGTGTTGATCGACCATTTCTTTTGGCCAAGGATGAGGCGTGATGTTGAGCGCTATGTGCTACATTGTGAGATCTGTCGTGAAGCTAAGTCACGTGTAAACCCTCATGAACTTTATACACCTCTATCAATTCCTAGCACACCTTAGGAAGATATATCTATGGATTTTTTTCTTGGATTACCATGTACTAAGAGAGGGAGTGATTCCGTTTTTGTGGTGGTTGATAGGTTTAGCAAGATGGCTCATTTTATCCCGTGACATAAGAGCGATGATGCTTTACACATTGCTGATTTGTTTTTCAGGGAAGTCGTGCGGCTACATGGAGTACCACGCATTATTGTTTCAGATCGTGACACCAAGTTTCTGAGCTATTTTTGCAAAACATTGTTGGCAAAGCTAGGAACAAAGCTTCTCTTTTCCACTACATGCCACCCACAAACAGATGGACAAACCGAAGTTGTCAACCGCACACTATCCATGATGCTGAGAGCAATTTTAAAGAAAAATTTGAAAATGTGGGAAGAGTGTCTCCCCCACGTGGAGTTTGCATACAACATGGCAGTACATTTGACCACTAAATTTTGTCTTTTGAAATTGTTTATGGTTTCAAACCTGCTTCTCCCATAGATCTTTTGCCTTTACCATTGTAGGAGCAAAAAAAATCTTGATGCAAGTAAGCGTGCTGTATTCATGAAGAAAATTCATGAGAAGACCAAGGAAAATATTGAGAAGATGACTGAACAATTTGCAAAACGAGCAAATAAGGGAAGAAAGAAGGTTTTGTTTGAAGAAGGTGATCTTGTGTGGGTGCACCTATGGAAGGATAGTTTCCCGAATCAATGCAAGTTGCAGCCACGTGGAGATGGTCCATTTAAAGTGCTTGCGAAGATAAATGACAATGCCTACAAGATTGACCTTCCAATGGATTATGGTGTTAGTTCAACTTTCAATATGTCCGACCTCTCTCCATACTTTGGACCATCAGATTCACGGACGAATCCTTTACAAGAGGGTGCGGATGATGAGGACACCACAACCATCGACAAGTCTCCAACAATTATAGGTCCAATCACACGAATTCACGCCAAACTAATAAGTGACCAGGTGAATGCTAACTTAAGTTTACCTTGTAACCTTGATGACACAACTATGATTTCATTCCCATTGTTGTTTGTTGAACTTAGCTATCACATGGAAGAAACCCAAAAACATATGAGCTCTTGAAGCAATCAGTTTGGAGGAAACAAGTTTCAAGTGAAGCTGATGTTGTCAGTTTTTACCTCTAATGTTCTAGTGTGCCACACCCATGTGGTGGAGAGACAGGGCTATAGGGGTACATCGCCAGAAGTTACATCAAATTATCTTTCCAATGCAAAAAACCTCACATCATCTGGAGTTGTGAGTCAAAAGTTGTAGTCATTCTCATGGAAGGTGTCCAGGCTGTCAAGGCTTCATGAATTTCCAAGGAGCTCTCCAACAACTTCCAAATTTGACTACTTATTCCCCCAAGAAAGCCATGCAAACCTGTTTACTTTTGAAACCATTTTCACACCTAGCCAAGGGGTTATCCCTGCTACAAAACTCCATCTCCCCCATCCTCTTGAAAAACCTTTTGTCAAACCATTCAACTACAAGCTTATGCAACAAGACTGCTAGAGAGATCCGAGAGAACTTGCTACCTTTGCTCTTGTGAGTTCATTCAGATTCGCGAGAAGGAGCCTCTGGTTCCCCCTAGTTCGTGCTCTACGGTTTCGGCCATTTTGTGTGGATTAGTCCCGGTTTGTGGTTCTGCGATTGTTCGGACAGCGGGGTGGAGTTCTTGTAGCTTCGGTCAGCCATCCCCAACGTACTGGTTGCATCCAACCTTGGCAGGTATAAAGCTAGTTATCTCGGCTGCTTGCAGCTAGTTATCCCTCCCGATTTGATACTACGACATGAAGATCGGGCCACCCTCGGGCATGAACTCATTCATCGGGTTCGCACCTATCATTAGCATGCATGTTTGCCTCCGCCAGAAGCTCATGGTCCCTAGCCTCGATGGCAAGCTCCATTTGCCGTGGACGAGGTGGTATCTCAGGATCGGAGCTTGTCTGGTGCATCTTGATCTCTTGGTGAGTTCTAGGACAACGTACGAGTCCATCCCCAATGGCTACCGAGCCATGGTACCTCCCATCACCAGATCTCTGGATCAAAAGGACTCTGGCTCGAGTTGAAGTCCTACCCTTTCCTCGTCTTCCCAACATCTCTGTACCTCAGGAGCTTGTTGTGGGGAGGAGATGTTGGTGAAGCTCTCTAGATGATCGAGGTCATCCTCAGAGAATGCCTTGTCCTTCTTGTACAGGATAGTATGGGCCATGGCATAGAGGTCGTACAACGGTGGCACGTCCTTCTTGTTGTGTCGCGCCTAAAAGAGAGGAACAAAATATTAGTTAAGGGCTCAAGCTAGCATGAAGAATGAAATTGCATGAATCGTTAAGGGCTCAAACCACATACACAATGATCCCCATACTCAAACAGGTGGGAGCTCCCTTTATTGTGTGGCACACCTTGCATTTGGGCACGCTTATCCCTAGCCTTGTTGTGGACGCCTAGCTATTGGGGAGAGCATGATGTCTACTACACAACCTTCTTCTTGTAGATGTTGTTGGGCCTCCAAGTGCAGGGGTTTGTAGGACAGTAGCAAATTTCCCTCAAGTGGATGATCTAGGGTTTTATCAATCCATGGGAGGCGTAGGATGAAGATGGTCTCTCTCAAACAAGTCGCTTGTGTGGCCAACACACCCAATACAATGGTAAATTGTATAGGTGCACTAGTTCGGCGAAGAGATGGTGATACAAGTGCAATATTGATGGTAGATATAGGTTTTTGTTATCTGAAAATATAAAAACAGCAAGATAACTAATGATAAAAGTGAGCACAAACGGTATTGCAATGCTTCTAAACAAGGCCTAGGGTTCATACTTTCACTAGTGCAAGTTCTCTCAACAAGGATAACATAATTAGATCATACAACTATCCCTCAACATTTAACAAATAGTCACACCAAAGTCACTAATTGCGGAGAACAAACGAAGAGATTATTGTAGGGTACGAAACAACCTCAAAGTTATTCTTTCCGATCAATCCATTGGGCTATTTCAATTAGTGTCACAAACAACCCTAGAGTTCATAGTAAAAAACACCTTAAGACAGAAATTAACCAAAACCCTAATGTCAGCTAGATACTCCAATGTCACCTCAAGTATCCGCGGGTATGATTATACGATATGCATCTCACAATCTCAGATTCACCTATTGAACCAACACAAAGAACTGCAAAAGTGCTCCAAAGTTTCTACCGGAGAGTCAAGACGAAAACGTCTGCCAACCCCTATGAATAAGTTCACAAGGTCACAGAACTCACAAGTTGATCACCAAAACATACATTAAGTGGATCATGTGATATCCCATTGTCACCATAAATAAGCACATGCAAGACATACATCAAGTGTTCTTGTTGCGACCTGACCTCAAACGGTCAAGTCTCTGTGTTTAAGTGTTACCCTGGATCAGTATTGCTGACACACACAGTACTCGAGGATTTATAACAGAGTTTCAATCACACACTTACTACATCGATTGTCTCAAAACAGAACTGTCGGAGTCAAAACCGGTGGATCTCGGGTAGGGGGTCCCGAACTGTGCGTCTAGGCGGATGGTAACAGGAGGCAGGGGACACGATGTTTTACCAAGGTTCAGGCCCTCTTGATGGAGGTGAAACCCTACATCCTGCTCGATTTATTCTTGATGATATGGGTATTACAAGAGTTGATCTACCACGAGATCTGAGAGGCTAAACCCTAGAAGCTAGCCTATGGTATGATTGTATATTGTCCTACGGACTAAAACCCTCCAGTTTATATAGACACCGAAGTGGGTTAGGGTTACACAAGGTCGGTTACAAAGGAGGAGATATCCATAGCTGTATTGCCGAGCTTGCCTTCCATGCCAAGTAGAGTCCCATCCGGACACAAGACGAAGTCTTCAATCTTATATCTTCATAGTCCAACATTCCGGCCAAAGGATATAATCCGGCTGTCTGGATACCCCCTAATCCAGGACTCCCTCAGTAGCCCCCGAACCAGGCTTCGATGACGATGAGTCTGGCGTGCAGTATTGTCTTCGGCATTGAAAGGCGAGTTCTTCTCCATCTTTCGAACGTTTGTAAAGCAGTGTCCGGTCCCATAAATGTTTGGACCTCTTGGATTATGTGCCCAATAAGGGCTTTCTCCCCCCTATCCAGATAAATAAATTGTCTATTGAAGGGATGGGGATCCTTAGATCCGATCTGTACCATCCTCCCCCAGCGACGGTCCATCAGAGCGCGTTCCGGAAAGATCCATTCCTGCATGGCCGACCTCTGCAGCTCCTCCTCCCGCCCCCGAAGCCCTAAGCCCGGTGATTGGGAGAGGTGTTCAGTCCCACACAGTCATTTAGTCGAACTGTAGACTAAGGGATTTCTCCCTCCGGTGTACATGGTGCCCGTTCGAGCCGGGCTTGCCACCTATAATGGCGGGGAGCAAGCGGAGAGCTTTCCCTGTCCCTCTATGGGGGAATGGGTCTGCCTTGTTCCCTATCTATTAAGGGGACTCGGATTTGCAATTCATCCGTTCCTCCGCGGGCTCCTAGAGTTCGATGGCCTCCAATTACACAATTTCACCCCCGCCTCCATCCTACATATCGCCGGCTATGTGGCTCTCTGCGAGTTGTTCCTGGGCTGCGAGGCTCACTTCGAGCTGTGGAAAAGGCTATTTTGCCTCGTCCCTCGCACACAGAGGGGGTCACTTTATCAAGTGGGCGGAGCCGAAATATGGCGCATCACTGATACAGGATACATGTCCGGTACTCCGAAGAAGTCACCCGAAGACTAGCCTTCAGAATGGTTTTATATGGAGGACGTTCTCCTTTCGGACCCTGTTCGGCGGGGTCTTCCTGAGTTCAACAATGCTCCTCTGAAGAAACGCCGAAGTTGGCACCCACGGAGCCCCCAGGTGGAAGACAATGGAGAAGACCTCTATCTGATGAACCGAATTAAAGCACTGGCTCGATCAGGATTGACAGTAATTGAAGTTATGTCAATTTGCATAATGCGGGGAGTGCAACCACTTCAATATCGTGGGCACCCCTTGTGGTGTTATAACGGGGCGGATGACGCCACCCGCTGCGGGCATAAGGGTCCGGACAATGCTGCCGCTTTAGCAAAAATTCTGTCTGAGTTGTTCAAGGGTGAGGAAGAGGAGTTCACCCGCATCAAACCATGGGATGGATTCTCCATGTACAATCCTCGAAGATGGGTAAGTTATATCTCCCTGCTCCCATTTTTCCCGCATTCTTTGTTGTAAGTATTCACCTTGCCACTTTGCGGCAGGAACTGCATAAAGCCATAAGGGAGGTTAGTAGACCTTCTCCACAACGAGAGGACCCTGACCGGGCCCTCGATTCTGGACTTGAAGAAGATTCGGTTATATTTGTGGAGCTGATAGACCGGCAGTTCTATCAGTTAAGCTGCAACGATGCCATGGTGGCCATTACGGCCGACTATCCCGGACTGCTCCCTGCATCGCATGTAAGAAAAACCAAAAATCCCAACTCCAAAACTAGGATCCCCTTTTAGACACTTCACCCACCATATACACATGGCATTTTTATAGGGAAGGCATTCGGGACGCCCTGCCGAACCCGCAGGAACGCGCCAACAGGAGGCACCAAGGCCGGGTAGGCCAAAAAGGAAGGCGGTTAGGATGGAGATGCCGGCGCAAAGGTATAACAAACCGCGCTCCGTGGTTGTCGTCTTTCTCGAAATATAATGTCGCTCGTGTTTCTTTAACAGAAAAAATGCTCGCCGGAATATGTCCGCCGATGTTACTAATCACGCTTCCACCAGCCGGGCGCCAGGACCGGACCTAGAGGCGGAAGCCGATATGGGGCGGGCGCCGGATAATCCCCCTACAGAGGAAGTAGATAGATTATCCGCTACAAACTCATAGGTGGAAAGCGCCATGAATCATAGGCGCCGCCGGGCCATACTCCGTGACGCTTGTTTCTCACTTGAGGCATTTGATGCCTTCAATTCTAGAGAGGCGTACCTCCGAGCTGCTCAAGATGGTCTAGCCAGAGCCACAGATCAGTATGTAAAGGATGTGCGGGTAAGTAAATCTGGCGATTTATATGTATCAGTAGCCCCTGAGACTTGAAACAGTTAGCAGAACTGATTTAAGGATCATCTTTATTTTGCAGGTTCTTACAGAGAAGAATACTAGGCTGTCACAGGAGCTAGAGGAATGCAAGACCCAACTGCGGGCTGCTGTGGCCGCATTGCAGGAACCGAAAAAGTCACCTGGTTGTAACATTTACTTTAAAGAATGATGGTTACCATATAATGTGCAGCATGGTTGTAGATCTAACAACATATGTTGCAGATGAATCCGAAGAAAATCCGGAGGACCAGCATGTTATGCGACAGCTAGAGGCTGGCAAACATGTGCTGACTGAGGTTAGGCAGGATAAAAACAATCTCCAAGATGCCAATATTAAGCTGAGCATGGAACTAAAAGACGTTCGGGGCCAGCTTGTAGACTCCGAGAAGGAGAATAAGCGGCTTCGACGCGGCATTTTCAGTAAGTGCTTGAACGAATCCTTTTAAAGGAGTTTGGCGAAGAAGCCGACTAACAACGCTATGTATGTAGGTATGCTGACGGGTCGTCCCGCGGAGGAAATGCCCGGGTCTGCGGGTGATCTTCTATCCGAGCTGTCACATCTGCACGAACAAGTTTAGCAGGTGATGCAGGGTGTTGCCCAGGCTTTGTGGCCGTCCGTCTCCCTGCCAGAGGGCGTTGCAGAGCTTGCGGAGAAGCTCAAGGGAGCACGGCGGCGCTTCCTATTATGGAAGATATCAGCCCGCCGATAGGGTGCCAGAGAAGCCTGGGCCATGGTGAAGACACGGTATACCAAGGCATACCCAAATCACATGGCCGAGGTCGGACCTGTGGGGCCCGACGGAAAAGAGATCCCCGTTAGCTTAGTTTATGGGCAAGTAGAATTAGCGGCAAAGTATTCCCAACAGGATTGTAAGCTAGACCGCCTGTTAGATGGTATAGAAGAGGAATTTAGTCAGTCTGCATGATTATGTAATGAAAGTGACATGTATAATGCCTTCTAGCCGGATTGTAGATCATTTGTCTTGGCGGACCTTTTCGCTTCAACCTCGGGACCCGATAGTCCGAAGTGTATCCGAATACCCACGCAGTTATATACGAACTGGGGCATGCGTGGAGACCAGGCATAGGGGTCATAAGTGCTTGAACAGACAAGTGCCCAACTAGTTATGTTATATTACATGGGTAGTAAGAAACATCTTCCAGGGAGAATAGTTTCGTTAAGGGTTCCTTTTCCTGGGTAAGCATGCCCTAAAGTGCATGTCCGGACTGCGATAGGAAACGCAGGAAAAACATCTGGGGGCAGATATGGACAATAAATAAAAATCATCTTTTGTTCACCGACCGAATATTCCCTTAAGAACGCTAGCTTTCGGCTTCAACCAGCCCGAGGTACACGTCCGGCTGACCCGGCAGTAACAATCGCAGAGGTGCTCCCCTTATGCCCTAGCTGAATTAATGGGAACATAGGGCATAAATACAAGAGCCAGGCAACCCAGCTTGGCCAAAACTTAAGTAATATCGATGCATATAATGGTGAAAAAAGGTACATGCGGAAGCATGACACATGTTCGGGGCCTGAGGCCCAGATAAATAATTAAGCTTCTGTGAAAGAAGCCCCCATGTATTATGAGCGCGGCTAGCGCATCTATAATGTGCAAGCGAGGCACAAGTTGGCCCTTAAAGGCCTAGAGAAATAATAACAGAAAGGAAGAAAGAAAAACAAGACAGATAATGTACATGCAAAAAATGGACAAAGGGAGGGGACGAATATAGGGTCCGGCGCTAGGTGTAGAATCTTCGGAGCCTGGCCGCGTTCCATGGGTTCGGCTCGAGTCGACTAGTCGATGCATCCCACAGTCGGTATGCTCCACCGGTCAGAACTTGGTCAATAATGAAGTGACCTTCCCATCTGGGCTCGAGCTTGTTCTTTTTCTTATCCGGCAGGTGTAGAACTAGTTCGCCAACGTTAGAAGTTTTGGCTCGTACTTCTCTACTTTGGTATCTGTGAGCCTGTTGCTGATAAAATGCGGAATGGGCTTTGGCTACATCGCGCTCCTCCTCCAGGGTGTCCAGACTATCCTGCCGATCGAGCTCGGCTTCTCTTTCTTCGTACATGCGCACTCGAGGTGAGTCATGAATTATGTCACAGGGCAAGACTGCCTCTGCGCCGTACACCATAAAGAAGGGTGTGTATCCGGTACTACGATTTGGCGTGGTCCGCAGCCCCTAGAGTAGGAAGTCGAGCTCCTCTACCCAGTGCGTGTTAGACTCCGTTAAGGAACGCACTAATGTGGGTTTAATGCCGCTTATTATAAGACCGTTTGCTCGCTCGACTTGGCCGTTGGTTTGTGGGTGATAGACTGAAGCATAATCAAGCTTGATGCCCATTTTGCTGCACCAGAGTTTTACCTCATTGGCTGTGAAGTTTGTTCCGTTGTCAGTGATGATGCTGTGGGGGACGCCATAACGGTGTACGACCCCATATATGAAGTCTATCACTGGTCCGGATTCAGCTGTTTTAACAGGTTTGGCCTCTATCCATTTGGTGAATTTATCCACGATGACCAGTAAGTATTTTTTCTTGTGGGTTCCCCCTTTAAGGGGTCCAACCATGTCAAGCCCCTAGACCGCGAAGGGCCATGTAATGGGGATTGTTTGAAGGGCGGTGGGTGGCATGTGGCTTTGATTTGCAAAGAGCTGGCAACCGGCGCAACGTTGGACCAAGTCCTGTGCATCTGCCCGGGCCGTTGGCCAATAGAATCCTGTATGGAAGGCCTTGCTTATAAGAGCCCGGGCTGCGGCGTGGTGACCGCCGAGTCCGGTGTGGATTTCTGCTAAAAGGTTTTGCCCTTCCTCTTCGAAGATGCACCTTTGAAGGACTCCGATAGTGCTTTTTTATACAATTCTCCCTCGTGGACCCTGTAGGCCTTAGATCGCCGCACTATGCAGCGTGCCTCATTTTGGTCCTCCGGAAGTTCCTGCCTAGTTAGGTAGGCCAGGAATGGTTATGTCCACGGGGCGATAATGGCCATTATTACGTGGGCTGAAGGTGTTGTTTCGATGGCGGAGCCTCCGATTGTGTCAGAGTATTCGGTATCGGGCACTTTCGCCGGGTCCGGACTATTGTTACTGGTGTCCCCTTCCCATACTACGGAAGGCTTGAACAACCTTTCCAGCAATATGTTGGGGGGACCGCATCGCATTTTGCACCAATGCGGGCGAGGATATCCGCCGCTTGATTGTTTTCCCGAGCCACATGGTGAAATTCGAGTCCCTCGAACCGAGCTGACATTTTTTGGACGGCGTTTCGGTAGGCCGCCATTTTCGGATCCTTAGCATCAAAGTCTCCATTTATTTGGGATATTGCAAGGTTTGAATCCCCACGCACCTCCAGGCATTGAATGCCCATGGAGACTGCCATCCGAAGACCATGCAACAGAGCTTCGTATTCGGCTGCGTTGTTGGAGTCTGTATACAATATTCGCAAAACGTACTGAACGGTATCTCCGGTTGGGGACGTCAGGACGACGCCAGCCCGTAGACCAGCCAGCATTTTAGAACCGTCGAAGTGCATGATCCAATTGGAGTATGCGCCGTACTCTTTAGGGAGTTCGGCCTCCGTCCATTCGGCTACAAAGTCGGCCAATACTTGCGACTTAATGGCCCATCGAGGTTTGTATGTTATGTCAAATGGGAGGAGCTCAATGGCCCATTTAGCAATCCGGCCCGTAGCGTCGCGGTTGTTTATAATATCATTAAGTGGCACTTCCGAGGCTACTGTAATCGAACACTCCTGAAAGTAGTGTCGCAGCTTCCGGGGTGGCATGAATACCGCATAGGATATCTTTTGATAATGTGGGTACCGTGATTTTCATGGAGTGAGGACAATGGATACATAGTATACCGGCTTTTGAAGAGGGAATTTATGCCCAACAGCTTCTCGTTCGACGACGAGCACTGCGCTTACAACTTGACGAGTTGCCGCAATGTACAACAGCATTGGTTCGCTGATGTTTGGCGCGGCCAGGATTGGGTTGGTTGCCAAAATGGCCTTTATTTCTTCCAATCCGGCTGTGGAAGCGTCCGTCCACTCAAAGTGTTCGGTGCACCGAAGCAGGCGATAAAGGGGTAAAGCCTTTTCTCCTAAGCGGGAGATAAAGCGGCTTAGAGCCGCCACACATCTAATTAACTTCTGGATTTTTTTGAGGTCTGTTGGGGTATCCAACTGTGACAAAGCTTGGATTTTGGCCGAATTAGCTTCAATACCTCTACTGGAGACAATGAAACCCAGGAGCTTTCCAGCTGGTACGCCAAAAACGCATTTTTCCAGATTGAGCTTAATGTCGTATGTTCGGAGGTTGTCGAATGTGAGCCTCAAGTCGTCTATCAAAGAGTCGACGTGTTTGGTTTTGACGACCACATCGTCTACGTATGTCTCTACTGTGTTGTCGATTTGTTTCTCCAGGCATGTCTGAATCATGCGTTGATATGTTGCGCCGACGTTTTTGAGCCCAAAAGGCATTGTGTTGAAACAGAAGGGACCCTGGTGTGATGAATGCCGTTGCGGCTTGGTCAGACTCCACCATCTTGATTTGGTGGTAACCGGAGTATGCGTCGAGGAAACATAATGACTCGTGTCCTGCGGTAGCATCGATAATTTGGTCGATGCCTGGGGAGGGGGAAGGGATCCTTTGGACAAGCTTTATTGAGGTCCTTGAAATCGACACAAAGGCGCCAGGATTTATCCTTCTTTGGTACCATCACCAGGTTTGCTAGCCACTCTGGGTGTTTTATCTCTCTGATGAATCCGGCCTCCAATAACTTGGCGAGTTCCTCTCCCATGGCCTGTCTCTTAGGTTCGGAGAAACGCCGAAGAGCTTGCTTGACCGGCTTGAATCCCTTTATGATATTGAGGCTATGCTCGGCCAGCCTGCACGGGATTCCTGGCATGTCTGAGGGGTGCCAGGCGAATATGTCCCAATTCTCACATAGGAACTCTCGTAGTCGGCGTCCACGGCGGGTTTTAACTATGCCCCGATGGAGGATGTTTTTGTAGGGTCCGTTGGGTGGACCTGGAATTTGACTATTTCATCCGCTGGTTTAAAAGAGGTGGAATTGGATCTCTTATCGAGTATCACGTCGTCCCTGTCCACTGTGGAGTGTAGCGTGGTTAATTCCTCGGCCGAGAGAGCTTCGGATAATGCCTCGAGGGCCAGTGCGGCTGTTTTGTTTTCGGCGCGGAGTGCTGTGTCCGGATCACTGGCGAGAGTGATGATTCCGTTGGGCCCGGGCATTTTGAGCTTCATGTACCCATAATGGGGTACAACTTGGAAGATCGTGAACGCCTCACGTCCTAAAAGGGTGTGGTATCCACTGCTGAATGGGGCCACTTGAAATGTAATTTCTTCGGACCTATAATTCTCTGGCGTATCGAATACCACATCTAGTGTGGTTTTCCCAGCGCATCGTGCCTCCCGACTGGGTATGATTCCTCTGAAGGTTGTGCTACTTTGCTCAATGCGGTTCCAGTCTATTTCCATTTTTTGAAGAGTTTCCTCGTAGATGAGGTTTAACCCGCTGCCGCCGTCCATGAGTACTTTGGTGAGTCAAAAGCCGTCCACAATTGGACTGAGGACCAGTGCGGCTGGTGCTCGGGCTGTTCGGAATTTAGGTTCATCACTGGCATTGAAGCTAATAGCCATGTCACTCCATGGATTTATTGCTGCTATGTGGCAGATTTCGGCCATGCTACGGAGTGTTCGCTTGCGCCTATTATTTGACGCAAATGCCTCAAAGACTGTTAACACCGTATTGTTATCCACGGGATGGTGATCTCTGGCATTTAGGATAAGAAGATCCTCACCACTTTTGGCCACCTGCCAGAGTATCCAACATGCTCTAAGGCTGTGTGTTGGTATTGTATCCGTTGTACTGTGAATTTTGCAGGGTCCGTTAAGCCATCCCTCCAATATGGTTCCATGCCCTGTAGAGGGTTTTTGTTTCTTTGCAACTAGCTCGGGCGTCTTATGATAGTGCACCCTTTTACTTCGGACTGGGTGTATATTCGGAGCCGGATTATCCCAAAATTTCATTTCGGTTTTCCAAGCGCTTTCCATCGCACAGTACTTTTGTACTATTTATGCCAAGTCAGCGAAGCGTGATATGTCACGGCGACTTAAGGCGTTAGGGATTCCCTTGTCCGTGCAAGTATTGTAGAAAAGTGAGACTGCATCTTCCTCGCGACAGCCCTTAACCTTGTTCATCACAAGGAGGAATCTGGCCCAATAATGATGTATTGTTTCATGGGGCTCTTGCCTGATGTGGGAAAGATCGTTTATGTTTGGGTGGGTGGTTGGATTTGAGTCCGAATCCCTACCCAATCTGAGATCCAGGGGCCGTGGCGTTTCCAATCTTGGAAGTTCGGGTTCTGGAGTGTTACCCGATAAATTTGGCATGCTGCCTGATTCTAGGTTCAGGGCTTGGGTATTGTCCTCCCATAAGTGGGTATCCGGCTCGGAGAGCTCAAGAATGCGGACATAGTTAGTCCTCAAAATAGAGGAAGAGTCACCACATTGTTCCTCCACCACTCTAATATGATGGGTGACCGGTGGAGAGTTAATCTCCCTTTGATCGGGTTTAAGCCCAATCCGATCATAGTCCGTAGCGACTCCCAAGGCGGCGATGCGATCCAAGAGCTCGTTTAAGGAAGCGAGCTCCATTGGATCCATCTGTTCGGTGAGTGCCGATTTGACGTGGAGGCTGTTTTCGATGACCCGAGAAGTCATCGTCGGTGCGGCGGCCGAATGGGCGGTCATGATGAAATCGCCTAGCCAGAGAGTTTGGCCGACACCCAAAGCTCCCCCAACAGTAGTACCATCTTTAAAGACGAGAGGAGACATCCTTCCTTCTGGCGACGGCACAGTGGAACTCTCAATGAAAGCACCATTGTCGGTGTCAAAACTGGTGGATCTCAGGTAGGTGGTCCCGAACTGTGCATCTAGGCAGATGGTAACAGGAGGCAGGGGACACGATGTTTTACCCAGGTTCGGGCCCTCTTGATGGAGGTGAAACCCTACGTCCTGCTTGATTTATTCTTGATGATATGGGTATTACAAGAGTTGATCTACCACGAGATCTGAGAGGCTAAACCCTAGAAGCTAGGCTATGGTATGATTGTATATTGTCCTACGGACTAAAACCCTCCGGTTTATATAGACACCGGAGAGGGTTAGGGTTACACAAGGTCAGTTACAAAGGAGGAGATATCCATATCCGTATTGCCTAGCTTGCCTTCCACGCCAAGTAGAGTCCCATCCGGACATGAGACGAAGTCTTCAATCTTGTATCTTCATAGTCAAACATTCCGGCCAAAGGATATAATCCAGCTGTCCGGATATCCCCTAATCCAGGACTCCCTCAAGAACTATTACAATAATATGGCTGAAGGCCATCTAAATAGGATAATAGCGGAAGCTTCGAAGATAGTAGAGTCCATCCAACTCCACGGCAAAACTGAGTGCATGACAACGACCTAGCGCACCTTACTCTTCGTCTGAAAACTCTGCAACATAATATGTTGCAGCCTGTGTAGGTCAGCACATGGAATATGCTGGCAAGATAACACTATAGAGCAATGAACAAATAACAGCTATGACTACATGCATATATGGTTGGTCGAGGCTCTATGGTTATTGTAGGATCGATAGTAGTTCTGGAGGGGGTGATTAGACTACTTGACCAAATAAAAATCTAGCCTTTTCCCAATTTTAAGTCTTGGCGGATTTTAGCAACTTAGCACTAGTCAAGCAATCAACCTACACATGCAACTCTAAGAGTATAGCAGCAGAATGTAAAACATTGCACATGAAGGTAAAGGGAGAAGTTTGGAGGGAGCAAATGCAATGTAGACACGGAGATTTTGGCGTGGTTCCGATAGGTGGTGCTATCGTACATCCACGTTGGTGGAGACTTCAACCCACGAAGGGTAATGGTTGCATGAGTCCACGGAGGGCTCGACCCACGAAGGGTCCACGAAGAAGCAACCTTGCCTATCCCACCATTGCCATCGCCCACGAAGGACTTGCCTCACTAGGGTAGATCTTCATGAAGTAGGCGATCGCCTTGCCCGTACAAACTCCTTGGTTCAACTCCACAATCTTGATGGACGCTCCCAAGTGATACCTAACCAATCTAGGAGACACCACTCTCCAAAACGTAATAGATGGTGTGTTGATGATGAACTCCTTGCTCTTGTGCTTCAAATGATAGTCTCCCCAACACTCGACTCTCCCTGACTAATTTGGATTTGGTGGAAAGATGATTTGAGTGGAAAGCAACTTGTAGAAGGCCAGAGATCAAGATTCATATGGTTGGAATGGAATATCTTGGTCTCAACACATGAGTGTGTGGTTCTCTCTCGGAAAATGAATGTTGGAAGTGTATGCATGTTCTGATGGCTCTCTCCACGAATGAAGAGTGGGTGGAGGGGCATATATAGCCTCCACACAAAATCTAATCGTTACACACAAATCACCAAAATTGGGGGGACCAAATAATGAAACTCGGTCAGACCGATTTTGTTCAAAATGTGAACGTTAGGATTTTCGGTGGGGCCGACATATCAACTCGGTGGGACGGATTTCATTAGGCTTAGGGCATAAAGTAATCTCGGTGAGACCGATTACACAAACTCGGTGGGACAGATTTTGGTAAAAAGCTAACCAGAGAGTTGGTGAGGCAAACTCGGTGGGACCGATTTCCTCATCTGGGTGAGACCGAAACATTACGAAGGGGAAACAGAGAGTTTGCATTGCACACTCGGTGGAAACGATCGCTCATCTCGGTTGGACCGAAACATTACAAAGAGAAACAGAGAGTTTGCAATCCCATCTTGATGAGTCCAAGATGCCTATCGGTGAGACCGAAGTGACTAGGGTTTGTGGCAGTGGCTATGTCAAAAAAACTCGGTGGCGCCGGATGGAATGTTTCGATGGGGCCGAATTTGACTTTTGGTTTGGGACATATGTGGATATGAGAAAGTGGTTGAGGGTTTTTGGAGCATGTCACTAAGCATTTTGAGCAAGAAACCCATTAAGCAACACCTCATCCCCTTTTAATAGTATTGGCTTTTCCTATGGACTCAATGTGATCTTGGATCACTAAAAGTAAAATGTAGAGTCTTGAGCTTTAGAGCTTGAGCCAATCTTTTGTCCTTAGCATTTAGAGGGTCCACATTTATAATCCATGACATGCCAATCATTGAGGTTTTGTGAAATATTTATCTCAAAATAGCATTAGCTCAATGAGCTATATGTTGTTAATAATTAAGAAAAAACACCCAAGGCTAGTTGCACTTTCAATCTCCCCCTTTTTGGTAATTGATGACAACATATAGGTCGAAGCTTTGAGAAATGATCATAAGATTAAAATACATCGTCACTTTGAGAAGTATGTGATAAGCAAGAGCTCCCCCTAAATTTGTGCATTATTTAGAATTGCTTTTGAATGCAAATACACAATCAATTAGGATCATGGGCTACGCTTCCATGTCACATACATCATGGTGGAGCGCTCAAAATGATAGAAATTAAAAGCATGCACTCATCACCAAGCAAAGTGAATGATCATATATGGGATATAAGAGATAATATCATCCAAGCAAGCATTAAGGTAGCATATGATCAAACACATGATCGAACAAGTGTCTCACACAAACATAAAGTATCAACCAAGCACATAATAAAGTTCAAACAAAGCAAGAGAGACAAAGAAGTAAAACACTCTCTCTCGAAGCCGATGATCTATATATTTCTCCCCCTTTGGCAACAACTTACCAAAAAGATTGAACATGCATAGTGCTATGCGTCTCTCAAGCTCGGTCTTCGTGAGGTGGTGTATAGAGAACTCCAAGGACAAAGGCATCTGGTGATGTAGTTGGAGCTGGTGGAGTGTGTGTGCTGGAGGTGGCACTGAAGCTGTAGCTGCTGGTGCTGACAATGTAGCTCTAGAATCTGTTACTGGCACTGCAGCAAACCTCTGACCTCGTGGCACACACTGAAAAGCATTCGTAATTTCCTTTCCTCTCCTCTCTCCAGCTTCCTCCTGGAGTTGCTCAACAGTTGTCTGTATCTCAGTAACCTTTAGATCAATATCATAGAATTTTGTCTCAACAATCCTCTCCAAGCTCTCCTGATTCTGAGTCAGGGTGGCCAAGCCTTTCTCAATCCTCAAAGTAGACTGGATCAGAAATTCTTGCTGATCTTGCTTGCTCTTCAGGAACACCTGAGATGCTTCCTCTACACTTGTCATCCTTGCAACTTTCTCTGACTTAGCCATAGCTCTCTTCTCCTATGCTTGAGCTGATGAAGGTTCATTCTCATTCATCACAACGGTGTTGTCTTCAAGTTCAGGGTATATGGGTAAGTGCTCCTTGTCCAACAAGTAGGTGCTTGTGCACATCTTTGAGTTGATGAGCTCCTGAATGTGTGGAGCATACCCACAACTTCTCCTTTGGTCAGCAGCTGTCCTCTTGATTGTCTCTACAATCAGGCTCATGACCTTGAACTTTTGAGGTACATCAAATATTTGCAGCAAGTTGATGCAATGTCCTCTAATCATCTTGTGATCTCTTGATTTGGGTAGCAAAGTGTGCCTTAGGATGGTGTTGATAGTAGGCAGACTAGACAACAAGTAATGTAGAGATCCAAGCTTGTGTCTCTCCAAAGCTTTATCAGGGATCTCTTTGTACATGTTTTCCATAGAGTTGTGGTCTTTCTTCTTCTTGGCATACACATCCAAGTCGTCCTCATGTTCTTCTGGGGCATTAATTAGCTTGGCCCATTCTTCAACTATTGATTGGTACCTTGTACCTTCAGACATCCATATTATCCTTCCATCTGGATAGAAATAAGCAATGGAGTAAAACTACATGATTAGCTCATCATTCCATTTTGTGAGCTTCTGTTCGACAAACTTGTCAACTCCACAAGATTTGAAGCTATCTTGTACACCTGGGAAGTGATATTCGTTCTCTTTGATGTATTCCCAATCAACCCATCTCATGTCATAGACAATTGGCTACTTGTGAAGTAGAATAGTCTCATAGAAGTCTTGTTGTTCCTTAGTGTGAAAACTATAGTCAACTACACTCCTCCTCCTCACAGCATAGGGATCAGACCGTCTCCACAATCTCAGTCCCGCATCTTTCCTGATATGCATGTCCTCAGCAACAGGATGAGCATCATTGTGGTCTGCAATCTTGGGTTTCAGTTTCCTCAATACAAGGGATTCATCATCCTTTTCTTCAGCTTCAGGAATTGGGGCCTTGTTCTTCTGTTCAGCTGGGATATTTCTGGTGCTTCTCTTGGGCTTAGACTTCTGAGCTTGAGCTGTTGCTTTGCGAGTAGTTTTGGTCTTTGATGTGGTAGCCCCTAACCTGATTGCATCTCCCATAAGGTTTTGGGACTTTGGTGCTGGTGTAGCATCCTCTTCCTCTTCCTGTTCTTCTGCTGGATCATTAAACATGGATGATCTCCCAAGGACTCTAGCAGTGGTCTTCTTTACCCTCTCCTTCCTCTTCTTGCCATCTCTAGCCTCTTTGGGTTCAAGAGTGAACTCCATAGTTTCTTGAGTGGAGACTCTGGCCTTAGACATAAGGATCCTTTTTGCTGGTGCCTTCTTGTTCAACCCTAGCTTTGTTGAAGCAGCTGTGCCATACTCCTTCTTCATGACTTTCTCCTTTGAGCTGACTTCTTCTACAGCCACATAATCCTCATCCTCAGATTTTGAGGTTCTCTCCTTCCTTGACCTGGTGGCTGCCTTGGGCAAGTTACTAGGTGTGCTCCTGCTGCCCTCATCATAGCTGCTTGAGGGATCAGAACCCTCACTCAATTGCACATGTTCTACAGATCTGTTTTGACTGTTACTCTGGTCAGACATCTTGGCAATCTCACTGACAGCAAACCCTGTGAATAGATGTAGATGAGGTAGAGTGGATGAGCATCGCAAAGTGCAGAGTTTTTGTAAAACGGATGACTCAAAAACTTAGTTTTAGTTCTCCACAGAAAGCATTCAGAGCTACCGATTTGTTAGACTCGGTGATACCGAAGTAATTTTGGAACCTAAACTCGTGAACTCGGTCAGACCGAGTCACAGTTAGGTGGCATCGAGACTGCTAGGGTTTCACAGAGAATCGATTTCGGTTACACCGATTTGCAATTTTCGGTCAGACCAAAAACACATGTGCAATGGCCTAAGCTAAACCGGTGAGACCGATTTGTACAACTCGGTCGGTCCGAGATGAGTTCAGCAGAAACCTAACCCTAAATTTTCGAATTAAATCTAACCTAAAGGATGTTTTCTCTCGATAGAATGTTCTCATACATGGTAAAGATCATGGCAAAGCAATGTGCTACGAATCGGAGTAAGGAAATAGCACAAAGAGTCGAACCCATACCCTAGTTCGGTAGGAATTCGCCACGGCGGCAACGACGGAGCAGATTTCCATTGACGGTGATGGAAACCGGCGGAGGGAGGTCGCTGGCGGAGAAGAGACGATCCAGAGACCCGAGGAGGCAGAGCAGGACACGCGCGGGCTGAGAGTTTTTGAAGAAATTTCCAAAATCTCACACATGGGTATATATATGCTGACCCTGTCAGTGTGACCGAGTGGAACAACTCGGTGGCACCAAGATGCAGAATCGCAAGTGGTTACTGCAACTCGGTGTGACCGAAAAATTCAAATGTGTTGCACCAAGATTGAAAACCTAGATCAACTTAGTGAACTCGGAGTGACCGAACTGGATGAATCGGTCATACCAAAATTCACAAAGAGGTTTTAGAAGTTTAAGTATATGATGAATCGGGGACTCCGAGTGCTCCTCACACAGAGTGGTTCGAATCTGACTTGATCAAACTTTGTGATCTAGCATGAATAGAGTTTGAGACGAGAAAATCATAGATATCTAGAGGAGGTTCTTGGGCATTCTTGTCCATCCACTTGGCAAAGGAAAAAACACCAAACAATAAAAACAACAAGTGGATGTCCACGAATGAGTAAAATATGCAGTGAACATGCTCACATAATGCAATGGCAAATGAAATATGTGACAAAGCATGCACAAACACTCTAGCATCTATCAAGCAATTGGCGATGACTAGGTCATCTATATACGAGTATATTAACTTAGGAGTCAAATGAGAACATTTAATCGTAGGTCATACTCATCATTTAAGCACAAGTGGGGTTACAACTTTTACATAATGCATTGTTGTGTTCACACCAATAGATTTGCTTTAGCTCAATTGGTTAGAGTAAAGCTCCCCCTAGATGTGATATCCCCCCTAAGAGGGATGAACTAACCTTGGGTTATGTCGATGATGACTTCATGTAGGTGTTGAAGATGTACATGCTCAATGTTGATGTAGATAATTCGAAGCAATCCATTGGAGTGAGTTGCACTTTCAATACCTACAAGGGTTAGTCCCACAAGGAACAAAGAAGGATATCCATAGACATAGAGTGATGTTCACACAAGATGATGTCCATGAAAGCATTAGGTTACCTTGTCCCTTGTCTTACCAACAAGAGGGTTTGTGACTCCTCGAACTAGTGCAAGATGTGGAAGTTGTTTTCACATGTCCTTGGCAAAATATATGAGTGAATTATGTTGGAGGAGTCACCCTCCAGAATTCTCCAGTTCTTCTTCTTTGGGATCCACATCATCTTGATGGGAATCCTTGGAGTTGTAGTCGTACATGATGTAGTCTTGGGAACCAACTTGACCAAGGCCTTGGGAGCTTCTTCAAATGAATCAATCTCCTCTTGAAGCTTTTCCTTGCCTTTTAGCTTGTCATCTTGAGCTTGTGTCCCTTTAAAAGAAGTAGGATCATACTTCTCTTGTTCAGGAACAAACTTCGTCTTGGGGTATTGATCTTCTTCCCACTCAACTCCACTGGCATTGAACTTTTGTTCAAAACCAACACCTTGATTCTTCCGATGTCTTCCTTGCTTGCGTACAATTTCCTCAAATTGCTTACTTCCGGCAAGGCTCTTGTAAACACCTTTCTCCATAATTGCCTTCAATAAGCTATTTTCTTGCTCAAGTGTAACTTGGCTAAGAGAATCATTAGTGGAATCAAGAGAACTACAAGAAGCAACCACATTGGATTTAGCATGATTGTTGTTACTACTAGATGAACAATCTTTCTTACTTTTGTTGCTAGATTTAACTTGTGGCATGTAAGTAGACAAGAGTAAACGCTTGGCAATGTAAGAAGAACTTTTCTTGTGAAGATCATCATTGATTGCCTTTAAGAAGCCATGCTCTTGCTCAAGGTTGAGCTTTTCAAAGCGTAACTTTTCATGAGTCTTTAAAATCTCTCGATGATTTTCCAACATAGCTTCATGAGCTAACTTATGAGTGTTTAGTTCTTTAGTTAGATGCTCAATCTCCTTCTTATCATCATCATTAGTTTTATCTTAATTAGCATGATTAATAGCCAGTTCATCATAGTTTTGATCACTAGAATTGTCAACAAGTAAATCATCATCACCTAGCAAATCATCTTCATCACTATTGAAATCAACATATTCGGGGTGTGATACCTTTGGGCCTTTAGGCATGAAGCATCTTCCAATTCCTTCATGTGGTGAGTCAAATATGTCATAGGAGTTGGTTGACACAAGTGCTAGACCGCAACACCTTCATCTTGAGTATATTTGGAGTCGGAGTGATAACTTCTCTTGGAGTTATTGTCGGAGTTGGAGCCGGATACCCTTTCACCAACATGAGCTTGATGTCTTTGTTTTGTGTAGCTCCTTGCTGATTTGTCCTTACTTTCCGAATCCTTGCTTCTCTGTGATGTTCTTTGTTCATAACGGTCATCTCTACTCCTTCGCTCTCTTGGTGGTGATTCTTCTCTTCTACGTCTCCTTTGGGTGAATCTTCTCTTATTTTGTGGGGATCCGTACACTCATTGGAGTAGTGTCTGGGTCTTCCACAATTGTAGAAATTACGTTCACGACTCGAAGATCTTGTGTCATTGTAGAACCTTGACTGGTAACTTACTTCCTTGCTTCTACTCTTGTAGAACTTGTTGAAGTTCTTCACCATTATGCTCAATTCTTCATTGAAGACTTGTTTCTCACTTGATGATGTAGGAACATCACATGAGGCTTTGTAAGCACCACTTGACTTGTTGTGAAGCTCTTCCTTATCCTTGTGTGACATATCATGAGCAACAATTCTTCCAATGACTTTCGTTGGCTTGAGATCTTTGTAATTGGGCATCATTTGGATCAATGTGCACACGGTATGATATTTTCCATCCAAGGCTCTTAGGATCTACTTGATGATGAATCTACCGGTCATCTCTTCACTTCCTAAGCCGGCAATCTCATTTGTGATGAGAGCAAGCCTAGAGTACATTTCAGCGACACCTTCACCATCCTTCATTTTGAACTTGTCAAGTTGACTTTGAAGCACATCCAATTTGGATTCCTTGACGGAGTCGGTACCCTCATGCATATCAATCAAAGTATCCCAAATTTTCTTTGCATTCTCAAGATGGCTGATTTTGTTGAATTCTTCGGGGCACAATCCGTTGAAGAGGATATCGCAAGCTTGAGCATTGTATTGCATCATCTTCAACACTTCCGCGGTAGCTTCATGGTTTGGTTCTCTCCCATCAAAGAATTCACCTTGCAAGCCAATACACATAATAGCCCAAACGGCAGGGTAATGTCCAAGAATATGCATTTTCATCTTATGCTTCCAACTAGCAAAATTAGTACCATCAAAGTAAGGACCTCTATGGTGGTAATTTCCCTCTATAGACGCCTTACTCTCCTAGGTTGTGAAACCAAGGCTATGATCACCAAAGCTATGGAAATAAAGGCAAATGGAAACCAAAGCTCTGATACCACTTGTAGGACCGAAATTATGTTTAGAGTGGGGGTGATTAGACTACTTGACCAAATAAAAATCTAGCATTTTCCCAATTTTATGTCTTGGTAGATTTTAGCAACTTAGCACTAGTAAGCAATCAACCTATACATGCAAGTCTAAGAGTATAGTAGCGGAATGTAAAACATTGCACATGAAGGTAAAGGGAGGAGTTTTGAGATAGCAAATGCAATGTAGACACGGAGATTTTTGGTGTGGTTCCGATAGGTCGTGCTATCGTACTTTCACGTTGTTGGAGACCCCAACCCACGAAGGGTAATGATTGAGCAATTCCACGGAGGGCTCCACCCACGAAAGGTCCAAGAAGAAGCAACCTTGGCTATCCCACCATGGTAATCGCCCATGAAGGACTTGCCTCACTAGGGTAGATCTTCACGAAGTAGGCGATCTCCTTGCCCGTACAAACTCCTTGGTTCAACTCCGTAATCTTGACGGAGGCTCCCAAGTGACACCTAACCAATCTAGGAGACACCACTCTCCAAAAGGTAATAGACAGTGTGTTGATGATGAACTCCTTGCTCTTGTGCTTCAAATGATAGTCTCCCAACACTCAACTCTCTCTCGCTGATTTCAATTTTGTGGAAAGATGATTTGAGTGGAAAGCAACTTGGAGAAGGCTAGAGATCAAGATTCATATGGTTGGAATGGAATAGCTTGGTCTCAATACATGAGTAGGTGGTTCTCTCTCTGAAAATGAATGTTGGAAGTGTAGGCATGTTGTGATGGCTCTCTCCATGAATGAAGAGTGGGTGGAGGGGTATATATAGCCTCCACACAAAATCTAACCTTTACACACAAAGCAACAACCTCGGTGGGATCGAATAATGGAACTCGGTCAGACTGATTTAGTTCAAAATGTGAACGTTAGGATTTTCGGTGGGACCGACATGTCAATCGGTGGGACCGATTTCATTAGGGTTAGGGCATATCGTAATCTTGGTGAGACCAATTACACAAACTCAATGGGACTGATTTCGGTAAAAAGCTAACCAGAGAGTTGGTCAGGCAAACTTGGTGGGACCGATTGGCTCATCTCGGTCAGACCGAAACGTTATGAAGGGGAAATAGAGAGTTTGCCTTGCGAACTCGGTTGGACCGATCGCTCATCTCGGTCAGACCGAAACGTTACGAAGGTAAACAGAGAGTTTGCAATCCCATCTCGGTGAGACCGAGACCCCTATTGGTGAGACCGAAGTGACTAGGGTTTATGGCACTGGCTATGTCAAGAAAATTCAATGGCGCCGGATGGAATGTTTCGGTGGGGCCGAGTTTGACTTTTGTTTTGGGACATATGTGGATATGAGAAAGTGGTTGAGGGTTTTGGGAGCATATCACTAAGCATTTTGAACAAGAAACCTATTAAGAAACACCTCATCCCCTTTCAATAGTATTGGCTTTTCCTATGGACTCAATGTGATCTTGGATCACTAAAAGTAAAATGTAGAGTCTTGAGCTTTATAGCTTGAGCCAATCTTTTGTCCTTAGCATTTTGAGGGGTCCACATTCCTAATCCATGCCATGCCAATCATTGAGATTTCCTGAAATATTTGTCTTGAAGTAGCATTAGCTCAATGAGCTATATGTTGTTAATAATTACCGAAACCACCCAGGGATAGTTGCACTTTCAGTTATCATTTGCATAAAGCTAGTTTTTCCCAACAACAAAGGAATATATTTTATTCAACTACCAAATTTGTTGAAAACATTTAGAATGGTAACCCCATCTCAATCCCAATTAAAAGTTGATAACGCAACAAATTAATTAAGTAGAGTGTTGAGATCAATAATAATTCAAGAACCAGATATTCAAGATGTCCATATCCGGGGACACGACTAATCATGATTAGTTTGTACACTCTGCAGAGGTTTGCACCCTTTTCCCCACAAGACTCGATCTCCTCCGTGGTATTTCTCGCACTGCATGATGTTTGAGAAACGGCTGGCCGAGACACAGTCTTTCGGAAGAGGTCCCCTTAACCGATAGATAGGACGGTACACCTACAACCCCCTACATATGCTAGCCCATAATGGAAAGGATTCCCACAACTTACTCAACTATGCCAGAGCCCATAATGGCATGTGGCTGCACATGGAAGTTTCTAGCATGAATAATCTTATGATCCCTTTGAGCCTGGGTCGCAAACCATAGGATGATCACACGGATGCCCCAGGATCTGCTTAGACAACACTAGATTCCCAAGGTGCCCACAAACCAATCCACCCAGAGGTTTATTAAAGTAGCCACCTTAAGTTAAACCTTAGTTAATAGTAACTCTCACATCTTTCATGAATTCTCTCAAAACCAATCCACGTCTATGAGCATAACATAATAGTATAGGCATAATGTAGTAACTCTCAGGGTTTGAATAAAGGCAATAGGTTCCTACCTCATCAACTACTTCCCAAAACACACATGTTAAACAAGTCCTACTCATGCAATGTTGGAGGGTTGCAACTAATGCATAAAAACTTTGGTAATAAGGGATATGATCAAAGTGTTACTTGCCTTGCTCATGATCTAAAAACCCTAGAGATTCGTAGTAGCAAGCCTCGTACTCCGGAAACTCTATCGTGAACAAACAATAGCATACATAAGCACTCAAGCATAATATGCAAAGGTAAAACTCAAAAGAAAAGATCCAAATTGAAAGTTCAAGAGAAGATCTTCAATTTGTAAAAAGAATCAATTGAATCGGAGTTACGAAACTCAAATTACAAGCAGAAGAAGTTTGAATACAAACCTGCTTGAAACTAAAATTTTAAATTGTCGAAACCATGTTCAAGTTGATTATCAGGTAAGAGGGGAATAATTCGAAGATTTAGGCATCGGTTTCACTGGATTTGGAAAAATGAGTAAAAAGTAATGATGGTTTGAAGTTCAGGGACTAATCGGTGATAGAAGTTTTTGCGGATAGGTTCCTGGCCGAGAATTAAAACTAAAAAGAAAAATCTATCGGCCGAACGTCCGCTAACCGAACTAAAAGAACAAATTCGTTCATTAACAGAAACTAACCGATTAACGTTCGTTAATTAATGAACTAAATTAAAAACCGATCTAAACAGAATAAACCAAATAAAATAACACAAAGAAAACCGAATGGTTTTTACCGGGCAACCATAGAAAACCGGCGGCGAGGTGAAAGGTGAGATCCAGCGCGGCTCCGACGAGGTGGCTGCGGTGGCTAGAGGCATGGGGAGGCGGCACGGGCTGCTGCGGCGATGGTGGTGAACGGCGGCGCGGGCGAGCTGGGGCGATGGCTAGCGGCTCCGGCGGCGGCTGCTGCTGTGGGAGGCGGTGGCGGGAGGTGGTGAAGAGAAGAGGGGGGGCTCGGCTTTTAAAGAGCGAAGGGGAGGCGGTGACTTGCGCGAGGGGACGGCGGCGGCGAAGTCCGGCTCGGACTCCAGGAGGAGTCCGGCGGTGGCACGGGGAAGGAGAGGCGGCGACGCGGCAGGGCCAAGGCCCGGCTCGGCTGGACCGGCCCAAGAGAGTTTTTTTAAACAAATTCACCCGAAAGAATAATCCTAATAAAATATAAAAAAGTTCTAAAAATACCAGAAACAATTTTCACCGTCCAGACCTAATCTTAGGACAAGATGAACATTTGTTGTGGCCTAAAATGCAATTTTCAAAAATGCTTATTTTTTCTAATTCAAATAAAATAGCAAATAAAATACAAATAAAATAATAATTTGATTTTAAAATTTCTTCTCCAATATTTCTCTTTTGTTGAAGAAGCCATATTATCTTCTCTCATTAATTTTTGTTATTGGAATTAATTGGATGGAAAATATTAAAATCAAATTGATCCTTTCTTCAAATTTGAAATAAATACAAATATGAAAAATTTCTGAAACCTCCAACTCTCTCCATGGGTCCATGAGTTGCTTAAGATTTCTAGGATCACAACAAAATGCAAAAGAAAATATGATATGCATATGATGACCTATGTATAACATCTTGAAAATTGGTATGTTACAGTTCTCAAATTCTTAAAGACTCAATCTGATAGATAACCTCAAAGGGAAAACTCCATTCATCACAAGGATATAGAGGGGGAGAAACATCATAGGATCCAACTATAATAGCAAAGCGCGCGATACATCAAGATCGTGCCATATCAAGAACACGAGAGAGAGAGAGAGAAATCAAACACATAGCTTCTGGTACATACCCTCAGCCCCGAGGGTGAACTACTCCCTCCTCGTCATGGAGAGCGCCGGGATGATGAAGATGGCCCCCGGTGATGGAACTCCCTCCTCGTCATGGAGATCTTGTTGGTTTTTGGTGGCTACAGAGGCTTGCGGCGGCGGAACTCCCGATCTAGGTTATTTTCTGGATGTTTGGGGATTTATACGAGAGGTTGGCATCGAGAACAAGTCAGGGGGCCCCACAGGAAGTCCACAAGGCACAGGGGCGCGCCCTCCACCCTCATGGGGCCCCCGGGACTCCCCTCTAGTAACTCTTCGTTCTAGTATTTTTTATATTTTCCAGAAAAAATCTCCGTTGATTTTTAGCACATTTTGAGAATTTTTATTTCTGCACAAAAACAACACCATAGTAGTGCTGCTAAAAACAGTGTCAGTCCATGTTAGTTCTAACCAAATCATACCAAAATCATGTAAAAATATTATTAACAAGGCATGAATACATCAAAAATTATAGATACATTGGAGACGTATCAGCATCCCCAAGCTTAATTCCTGGTCGTCCTCGAGTTGGTAAATGATAAAAACAGAATTTTTGATGTGGAATGCTACCTAACATATTTATAAATATAATCTTCTCTATTGTGGCAAGAATATTCAGATCCATAAGATTCAAAACAAAAGTTTAATATTGACATAAAAACAATAATACTTCAAGCATACTAACAAAGCAATCATGTCTTCTTAAAATAACATGGCCAAAGAAAGCTATCCCTACAAAATCATACAGTCTGGCTATGCTCTATCTTCATCACCCAAAATATTTAAATCATGCACAACCCCAATGACAAGCCAAGCAATTGTTTCATACTTTTGATGTTCTCAAACATTTTCAATCTTCACGCAATACATGAGGACATAGCACTATAGGTGGAATAGAATGGTGGTTGTGGAGAAGACAAAAAGGAGAAGATAGTCTCACATCAACTAGGCATATCAATGGGCTATGGAGATGCCCATCAATAGATATCAATGTGAGTGAGTAGGGATTGCCATGCAACGGATGCACTAGAGCTATAAGTGTATGAAAGCTCAACAAAAGAAACTAAGTGGGTGTGCATCCAACTTGCTTGCTCACGAAGACCTTCGGCATTTTGAGGAAGCCAATCATTGGAATATACAAGCGAAGCTCTATAATGAAAATTCCCACTAGTATATGAAAGTGACAAAAGAGGAGACTCTCTCTCATGAAGATCATGGTGCTACTTTGAAGCACAAGTGTGGAAAAGGATAGTAACATTGTCGCTTCTCTCTTTTTCTCTCATTTTTGTATTTTTGTATTTTTTATTTGGGCCTTTTCTACTTTTTTTATGGCATCTTTTTTCTTTTTATTTTTCATCCGGAGTCTCATCCCGACTTGTGGGGGAATCATAGTCTCCATGATCCTTTCCTCACTGGGACAATGCTCTAATAATGAATATCATCACACTTTTATTTACTTACAACTAAAGAATTACAACTCGATGCTTGGAACAAAATATGACTCCATGTGAATGCCTTCGGCGGTGTACCGGGATGTGCAATGAATCAAGAGTGACATGTATGAAAGAATTATGAATGGTGGCTTTGCCACAAATACGATGTCAACTACACGATCATGCAAAGCAATATGACAATGATGAAGCGTGTCATAATAAACGAAATGGTGGAAAGTTGCATGGCAATATATCTCGGAATGGCTATGGAAATGCCATAATAGGTAGGTATGGTGGCTATTTTGTGGAAGGTAAATGTTGAGTTTATGGTATCGGAAAAAGTTGCGTGGTACTAGAGAGGCTAGCAATGGTGGAAGCGTGAGAGTGCGTATAATACATGGACTCAACATTAGTCATAAAGAACTCACATACTTATTGCAAAAATCTATTAGTCATCAAAAGGAAGTACTATGCACATGCTCCTAGGGGGATAGATTGGTAGGAAAAGACCATCACTTGTCCCCGACTGCCACTCATAAGGAACACAATCAAAAAATAAATCATGCTCTCACATCATCACATAACGGTTCACAATACATGCATGCTACGGGAATCACAAACTTTAACACAAGTATCTCTCAAATTCACAACTACTCACTAGAATGACTCCAATATAACCATCCTCATATCTCAAAACAATCATAAGGAATCAAACTTCACATAGTATTCAATGCACTTTATATGAAAGTTTTTATTATATCCCTCTTGGATGCCCATCATATTAGGACTAAATTTATAACCAAAGAAAATTACCATGCTGTTTAAGACTATCAAAATAATATAAGTGAAGCATGAGATTTCATCTATTTCTTCAAAATACTCCAAAAGATGTAAGTGAAGCACTAGAGCAAACGACAAACTACTCCAAAAGATGTAAGCGAAGCACAATGAGTAGTTGAATAATTATGTAACTATGTGACGACTCCTTCTCATAAATAAAATTTCAGATCTTAAGTACTTTATTAAAACAGCAAGCAAAACAAAATAAATTGACATTGCAACTATAACACATATCATGTGAAGAAGCAAAAACTTAGGCTCAACCAAAACTGAGTGATAGTTGTTGAAGAAGAAAGGTGGGATGCCAACCGGGGCATCCCCAAGCTTAGATGCTTGAGACTTCCTGAAATATTGACTAGGGATGCCTTGGGCATCCCCAATCTTGAGATTTTGTGTCTTCTTAATTCCATTCATATCGTGGTTTCCCTAAATCTTAAAAACTTCATCCACACCAAACTCAACAAGAACTTGTGAGATAAGGTAGTATAAATCCATGCTAATCCTTATCATTCTCTACTATAGAAAATCACTAAAATGATAAATTTACATTGCATACTAAATGCCTCTGCATTTTTAATACTCCTATCATCAAATATAATCATTAAACAAGCAAACACATGCAAACAATGCAATCATAACAGCAATCTGTCTAAACAGGATAGTCTGTAAAGAATGCAACAAGATTCATACTTCTTTAACTCCACAAATTCTGAAAAAATTACCACACTGTAGATAATTTGTTTTTACTCATTGTTCAAAAATTTCAAGATTGTATCATCTTCTGACTATTCACAAATATTCAAAACATAACAACAAACTTTCTGTTTCTAAAACAGCAACATGTGGACTTGCAAAATAAGCATGGTAAAGGCTATACTTGACCTTTTTATTGAAGTAGAAGATGCAAAATATTACTCTAAATAACAACAAGCAAATATTAATAAAAGAAAAGGACGCTCCAAGCAAAACACATATCATGTGGTGAATAAAAATATAGCTCCAACTAAGGTTACAGATGAACGAAGACGAAAGAGGTGATGCCTTCTGGGGCATTGTCGGTGTCAAAACCGGTGGATCTCGGCTAGGGGGTCCCGAACTATGCGTCTAGGATTGACGGTAACAGGAGACAGGGGACACGATGTTTACCCAGGTTCGGGCCCTCTCTATGGAGGTAATACCCTACTTCCTACTAGATTGATGTTGATGAATATGAGTATTAGAAGAGTTGATCTACCACGAGATCGTAATGGTTAAACCCTAGAAGTCGAGCCTATGAATATGGTAATGAGTATATGTGGTGTCCTTTCTGGACTATCCCCTTCGGTTTATATAGACACTGAGGGGATCTAGGTTTACATGGAGTCAGTTACATAAAAAGGAATCTTCAGTTGCCAAGCTTGCCTTCCACGCCAAGCAGAGTCCAATCCGAAAACGCATATGGTCTTCGATCTGCACAACCCATCAGCCCGGCCCATGGAAATCAGGCCGGACGTCTGAGGACCCCTAAGTCCAGGACTCCCTCAGTAGCCCCTGAACCTGGCTTCAATGAAGAGGAGTCCGGCGCGGAGATTTGTCTTCGGCATTGCAAGGCGGGTTCCCTCCTTCCGAACACCAGAATAGTCTTCGGACAAAGGAAGTATATCCGGACCTGTGTATATACTGGCAGAGAATATAATAACTCACAACCAAACTTGTTGATAACTGTTCATGACATCATATCATGCATGCCCGGTTGCTATTTCCAACCATCAGCTAGCGAGCCGCCCCACGTCTCGGGGTGCGGTTTTACTGGCACATCTTGTCAGGCAGAGATCATGACCCTTTATTTACGGGATTTTCATTAATGCAGGAATGGGTAACCCAACCGTCCCCTGTGTACAACTCCTTGGTAATAGGTAAGTTTAGAGACCCCGGGGAAGGCACCTAGTATTTAGGGCCTTTATATGGAGAGCATGTCTTCTTTTTCTTGCCTTGAGCTTGCTCCTTCCTCAACCCCAGCCACCCCAAGTTCCAACCCTCGGGTTCCAATCACCACCATCCTAAGTCATGTCTGGACCCAACTGTCAGGGCTGGTGGGTGGCTTCTTCTGTCACAGAGGAGGACATTGCGCAGCTTCACGTAGCGAGGTACCTGACCTCGGAAATCTTTCATCGGCTTCTGGAACGAGGGAAAGTCATACTGACCCCCAGATCTGGTGAGAGGGTTGTATTTGTGTCTCACTTTATTCACGGGCTAGGGTTCGCGCTTAGCCCCTTCGGCCGGGGGCTCATGTTCTACTATGGGCTAGATTTTCACGATCTGACCCCATACTCTATTCTCCTCAATTCGACATTTATCGTCACGTGTGAGGCCTTACTCCAAACTACTCCACACTTTGGTTTGTGGCTCAAGACCTTTGATGTGAGGCCGCAGGTGGCAGAGGAGGAGCAGGCAGAGGGCGGCAGCATCATTATAAGCAAACTAGCCGGCGCGGTTTGGCCCGAAGGATCTTTCGCCAAATCTTCAGACCTGTGGCAGCAGGGGTGGTTTTATGTCAACGAGCCGCGAAGCTCCAAGTGGGTGGCTAGACCTGCATTGTGACCCGGCCCTCTAGTTCAGCTTGCTTCATGGGTCAATAAGTGATTGGACTAGGGATCCGTCAATGAAGTGTAGACTCTACAAACTCGCATCCGAAGCCTTATCCAGAAGGGCATCGATCTTGTGAACGTCGTTCAAATAATGCTAGTCCGCGGGATCCTTCCATGTCAGTGGTGGCCTCTTCGCATGTGGGAGTTTAACCCAGAACGGTGTCGGACCCTACAACACTTCTTCGGCGCTACGCCCGAAGGAATGTGGAAATTATATTTCGGGGAACGAGAGGAATGGCCGGACACCACTGAAGAAGTTGGCCTTGACTGCAATCACGCGGACACTTCGGTAAGTATTCGGTATCCAAGCACCTTCCATTCAGGTATCTCTTAACAAGATATTGAACAATCCGTCCATGTACATGACTGGATAAAGAAAGCGGTGCTGATCTGGTGTCCGGCGCCTCTTCTTGAAGGCCCTGCGACTGTCCTCTTGACGAGGATGCTGGTTTTGACACCGTACCAGGTGGCCGCGTTTGGGGAAACCGAAACCCTTTTACCCAAGGGCAAAAGTGCAGAGGGAGACTTCCGGGGCAAGAAGAGGGCCGCCTCCGAAGGTCAGGAGGGGAAGCCTTCCAAGAAGGTAAAAACACCGTCATCGAGCGGCTTGGGCCGGGCGAGCGATGACGGGGACGAACCTCACGGCAAAACGTAAGCGTGGCTGGGGCGCCTCATTCTTTTCCCATTAGTGAAGTAATCATCCGATATATGTTGATCCATGCAGGTTAACGCCTGGTACTTCTCGATCGTTCTCCTCCTCGGGAGATCTTCTTCCGGACATGATGGAGAGTGATACGCCTTCTCCGGCCCCATCGCCCGATAGGGGCGATGATACCGAGGTATCGTCCCGAAGGGCTCCTCCTGAACACCATGTTGTACCAGAAACAGAGAAGGTGTTCCCTGAAGGCGGCACCTCTCTCATTCGGGGTTCCGGGATCAAGACTAGAGTCCCCGAATCATCCGGTTTACAGCCGGAGACGATTCTGGAGATAAGTAAGTGGGATCCTTCACGGGAAGGCCGTACTTCGGCGGCGGTTTCTGAAGACCAAAGGTTGCCGGAGCCGCTGACGGACTTGCTTCGACCTGCATCCCTTTCAAAGAGCACAGTACTTTGATGGCTATGGTGGATAAAAGGATTCTATCCGTGAAGAGTGGATTGAATGAGGCTTTTACGAGCCTTCTACGAGGTTTTGAGGTTTGTGATGTAGTTTTGTCAATCAAATTTTATTGACAGAATGCACCTGTTGTATATGCAGTACCTCCTCAGACTCGGATTGTCTTCCGAAGGAAGCAATCGCAGGATCAAAGAGATATGCTCAGGTATTAACCTTGGTTTAATTTGAAATACAGGTTGCTGCCCCTCCTGTGGCTGCCGGAATACAGAAGTGGCCGAACTCCAGCAAAAGTTGGATATTGCGGAGGATGACATTGCATTGATCAACAGGCGTCTTGACGACTCCCAAGGTATGTATTTCGGGCATTCTTTACACTAGTGTGCTTGACGTAGGAAAGAGCTTTATATGAAATGCGCATGAAATGCAGATTATGCTGCCGCCGTTGAGGCTCTTCGGGCGGAGCTAGTCCGGGCCAATGATTGGCCGGTTGAGTGATGCTGCTGCTGTAGAGGCAATGGTTGAACTGAAGGTCGAACCAGCTGCACGATGCCAGTTTGAGGAGAAGGTGTCCACAATGACACTTGCTTTGGAGAATGCCACTGGCCGCTGCAAAATTCTTGAGAAGGAGAATGAAGCCTTAACGGCTAAACTGGACAAGGTCCGACAGGAAGCAAGAGAAGCGCGATCAGAGTCCAGAGAACTCCGTGAGGAGGTTCGGCTGGCGAAAGAGATAGTGGCTGGAAAGCCTTTTCTGCTGCAGACTAAGTTCGGCGTCCCAGAGTATCCTCAGCTGAACCAAATGTGGAGTTCTCCGGACGAGTATTTGGACTTGCCGAACATTTCTTTCGATGCAGCACGGTATTACCAAGCGCGAGATGGATATGGAAAGGAGAAGCTTCTTTGGTCATAGTTCGGTGCGTCAAAGCGCCCGCTGCTGCTTAATGAACAGATGTCCCAATGGGCTGAACTTCATAGGGTATCCGGCGCTGCCATGAAGGATGTTATAATCTGGTTGTGGCCAACCGAACCTGTTACGAGTAGCTATTTTGGTTTGGTGCAAAAACTTTTTGATGCGGTGTCGCGAAACGATGCTATGAAGCGATTAGCGTGCGTTGAAGGTGCATGGATGGCCCTTGCCCGAGTCAAGACATTCTGGGGAAATATGAAGGCCATTGACGTTGCAACGAAGGGTCCACCTGAAGGGAAGGACCGTCCGGAACCGGATCGTTATTTTGAAGACGTCTTGCAGGCCGCCCGCTTGATACAGGGTCAATGCTCGAAAAGCATAATGTTCAAGTGAGTTGTATGATGATTATAGAAGACAACTTTATAGTCAATCTATTTGTATTTTGTTAGAAAGCTTGAATTCCTCCTGTGCGGTTGTTTTAATATAATCTAAAAGTTTTCCAGTCGTCGGCTTCAGCCCCCTCGTAGGAAGTACGGGGGTGTTCGTAAAAGCATTTAATCACTCTTTATCCAACGTCTTGGTCCATGAAGGAGCTGAAAATGCGGTGAACCAGGCAATCGGACTATAAGGCGTTAACACTTTCACTTAACCATAGGAGTTTTATGGTGGGGCTACGACATAGCCCCTGGTGTGTATGCGGCGTGTGGTGCCTTGCATATCGGATCTGAAAAAGACCCTTCATGTTACACGGAGAACCACTAAGGATTCCAACAAGTCGTCAAGTGGTTGACCAGCTCTCGCCGCATCATGGCAGTCAGTTTTCAGCTTTCTCTACTGAGGTGCTCATCCGGTCTAGGCCGGGGCACAATCGCAGTAGTTGTCCCTTTACTACCCTAGCCGATAGGGCGGAGTGTAGGGTAGCAAACACATGAGCCAGGCAACCCAACTATTGGCCCAAGACAATGATTCGGAGCTAATGCATATAAGGCCAAACTTGCGGCGCTGAAGTATGAAATAGAGCTGTTCGGACTTTTACTGGCAGCTCATTCGTTCCCATGCCGAGCCCTTGGCAGAGTATACCGAGGTGTTTCTACAGAGCAGCCGTTAAGGCCGTACCTATTGTTGAAAGAGTATAAAAGATTGGCTCGAATGAGACTTACTGAGAACGGAGCGATGTGCCAATGGTAAATTTATGTATATATATAATAATAATAAAAAGGGAACCATGAACCTGGCTATTTGACATGCTCGGGGTTGGGATTAGAGGAAAAAGGGCATATTACAGGCTCGGAATAAAGCGTATGGTCGACAAAATATTATTTTGGACCTACTATTGCACGTCTGCATCGCCCGTCCTCAGGGAGGGGAATCCTTAATGGAGGTAGCTCCTTAGGTGAGCATACGGATCCGGACTCTGATAGATTTCGTTGTAGATGATGTTCGGCTGGTCACCTGTTATTTAGGGATGATACAGAAAAATAAAGTAATAGGATAGAAAATGTTATGGGAATGCTTGCAAGGTTGTCTGTATTATGCTTCCGCCGATGCCCATGGTATCTTGAGTGTGTACTGATGTGCGC
The DNA here is from genome assembly GCF_018294505.1 of Triticum aestivum. NCBI lineage: Eukaryota > Viridiplantae > Streptophyta > Magnoliopsida > Poales > Poaceae > Triticum > Triticum aestivum. The sequence continues at coordinate 392,306,081 of NC_057803.1, read as the reverse complement.
GTGGTGCAAATTTTGCTAGTACAGTACGTGGGTGGTGGAAGACGAACTGCTATTCGCATTCCTGGAGTACTCGAACATCGGAGGGAAACTATTTCTGGCCACTGGCGTTCTGCTGGCAAGCCGATCCGTCGTCTTTATCGCCTGGTGGCCTCCTCCCCTTGTGATCAGTGTTAAGCTTGCCTGCCTGCTTGAAGACCCAACAGTTTCCATTGGTATGATTAGCTAGCATATCAGGATCCGTGAGTCTGACAAGGTCGGTCCAATATCCTGTCGAGGGTGGATGGTCCATCCTGGTTTGCCTTTAGTGGCTTCTTCCGTTGACCGGGCTTCAGATTGTGAAATCCGGCGTTCACCGCTGTGTCGCGTATATTACTGCGACTGTTGTGTTCGGTTTGTCGTGGCTTGCCGTTGCCATCTCGGATTTCGGAGGTGCCCGGGCTGCTGGCGTTGTTACTTTTATGAGCCGCCTGTTGTCTTCTCCCGTGTAGAAGCGGGTCATTAGAGCAGTAAGGGCTGCCATGGATTTGGGTCCTTCTTGGCTGAGGTAACGCGCTAGCCATTCGTCCTAGACGCCGTGTCTGAAGGCCGCAACGGCTTCTACGTCCGGACAGTCGACAATTTGGTTCTTTTTGACTAAGAACCTGGTCCAGAGCTCCCTGGCTGACTCGCCGGGCTCTTGGACAATGTGACTTAAGTCATCAGTGTATAATGGCCGGACATATGTTCCCTGGAAATTGTCTCGAAAGGCGTCTTACAAATCTTCCCAGTTGCCGATCGGATTTTCTGGCAAACTGTTTAGCCAGTATCAAGCTGGCCCTTTGAGCTTGTGAGGTAGGTATTTAATGGCGTGGAGGTCGTCTCCAATGGCCATGTGAATATGAAGGAGGTAATCATCGATCCATACCGCGGGATCTATTGTTCCATCGTACGATTCGATGTTGATGGGTTTAAACCCGTCTGGGAAATCATGCTCCATTACTTCGTTAGTGAAGCAGAGAGGGCGTGCGGCTCCTCTATGTTGGGCCACACTGTGAAGCACCTCCGGCGGGTTCCGTTTACGATGTATGGCCCAGGCATGGTCGGCTTTATAGCGTCCGAATAGGCGACCATCATCGTCGGTTGGGATATATCTTCGTGATGTGTACGTCGATCGTGTATGTCCTGCTCTACCCTCAATGTATTGGTTGATATCGAGAGTATTCCTTCGATTTGTTTTGTTTTGGCGGCCGGATGGGTTGGTATGGTGCTCTGCTTGGGCTGCTGCTTGGACTAGACTGAACTGTGGTCGGCCCGCCGCATTATTCGATGGTAGTATGGGCTCCACCGCCCTGCCATCGTATTGAGGGAGCCACCTATTCTTTGGGTGGCTTTTGACTGGGCTGCTAAGGCAGTGTTCTTCGGCGGCCAAGACCTCGGTCCAACTATCATTGAGCAAATCTTGGCTTGCTTGAAGCTGCAACTGATTCTTTCTTAGGCTCCTAGCAGTGGCTATAAGCTGGCGTTTAAAGCGCTCTTGCTCGAGAGGTTCCTTGGGCATGATAAAGTATTCATCACCTAGGATCTTCTCTTCCTCGGAGGGTGGGAGATAATTGTTGTCCTCGGAGTCCCCATATGTGGTCTGTTCATCACAGTTGTCCTGCCCGCCTTCCTGTTCATCCTGCTCGGATTCAACCTCAGTAGGGTCTTTGTTGTCCGGGATGTCGTCTTCTCTTGTGTTGGCAGTGTTTTCTCTTGGACAATGTGGCCTAGGGTGCCAGTTTCCAGGATGTGTTCCAAGTGGTTTATTCTCGACCAAATTCTCCTTATCATCATCTAGAGCGTCGTAAGGTGTATCCTTCATACACATGTCATACCAGGAAGTGGTCTTCCCGTGTCGAGCGGGTAATAAGCTCTGGCCTTGCCCCTCATCGTTGTCCAAACCGTCTATGTCTTCAGGGCAGGGATCGGGCATGTTTGTTAGGTCTTCCACAGTGGCTATGAGCTGGATGGCGGGTGGGAAATGAAATTCTCCATCGTCCGCTGAAAGCTCGAACCGAACATAGTTCAACGACGGGCCGTTTGCCAGGGATAGGTTTTTTAGCGAGTTTAGTATGTCACCCATGGGCGCGTGTTGGAAGACATCTGCGGCGCTGAACTTGAAGATCGATAACCGATCGAGTTCGATACATCCTGGCTCGCAGGGTTCGTGTCGGGGAAACTGAATCCACGAACAACTATGGGCCCGGCGGACCGGGCCCCTTTCGGTTCGGCGGGGGGCGGAGATCACACGAAGAGCAGATCGAGGCGAAGCACACGAGTAGTTTACCCAGCTTCGGAGCTCTCCGGAGATATAACACTCCTAATGCTGCTTGTTTGATTATCTTGTGTTCTTGCTCCAGAGAGGGAGCGTAGTGTTTTTCTGGGTTCCCAACTAGTAGAACCTTGTGAACCAGTCGAACCGAACCCCCTCTACGTTGCGCATGGGCCTCCTTTTATACGCTAAAGGGGTCACCGACAGGTGGCAACGCAGAGAAGTGTACAAATGTAAAAGTGAGGTGGTTGGTACAGTTACTTGTACAGTGCACCCTACCTAAGCCTGACGACAGGGGACAAGGGCATTAAATGCCCGTCTGAGTCACCCAAACAGTGCAGAAAAGGACCGTTATGGGCGCCACCGTACGCCACGATGGCGATCTTGTCAGCTTCGCATGCCACTGCGCACCGCTGGCTGCACAGCCTCCCGCCACGCGCGCCTGGAGAGGCCCCCAGGGCGACAGGTTGGTGGATGCGCTGGAGCGTGGGCACAGAGTGGCCGCCTGCCACGGCAAGCGCCTTGCCGCTGCTGTTATCTTGTCGGGTCCGGAAGCCTTGTTGCCTTGGCGGGGCCTTGTTGCCTTGCCGGAGCGCGTGGCACGTTGCGGCAAGTTCCTTGGAGTGCCTTGGTTGGCCTTCCCGGCAAGCTCCTCTTGCCGGGGCCTTGTCTCCTGAGCGTAAATACTTTGTTCTTGAATGGCTCCAAGGGAACCACAGAGGATCTTGGCGTTCGCCCGACAAGCCTTGCCGCAGGGTGCTGCAACTGCCCGTGCACTAGTTTGGGGTACTAGGGTGCCCCTATTCTAGTACACCGACAGGAGCCCCCGGGCCTGGGCCAGACATGGTGCCGAGCGCTGTTGGGCCAGGCCCAAGACAGGGCACGGGCACATGCGGACTGGGCCATGCCGAATCTCGCTCCGTATCCACCGCGCTCTCCCCTAACGGCACACGTTGAATGCGGCGTCGTGGGAGAGATCGTGGGTGGTTCTTTATTTGGAAGGGCGAAACGTCCGCCTCGTCCCTCTTTATAAGCAGAGGAAACAGGGGCAGTTTGTTCCCCCTCGCTGGTTGCTACTACTCCATCTTCACGAACCTCCGCCGCTCCCCCCCTTCTTCTCGAAGCCGAGAGAGCAGCGCTCCGCCCCCCATTGCCACCAGCATCACCAACGCCGTCGACCTCCCCCACCACCTCTGCCATGGCTCCGAAAGCCGACAAGGGAAAGGGCGTGAAGTCGGCCGAGGCGCAGCGGCTCGCGGCGCTGCGGAAGGAGCGGGCGATCTTCTCCCCCCAGCTCGGCGTGAAGGAGCTGAGGGAGTACTTCTACCTCTTTTGGGTGACAGAGACGCGGGCGCATCCGCGCACGAGGGTACTCCCGGCCGCTGCTTCGGAACTGGCTCCAAACGGGTACCCATTCTTCGCGCTGTTCTTCTATTGCGGGCTCTGCCCGCCCTTCTCGGAATTCTTCTGCGATATCATGAACACCAACGGCTTCCTCCTCCTTGATTTCACCCCCAACGCCGTTCTGACCATGGCAGTTTTCGCACATTTGTGCGAAAACTTTGTCAGAGTCCACCCCAATGTTGCCCTTTTCCGCCACTTCTTCATACCTCGGGTATAGAGAGGAGAGCCGCTTGCCGGAGGGATCACCTGGATCTCGAGAGTCGGCAAGAAGGAGGCGTACTTGGAGGGTGAGCTCCGTAGCAAGTGGGAGGAGTGGAGAGCGGAGTGGTGCTGGATCGTTGAGGAGAATCCACAGCCCTTCACCGCCGTGCACCAAACTCCAATAGTGCGCGACAATGACTAGAGCAACGTGGCCCTGGAAGACGAGAGGCTGAAGATCGCCATCACTAGGATACTTCGTCTCAGGCTTGCCGGGCTCACTGTAGGCGCTGTAGGCGCAGATTTCTTCCGCCGCCGCATAGCCCCCCTGCAGGAGAGGGGGAGGCCCGCCTGGGAATTCAAGAACTCGGCGGACATCATGAGGCTGCGGCCGGGCCTCAACTACAACTTCACCGTCTTGGAGCTGGATGCAATGCTCCTGGAGTTGTTCAAACGCGACCCCCAGCACCCATTCACGCTGCCGAGGGGCGTCGTTCCATTGTGCAATAATTCTTCGCTTGACCGGATCCGCGCCAGGATGCCGTTGTGCGATTCACACGGAATCGTTCCAACTTGGCAAGAGCCTGCGGATGACGTCATGCAAGCGTTCTTCAACAACTTGGAAGAAGTGCCGGTCCACGCTGACGAGCAGAAGATCCTCACCCGTGACACCACCGACGAGGAGCTGCAGCGCATCGCCACTAGGGCGGAAGAGGTTGCGGCCGCAGCTGCCGCGGGCGCGTTCGGGTTCACTGTGGAGGAGGCGGAGGCAGCAGAGGCGGCAAACCTCGCCGAGCGCGCGGAGTTCATTGGCGAGGAAGAGCATGCCGGCTCTGAAGCTGAGCCGAGCGAGGCCGGCGAGGAAGAACCTGAGACTTCAGAAAGCTTGCCGCAGGCGGAGCCCCCGGCCCCGCCAAGAAGGCGTCTTCGCAGGGCCGCGAACGTAGCGGGGCGGCAGCCGGGTCAACAGCCGCCGAGCCGTGCGACACGCTCTACCGCGGCAAGCAATGTTGCCGCGGGAGCGCCTCACGCAGCAGCTGCAACTGGAGCGGGATCTTCCCGGGCCACCGCCACCGCCCCCGCCAAGCGGGCAAGGGATCCTACTCCTCCGCCTCGCCGCACCGGAGGGGAGCCAGACTTCAATCTTTCCGCGCTCAGCTCCGACGAGGAGGAAGAAGAGTAAGCTTCTTTGGTGCTCTTGTAGTTCTTCAATCTTGCTGTTTTTATCTCGTATCTGACTTGCTTCAATCTGGACTCCTTTCTTTTCAGGACGCTGGCCCAGAGAGCGGCGAAGAGCGCCAAGGCCGCGGTGATTATCATCGAAGATGACCCCACCGTGTCAGCAGGGGGTGGGTCCGAGACCACCTTGACGGACCCGGCAACCACTCCTCAAAGCATCCCCCAGCGCAGCCCCCAGCGTAAGTTCATAGTTAGCTTTCTGCTGTCAGGCGCGCATGAGTGCTTTTTCCTTTGTTGATATCTTGCTTGTTGATTTGTGTAGGAGCAGAGCAGCCACATCAGGAGCGCCCGGAAGCTGGTCCCGAAGTGCCATCTGCTTCGACTACGCCGCCAAGGGAGGAGTTCCCGGTAAGGGAGCGCTCTCCGGCAAGGGGGAACTCTCCGGCAAGGGACAGCACCAACGACCCTACGGCGGCTGAGACCGCAACTGCAGATCTTGGTACAGGTAATCCACTTGTCTAAGAACTTCCCTTGGGTTCTTCTTCTTCTGATTTTCTTCTCTTGGATTTTTGATTGATTTTTCTCCCTTCTTCGTTCTTCAGACCCATCTGCGGCTGAGCCAATGGAGACAAAGGGCGCCGGCGAGGAAGGGACCGGTGCTGATGAGACCGCCGGCGAGGAGGCCGCCAAGGCGGCCGCCGCAGAAGCCGGCGAGGGGTCGGGCGATCACACTGACGACCCTGAGGCCGCAGGAGCGCCAGGCGCTGCGCCGACCGCCGATCCCTCTGCCGCTGCTGCGGAGCCCGGCGCCTACTTGAAGGTCGGCGACGATATCTTCATCAAGCTACCCTGGGAGTCGAGCTCCAGGGCGCCGGTCGAGGGGGAAACTTTTGATGAGGAGGTGCTCGCCTCCGCCGGAGTGTCGTTGGTCGACGCGCCCAGTAGCAGCAGTGGCGAGCCTGAGGAGGAGCAGCTGCTGCCGAAGCTGCTGTCACACTACCGCGCCCGCAAGCCAAGCTGGCTTCCCGGGAAGCGCTTGTCGCGAAGGCGGGAGTTGATATGGAGAAGCACGCGGAGGAGCTCCGGGGCCACAATCAAGAAGCTCTCCGATCCCTGGCACAGGAGCGGGAGCGACTCGACGAGGAGCGCACGGCCTTCCTTCTCAAGAAGGCCGAAGCTGAGGAGGAACAAAGGCTCGCACACCTAAGTTGTTGAGCGGACTCAAAACAAAGTAAGGGCGCAACTAGCCACGAGTTGGTTCCTCCGCGCACAGGTTTTCCATACAAAGCAGGGTCGTTCGAGGAAGATAACTCAAAAAATTTAAAAACTGATTGCTCAAACTTTGGCAACTTAGCTTTTCTGTCGTTTACTTCCCGGCAAGGCAAAACTTTGCTTGAACGACGCCTGGTCCATACCACAATCTTCTCCTTCCCCCCCGGCAAACTTGTGTGCGAGGGAACCTTCTTTTCCTTTGTTGAAAAGAAGAAAGAAGAGAAAATAATGATATGGAGCCCTTCGGCTCGTTATTGCTTACCGGATGTAGGTGCTGCACAAAGTGTCAGATAACACATGCAAGAAAGAAACTAATGCATGAAATGGACAAGTTGTGCGGAGCACATGGGGTCTTACTTATGCACGGGATCTGCGCCCGGCTTTGTACAAAGGATTACATGCAACAACGGCAAGACTTGTACAAAAGGTGGTTGCCGGAACGGGTTCTGGCAACCGCGCCCTACGGGAAAAACTTACGAAGATGTTCTATGTTCCAGGAGTTGCTCACCGGAATGCCATCTTCGGTCTCAAGGCGGACAGCCCCGGGCCTTGTGACTCGTTTCACCCGATAAGGGCCTTCCCACTTCGGCGTCAACTTGTTGGAATTCTTGGCGGACTGAACGCGCCGAAGAACAAGGTCGCCTTCCTCGAAGCTTCTGGCCTTAACTTTGCGGCTATGGTAGCGGCGCAAAGCTTGCTGGTATCGAGCAGCTCGTACAGCAGCCTGAAGACAATCTTCCTCAAGGAGCACTGTGTCGTCTTGTCGCAGCTGTTCTTGCTCAAACTCATCATAAGCGAGCACTCGAGGCGATCCGTATACGAGTTCCGTGGGGAGAACTGCCTCTGCTCCATAGACTAGAGCGAAAGGCGTCTGGCCAGTGGCTCGATTTGGCGTCGTTCTGATCGACCAAAGAACCACCGGCAGCTCCTCGATCCAGTTTCTTCCGCACTTGCGCAGCCTGTCGAAAGTTCTGGTCTTGAGCCCGCGCAGCACTTCAGCATTTGCCCTCTCTGCTTGACCGTTGCTTCTCGGATGAGCAGCAGAAGCGAAGCAGACCTTGGCGCCAAGGTCTTGGACGTACTGCATGAAGGTGCGGCTCGTGAATTGCATGCCGTTGTCGGTGATGATCCTGTTAGGGATCCTGAAACGGCAAACAATTGACCTGAAGAACTTGACTGCTGACAGTGCTGTCACCTTCCTCACTGGCTGCACTTCCGGCCACTTTGTGAACTTGTCGATTGCGACATACAAGTACTCAAAGCCCCCGATAGCTCGGGGGAAAGGGCCGAGGATATCGAGCCCCCAGACCGAAAATGGCCAGGATAAAGGGATCGTCTAGAGAGCTTGAGCTGGCTGGTGTATCTGTTTGGAGTGGAACTGGCACGCTTCACACTTGGTTACTTGTGCAGTTGCATCCTGGAGGGCTATCGGCCAAAAGAAACCTTGACGGAAAGCTTTGCCGGCAAGTGCTCTTGCACCAATGTGGTGGCCACATATGCCTCCATGTATCTCAGCCAACAGCTTTTGTCCATCTTCCCGGCAAATACACTTCAATTTCACACCGTTGAGTCTTCTTCTGTACAGTGTGCTATCGACAAACTGGTACATACTTGACTGCCGGGCTACTTTTTCCGCTTCTTCTTGCTCTTCGGGAAGTTCTCCTGTCTGAAGGAAATGGACAATCTGTTGTGCCCATGCTGGAGCTTGTGGCTCGACAACAAGGACTAAAGGCACATCTGCTGCTGCGGGAACATCCGCTTCTACGGCAAGGACATGCGGCCCTGCCGGAGCTTGATGTTCCCCGGCAAGGTTGCCAGAGCAAAACTTGTCGGGAGCGTCTGCTTCAACGGAACAAACCATAAGGCTTTCCGGAGCAGACTGCCCCTCAGCATCCTTGGTGTTGATCTTGGGGACTTTCTTGGCGGCGGCTTCGGGGAGCTCTGCCGGAAAGTAGTCACCAGAAACCAACTTCCTCTTCTTGCTTTGTCCAGTTGATGGTGTTACGGATGGTCGAGTCAACTTGAGCACAAAGATCCCTGGTTCCACAGGTAACTTTAGTGCGGCGCACTTTGACAGGCCATCAGCAATGTCATTCTGAGCTCTTGGGATATGCTCCATCTATAGGCCGTCAAAGTGCTCTTCTATCTTCCTCACTTCATCAACATATGCTTCCATCAATGGACTCTGGTAGTTCTTGTTCACTTGGTAGACGACAAGCTGTGAGTCACCCCTGACAATGAGCTTCTTGATCCCAAGGTCTGCTGCGATTCTGAGACCGGCAAGCAATCCTTCATACTCTGTAGTATTGTTGGTTGCTTGCTCCTTGGGAAAGTGCATCTGGACTACGTACTTGAGGTGCTCTCCGGTGGGCGCGACAAGCAGCACGCCCGCACTGGCACCTTGCAGCGAGAAGGCACCATCAAAGTACATCAGCCACTCTTTGCTTGCCTCTTTGACGGGACTGCTCGTCTCTGGAATCTCTTCATCTGGTGTTGGCGTCCATTCTGCTATGAACTCTGCTAATGCTCTGCTTTGGAAAGTCGAAGTGCTCTCAAACTTGAGGCCAACGCTTGACAGTTCCAGCGCCCACTCGACAATCCTGCCTGTCGCTTCTGGATTTTGCAGTATCCTCTTCAGCGGAAAGCGAGTGACGACTGTGATCTCATGTGCTTGGAAGTAATGGCGCAGCTTTCTCGAGGCCATGAGGAGGACAAAAAGCAACTTCTGCACACCAGAGTACCTTGATCTAGCCCCCTATAGAAGGGAACTGACAAAGTAAACTGGACGCTGCACCATTCTCTTCTGCATCTTATCATGCTCCTGTGCAGATCCATCTCTGTCGGGACCAGAGCTTGTCGGCGAAGCCCCCTGCTTGTCGCCGGATGCATCTGCCGTGGTTGCCAGCTCATCATCTGCCTCCCTCTCCGCCACTAACGCAGCACTAACCACTTGATTGGTTGCCGCTATATACAGCAGCAACTTCTCTTGCGGCTTAGGTGCGACAAGTGTTGGAGTGGAGGACAGGTATCTCTTCAAGTCCTGCAGCGCAGCCTCCGCCTCCAGAGTCCATTTTATTGGACCTGCCTTTTTCAAAATTTTGAAAAATGGCAGGGCGCGCTCAACAGATCTAGAGATGAACCTGCTGAGAGCAGCCACGCAACCGGCAAGCCTTCGTACATCCTTGACGCGCTTTGGTGCTTCGATCTGCTCAATGGCCTTGATCTTGTCGGGATTGGCTCCAATTCCCCGCTGAGACACGAAGAACCCGAGAAGCTTGCCGGAAGGGACTCCAAACACGCACTTCTCGGGGTTAAGCTTGAGGTTGATCTTGCGCAGATTTGCAAATGTCTCGTCTAAATCTTAAATCAGGGTTGCCCTTGTCAGGACCCCGACTCAATGCCACATCGATCTAGCATGTAACACCTCATATCACTTTGCGGCCTCACGCACGGTATTCCCACGGGTGTCGCCTTACCTGTGCCCGGGACCGTTTGCGCCTTTTGGCACACGTATATGACAGTGTCGCTAGCATCCATATGATAAGGAGCCCGGGCTGACATGGCTAGTCGTAAACCCAAAGTGGCACAAACTTACAGGGACATGCATCCATGACCCAGCATCGAACGTGTCGGTCATCAGCGAGTGAACCCAGGCTGTAGCACTGGGCTAGCAGGACTCCGGTGAACCGGGCTGTAGCGGGCTAATAGGACTCCGGTATTCATCGCGTGACATTTCCCCGAAGGGACAGACACAGGAACGAAGAAGGACACATGTCGGCCAGCCTAAGTGTTCCGGAGCAGTAGCAAGCTACCATGGCTCAGTGGAAACACTAGGAGACATTTCCCGGTAAGAGAGGCTACTAAAGATAAACAACTAGATGGTCAGATCCCACACATACCAAGCATTTCAATAACATACACACAATATGCTCGATATGTGCAAATACAACATGGCATCACAACATGACTCTACGACACAAGTAAATATTCATTAGGCTCCGAGGAGCGAGATATTACAAACATGGGTCTTATGACCCAACAATCAGAGCATACAAGTCAAAGCACATGCGGAAGCTTAACATGTCTGAGTACAGACATCTATAAATGAAAAAGGCTGAGAAGCCTGACTATCTACCAGATCCTGCCGAGGGCACAAGATCGTAGCTGAGGTAACAAGCTAAACGTCGAAGACCACGCGGAATTACTAGTGAGACTGAAGTCTCTCTGCAAAAACATAAAATAGGCAAACGTGAGTACAAATGTACCCAGCAAGACTTACATCAGAACTATCTACATATGCATCATTATCAACAAAGGGATGGTGGGGTTTAACTGCAGCAAGCCAGCTTTGACTCGGTGGCTATCCTGAACTACGACTGCAAGTAACTCTTTTGAGGTGGCGCACACGAGTCCACATATTCACCATATCAATACACCACTATGGATCCGCTCCCGTCTCCCTACGAGAACGCCATCCATAGCACTCACGCTTATCTTGCGTATTTTAGAGTATCCACTTTCACTTGTCTATGAACTGATATAAGCAACCCAGAAGTCCTTTACCGCGGACACGGCTATTCGAATAGATGATGTTAACCCTGCAGGGGTGTACTTCTTCATACATGTTTCCACCACTTAGCGTCTGCACACGACATGTGCTCGGCAGACTTCAAGCGAAAGCCGACGTGGGTGTAGACCACGACCTACCTAAACACTCAAGTCTCTAGTCCAGGTTTATCGCCTATTCGGGTTCCATCCATGAGGAGATCCGGCCGGAGTTTCGCTCACAGCCCCAAACGATGTGAACAGGGTTCCGTGACACCAAACGGGCGCCCGGTATACCCGGCCACGTGCCTACCGCATCACAGCCCACCCCTACGGTCAGCGCTGTCCACGGCCTCCAGCATACTACAAACACCAGAAACTACTTGCAACTCCTGGACAGAGGACAAGGGTGAATAAGAAGTCGAGCGGGGTCATATTTCAGGGCCCAATGCATGGTAGTAGCTGAATCATGGATCACAAACACAGAACTCAGTTCCTAAGGACGGCTTCAATGAGACAACCCACCATGTACTCCTACATGGCCTCTCACCGCTACCTTTACCAAATCGTGTTCACACACTTAGCTCACACACAGTAGGACATGTTCACACGCCTCTGATTCATCCCCGATGAATCAGACCTGACTCAACTCTAAGCAGTAGCAGGCATGACAATCAAGCATGAATGAGTAGGCACAACAGGGCTCAAACAACTCCTACTCATACTAGTGGGTTTCAATCTATTTACTGTGGCAATGACAGGTCATGCAGAGGATAAAGGGGTTCAGCTACCGCAGCAAGTAACAGTTGAATCGTTGTTGTCCTAATGCAATAAAAGAGAGCAGGAGCGAGAGAGTGGGATTGTATCGGAATGAACAAGGGGGTTTTGCTTGCCTGGCACTTCTGAAGATAGCATTGAGTCTTCATCAGTGTCAACGATCACATCATCGGTATCACGTCTATCGAGAGGGGACAATTACCGGCAACATAGAAGGGAACACAATCAATGCAATGCACAATATGATGCATGATCATGACATGGCAAAATGAATGTGTTTTGAGCTAATGCAACTAGCAACAGATTAAATGAAGTTGGTTTGAATACAAGATTCAAATTTAAACTCCATATGTGATTATTTAAATGCCCTTTAATTGATTTGTGCTAAACAGCAGCTATAAGTTGTTCTAACATGCATGAAAATGGTACAGATGGATTCCTTGAATTTTTCTGATAATTTTTCATATATAAATTATTTAATTTGGAGTTACGGTTGAATTTCTATGAATTTTAGAAGTTTTAGGCATTTTCTGGAATTTCTGAATAATAATAAATCCAGAAATGAATTATGGCGTCAGCACCACGTCACTGTGACGTCAGCAGGGTCAACTGGGCCGGCTCGGGTCAAACCCGACGTGTGGGGTCCACACGTCAGTGACACAGGGGCTAATCCCGCGTTGACTCGGGCTTTGACCCGCTACGGGGCCCGCTGTCAGTGTCACAGGGTTAGTTAGCAGGGTCATTAGCCCCTAACGACGACGCCACGTCAGCACGCCGGAGACCAGCCGACGGCGACCACAGAACACGGCGGGGCACGCCGGACTTGCGCTAGAGGCGTCAGTTTGGCGCGCTGAGGGCACCAGGGGATGGCCCTTGCTCCCGCGCATCCAGAGGACCGAGTGGGAGGTCGTGGGGTCGCCGGAACTCATGCCGGCGACGAGCTTTGGCGGCGATGGTGTTCGGTGGTGCTCGGGCGCGTCGCTACGGTGCATCAGTGAGCAAATGGAGAGGCTGGGCAGCACCTGCTAGACATGGGGAGCACTAAGAGCAGCTCAGTGAGGCCAGGGGAGCACGGAGGCTATGCGTGCAGCAGCAATGGCGGACGGTGGCTTCGGTGCTCGTGGGGAACGGCGCTACGGCACGGAGGGGAGCATGCTGAGTTAGGGGAGAGGGTCAGTGACTCACGGCGATGACGAGGGGACGCTCGGCGAGGTCGGGGACGGTCCGGAGCCGGCGAATTTGACGAAGATGGCCGGCGGTCCCGAGGTTGAAGAAGGCATCGAGGGCGGTGTTGTGGCACGTCCGGGGCCTCGTGGCTCGTTGAGGAGGTAGAGGGAGGACCGGCGGAGCTTCCTGGGGCGTCGGTGAGCCGTGGGGTGGCCGGTAGCCACGGTGGCTCTCGTCGGTGGCGGCGGCTCCGTTCGGTCGCGGGAGGGGAAACAGAGGAGCGAGGGGGAGGGAGGTCCAGAGAGCGAGGGAGAAGTGAGAGGGGGTCGGGGCTGCGTGGCGTCGCGGGAGGGACCAGGGAAGGAGGAGGCAGCCAGGCAGGGAGGAGGTGGCCTCCTCGGCCGCGCGCGTGCGAGCACGCAGCTGCTCCCACTGGCAAGAGGAAGACGACAGGGGGGGGGAGTAGCGGTGGCGGGCTGGGCCGCGCTGGGCCGGTCCTGTTGGGCCACCAGGTGGGCTTCACAGGTAAGTCCTTCTCTCTTTTATTTCTGTTCTGGTTCTCTTTTCTATTTCTGCAATTTGTTTTTGGATTTGATTTAAAATATCAAATCATTTTATAAAATCCTGGAAATAATTATGGGTGCTTTCTGAATTATTTCAGTGACCCTTAACAATTTCCAACATTTATTTGAACATTTAAATTATTTATAGTATTCAAATGCCCAAAGTCAAATACAATATGGTTTATTCAAAAAATCCAAAAATGTCTTGGAAAAATATCCATCATCTCTGGATATGGTTTTCACCCTTTTCCAGTGATCATGAACATTTTTGCAAACCAATTTGGGTTCTTTGAAAATATTTTGAAGTTGAACCTATTTGCAATGCTTTGGTGCTAGGGCTTGGTCATCCCCATTTCAAATTTCATACAATTTAAACATGTTGCACACATGAAGCTAGCCTAGAGCATTACCAGAAGCTAGGGATGTGACAACTCACCCCCACTAAACAAGAATCTCGTCTCGAGATTCAAGCGTAGGGTAAGGTGAAGGGGAAACGCAAACTAGTATAATCTTCACGATCCAGGGTGCACTTCAGTTGAACGTTGATTCATTCACCATCATTGCCTTGAAGTCTTGCCTTGAAAAACCCTGTCAACATGACATGGAGGGAAGAAGGAGACTCTAGAAGGGTCGATCTTCTCGAAGATCGAACAACTCACGGAATGAGACATAGGACCATCTCTCGGGTTGAGACACGAGATACACATCAAGAGGGGTGGAAAGAAACGGATGACGAAGGTTCACTAGGTAGACAACAATTCCACACCTAAGAAGGTGGTAAACGATTGTCAACGTAGCGAGGAGTTGAGTTGCCATGATACCACGACGAAACATCCTGGAGGAGGGTGATTCGTAGATTATTACCTTAAGTGGCAAAAAGAATTACTTTTGATTCAGAGATCATTGAAACTCTTTAAACCAGCCTAAGACAATTCTCGAGCGATCGTTTGGAGGGGGTCGGTAGAATGGCATACTCGGACTTGGATGATGTGGATTACCTTGTTGAAGACAACGCAATGGATGAATTTGCTTATCACCGGAAATGGAAGAGACCCATGGTAGAATGACACATTGGCGGTGCAAGCTGGGAACAAAATGCAAATGCTGGGAATGATTCTGGTAACTGGGGAAGAACCCAACAATAGAGAGTGGATTCACTGTTTGAGAAGGTCACAGCATTGCCGAGGGAACTGAGAGCATCCCAATTAGAGCCGATGATAACACGTAGCGCTTGTGCGTGCTCTCAAGAACTTGAGCATTTCCACAACCATCAAGGTTTTATCAACAACCGCGTCAAGGGTGCTGACAACACAACATACTACCATGGTGAATAGCGATGGACGATGCAGATGCAAAGGAAGATAACACCTTCTCAGATTTCACCCTTGACGGGGCCAAGGAAATAAAATCTGGATGATCGACCGAGAGACATTTAGCACTCCGCTTCTGATGTTCTCCTTGATGTGCTAGCGTAACCATTCATAGATATGGTTTGATATCTAGAACATCAAGTAAAAAGGTCGGACTTCGGGATCTCAAAATCCATAGGGGCAACTAGGGAGTAAATCCTACGAAATCCCTATGGGGAGGTGGCCAACTTCCTCAATCAAGATATTATAATAACAGGTCTTCCGGCTGGATGTGTTGGCCACGACATCCACTTTACCGGTTATCGAGGGACCAATATTATAGTTCTTGGGAAATATTCCAACCATCATATCTGCCTGAGACTCAGATCTGGTTGGTGTCAGGATATTCCAGGCTCATCGAGTCCAGGAGGAAAAAATGAAAGTTTGCAACACAAATCGACGAGATGACGTTGCGGGATTCTCGGGAGATGAACTACGATAGCAAGCTCCAAAACATGAGCTGGTTCTGCTACAAACATGTGAACATGTTGTCCAAGACAAGCATGACCACAAAGTAGTCTTATAATAAAACACTACCGAGTTCAGGAGGGGGAACCATCATTAATGACATCGAAGTCTCCACGCGTGGAAGTCCAAAGAGTTCACCTTGGACAGACTCCTTTATCTTTGAACAACTCAATCAGTGGCTTGGTGTGCTAGGATATACATATAGAATGGAGGTTGCAAATCTCCAGACCACAGAATACTTCGCACGTATGCATGACTGACTTGGGATGATTCCAGAGGAAGCAAAACTAACTTTCTCAAATTCTCGGCGGCAACTTTCACCAAATGCACGTGTATAAGAGGAAGTCACTCCTTTCATCAAACAAATACTTCATGAGCTAGCATGAAGAAAATGCTTTCAAAAGTTTCCAACACTAGCTTAATGTCCAACAAAATCATGGAGGAGATAAGGATGTTGTCAATGGGCTCAACAACAATTCATCTGGGTTTCCTTTTAAAAGGAATTCCATAGTTAAGTGAACACGGTGATAGCATTGGTCAGACCCAAAAGATATAATGGTGTATGCTCGAGGGATCAACCACGAATAAGACAACATTACGAGCATCGTTGGTACTGATTTGATTTGACGATAGCCCACACTCAAATCAAAGGATTGATAAGACAATAGGTCCAGCAACTGATCACAGGGACCAATCGATGAAGATATCATCTTTCTCCAACACACACTACACAAGAATATTCCTTTGGAACAAACTAAGTTAGGCAAGCTTTTATCTTCCAACTCTCCAAGTTGTTGTCTAGCTTAACCAACTAGCTCAGGGATATCTAACACCGATTCTTGGAGAGAAGGTGGTTCACAAGAAACCAACTTGATCACGAGCTCAACATAACAGTCAGGGAACAACCTGGTAATACTTCCGAGAAGATATTCGGAAAATCACGAACCACCGGTATGTTACTAAGCTCGAGAACAATCTCGCTTTTGAGGGCAAGACGATATGATCAAATGAGTGAGGACTTGACAAGATCCTAACTCATCAATCGAAGGGTGCACCGAAATAAGGACTAGGTAGCACGATCAGTCTTAGAAGGATGATTCAAAAATCAATACGCTGAGAATGAGGTTATCGTCCATTTAACTACCAAGCAACAAAGTTGCTAGCAGTATTGATTTCACACGCCACGATCCACTTGTCGGCATTCCGGTTACAATAACACAGGAACCGAGGAATGAACAGTGATGGCAAGAAGTATCACTGTACCAAGAGTTCATAGGATGGTGTGCAATTCCTATAACAATCTCGATATAAAATATGTAATACTCCAAGGTAGAGCAGAACAAAAGCTGGATTAGCAATTTGATCTGCGGAGCACAACTTCTTTGACCCAATCCTGGATATGGATGAGGTACTGGAGTTTGTTTCTCCAAGTCATTCAGGACAGAATGGCTTGACGGACCACAAGGGTAATAGGCATCGATAAACGAACGCACGCATACTCTTGACTATCAATTGATAGGCGAGGGTCAGAGGACAACTAAAGAGGGACAACTCGAAGGAACATACGATTTTCTGAGTTGTGGATGCATGGTTTAGCATGTCGAACGAAGTTCAACATAATTCTTCCGGATAACCCATGCAGAAAGGTTGAGCTGGCAGAGTCACAATATAGCATGGAGAACTCATAGAGGGCCTGTTGTGATCTTTTGATCCAACAAACTTCTGCCATAATGGTTCATGGTATTTGGAAGAACGATATACCACGGACCTCGAGGACTATCGCAAAGGTTACTAATATACTAAAAGAACTAGCAACACTATCAACATGATGTAAGTAGGGTGAATATCGGGTTTAAGAACCCAGGAATAGAATACCTACTAACTAAATGGCATCACGGGATGCTTTCGATAATGACGGCCAGAGTCATCACACTGGAACATAAATCATGGCTAGACTACTAGATGATCCCCTGAGACACCTAGGGTCATAACAATAACTCCAACATAAAGGTTGAGGCAGTAGAGTACCTCAGCTCAACAATTTGTGTGATTAACCTGGCCTAACAGACATTGAAACCGGAGAAAAAGGATTTTGCAAATGCATCAGACTCTTTAGAAACCTGGGATGACTCGGACAGCATAACGGCTGTAAATGCTCAGAAAAGATTTGAGACATTCACAAAAATGGTGGCATAACCACTCAGAAGCACAATATCAAGGTCTCGAGATCAACAATTAACATACGGAAGTAGTAGAAACTGAACTCAAGCTTAAATCCAACAATCTTATAAGTCCACTGATTAGTAACACGTGATCCTAATAGAAAGAAGAGATAGCCTAGTTCTTAATCCCCGTAGAAGAGAAGATGATGACTCAGATCAGAAAGCCATGAGGTATAAGGAGTAAAAAGAGCCTTACGTTCCATCCCACAATCAATTCCCTTATATAACTAAAGAATTTCTAGACTCAACTTCGACCAGTTTGGCTTGGTAACCTACAGGCAGTCAAGCTCTGATACCAACGCTGTCAGGACCCCGACTCAATGCCACATCGATCTAGCATGTAACACCTCATATCACTTTGCGGCCTCACGCACGGTATTCCCACGGGTGTCGCCTTACCTGTGCCCGGGACCGTTTGCGCCTTTTGGCACACGTATATGACAGTGTCGCTAGCATCCATATGATAAGGAGCCCGGGCTGACATGGCTAGTCGTAAACCCAAAGTGGCACAAACTTACAGGGACAGGCATCCATGACCCAGCATCGAACGTGTCGGTCATCAGCGAGTGAACCCAGGCTGTAGCACTGGGCTAGCAGGACTCCGGTGAACCGGGCTGTAGCGGGCTAACAGGACTCCGGTATTCATCGCGTGACATTTCCCCGAAGGGACAGACACAGGAACGAAGAAGGACACATGCCGGCCAGCCTAAGTGTTCCGGAGCAGTAGCAAGCTACCATGGCTCAGTGGAAACACTAGGAGACATTTCCCGGTAAGAGAGGCTACTAAAGATAAACAACTAGATGGTCAGATCCCACACATACCAAGCATTTCAATAACATACACACAATATGCTCGATATGTGCAAATACAACATGGCATCACAACATGACTCTACGACACAAGTAAATATTCATTAGGCTCCGAGGAGCGAGATATTACAAACATGGGTCTTATGACCCAACAATCAGAGCATACAAGTCAAAGCACATGCGGAAGCTTAACATGTCTGAGTACAGACATCTATAAATGAAAAAGGCTGAGAAGCCTGACTATCTACCAGATCCTGCCGAGGGCACAAGATCGTAGCTGAGGTAACAAGCTAAACGTCGAAGACCACGCGGAATTACTAGTGAGACTGAAGTCTCTCTGCAAAAACATAAAATAGGCAAACGTGAGTACAAATGTACCCAGCAAGACTTACATCAGAACTATCTACATATGCATCATTATCAACAAAGGGATGGTGGGGTTTAACTGCAGCAAGCCAGCTTTGACTCGGTGGCTATCCTGAACTACGACTGCAAGTAACTCTTTTGAGGTGGCGCACACGAGTCCACATATTCACCATATCAATACACCACTATGGATCCGCTCCCGTCTCCCTACGAGAACGCCATCCATAGCACTCACGCTTATCTTGCGTATTTTAGAGTATCCACTTTCACTTGTCTATGAACTGATATAAGCAACCCAGAAGTCCTTTACCGCGGACACGGCTATTCGAATAGATGATGTTAACCCTGCAGGGGTGTACTTCTTCATACATGTTTCCACCACTTAGCGTCTGCACACGACATGTGCTCGGCAGACTTCAAGCGAAAGCCGACGTGGGTGTAGACCACGACCTACCTAAACACTCAAGTCTCTAGTCCAGGTTTATCGCCTATTCGGGTTCCATCCATGAGGAGATCCGGCCGGAGTTTCGCTCACAGCCCCAAACGATGTGAACAGGGTTCCGTGACACCAAACGGGCGCCCGGTATACCCGGCCACGTGCCTACCGCATCACAGCCCACCCCTACGGTCAGCGCTGTCCACGGCCTCCAGCATACTACAAACACCAGAAACTACTTGCAACTCCTGGACAGAGGACAAGGGTGAATAAGAAGTCGAGCGGGGTCATATTTCAGGGCCCAATGCATGGTAGTAGCTGAATCATGGATCACAAACACAGAACTCAGTTCCTAAGGACGGCTTCAATGAGACAACCCACCATGTACTCCTACATGGCCTCTCACCGCTACCTTTACCAAATCGTGTTCACACACTTAGCTCACACACAGTAGGACATGTTCACACGCCTCTGATTCATCCCCGATGAATCAGACCTGACTCAACTCTAAGCAGTAGCAGGCATGACAATCAAGCATGAATGAGTAGGCACAACAGGGCTCAAACAACTCCTACTCATACTAGTGGGTTTCAATCTATTTACTGTGGCAATGACAGGTCATGCAGAGGATAAAGGGGTTCAGCTACCGCAGCAAGTAACAGTTGAATCGTTGTTGTCCTAATGCAATAAAAGAGAGCAGGAGCGAGAGAGTGGGGATTGTATCGGAATGAACAAGGGGGTTTTGCTTGCCTGGCACTTCTGAAGATAGCATTGAGTCTTCATCAGTGTCAACGATCACATCATCGGTATCACGTCTATCGAGAGGGGACAATTACCGGCAACATAGAAGGGAACACAATCAATGCAATGCACAATATGATGCATGATCATGACATGGCAAAATGAATGTGTTTTGAGCTAATGCAACTAGCAACAGATTAAATGAAGTTGGTTTGAATACAAGATTCAAATTTAAACTCCATATGTGATTATTTAAATGCCCTTTAATTGATTTGTGCTAAACAGCAGCTATAAGTTGTTCTAACATGCATGAAAATGGTACAGATGGATTCCTTGAATTTTTCTGATAATTTTTCATATATAAATTATTTAATTTGGAGTTACGGTTGAATTTCTATGAATTTTAGAAGTTTTAGGCATTTTCTGGAATTTCTGAATAATAATAAATCCAGAAATGAATTATGGCGTCAGCACCACGTCACTGTGACGTCAGCAGGGTCAACTGGGCCGGCTCGGGTCAAACCCGACGTGTGGGGTCCACACGTCAGTGACACAGGGGCTAATCCCGCGTTGACTCGGGCTTTGACCCGCTACGGGGCCCGCTGTCAGTGTCACAGGGTTAGTTAGCAGGGTCATTAGCCCCTAACGACGACGCCACGTCAGCACGCCGGAGACCAGCCGACGGCGACCACAGAACACGGCGGGGCACGCCGGACTTGCGCTAGAGGCGTCAGTTTGGCGCGCTGAGGGCACCAGGGGATGGCCCTTGCTCCCGCGCATCCAGAGGACCGAGTGGGAGGTCGTGGGGTCGCCGGAACTCATGCCGGTGACGAGCTTTGGCGGCGATGGTGTTCGGTGGTGCTCGGGCGCGTCGCTACGGTGCATCAGTGAGCAAATGGAGAGGCTGGGCAGCACCTGCTAGACATGGGGAGCACTAAGAGCAGCTCAGTGAGGCCAAGGGAGCACGGAGGCTATGCGTGCAGCAGCAATGGCGGACGGTGGCTTCGGTGCTCGTGGGGAACGGCGCTACGGCACGGAGGGGAGCATGCTGAGTTAGGGGAGAGGGTCAGTGACTCACGGCGATGACGAGGGGACGCTCGGAGAGGTCGGGGACGGTCCGGAGCCAGCGAATTTGACAAAGATGGCCGGCGGTCCCGAGGTTGAAGAAGGCATCGAGGGCGGTGTTGTGGCACGTCCGGGGCCTCGTGGCTCGTTGAGGAGGTAGAGGGAGGACCGGTGGAGCTTCCTGGGGCGTCGGTGAGCCGTGGGGTGGCCGGTAGCCACGGTGGCTCTCGTCGGTGGCGGCGGCTCCGTTCGGTCGCGGGAGGGGAAACAGAGGAGCGAGGGGGAGGGAGGTCCAGAGAGCGAGGGAGAAGTGAGAGGGGGTCGGGGCTGCGTGGCGTCGCGGGAGGGACCAGGGAAGGAGGAGGCAGCCAGGCAGGGAGGAGGTGGCCTCCTCGGCCGCGCGCGTGCGAGCACGCAGCTGCTCCCACTGGCAAGAGGAAGACGACAGGGGGGGGGGAGTAGCGGTGGCGGGCTGGGCCGCGCTGGGCCGGTCCTGTTGGGCCACCAGGTGGGCTTCACAGGTAAGTCCTTCTCTCTTTATTTCTGTTCTGTTTCTCTTTTCTATTTCTGCAATTTGTTTTTGGATTTGATTTAAAATATCAAATCATTTTATAAAATCCTGGAAATAATTATGGGTGCTTTCTGAATTATTTCAGTGACCCTTAACAATTTCCAACATTTATTTGAACATTTAAATTATTTATAGTATTCAAATGCCCAAAGTCAAATACAATATGGTTTATTCAAAAAATCCAAAAATGTCTTGGAAAAATATCCATCATCTCTGGATATGGTTTTCACCCTTTTCCACTGATCATGAACATTTTTGCAAACCAATTTGGGTTCTTTGAAAATATTTTGAAGTTGAACCTATTTCCAATGCTTTGGTTCTAGGGCTTGGTCATCCCCATTTCAAATTTCATACAATTTAAACATGTTGCACACATGAAGCTAGCCTAGAGCATTACCAGAAGCTACGGATGTGACAGCCCTATTCTTGCTTTTGACCACTATGTCATCCATGTAGGCTTCCACATTTCTGTGCATCTGCGGCTCAAAAGCATGGTGGACTACCCTTGCAAATGTTGAACCAGCATTCTTCAAACCGAAAGGCATCCATACGAAGCAGTACGTGCCACACAGGGTGATAAATGCGGTTTTCTCTTCATCCTCTTCTGCCATGAAGATCTGATGGTATCCTGAGTATGCATCAAGAAATGAAAGCAAATCACATCCGGCTGTGGATTCAACAATCTGGTCAATGCGCGGCAAGGGAAATGGGTCTTTGGGACACGCTTTATTAACATCAGTGAAGTCAATACAAAGCCTCCATTTCCCGTTAGCCTTGCGCACGACAACAGGATTGGCCAACCACGTGGGATGGAGCACTCCTCTGACAAGGCCTGCTGCTTCCAACTTCTTGATTTCTTCTGCGATGAATTCTTGGTGCTCCACTGCCTGTTTCCTGACTTTCTGCTTGATGGGCCGCGCATGAGGACAGACGGCAAGGTGGTGCTCAATTACTTCCCTGGGAACACCGGGGATATCAGACGGTTGCCACGCAAACACGTCGACATTCGCCCGCAGGAAAGCAACGAGCGCGCTTTCCTATTTGGGGTCAAGAGTGGCGCTGATGGTGAAGGTACCACCAGTGCCGTCCTCCTTGGCGGACACCTTCTTGGTCTCAGGTGGAGCTGCCATTGCCTTCTTACACTTGTCGGTGGAGCTCGATGGTGCGTCCTCGACGGTAGCGCAGCACTCCAAAGAGGTGCGCTTGCCCGAGTGGGCATCAGAGCTCTTGCCGGACTTGGTCTTCTTCTTCCCCCCGGGAGCTTCAGCGGCAAGTGTCTTGCGTTCTGCTGCGGCTGCTGCTTCCCGGTAGATCTTGTCGGCACAGATAAGAGCATCCTTCTTGTCACCAGGGACAGAGATGACACTTATCGGGCCTGGCATTTTCAGTACGTTGTACGCATAATGAGAGGCTGCCATGAACTTGGCGAGTGCCGGACGGCCAAGGATTCCATTGTAGGGTAATGGAAAGTCAGCAACATCAAACATGACCCTCTCAGTCCTGAAGTTCAGCTTGCTGCCAAATGTTACCGGCAACGTGATCTTTCCCTTCGGCTTGCTCCTTCCCAGGTTGATTCCTTGAAATGTACCAGTCTCTTCGAGCTCGCTGTCGGGGATCTGGAGTTCCTGGAGCACCACGGAGGAGATCAGGTTCAAGCCGGCCCCGCCGTCAACTAGCATCTTAGTGACCTTGAGGTTGCGGATTGTTGGTGAAACCAACATCGGCAAGCACCCGACCGCAGTTATGCGATCAGGGTGGTCCTCAATATCAAAGATGATAGGCGTGCTAGACCATTTCAGAGGCTTGCGTGACTCGACGGGTGGTTCTGCTGCATTAACTTCCCGCACCCACTGCTTGAGCTGACGGTGCAAGGTATGCAGAGAAGCACCTCCGTCAACGCACAGGACCTCCGTGGCTTTCTGGAACTCCTGCTCATCAGTCTCCTCATCATCCATGTCTTCATCATCGTCATCATCTTCATCCTTGTCACGGCCGCGAGGAGGTCTGTCTCCCTGCCGCTGCTTGGCCTTGCCGCGGCGTCCTCCTCGGCCGGGACGTTTCTTGCCGGATCCCCCAGCACCTTCCTGGGCCTTCTCCTTGTGGTGCCGCTCGTATTCAGCTTTCTGTTGCTCAACAAGCTGCTCGACTTTCTTGCAGTTCTAGAGATCATGGCCCTTGGTGCGGTGGATCTTGCAATACTGCTTGTTGGTGCCGTCCTGCTTGTCGGCGACCGCCACCTCCGCGGCAACCTCCTTGCCGGAGTCACCAGCTTTGGCTTCCTTGGCGCCACCACCGTTGCTGGACTGCTCAACAACTAGCACCTCTTTGCCTTTCCTCCTCCTGTTGTTCCGCCGCCGGTTTTTCCTTGCCGGGGCAGCATCTTCACTGTCAGATCCTCCCGCTCCTACATTCTCTCCGGGGAGTCTCCTCCCTTCCTCAGCACGTGCACACTTGTCGTCCAGTGCATATAACTCACTGACGTCCCTGATCTTGCACATCGCCATTTCTCCTGCATCCTGCGGTTTCGCACGTTCTGATGGAACGCGCTGATCACCGCGGCAGGGTGGACGTCTGGGATGTTGTGCTGCACACTGCTGAATCTCTGAATGTACTTGCGCAGGGGCTCTCCTTCCTTCTGGGCGAGCAGATGAAGATCACTCTCCTGGCCATGAGGCTTGTGTCCGCCTGTGAAGGCGCCGACAAACTGATGGCACAGATCAGCCCAAGAGGATAGGAGTTGTCCGGCAAGTGCATGAGCCAGGACCTGACGTTGGGCTTGAGCACCAGCGGGAAGTAGTTGGCAAGGATCTTGTCATCCCGTCCCCCAGCAGCCTGCACCGCAATGGTGTAAATGTTGAGGAACTTTGACGGATGCGTCTTGCCGTCGTACTTCTCCGGTACGTCTGGCTTGAAGTTCTTCGTGCTGGGCCACTGGACTTGCCGCAGCTCACGAGTGAACGCAGGGCAACCTACCGCATACGGCAGATCGCCTGGTTCCCCTAGCGCATGCATGTCAACAGAGGGCCCAGCGCGCTTGTCGGATTGACGTCGTGCTTCTCTTCGGCGCTCGATGCGAGTTTGAGCGTCTTCTTGTTGTCGATCATGAAGAACTTGGCGCTGATCGCGACAAGCTCGTGGATCCGACGATGCGGTGGAGTCGCTGTCGAGGTGGATCCGGCGAGTCGGCGATCTTGGCCTTCGGGGCGGTGATTGCATGGTAGTTGCACCTCCACCCGTTTCGTCGCCACCAGCTCGCGCCCGGCAACCCTGCCGCGGCGGCGACGCGCTCGGCCGCCGTGGAGTGTCGCCATTGGCGTAGCCGATGAGACTCTGAATGGTGGCCCTCCATTCGTTGATCTTGTCCGACGTCGGAGGGTAATCTAGGAGCAGTTGAGCTCGCGCCAAAGCTTCTGCTGGAGTGGTAGGTGGCAGTGGCGGACGGCGCGAGGAGCGGGACGTGCTCGGACTTCTAACTATGTTAGAAGGAGCAGTATCCCGTCCAGGGGACCGTGCCCCGCTCGTGCCAGCACGCTGGCATGCATGCTGGTCTTGAGCGCCCCGAGATCCACCAGATTGGTCTTGGCCTATCACGCGTATGGCACTGCGAGTGCCATGACGCTGTTGGTCTTGCGCCTCCTGAGAGTAGCGCGGAACATGTACAGTCGCCGAGGTTTGTGCAGCCTTGTCCTTGGACCTGGCAGCATCATAAGCTTCCTCGTCGATGTCCATTCTTCCGCCGGCGTCCATTCCACCACCCGTTTGCTCCAACAGTGGCGGAAGTGACGTGGATGGAGCGGCTGCCGCCGAAGCCTTCTTCTTCGGTGGCATGTTGATGAAGGGAATGAAGATCTAGCTCGCGTGAACGCCGGATCATGTTCACACAATCTCGACGCCCCCTACCTGGCGCGCCAAAGATGTCGGGGAAACTGAATCCATGAACACCTATGGGGCTGGCGGACCGGTCCCCTTTCGGTTCAGCGAGGGGTGGAGATCACAAGAATAGCAGATCGAGGCGAAGCACACGAGCAGTTTACCTAGCTTCGGAGCTCTCCGGAGAGATAACACTCCTACTGCTGCTTGTTTGATTATCTTGTGTTCTTGCTCCATAGAGGGAGCGTAGTGTTTTTCAGGGTTCCCAACTAGTCGAACCTTGCGAACCAGTCGAACCGAACCCCCTCTACGTTGCGCATGGGCCTCCTTTTATACGCTAAAGGGGTCACCGACAGGTGGCAACGCAGAGAAGGGTACAAATGTAAAAAGTGAGGTGGTTGGTACAGTTACTTGTATAGTGCACCCTACCTAACCCTGACGGCAGGGGACAAGGGCATTAAATGCCCGTCTGAGTCGCCCAAACAGTGCAGAAAAGGACCGTTAGGGGCGCCACCGTATGCCACGATGGCGATCTTGTTAGCTTCGCATGCCACTGTGCACCGCTGGCTGCATAGCCTCCCGCCACGCGTGCCTGGAGAGGCCCCCAGGGCGACACGTTGGTGGATGCGCTGGAGCGTGGGCACAGAGTGGCCGCCTGCCGCGGCAAGCGCCTTGCCACTGCTGTTATGTTGTCGGGTCCGGAAGCTTGTCGCTCACCGGGCCTCGAGGTACCTTGGTTGGTCTTCCCGGCAAGCTCCTCTTGCCGGGGCCTTGTTGCCTTGCCGGAGCGCGTGGCGCGTCGCGGCAAGTTCCTTGGAGTACCTTGGTTGGCCTTCCCGGCAAGCTCCTCTTGCCGGGGCCTTGTCTCCTGAGCTTAAATACTTTGTTCTTGAATGGCTCCAAGGGAACCACGGAGGATCTTGGCGTTCACTGTCACACCCTAGCTAGTCATGCGTCAGAGTGTGTGCATCATGTTTAAAATTCCATTTAATTTGAAATGGGGATTTGTGAAACCCTCAGAATCATTTTTAAAATGACCCAAATAAAAATTTCTCCAAAAGGGTCCAAGAAAATGCTCATGTTGCTCTCTGAAAATATTGGACAGAGATAATAATCAAACCAATATTTTTAAGAGCTCATAGGTATTTATTTTGGGCATTTGGAATTAATGCATAAATATTTGCTTTGGAAATATATTAATTATATATATTAATATATGTCCAAATATTATGCCATTTATAAAGGAGCTCTGAAATAATATATCTAGCCCCTGCAAAAATTGGCATAAGTTAAATAAATGATTTAATATATTATTTAAATCAAAACAAATGTCAGAAATTAGAAAACAGAAAAAAAATAAAAGGGAGAAGCTTACCTGGGCTCCTCCCTGTGCAGCCCAGCCAGCTGGCCGGCCCAGCCAGCAGCCGGCCCAGCCCACCTCCCTCCTCTATCGTCTTCGTCCTCGACAGAGGGAGGGGAGTGTGGCCGGCGCGCGCGCGCGCCACCGCGCCACGCCACCTCTCTCCCTGCTTGCCTGCCCTCCCCTCCTCGCTCGATGCCCCGGACGACGCCACGCCTCCCCCCTGCTCTCTCTCACTCGCCCTCGGCTCTTCCCTCCTCTCCCTCGCTCTCTCTCTCACACGGCCGAACACCACCGTCGCCGCCATTCGCCATAGCAGCCGTCTCCGGCCACCCCTCGCTCCCCCGACTAGCTCAGAAGCTCCGCCACAACCCCCTCTTCCTCCCCACCGCTCCACGGGCCTCCGGAAGCCCTGCATCGCCGCCACGTCGCCGTTCCCCTCTTCGGGCTCCGACCATCATCGCCGTCGAATTCGCCGTCTCCAGCGCGTCTCCGAGCCCGCTTCGACGCCCACTGCAACCGCGGTGAGCCCCCGAGTCGTTTCCCCCTTCTCCCCTGGTCTCTTTCGACCTCTAGGCCTTAGCCCCACCTTGGCCGAGAGCTCCACGCCGCCGGCGATGTCGCCGTCGTGGCCACGGTCACCGTAGCGCCCAACCGAGCACACTATCGTGCTCCACGCCTCACTAGGAGCACGCAGCACGCACCAACGCCTCCCCAAACACCCTGCAACGCCGACTCCGACCGCACCCGAACTCCGGCCGCCGCTCACGAGCTCGCCGTCGACGGTACCGGCCACCCCAGGCTCGGCCACCACCACCGTTCGACGCGCGGGAGCAAGAGCTCTCCAACGAGCCCAAGAACGGCCTCGCCCGTGCCCTGTAGCGCGATCCCGCATCGCGCCGCCGTCTCGGGCCTCGCCGGCGTCACGTCGCCGGTGGGTTTGACCCACTTTGACCACGGCAGGACCCCCTGAGTCCCTGACAGGTGGGCCCAGCCCTGTAGCTAATTAGGATTAGCGCTAACCACTGTTAGTTAACCCCCTGACACTGACCAGTGGGCCCCAGCGCCACTAATCCCTAATTAGGATTAATTTAACCCTGTTAAACCCCCCCTGTCACTGACGTGTGGCCCCCACACGTCAGGTTTGACCCCAGCCAGCCGCAGTTGACTACTGACGTCATGCTGACGTCATGCTGGCGCAATAATTATAATTTCTGGATTTAATTTAAATCAGGAAATTCCAGAATATTATTTAAACTTCAAAAATTCATAACTTTTATTCTGTAACTCCAAATTGGACAAATTATATATGAAAAATGATCAGAAAAATCCAATCTATCCATCTGTACTATTTTAATGCATGATCAAAGAAGTTAAATTGATGTTTCAAGCAGAACAAGGAAAAGCACTTTAAGAGGCCATGTTTGAGTTTGAAATTTGCATCTATGATTCAAATTTGTTCAAACCCTTCTGGTTTTAGTTGCATTAGCCCAACACACTCATATTGCTATGTTTCATGCATGCATCATATTGTTGCACATTGTTTGGTGATGGTTGTGTATCGGTGTCCTTTGCGACAGGTTCTGCCTCTGAGGAGTACCGTGATTACCCTAACGAAGAACCGTATCAGTGCATCGAACCATCAGGCAAGCAACCAACCATTTGATCATATCGATACAATCCCATGTTCTCGCTCCTTCTCTCTTTTACTGCATTAAGACAACGCGATTCAAACTGCTGTGTGCTACGGTAGTTGAACCCATTTCCTCTGCATGACCTGTCATTGCCACAGTAACTAGATGAAACCCACTAGCATGTGTAGGAGTTGATTGAGCCCTATGTATGTGTTGTTCCTACCTTGCTATGCCTGCTATGCTTAGAGTCGTGTCAGGTCTGGTTCATCTGGGTGATGGGCTAGAGTGAAATGATTAAGTCGGTAATGAGAGTGGTGTGGTGAACACGATTTGGTAAAGGTATCGATGAGAGGCCATGTAGGAGTACATGGTGGGTTGTTTCATTGAAGCCGACCTTAAGCACTGAGATCTGTATGTGTGATTTAAGAATCAGCTACTACCATGCATTGGGCCCGAAACCAATGGACCCTCTCGGCTTCTTATTCACCCTAGTTCTCCGTCCAGGAGTTGCAAGTAGTTTCTGGTGTTTGTAGCCTACTGGAGGCCGTGGACAGCGCTGACCGTAGGGGTGGGCTGTGATGCGGTAGGTACGTGGCACGGTGTACCGAATACCCGTTAGGTATCTCGGGAACCCTGTTCACATCGTTCGGGGCCGTATGGGAAACCTCGGCCGGACTCCCTGCGGATGGAACCTGGATAGGCGATAAACCTGGACTGGAGGCTTAGGTGATTAGGTAGGTCGTGGCCGACACCCACGTTGGGCTTCCGCTTGAAGGTTGCCGAGTACATGTCGTGTAAACGACGGTAAGTGGTGAGAGCATGTATGAAGGAGTACACCCCTGCAGGGTTAACATGATCTATTCGAATAGCCGCGTCCGCGGTAAAGGACTACTTGGTTGCCTATACAGTTCATAGACAAGTAAATGGAAACTACTAAAAGCCTCAAGATAAGTGTGAGTGCCGAGGATGGCTCTTCCGTAGGAAGACGGAGGTGGATCCTCGGTAGTGTATTGAAGTGGTGAGTAGTGGACTCGTGTGCGCAAAACCATTTCAAGTTGGAGTATCGTAGGATAGCCTAGCCAAGAGTCAAAGCTGGCTTGCTGCAATAACTCCACCAACCCTTCTTGATACTATGCATGTATGTAGGATCTGAAGTAAGTCTTGCTGAGTACCTTTGTACTCATGTTGCTATAATCTACATTTTTACAGAAGACGCTGCAACCCCTTCTGATGGGTTCTATGTAGACGTCGACATCAACGAGTAGGCTAAAGACCCAGGTGGTGACCCTGAGCTTGTGAAGGACCACGTAGTATAGCTAGGCTTTCCAAGCCTCTTTTATTTTACTAGTTGTCTGTACTCAGACAAGTTACTTCCGCTGCTGGTTTGTATGACTGTATGACTTGTATGTTGGGTCGTGAGACCCGTACCTTGGTGTATGTTATGTATGGCTCCCTGAGCCTTAAATAAAGTACTTGTGTCATAGAGTCATGTTGTGATGCTTCGTTGTATTTGCACATATCGAGCATATTGTGTGTATGATTGAAATGCTTGGTATGTGTGGGATATGACTATCTAGTTGTTTATCTTTAGTAGCCTCTCTTACCGGGAAATGTCTCCTAGTGTTACCGCTGAGCCATGGTAGCTTGCTACTGCTCTGGAACACTTAGGCTGGCCGGCATGTGTCCTTCTTCGTTCCTGTGTCTGTCCCTTCGGGGAAATGTCACGCTTTGAGTACCGGAGTCCTGTTAGCCCGCTACAGCCCGGTTTACCGGAGTCCTGCTAGCCCAGTGCTACAGCCCGGACCCACTTGCTGATGACCGACACGTTCGAAGCTGGGTCATGGATGCCTGTCCCTGTAAGTCTGTGCCACTTTGGGTTTACGACTAGTCATGTCAGCCCGGGCTCTTTATCATATGGATGCTAGCGACACTATCATATACGTGAGCCAAAAGGCGCAAACGGTCCCGGGCAAAGGTAAGGCGACACCCGTGGGAACACCGTGTGTGAGGCCGCAAAGTGATATGAAGTGTTACCGGCTAGATCGATGTGACATCGAGTCGGGGTCCTGACATTCACCCGGCAAGCCTTGCCGCGGGGTGCTGCAACAGCCCGTGCACAAGTTCGGGGTACTAGGGTGCCCCTATTCTAGTACACCGACAATTCAGAGTTCGACGTCAGAGACGAGTCCGGGGTTTCGTTGATGTGGATACCGTAGGAAGTGGAATTTGCGTGCGGCTCCAACACCGCAGTATCGGTCGCCCCTGTGATGGAGTCAAGCTTCCCATCTTCGGGTGATTTGATCTACTCCAGATTTGAAGCCGGAGCTGTTGCAGGAGCTATCTCATGGGTGTTTCCCGATGATAGGTCTAAGCCATGTTCATCGAGGCAATGGGGAGCAGCTGCCTTGGTCTCGAATCCGTCGAAGATCAAATCTCCATGGATGTCCGCGATGTAATTTAAGCTCCCGAATCTGACCTGATGGCCAGGGGCGTAGCTGTCGATCTGCTCCAGATGGCCAAGCGAGTTGGCCCACAGTATGAAGCTTCGAATACGAAGATCTGTCCGGGGAGGAAGGTTCCTCCTTGGACAGTGTCATTATTGTCGATCAAAGGGGCCATCGAGCCTTCTGCCGACGGCACAGTGGAACTCTCAATGAAAGCACCAATGTCGGTGTCAAAACCGGCAGATCTCGGGTAGGGGGTCCCGAACTGTGCGTCTAGGTTCGATGGTAATAGGAGACAGGGGACATGATGTTTACCCAGGTTCGGGCCCTATCTATGGAGGTAATACCCTACTTCCTGCTTGATTGATTTTGATGAATATGAGTATTACAAGAGTTGATCTACCACGAGATCGTAATGGCTAAGACCTAGAAGTCTAGCCTATTAATATGGTAATGAGTATATGTGGTGTCCTTTCCGGACTATCCACTTCGGTTTATATAGACACAAGGGATCTAGGGTTTACATGGATTCGGTTACATAAAAAGGAATATTCGGTCGCCAAGCTTTCCTTCCACGCCAAGTAGAGTCCAATCCGGACACGCGTATGGTCTTCGATCTTCACAGCCCATCAGTCCGGCCGATGGATATCAGGCTGGACGTCTGGGGACCCCTTAGTCCAAGACTCCCTCAGGCATCCCCATGCTTAGGCTCTTGGTTGTCCTTGAATATTACCTTCGGGTGCCTTGGTAATCCCCAATCTTAGGCTCTTGCCACTCCTTATTCCGTAGTCCATCGAATCTTTACCCAAAACTTGGAAACTTCACAACACAAAACTTAACAGAAAACTTGTAAGCTCCATTAGTATAAGAAAGCAAATCACCACTTAGGTACTGTCAAGAGAAGATTAATAATTTTTCTCACATGATGCCTACTCTACATACCATTTCTACAATTTATATTAAGCAATATAAGCCATAGAAACAAGAAAACAAGCAAACTATGAATCAAAAACAGAATCTGTCAAAAACAGAACAGTCTATAGTAATCTGTAACTCTCGAATACTTTTGTAACTCCAAAAATCCTGAGAAATTAGGAAGTCCTATGAAATTTGTTTATTAATCTTTCGAAAAAAGAATCAATATTTTAACACGCTCCTGTTAAAAATGAGAATTGTTTACCTGAGCGCGAACGTTTCTGTTTTTTAGCAAGATCAAATGAACTATCACCGTAAGCCCTCCCAAAGGTCTTACTTGGCACTTTATTCAAACAAAAGGTATAAAAAATTATTACGACAGTAGATTATTCATGTGAACAGACAAAAACTGTAGGGGTAAATATTGGGTTGTCTCCCAACAAGCGCTTTTCTTTAATGCCTTTTTAGCTAAGCATGACGATTTCAATGATGCTCACATAAAAGATAAGAATTGAAACATAAAGAGAGCATCATGAAGAATATGACTAGCACATTTAAGTCTAACTCAGTTCCTATGAATAGGGATTTGTGAGCAAACAATTTATGGGAACAAGAATCAACTAGCGTAGGAAAACAAAACAAGCATAACTTCAAGATTTTAAGCACATAGAGAGGAAACTTGATATTATTGCAATTCCTACGAGCATATATTCCTCCCTCATAATATTTTTTAGTAGCATCATGAATGAATTCAACAATATAACTGAAAGTGCATTAACTCGACTAGAAGGGGGTGAATAGGCGATTTTTATGAATTCTTCACTAGGAATTTTAGAGCGAGGAAATTCCCAAGAGAAGAACTACTTGCAGTGGAATAAGTACTCAGATTTAAAGATAACAGAATATAAGCATGGTCTTCATGATGAAATGAAAACAAGCACATAGTAAAGAAAACGTAAACACAGGATAAATAGGATGAATACAAATAGACTGAAGAAATTGAACTAAGGAAATTGGGAATGTCTTCATTCAAAGTCTTCACACAGATATGAACAAGCACACAACATGGTAATGAGGAAGTGGAAGGGTCGAGGAAATAGAACCAGCAGGCTTGGTGAAGATAATGATTTGGTAGACCAGTTCCAACTTCTGTGACAGTTGTACGTGTGGTTAGGGTGGCTAGGTATTCAAACCCGAGGACACACAGTCCCAGACACCCAGTCCTTAACACGCAGTTTAGGACACTTAGTCCTCACCGTATTCCCCTTGAGCTAAGGTCACACAGACCTCGCCCAATAACTCGTGGTAAGTCTTCAGGTGACTTCCAAACCTTCAGAGACTCGGTCACTCGGCGATCCACAATTTCCTCTTGGATGCTCTAGACCATGACGCCTAACCATCTGGAAGATGCACAATCTTCAAAGGTAACAAGCGTCGGATCCACACAGGATCAATCTCTTTAGTGACGCTCAATCACTTTGGGTTTGTAGGTGTTTGGGTTTGGGTTTTCCTCACTTGATGATTTTTGCTCAAAGTCCTTGGAGGATGGGATGCTCTCAAATGACAAGTGTCAGTTTCTCTTGGAGCAGCGAACCAGCTAGTGGTTGTAGGGGGCGGCTATTTATACCCTAGGGAGCGGCCCGACATGATAAGACATAAATGCCCTTCAATGATATGACCATTAGGTGGGAAGATATTTTGGGACAGTTGGCGCGTAGCACAGCAACGGTCGGAAATTTGACTATTAAATTCCTTAGGCCTATCATGTTCCTCACTTGTAGGCAATCCGCACTAGCGAATTCCTAACTCCTCAGTTAGAACAAATTCCTCAGAGACCAGAAGACATTCGTCTCTGTCACTGAAGAAATTTGATGGAACTACGTGAGATACAATGGCTTCACTCGAAGGAATTTGTAGGTGTAGGATTTTGAGTTGAGCATCGATTGTAAACTTTTCCTTAGTATTTCCTCGACCCCCTTTAACAATACAGTGTTTCCTATGACCCAAGAAAGATAAAAATGAAACTACGAAAACAAAAGTCTTCACTCTTCATGTTCCTTGAATGAATACCAAGTCTTCACGGTAACACCAATTTCTTCACTTTGAAAGTCTTCAGAAAGTTTTCAGAAATCCAAAGTATTCAATCGAAGAACTTCATTTCTAGGGGTCGACTTTCTCTATAAATATCAAAATCCTCATAGACTCATAGACCTGGGTACACTCACAAATGCACCAGTCCCTTAACCTGTAAGTCTTCAATACACCAAAATCACTGAGGGGCACTAGATGCACTTACAATCTCCCCCTTTTTGGTGATTGATGACAATATAGGTTAAGTTTTCAACGATGATAAACATATGAAGTGTAAATAGTGATATTGAGGAATTTGATTGCAAGATATAGAAGAACTCCCCTAGAAGATGAGCATAGTGAGGAATTTGCTTTTGAAGCAATGCACACTTGAAGAGTAGAATCATGGAGATCTCCCGCTATATCTTGTAATTCATACACGCATTTTACATATAATATGAAGAATTTGAAATGCATATGAATATGGTGACTGACGTAATTCATCATGCGTGCATTAACATATATGAGGAATAAGCATGCAGAAGAACACATCACAAGTATCAGACCACCATCGGGTTTTAAGTTTACAACTCGATCCAGCAAAGTCTTCAAAAGAACGAGAGTTGTAACTTGGAAAAAAAACGCCCATATAAGTAGACCCGCTTGAATACTAACTCAAATTTCTCCGCCTTTGTCATCGAATGACCAAAAGGGATGAATAGTGAGGACTAACACCCCTGAAGAATATGATCACTGAGTCGATGAAGGAGCGCCAGCATGGTTGGGGTCGGTTGTTGAGGTAGGGCCTGCCGTAGTGTCGTCCAGGTCTTCATGTTCATCAGTCGCGCATGATGAAGAATATGAGCTGGCTACCAAGGAAGGAACTTTGGTCTTCTTCAATTTCTTCGTCGCTGGCTGAGACCAGTCAATGTCTTGCTTGAGACCCATTTGCTTCAAACCATCTTCACCATACAGATGTGACAGAATAGCCCAGGTGCGACCGAAGACTTCATTGAGGTAGTAATGGTTTTTCTTCACTTCATTGTGTGTAGCAGTCATGTTGTGAAGAATAGAACCAAACTGACGCTTAGACCATTTGTGGTTGCGATCGACCTTCTGGTGAAGGCTAAGGAGAAGCTCACGATCAGTTGTCACCCTTGGAGCTGTGCCTTGAGTATGTTGCTTTGAAACATTTCTGGCAGAGTCATGAGTGTCAGAGTCTACATTGGTGGAGTAGGATGCAGCTTTGCGGAATAGAACATCCAATGGACGAATGCCTTCATCAATAATTGCAGTAGCCTTTCCCTTTTCATCAGATGAGGAAAATGTCCGCTTGAGGACTTCTATTAGGGGCAGGTAACTGACGTGATTCTAAAAATAAGCCTTGTAGTTGAGTGAAGACCTTGTTCTGAGGAATCTCATAATCCAATGAGCATAAGGCTTCAACTCAAATGGAGAGAGTGCAACATTTGCCAGAGTCCTCATGAAGAAATCATGATAGTTGATAGGGATGCCATGTATGATATTGAATATCAGATTCTTCGTGTTGCCAACAACTTCTTCGGTATTCGAACCGTGGCCCTTTATTGGACTCAGTGTCTTCGTTCGAATGCGATAGACAGTTCTAGGTACAAACAGCAATTCCTTCACGAGGATCTTGGTCCTTGCGGCTTGACCTGGCTTTAGCGGCTTCATCAACACTTGCATGTAGTGAGTGGTAAGTTTAGGTTCATGATATATGAAACAAGCACCTTCAAGGGGAGGACTGACAGGCAGGGCATGAAGCAATTCAGAGGCCGGTGCTTTGAAGTGACTATTCTCTGTCATCCAGTCCAATACCCAAGAGTTCACATCTTCAGCATCTCCTGTGATGTGCGGCGTTGCATAGAATTGAAGAATTAGCTCTTCATGCCAATCAGCAATATAAGTGGAAAAGTTGAGCAGTCCAGCGTCAGGAAGAACACTGAGGACTGGCGTGAACCAAGGCAGTGATTCCATGTCCACGTGCGGAATATGCTCATGGTCGAAGACTTTGTCTTTGTTGAAAAGCAGCGAAGAATAGAAGTTTGCTTGGCTGGCAGTCCAGAAATGCTTCCTTTTAATATAAGTAGAGTCATAGGGGTTGTAGTCCGTGAAGAATATATGCTCGTGGAAGAAGTCATCAGCCTTGAATTTTTGCTTCTTTGAGAAAGGGTCCTTTGGCTTCGGGTGAGGAGTGTCAGTAAATTGCATCACAACCTCAGGAATCGCAATCTCAGGATCCGCAGCTGAGGAATTTCAGTTTCTTCTTCAGTGGCAGCTTGGGTCTTCAATTCTTCAGCAGCAATTTCATCAGCACTAGTGGCTGGAATCTCTTCAGGGATAGACGAAGTGGGGTGTGGTCCTTCAGATCCCATTTTAACTTCAGTAGTCACTGGGACTGAGGAATTTGTTGTAGAGGAGTGAACCAAGGAGAATTGGGGTGCTAAGTTTCCCAAAAGTCATCATTCATCACTGGCGTTGTGCACCCAATGTCCACATCCTCATCTTCTACACTCATTTCTTCAATGCCGTCCTCTTCAGCAGTAAATTGAGGCTTGGGCGATGAGACAACCGGGGTTGAAGGGATTGCATCCACTTCAATTTCTTCATCCAAGTGCTCTAAAGAAGCAGCAGAAGGAATATCTTCATTGGATCCGCTTGGGATCACGTATTCTTCATCAAAAGGAACGAGTTCCTTTGATGGCATGATCGAGACCGGAACAACATCAATTGGATTTTCAAATGAGCTAGTCAATTTCTTCATATTTTTCGGAGCTGAAGATTCTGATGAAATTGATGCTTTCCGTTTCTTCATAGCTGCATGCTCCACAGTCTTGGTCTTCTTCGCTTCTGATGCAGAAGGAAGAATTGGACTTGGGGTAGGTGCAGGAGGAGCAGAGGAAATTAGTTTCATTTCTTCAGGCACAACTGATGGAGTTGCCCTAGAATGACCAGTTTCTTCAGGCACAACGGTTGAAGCTTCAGTTGTCCTGATAGTTTCTTCAGGCGCAACACTAGTGGTTGCCCTGGTAGTTTCATCAGCGGCTGGAATGCAGTCATCAGACCTGGTACTATCACTTTCTTCAGCAGCCTGATTGTCATCAGCGGTGCTGGAATTTTCTTCAGTAGACTGAGAAAATGCTTCAGCCTGAGGAATTTCTGGTTGCGTTGGAGCTGCAACATTGGTAGTGAATTTTTCAGCTAACTTCACAAATCTGACCTTGGCTCCAAGCCAATCTGCACGGTACACGTCAAATTCATCATTGAGGTTTTTGATCTCCATCTAAGCAGCAGTGAGTTCATCAGTGGTCATTTCCACAATGTTTTTCTTCAGAAGGCGCTCCTTCTTGTATTGCGCTTTCTTCAGCTGCTTGGCCTCTCAAATTTCCATTTTTCTTTGCCTATCAAGGCGGTCAGCATATGACTTTGGCCATAAGTCAGCTTTAAGTCTGGCATAGTAGTGTTGGGGTCCTTGTGACAGAGATCAATGTACTCAAGGATCATCTTTGGAGCCAGTAGAAGAGGAATTTCACTTCCTTTGGCTCTAGCGGCCCTATGCTGTCTGTCTCTGATGATTTCTTCAAGTTCTTCATCATCATCTTTGTCCTCAGAGAACGGACCTGAAAGGCGACCTGCTTCTTTTGAGGACTTGGTCTAGTGCCTCGCCCGGCAGTGGCCTTGGTCTTAAGCAAAGTGGGGCTAGTTGAAGAATGCAGAGGAGCTGATGAACTTGCAGAGGCTCCTGAGGCAATAGATATGCCTGTTGTCCTTTGGCACGAGGCGAGATGCGCAGGTGCTGAGGACTTTTAAGGAGGAGATGAGGATTTTGTAACTTGAGGAACTGGGGTAGCTTGAGGAATTGGCCATGAGGGCATGGGAGAAGTTGGCCGTGAGGGCATTGCAGAGGTGCTTGGCCGTGAGGGCATTGAAGAAGAAGAGGCAGTGGACTTTTGTGCGGGCTTCTTAGGCATGACCTTCTTCGGCTTGCTAGCAGAGGCCTCAGCAGTGGCAGCAGCAGCAGAGTGAATTTCCTCGCTGCCTCTTTTGCTACGTTGGCCAACTTTGCTTGACGCTTTGCCCATTCATCAGGATAATCCTCCGCGCTTGAGGCTAGTGGGATCAGCTTCTTGGTCAGGTGCCAATGGAGTTCTTGGGCAAGGTGGGTGAACAGAGAATTTCTTCAAATATTTTGGAGTGGCATACCTGTAGTCCCTCCATTCTCGTGCCCATCTCATCTCTATCCTTTGTATGCGCTCCTTGCGCTGATTTTTGTCCTCCTTTCCATGTGTGGCCTCATCAGGGGTGCAATAATCCTTGTAAATGTCATAAGGGATCTCAAAACCTGTGTTGACTTCCAGCTTCTTTCCTCCCTTCTGAGGTTTCTTTCCATCAGCCATTTTTTCAGCTGAGGATTTTGAACAGTTGAATTCTCTAAAGAGGTATGCAGTTTTTCTTCGAGGAATGCTGCAAATGAGCTAAGTTGATGAGAACCTAGAGATTCCGCAACGGACATGTGTACCTGTGAATAGAGTATAGGTGCGAAGAATTTGGAGAGGTCATATGCCTTCCTAGAAGTTTTTGCAAAAAGAACAAGTTTGAGGAATTTGACCGGATGAGTCTTGAGGAATTTCACTAAGCGTTCTTTGACTTAGGTTCCAGAGTTGTACAGATGTGAAAATCCACACAATTGAGGAATCTTGAAGAAAAATGTTGCTTAGAGAAAGAGATCAAGAGCAGATGATATGTAAGGTGTTTAGTGTGTGAAGATTTGAGGATTAACACCTTTTGAAGATTTGAAGAAAACATCAGAATCAACAAGGGCGGTAAAAGTAACTTTTAATTACCCTTGATGAAGAACACGACGAACTGTGAAGAGTAGATTTTGAAACTCATCAGTTCAGATCTTCCACGCCCTAACTCGTCTGAGGAAGATAGCTACGACAGCGGCGGAGTGAAGAAATCCGCAGCCGACACGAGTACGGCAGCGACGAGTTCGAGAAACTGAAGCTCTTCCTCAATGACGACAATGGAAGTAGTGGTGGCGCTAGGGTTTTAGAGCTTGAGCGGAGTAAAAACGAAGTGAGGAAGGGTGGGGGTATTTATAGCCGAAGTGAAAAACTGCTCGCCTGAGGAAATTGGACGAACGGGCCCCTTACCCTTCTCATTCGCGTGACATGTGTCACCCACGTACAGAGAGGTGACAATCGTTTGCGATTGTGGGTGAATAGTATAATATATCATGAAAGGTGGAACGATTTGAGCGGCAAAAGCCAAAAATTCAGATCATATAAGTTCAAAGTTTCGTTCGCAAATTCTTCAGCTGACAAGGACATAGTGAAGATCTTGAACGAGTTTCAAATAGAATGCACATGAAGAATTTGTGAATAGACTGGGTTGAGTTTAGCATAGAGGGGGAAGGGTCCGATCACATTCACTTAGCAGAACAAGCAACTTGAATAAATAACAATAAGTGAATGTTGTAGAGGACATAAACTCATATATATATATATATATATATATATATATATATATTGCCAATGAAGAACAACAATGGAAAGAGTGAATATATTGCAAAGTTGAAGAAAATGAACAACTGAGGAATTTCAAATTAGAAAAAAAACTCAAATAGAAGATTTTCAAGTTTTGGTGGTGGCATGACACACCATATAAGAATGATGACTTCAGACACCGCGTACAATTGTTGTAGGGTTCTGAGAATCAAATTCTTCATTAATTTCTTCACACTTAGAGGGTTAGTCTTCATTGATTGAAGAAAAACGTTACTTCGTGTGCTGCACATCTAAGTCATCAACTTTGCATAAGTATTAGGATGTGTGTCCTTTTCAAAGGACATTCGAAGATTCTAAGGTATTTAGCTCACACCTCAACTTGCTAAATCTCTTCTCATCCAAGGGCTTTGTTAAGATATCGGCTAGCTGTTGTTCAGTCTTCACATGCTCAATAGAGATGTCACCCTTCAACACATGTTCACAAAGAAAATGATGATGAATCTGAATGTGCTTTGTGTTCGTGTGCTGAATAGGGTTATGAGCAATCTTGATGCACTACAAAAAAAATACACTTCCGTGATGATATGTGTTTGTCACAGTAGGTCATGTTTTCTGTCATGCATGTACATCCATGACAATTTTATGACAGAATCAAGATAGTCATACGTGCGTTGTCATAGAAGTGTTCCATGACATTACCAAAATTATCATCACAGAAGTGTCCACTTCCATGACGATAAATCGCGCCTCACAGAAGTGCTTTCATCAAGGGTGAGCGACATGTGGCATGCACCGTAATGGAACACTATTAAGCTATCGGGTCCGGTTTTGGATTCGATAACATGTTAACAGCCCCAACCAATGGGGATTTTCCTCATGAAAAATCATCATTGGCTGGAGGAAACACGTGTTGGCTCACCGTTGGGACAAATGTCATCCGCTCATTGGACCTAAAGCGCCTATGATACATCGACACATGGCACAGCCCAACAGAGGCCCATTCCTGTGAAAAGGCCGACCCGTTTGACTTGGTCAAAAGGTGGCGGGCTGGCCCACGACAAGCTTGTTAACGACATGTTCGCATATAGCCCATTTACAGCCCGCTAACCCAGGGCCAGTTTACAGCCTATCTGAATTAGGAACAGTAGCGTCATCTGGGCCATCCAATATAATTCCAGTCCGTTTTAATTTCCGGCCCATATATGGCCCATGACGCTTTCGACCCATATGAGGCCCTTAGTAACCCTTGGCCCATTAAACGCCTGTGGTAAAACTGGCCCGTAATGAACAGTGTATCACTTTATACCCATTAACAGCCCATTATTCCGTTTGGCCATTTCCAGCCAATGTTATCTTTCGGCCTTCTCAGGGCCTATTTATTCTTGGGCTCATTTACAACATTCATTTACTTTCGGACCGTTACTGTCATTTTCTATGTGTCGGCCAAATTCAGCCCGTGGTTACAGTCGGCCCGTTTGTGTCCCGTTAATACGTTCGGCTGTTTTCATAGCGTCATCAAATACGGCCGATTAACGACGGCCCGTTATGGTCGGCCCATGAACGGACGATCAAGTCTAGCCCATTTACAACCATAATGTGGGCTGTTATTGGCCCATGTTTGGCCAACCAACCATACGACCTGTAGAAGGCCCATTGATGATACGACCGTAGAAGGCCCATTGTGTCTACGACCTGTATAAGGCTCATTGTTTGTATGCCCTATAGAAGGCCCATTGTTTCTACGGCCCTTAGAAGGCCCATTGTTTCTATGGCTCGTAGGAGGCCCATGTTAACTACAGTAAATATGTAGCCCATGTTTAATGTGGCCTGGTTTTAAAACATAGGTTATTGCGGCCACTAGCAAACCGTGGAAAAATAACTGCACTGACTACAAGAAAACAAATAAATAAGACAATAATGAAATAAATCAGCGAGCAACTTACGCTAGGCTATCACGGCTATTACACATATTACATCCATTGGGCATCAAAGTTCGCCACCAGTGCAAATATAGGGAACAAAGCAGCATGTAAACACCGCAGCAAAACAAGTACAAAACTGAAACCACTTCAGAAGAGCTCAAGAAACAATATCCTGTGTACCCATAATGCTTGCAAGATGCTTAGCAAGCTTATTAACTTTCTCTTGTTTGGCGCTTAAATCCTCTAGCACTTGTTATTGCACCAGAAAGTTTGCATCCGAATTCTACAGGGACTTCCTCAGTCCTTCGGCTTCCCGTCGCATAACATCAGATCGATGTCTTTCAACTTGAAATT
Organism: Triticum aestivum; assembly: GCF_018294505.1. Lineage (NCBI taxonomy): Eukaryota > Viridiplantae > Streptophyta > Magnoliopsida > Poales > Poaceae > Triticum > Triticum aestivum. The sequence goes on along the minus strand of NC_057803.1, from coordinate 392,264,498 downwards.
GAGACTCAAGAAGCGGCCCGACATGATAAGACATAAATGCCCTTCAATGATATGACCATTAGGTGGGAAGATATTTTGGGACAGTTGGCGCGTAGCACAACAACGGTCGGAAATTTGACTATTAAATTCCTTAGGGCTATCATGTTCCTCACTTGTAGGCAATCCGCACTAGCGAATTCCTAACTCCTCAGTTAGAACAAATTCCTCAGAGACCAGAAGACATTCGTCTCTGTCACTGAAGAAATTTGACGGAACTACATGAGATTTCCAATGGCTTCACTCGAAGGAATTTGTAGGTGTAGGATTTTGAGTTGAGCATCACTTGGAAACTTTTCCTTAGTATTTCCTCGACCCCCTTTAACAATGCAGTGTTTCCTATGACCCAAGAAAGATAAAAATGAAACTACGAAAACAAAAGTCTTCACTCTTCATGTTCCTCGAATGAATACCAAGTCTTCACGGTAACACCAATTTCTTCACTTTGAAAGTATTCAGAAAGTCTTCAGAAATCCAAAGTATTCAATCGAAGAACTTCATTTTTAGGGGTCGACTTTCTCTATAAATATCAAACTCCTCATAGACTTATAGACCTGTGTACACTCACAAACGCACCAGTCCCTTAACCTGTAAGTCTTCAATACACCAAAATCACTGAGGGGCACTAGATGCACTTACAATCTCCCCCTTTTTGGTGATTGATGACAATATAGGTTAAGTTTTCAACGATGATAAACATATGAAGTGTAAATAGTGATATTGAGGAATTTGATTGCAAGATATAGAAGAACTCCCCCAGAAGATGTGCATAGTGAGGAATTTGCTTTTGAAGCAATGCACACTTGAAGAGTAGAATCATGGAGATCTCCCGCTATATCTTGTAATTCATACACGCATTTGACATATAATATGAAGAATTTGAAATGCATATGAATATGGTGAATGACGTAATTCATCATGCATGCATTAACATATATGAGGAATAAGCATGTAGAAGAACACAGCAAAAGTATCAGACCACCATCGGGTTTTAAGTTTACAACTCAATCCAGCAAAGTCTTCAAAAGAACGAGAGTTGTAACTTAGAAAACAACGCCCATATAAGTAGACCCGCTTGAATACTAACTCAAATTTCTCCGCCTTTGTCAACGAATGACCAAAAGGGACGAATAGTGAGGACTAACACCCCTGAAGAATATGATCACTGAGTCGATGAAGGAGCGCCAGCATGGTTGGGGTCGGTTGTTGAGGTAGGGCCTGCCGTAGTGTCGTCCAGGTCTTCATGTTCATCAGTCGCGCATGATGAATAATATGAGCTGGCTACCAAGGAAGGAACTTTGGTCTTCTTCAATTTCTTCGTCGCTGGCTGAGACCAATCAATGTCTTGCTTGAGACCCATTTTCTTCAAACCATCTTCACCATACAGATGTGACAGAACAGCCCAGGTGCGACCGAAGACTTCATTGAGGTAGTAATGGTTTTTCTTCACTTCATTGTGTGTAGCAGTCATGTTGTGAAGAATAGAACCAAACTAACGCTTAGACCATTTGTGGTTGCGATCGACCTTCTGGTGAAGGCTAAGGAGAAGCTCACGATCAGTCGTCACCCTTGGAGCTGTGCCTTGAGGATGTTGCTTTGAAGCATTTGTGGCAGAGTCATGAGTGTCAGAGTCATCATTGATGGAGTAGGATGCAGCTTTGCGGAATAGAACATCCAATGGACGAATGCCTTCATCAATAATTGCAGTAGCCTTTCCCTTTTTATCAGATGAGGAAAATGTCCGCTTGAGGACTTCTATTAGGGGCAGGTAACTGATGTGACTCTAAAAATAAGCCTTGTAGTTGAGTGAAGACCTTGTTCTGAGGAATCTCATAATCCAATGAGCATAAGGCTTCAACTCAAATGGAGAGAGTGCAACATTTGCCAGAGTCCTCATGAAGAAATCATGATAGTTGATAGGGATGCCATGTATGATATTGAATATCAGATTCTTTGTGTTGCCAACAACTTCTTTGCCATTCGAATCGTGGCCCTTTATTGGACTCAATGTCTTCGTCAGAATGCGATAGACAGTTCTAGGTACAAACAACAATTCCTTCATGTGGAACTTCGTCCTTGCGGCTTGACCTGGCTTCAGCGGCTTCATCAACACTTGCATGTAGTGAGTGGTAAGTTTAGGTTCATGATATATGAAACAAGCGCCTTCAAGGGGAGGACTGACAGGCAGGGCATGAAGCAATTCAGAGGCTGGTGCTTTGAAGTGAGTATTCTCTCTCATCCAGTCCAATACCCAAGAGTTCACATCTTCAGCATGTCCTGTGATGTGCGGTGTTGCATAGAACTGAAGAATTAGCTCTTCATGCCAATCAACAATATCAGTGCAAAAGTTGAGCAGTCCAGCATCAGGAAGAACACTGAGGACTGGCGTGAACCAAGGCAGTGATTCCATGTCCACGTGCGGAATATGCTCATATTCGAAGACTTTGTCTTTGTTGAAAAGCAGCGAAGAATAGAAGTTTGCTTGGCTGGCGGTCCAGAAACGCTTCCTTCTAATACAAGTAGAGTCATAGGGGTTGTAGTCCGTGAAGAATATGTGCTCATGGAAGAAGTCATCAACCTTGAATTTTTGCTTCTTTGAGAAAGGGTCCTTTGGCTTCGGGTGAGGAGTGTCAGTAAATTGCATCACAACCTCAGGAATCGCAATCTCAGGATCCGCAGGCTGAGGAATTTCAGTTTCTTCTTCAGTGGCAGCTTGGGTCTTCAATTCTTCAGCATCAATTTCATCAGCACTAGTGGCTGGAATCTCTTTAGGGATAGATGAAGTGGGGTGTGGTCCTTCAGATCCCATTTGAACTTCAGTAGTCACTAGGACTGAGGAATTTGTTGTAGAGGAGTGAACCAAGGAGAATTGGGGTGCTAACTTTCCCAAAAGTCATCATTCATCATTGGCGTTGTGCACCCAATGTCCACATCCTCATCTTCTACACTCATTTCTTCAATGCCGTCCTCTTCAGTAGTAAATTGAGGCTTGGGCGATGAGACAACCGGGGTTGAAGGGATTGTATCCACTTAAATTTCTTCATCCAACTACTCTGAAGAAGCAGCAGAAGGAATATCTTCATCGGATCCGCTTGGGATCACGTATTCTTCATCAAAAGGAACGAGTTCCTTTGATGGCATGATCGAGACCGGAACAACATCAATTGGATTTTCAAACAAGCTAGTCAATTTCTTCATCTTTTTCGGAGCTGAAGATTCTGATGAAATTGATGCTTTCCGTTTCTTCATAGCTGCATGCTCCACAGTCTTGGTCTTCTTCGCTTCTGATGCAGAAGGAAGAATTGGACTTGGGGTAGGTGCAGGAGGAGCAGAGGAAATTAGTTTCGTTTCTTCAGGCACAACTGATGAAGTTGCCCTAGCATGACCAGTTTCTTCAGGCACAGCGGTTGAAGCTTCAGCTGTCCTGATAGTTTCTTCAGGCGCAACACTAGTGGTTGCCCTGGCAGTTTCATCAGCGGCTGGAATGCAATCATCAGACCTGGTACTATCATTTTCTTCAGCAGCCTGATTGTCATCAACGGTGCTGGAATTTTCTTCAGTAGACTGAGCAAATGCTTCAGCCTGAGGAATTTCTTGTTGCGTTGGAGCTGCAACATTGGTAGTGAATTTTTCAGCTAACTTCACAAATCTGACCTTGGCTCCAAGCCAATCTGCACGGTACACGTCAAATTCATCATTGAGGTTTTTGATCTCCATCTAAGTAGCAGTGAGTTTATCAGTGGTCATTTCCACAATGTTTTTCTTCAGAAGGCGCTCCTTCTTGTATTGCGCTTTCTTCAGCTGCTTGGCCTCTCAAATTTCCATTTTTCTTCGCCTATCAAGGCGGTCAGCATATGACTTTGGCCATAAGTCAGCTTTAAGTCTGGCATAGGAGTGTTGGGGTCCTTGTGACAGAGATCAATGTACTCAAGGATCATCTTTGGAGCCAGTAGAAGAGGAATTTCACTTCCTTTGGCTCTAGCAGCCCTATGCTGTCTGTCTCTGATGATTTCTTCAAGTTCTTCATCATCATCTTTGTCCTCAGAGAACGGACCTGAAAGGCGACCTGCTTCTATTGAGGACTTGGTCTAGTGCCTCGCCCAGCAGTGGCCTTGGTCTTCAACAAAGTGGGGCCAGTTGAAGAATGCAGACGAGCTGATGAACTTGCAGAGGCTCCTGAGGCAATAGATATGCCTGTTGTCCTTTGGCACGAGGCGAGATGCGCAGGTGCTGAGGACTTTGAAGGAGGAGCTGAGGATTTTGTAACTTGAGGAACTGGGGTAGATTGAGGAATTGGCCATGAGGGCTTGGCAGAAGTTAGCCATGAGGGCATTGCAGAGGTGCTTGGCCATGAGGGCATTGAAGAAGAAGAGGCAGTGGACTTTTGTGCGGGCTTCTTAGGCATGACCTTCTTCGGCTTGCTAGCAGAGGCCTCAACAGTGGCAGCAGCAGTAGAGTGAATTTCCTTGATGCCTCTTTTGCTACGTTGGCCAACTTTGCTTGACGCTTTGCCCATTCATCAGGATAATCTTCCGCGCTTGAAGCTAGTGGGATCAGCTTCTTGGTCAGGCGCCAATGGAGTTCTTGGGCAAGGAGGGTGAACAGCGAATTTCTTCATATATTTTGGAGTGACATACCTGTAGTCCCTCCATTCCCGTGCCCATCTCCTCTCTATCCTTTGTATGCGCACCTTGCGCTGATTTTTGTCCTCCTTTCCATGTGTGGCCTCATCAGGGGTGCAATAATCCTTGTAAATGTCATAAGGGATCTCAAAACTTGTGTTGACTTCCAGCTTCTTTCCTCCCTTCTGAGGTTTCTTTCCATCAGCCATTTTTTCAGCTGAGGATTTTGAACAGTTGAATTCTCTAAAGAGGTATGCAGTTTTTCTTCAAGGAATGCTGCAAATGAGTGAAGTTGATGAGAACCTAGAGATTCAGCAACGGACATGTGTGCCTGTGAACAGAGTATAGGTGCAAAGAATTTGGAGAGGTCATATGCCTTCCTAGAAGTTTTTGGAAAAAGAACAAGTTTGAGGAATTTGACCGGATAAGTCTTGAGGAATTTCACTAAACGTTCATTGACTTAGGTTCCAGAGTTGTACAGATGTGAAAATCCACACAATTGAGGAATCTTGAAGAAAAATGTTGCTTAGAGAAACAGATCAAGAGCAGATGATATGTGAGGTGTTTAGTGTGTGAAGATTTGAGGATTAACACCTTTTGAAGATTTGAAGAAAACATCAGAATCAACAAGGGCGGTAAAAGTAACTTTTAATTACCCTTGACGAAGAACACGACGAACTGTGAAGAGTAGATTTAGAAGCTCATCAGTTCAGATCTTCCACGCCCTAACTCGTCTGAGGAAGACAACTACGACAGCGGCGGAGTGAAGAAATCCGCAGCTGACAATGGAAGTAGTGGTGGCGCTAGGGTTTCAGAGCTCGAGCGGAGTAAAAACAAAGTGAGGAACGGTGGGGGTATTTATAGCCGAAGTGAAAAACTGCTCGCCTGAGGAAATTGGACGAACATGCCCCTTACCCTTCTCATTCGCGTGACATGTGTCACCCACGTATAGAGAGGTGACGATCGTTTGCGATCATGGGTGAATAGTATAATATATCATGAAAGGTGGAACGATTTGAGCGGCAAAAGCCAAAAATTCAGATCATATAAGTTCAAAGTTTCGTTCGCAAATTCTTCAGCTGACAAGGACACAGTGAAGATCTTGAACGAGTTTCAAATAGAACGCACATGAAGAATTTGTGAATAGACTGGGTTGAGTTTAGCATAGAGGGGGAAGGGTCCTATCACATTCACTTAGCAGAACAAGCAATTGAATAAATAACAATAAGTGAATGTTGTAGATGACATAAACTCATATATATATATTGCCAATGAAGAACAACAATGGAAAGAGTGAAGATATTGCAAAGTTAAAGAAAATGAACAACTGAGGAATTTCAAATTAGAAAAAAAACTCAAATAGAAGATTTTCAACTTTTGGTGGTGGCATGACCCACCATATAAGAATGATGACTTCAGACACCGCGTACAATTGTTGTAGGGTTTTGAGAATCAAATTCTTCATTAATTTCTTCACACTTAGAGGGTTAGTCTTCATTGATTGAAGAAAAAGGTTACTTCGTGTGCTGCACATCTAAGTCATCAACTTTGCATAAGTATTAGGATGTGTGTCCTTTTCAAAGGACATTTGAAGATTCTAAGGTATTTAGCTCACACCTCAACTTGCTAAATCTCTTCTCATCCAAGGGCTTTGTTAAGATATCGGCTAGCTGTTGTTCAGTCTTCACATGCTGAAGAGAGATGTCACCCTTCAACACATGTTCACAAAGAAAATGATGATGAATCTGAATGTGCTTTGTGTTCGTGTGCTGAATAGGGTTATGAGCAATCTTGATGCACTACAAAAAAATAAACTTCGGTGATGATATGTGTTTGTCACAGTAGGTCATGTTTTCTGTCATGCATGTACATCCATGATAATTTTATGACAGTATCAAGATAGTCATACGTGCGTTGTCGTAGAAGTGTTCCATGACATTATCAAAATTATCATCACAGAAGTGTCCACTTCCATGATGATAAATCGCGCATCACTGAAGTGCTTTCATCAAGGGTGAGGGACACGTGGCATCCACCGTAACGGAACGCCGTTAAGCTATCGTGTCCGGTTTTGGATCCGATAACCTGTTAACAGCACCAACCAATGGGGATTTTCCTCATGAAAAATCATCATTGGCTGGAGGAAACACGTGTCGGCTCACCGTTGGGACAAATGTCATCCGCTCATTGGACCTAAAGCGCCTATGATACATCGACACATGGTACGACCCAACAGAGGCCCATTCCTGTGAAAAGGCCGACCCGTTTGACTTGGTCAAAAGGTGGCGGGCTGGCCCACGGCAAGCCTGTTAACGGCATGTTCTCATATAGCCCATTTACAGCCCGCTAACCCAGGGCCAGTTTACAGCCTATCTGAATTAGGAACAGTAGCGTCATCTGGGCCATCCAATATAATTCCAGTCCATTTTAACTTCTGGCCCATGTATGGCCCATGACGTTTTCGACCCATATGAGGCCCTTAGTAACCCTTGGCCCATTAACGGCATGTGGTAAAACTGGCCCGTAATGAACAGTGTATCACTTTATACCCATTAACAGCCCATTATTCCGTTTGGCCATTTCCATCCCATGTTATCTTTCGGCCTTCTCAGGGCCTATTTATTCTTGGGCTCATTTACAGCATTCATTTACTTTTGGCCCGTTATTGTCATTCTCTACATGTGGGCCAAATTCAGCCCATGGTTACAGTCGGCCCGTTTGTGTCCCGTTAATACGTTCGGCTGTTTTCATAGCGTCATCAAATACAGCCGATTAACGACGGCCCGTTATGGTCGGCCCATGAACGTACGATCAAGTCTAGCCCATTTACAACCATAATGTGGGATGTTATTGGCCCATGTTTGGCCAACCGACCATACGACCTGTAGAAGGCCCATTGATGATACGGCCGTAGAAGGCCCATTGTGTCTACCGCCTGTATAAGGCCCATTGTTTGTATGCCCTATAAAAGGCCCATTGTTTCTACGGCCCTTAGAAGGCCCATTGTTTCTATGGCTCGTAGGAGGCCCAGTTAACTATAGTAAATATGTAGCCCATGTTTAATGTGGCCTGGTTTTAAAACATAGGTTATTGCGGCCACTAGAAAACCACGGAAAAATAACTGCACTGACTACAAGAAAACAAATAACTAAGATAATAAGGAAATAAATCAGCAAGCAACTTACGCTAGGCTATCACGGCTATTACACATATTACATCCATTAGGCATCAAAGTTCGCCACCAGTGCAAATATAGGGAACAAAGCAGCATGTAAACACCGTAGCAAAACAAGTACAGAACTGAAACCACTTCAGAAGAGCTCAAGAAACAATATCCTGTGTACCCATAATGCTTGCAAGATGCTTAGCAAGCTTATTCACTTTCTCTTGTTTGGCGCATAAATCCTCTAGCACTTGTTATTGCACCAGAAAGTATGCATCCGAATTCTGCAGGGACTTCCTCAGTCCTTCGGCTTCCTGTCGCATAACATCAGATCGATGTCTTTCAACTTGAAATTGAGACTCAAGAAGCTGAACTGATTCAGGCAGCGAGATCGAAGAGCTAGTGCCAGCAGTAGTAGCCCGTAACTCGAACACTACATCAAGACAGGACTTTGGGGTTGTCTCAGTGTCTTCAATATTGTTTTTATCAGCTTTCTTGGAGACCAATAGGGATTTCTCACTATCTTGAACCTTATTTGTATAACTTCCTTTACCACTGCATAACGGGGTACTCTTCTCCAATATATTAACCGCGTTCTAAAAGAGAAACAAACAAACACATCATAGGTTTGCAATGTAGTATATGAAACTCGTTTTTGTAAACCAGTTCAGTATTAAGGTGGACAGGATAACAACCTGAAACAAATATATATCTTTGTAGTATGGTCATTGTATGGTCTATATCATTCTAGTTTATGTTGCCAAATCAAGATAGATATATACAGTTCGAATCATATCTATTTAAGAGAAAGCAGCATAGACAGAATATAAGTGTGGGAAACTACATAGCAATAACAACACTTGTAATGTACATGGCATGAGAACATAACTGTTTATTCCACTGAAACTGAAATAAACATAGAGCAAGTTACAACAGCAAACACGTTAAAGAAAGAGGTTTCAAACATACCCATTGTGCCATTGGAGTTTCAATTGCATCCTTCAAATTTGAAATTAGTTGGTATGAGTAAATACAATGATGCAAGAGCAAAGTCGTATGAACCATAGCTACGGAACTTGACCTGAGAACAATTCTTCTTCTGCTTTAAGCGTTGACTTGGGGTTCGAAGTGGTGGTCCTCGTGCTTTGGGCACTGCAGTTGCCTTACTAACAGCTCGTGTTTGGGTGCTTTGTGGTGGAGACGGTGTTGTGTCAACTGGAACTGGGTTACTATCTGTTGGGGTTGGGGTTAGAAGGGGTGTAGCTGGTTCTCTGTCCAACTGGGTAGGGGTACAATCTGCGTGAGTCTGGGTTATGTTTGGTGGGGCTGGTTCTTGGGCAAGTACAACCGTGGTTCTATCTCCATCGAGAGGTAGCACGATCTTTTCTGAAGACCATGTTTTTACTCCCACAGATACTGCCATCACCCCCTCCAATTGAAATGGCTGATAAACAATCAAAGTAATTGAATGTAGAGACATTGTAAGATAGACAGGTGCAATGGATAGTAGGGAAGAAAATAGGGCAAGAAATAATTCACATTTATGTTGTCTAACCAAACAGAATAGCAGGACATAATTTCACATATATGATGGCTTAAACAGGATAGCATGACACAATTTCACATGTAGGATGGGTAACTAAACAGCATAGAATGAGATACTTCAAAATATGATGACTATGTAAACAGGATGACATGATATAACTATACGATGTGTCTATTAAACTGGTTGGCATGCCATAAATCACAAACATGCCATCGATAGAAACATGATGGCATGATATAATTCACGAATAGAATGACATAATTCAAAATATGATGACTATGTGAACAGGATGAGATGATATAACTATATTATGTCTTTAGAAAATGGGTTGGCATGCCATAATTCAAATACATGTTGTCTATGTAAACATCATGGCATGATATAATTCAAATATATGATTTATATACTAAGAAGTGAGCAGAGAGCAATCACATATATGATGTGTCAACTAAGGAGATGGCATTCAATATCGTGTATATGATGTAAAAACTAAGCATTGCAATACAACATATGCATGATATGAGTAATATGACCCTGCCAAGTTTGAGCATACACCTCAGGGGGATAATAGGACTGGTCATCTGCCCATGAATCCTCCTCTGAAGAGCTTCAGCAGGTAGCATTGTCTGCTCTGAAGACCTTGTTTTCACTCCAGATTTCTCTATCACCAATTCAAATGGCTGATGCACAGGAAGAGCAGTTGAATATACAAACATTGTCGACAAAAGCAATGAGAAATACAAAAAAGGACTGCAAGATGTAATTCACATATATGACGCTTGGCTAAACAGGATGGCAGTGGCTATGTCATCTCGTTACAAAGAGAAACAGAGAGTTGGCAATCCCATCTCGATGAGTCCAAGATGCCTATCGGTGAGACCGAAGTGACTAGGGTTTGTGGCAGTGGCTATGTCAAAAAAACTAGGTGGCGCCGGATGGAATGTTTTGGTGGGGCCGAATTTGACTTTTGGTTTGGGACATATGTGGATATGAGAAAGTGGTTGAGGGTTTTTGGAGCATGTCACTAAGCATTTTGAGCAAGAAACCCATTAAGCAACACCTCATCCCCTTTTAATAGTATTGGCTTTTCCTATGGACTCAATGTGATCTTGGATCACTAAAAGTAAAATGTAGAGTCTTGAGCTTTAGAGCTTGAGCCAATCTTTTGTCCTTAGCATTTTGAGGGTCCACATTTATAATCCATGACATGCCAATCATTGAGGTTTCATGAAATATTTATCTTGAAATAGCATTAGCTCAATGAGCTATATGTTGTTAATAATTACCAAAACCACCCAGGGATAGTTGCACTTTCAATCTCCCCCTTTTTGGTAATTGATGACAACATATAGGTCAAAGATTTGAGAAATATCATAAGATTAAAATACATTGTCACTTTGAGAAGTATGTGATAAGCAAGAGCTCCCCCTAAATTTGTGCATTATTTAGAATTGCTTTTGAATGCAAATGCATAATCGATTAGGATCATGGGTTATGCTTCCATGTCACATACATCTTGGTGGAGCGCTCAAAATGATAGAAATTAAAAGCATGCACTCATCACCAAGCAAAGTGAATGATCATATATGGGATATAAGAGATAATATCATCCAACCAAGCACGAAGGTAGCATATGTTCAAACACATGATCAAACAAGTCTCTCACACAAACATAAAGTATCAACCAAGTGCATAATAAAGTTCAAACAAAGCAAGAGAGACAAAGAAGTAAAACACTCTCTCTCGAAGCCGATGATTTATACATTTCTCCCCCTTTGGCAACAATTTACCAAAAAGATTGAACATGCATAGTGCTATGCGTCTCTCAAGATCGGTCTTCGGGAGGTGGTGTACAGAGAACTCCAAGGACAAAGGCATCTGGTGATGTAGTTGGAGCTGGTGGAGTGTGTGTGCTGGAGGTGGCACTGAAGCTGTAGCTGCTGGTGCTGACAATGTAGCTCTAGAATCTGTTACTAACACTGCAGCAGACCTCTGACCTCGTGGCACACACTGAAAAGCATCCGTAGTTTCCTTTCCTCTCCTCTCTCCAGCTTCCTCCTGGAGCTGCTCAATAGTTGTCTGTATCTCAGTAACCTTTAGATCAATATCATAGAATTTTGTCTCAACAATCCTCTCCAAGCTCTCCTGATTCCGAGTCAGGGTGGCCAAGCCTTTCTCAATCCTCAAAGTAGACTGGATCAGAAATTCTTGCTGATCTTGCTTGCTCTTCAGGAACACCTAAGATGCTTCCTCTACACTTGTCATCCTTGCAGCTTTCTCTGACTTAGCCTTAGCTCTCTTCTCCGATGCTTGAGCTGATGAAGGTTCATTCACATTCATCACAACGGTGTTGTCTTCAAGTTCAGGGTATAGGGGTAAGTCCTCCTTGTCGAACAAGTAGGTTCTTGTGCACATCTTTGAGTTGATGTGCTCCTGAATGTGTGGAGCATGCCCACAACTTCTCCTTTGGTCAGCAGCTGTCCTCTTGATTATCTCTACAATCAGGCTCATGACCTTGAACTTTTGAGGTACATCAAATATTTGCAGCAAGTTGATGCAATGTCCTCTAATCATCTTGTGATCTCTTGACTTGGGTAGCAAAGTGTGCCTTAGGATGGTGTCGATAGTAGGCAGACTAGACAACAAGTAATGTAGAGATCCAAGCTTGTGTGTCTCCAAAGCTTTATCAGGGATCTCTTTGTACATGTTTTCCATAGAGTTGTGGTCTTTCTTCTTCTTGGCATACACATCCAAGTCGTCCTCATGTTCTTCTGGGGCATTAATTAGCTTGGCCCATTCTTCAACTATTGATTGGTACCTTGTACCTTCAGACATCCATATTATCCTTCCATTTGGATAGAAATGAGCAGTGGAGTAAAACTGCATGATTAGCTCATCATTCCATTTTGTGAGCTTCTGTTCGACAAACTTGTCAACTCCACAAGATTTGAAGCTATCTTGTACACCTGGGAAGTGATATTCGTTCTCTTTGATGTATTACCAATCAACCCATCTCATGTCATAGACAATTGGCTACTTGTGAACTAGAATAGTCTCATAGAAGTCTTGTTGTTCCTTAGTGTGAAAACTATAGTCAACTAGACTCCTCCTCCTCACAGCATAGGGATCAGACTGTCTCCACAATCTCAGTCCCGCATCTTTCCTAATATCCATGTCCTCAGCCACAGGATGAGCATCATTGTGGTCTGCAATCTTGGGTTTCAGTTTTCTCAATACAAGGGATTCATCATCCTCTTCTTCAGCTTCAAGAACTGGGGCCTTGTTCTTCTCTTCAGTTGGGATATTTCTGGTGCTTCTCTTGGGCTTAGACTTCTGAGCTTGAGTTGTTGCTTTGCGAGTAGTTTTGGGCTTTGATGTGGTAGCCCCTAACCTGATTGCATCTCCCATAAGCTTTTGGGACTTTGGTGCTGGTGTAGCATCCTCTTCCTGTTCTTCTACTGGATCTTTAAACATGGATGATCTCTCAAGGACTCTAGCAGTGGTCTTCTTTACCCTCTCCTTCCTCTTCTTGCCATCTCCAGCCTCTTTGGGTTCAAGAGTGAACTCCATAGTTTCTTGAGTGGAGACTCTGGCCTTAGACATACGGATCCTTTTTGCTGGTGCCTTCTTGTTCAACCCTAGCTTTGTTGAAGCAGCTGTGTCGTACTCCTTCTTCATGACTTTCTCCTTTGAGCTGACTTCTTCTTCTACAGACACATAATCCTCATCCTCAGATTCTGAGGTTCTCTCCTTCCTTGACCTGGTGGATGCCTTGGGCAAGTTACTAGGTGTGCTCCTGCTGCCCTCATCATAGCTGCATGAGGGATCAGAACCCTCACTCAATTAAACATGTTCTACAGATCTGTTCTGACTGTTACTCTAGTCAGACATCTTGGCTATCTCACTGACAGCAAACCCTGTGAATAGATGTAGATGAGGTAGAGTGGATGAGCATCACAAAGTGCGGAGTTTTTGCAAAACGGATGACTCAAAAACTTAGTTTTAGTTCTCCACAGAAAGCATTCAGAGCTACCGATTTGTTAGACTCGGTGATACCGAAGTAATTTTGGAACCTAAACTCGTGAACTCGGTTAGACTGAGTCACAGTTAGGTGGCATCGAGACTGCTAGGGTTTCACAGAGAATTGATTTCGGTCACACCGATTTGCAATTTTCGGTCAGACCGAAAACACATGTGCAATGGCCTAAGCCAAACCGGTGAGACTGATTTGTACAACTCGGTCAGTCCGAGATGAGTTCAGCGGAAACCTAACCCTAAATTTTCAAATTAAATCTAACCTAAAGGATGTTTTCTCTAGATAGAATGTTCTCATACGTGGTAAAGATCATGGCAAAGCAATGTGCTACGAATCGGAGTAAGGAAATAGCACAAAGAGTCGAACCCATACCCTAGTTCGGCGGGAATTCGCCACGGCGGCAACGGCGGAGCAGATTTCCATTGACGGCGATGGAAACCAGCGGAGGGAGGTCGCTGGCAGAGAAGAGACTTTCCGGAGACCCGAGGAGGCAGAGCAGGACACGCGCGGGCTGAGAGTTTTTGAAGAAATTTCCAAAATCTCACCCATGGGTTTATATATGCTGACCCTGTTAGTGTGACTGAGTGGAACAACTCGGTGGCACCAAGATGCAGAATTGCAAGTGGTTACTGCAACTCGGTGTGACCGAAAGTTCAAATGTGTTGCACCATGATTGAAAACCTAGATCAACTTAGTGAACTCAGAGTGACCGAACTGGATGAATCGGTCATACCAAAATTCACAAAGAGGTTTTAGAAGTTTATGTCTATGATGAATCGGGGACTCCGAGTGCTCCTCACACAAAGTGGTTCGAATCTGACTTGATCAAACTTTGTGATCTAGCATGAATAGAGTTTGAGACGAGAAAATCATAGATATCTAGAGGACGTTCTTGGGCATTCTTGTCCATCCACATGGCAAAGGAAAAAACACCAAACAATAAAAACAACAAGTGGATGTCCACGAATGAGTAAAATATGCAGTCAACATGCTCACATAATGCAATGGCAAATGAAATATGTGACAAAGCATGCACAAACACTCTAGCATCTATCAAGCAATTGGCGATGACTAGGTCATCTATATATGAGTATATTAACTTAGGAGTCAAATGAGAACATTTAATCGTAGGTCATACTCATCGTTTAAGCACAAGTGGGGTTACCACTTTTACATAATGCATTGTTGTGTTCACACCATTAGAGTTGCTTTAGCTCAATTGGTTAGAGTAAAGCTCCCCCTAGATGTGATATCCCCCTAAGAGGGATGAACTAACCTTGGGTTATTTCAATGATGACTTCATGTAGGTGTTGAAGTTGTAGATGCTCAATGTTGATGTAGATCATTCGAAGCAATCCATTGGAGTGAGTTGCACTTTCAATACCTACAAGGGTTAGTCCCACAAGGAACAAACAAGGATATCCATAGACATAGAGTGATGTTCACACAAGATGATGTCCATGAAAGCATTAGGTTACCTTGTCCCTTGTCTTACCAACAAGAGGGTTTGTGACTCCTCGAACTAGTGCAAGATGTGGAAGTTGTTTGCACATGTCCTTGCCAAAAGATATGAGTGAATTATGTTGGAGGAGTCACCCTCCAGAATTCTCTAGTTCTTCTTCTTTGGGATCGACATCATCTTGATGGGAATCCTTGGAGTCGTAGTCGTACTTGATGTAGTCTTGGGAACCAACTTGACCAAGGCCTTGGGAGCTTCTTCAAATGAATCAATCTCCTCTTGAAGCTTTTCCTTGCCTTTTAGCTTATCATCTTGAGCTTGTGTCCCTTTAAAAGAAGTAGGGTCATACTTCTCTTGTTCAGGAACAAACTTCGTCTTGGGGTATTGATCTTCTTCCCACTCAACTCCACTGGCATTGAACTTCCGTTCGAAACCAACACCTTGATTCTTCCGATGTCTTCCTTGCTTGCATACAATTTCCTGAAATTGCTTACTTTCGGCAAGGCTCTTGTAAACACCTTTCTCCATAATTCCCTTCAATAAGCTATTTTCTTGCTCAAGTGTAACTTGGCTAAGAGAATCATTAGTGCAATCAAGAGAACTACTAGAAGCAACCACATTGGATTTAGCATGATTATTGTTACGACTAGATGAACAATCTTTCTTACTTTTGTTGCTACAGTTAACTTGTGGCATGTAAGTAGACAAGAGTAAATGCTTGGCAATGTAACAAGAACTTTTCTTGTGAAGATCATCATTGATTGCCTTTAAGAACCCATGCTCTTGCTCAAGGTTGAGCTTTTCAAAGCGTAACTTTTCATGAGTCTTTAAAAGCTCTCGATGATTTTCCAACATAGCTTCATGAGCTAACTTATGAGTGTTTTCTTTAGTTAGATGCTCAATCTCCTTCTTATCATCATCATTAGTTTTATCTTGATTAGCATGATTAATAGCAAGTTCATCATAGTTTTTATCACTAGAATTGTCAACAAGTAAATAATCATCACCTAGCAAATCATCTTCATCACTATTGAAATCAACATATTCGGGGTGTGATACCTTTGGGCCTTTAGGCATGAAGCATCTTCCAATTCCTTCATGTGGTGAGTCAAATATGTCATAGGAGTTGGTTGACACAAGTGCTAGACCGGCAACACCTTCATCTTGAGTATATTTGGAGTCGGAGTGATAACTTCTCTTGGAGTTATTGTCGGAGTTGGAGCCGGATACCCTTTCACCAAGATGAGCTTGATGTCTTTGTTTTGTGTAGCTCCTTGATGATTTGTCCTTACATTTCGAATCGTTGCTTCTCCGTGATGTTCTTCGTTCATAACGGTCATCTCTACTCCTTCTCTCTCTTGGTGGTGATTCTTCTCTTCTACATCTCCTTTGGGTGAATCTTCTCTTCTTTTGTGGGGAGCTTTACACTCATTGGAGTAGTGTCTGGGTCTTCCACAATTGTAGCAATTACGTTCACGACTCGAAGATCTTGTGTCATTGTAGAACCTTGACTGGTAACTTATTTCCTTGCTTCTACTCTTGTAGAACTTGTTGAAGTTCTTCACCATTAGGCTCAATTCTTCATTGAAGACTTGTTTCTCACTTGATGATGTAGGAACATCACATAAGGCTTTGTAAGCACCACTTGACTTGTTGTGAAGCTCTTCCTTATCCTTGTGTGACATATCATGAGCAACAATTCTTCCAATGACTTCCGTTGGCTTGAGATCTTTGTAATTGGGCATCATTTGGATCAATGTGCACACGGTATGATATTTTCCATCCAAGGCTCTTAGGATCTACTTGATGATGAATCTATCGGTCATCTCTTCACTTCCTAAGCCGGCAATCTCATTTGTGATGAGAGCAAGCCTAGAGTACATTTCAGCGACACCTTCACCATCCTTCATTTTGAACTTGTCAAGTTGACTTTGAAGCACATCCAATTTGGATTCCTTGACGGAGTCGATACCCTCATGCATATCAATCAAAGTATCCCAAATTTTCTTTGCATTCTCAAGATGGCTGATTTTGTTGAATTCTTCGGGGCACAATCCGTTGAAGAGGATATCGCAAGCTTGAGCATTGTATTGCATCATCTTCAACACTTCCGCGGTAGCTTCATGGTTTGGTTCTCTCCCATCAAAGAATTCACCTTGCAAGCCAATACACATAATAGCCCAAACGGCAGGGTAATGTCCAAGAATATGCATTTTCATCTTATGCTTCCAACTAGCAAAATTAGTACCATCAAAGTAAGGACCTCTACGGTGGTAATTTCCCTCTATAGACGCCTTACTCTCCTAGGTTGTGAAACCAAGGCTATGATCACCAAAGCTATGGAAATAAAGGCAAATGGAAACCAAAGCTCTGATACCACTTGTAGGACCGAAATTATGTTTAGAGTGGGGGTGATTAGACTACTTGACCAAATAAAAATCTAGCATTTTCCCAATTTTATGTCTTGGCAGATTTTAGCAACTTAGCACTAGTAAGCAATCAACCTATACATGCAAGTCTAAGAGTATAGTAGCGGAATGTAAAACATTGCACATGAAGGTAAAGGGAGGAGTTTTGAGATAGCAAATGCAATGTAGACACGGAGATTTTTGGTGTGGTTTCGATAGGTCGTGCTATCGTACTTTCACGTTGTTGGAGACCCCAACCCACGAAGGGTAACGATTGAGCAAGTCCACGGAGGGCTCCACCCACGAAAGGTCCACGAAGAAGCAACCTTGTCTATCCCACCATGGCAATCGCCCATGAAGGACTTGCCTCACTAGGGTAGATCTTCACGAAGTAGGCGATCTCCTTGCCCGTACAAACTCGTTGGTTCAACTCCACAATCTTGACGGAGGCTCCCAAGTGACACCTAACCAATCTAGGAGACACCACTCTCCAAAAGGTAATAGATAGTATGTTGATGATGAACTCCTTGCTCTTGTGCTTCAAATGATAGTCTCCCAACACTCAACTCTCTCTCGCTGATTTGAATTTGGTGGAAAGATGATTTGAGTGGAAAGCAACTTGGAGAAGCCTAGAAATCAAGATTCATATGGTTAGAATGGAATAGCTTGGTCTCAATACATGAGTAGGTGGTTCTCTCTCTGAAAATGAATGTTGGAAGTGTAGGCATGTTCTGATGGCTCTCTCCATGAATGAAGAGTGGGTGGAGGGGTATGTATAGCCTCCACACAAAATCTAACCTTTACGCACAAAGCAACAACCTCGGTGGGATCGAATAATGAAACTCGGTCAGACCGATTTAGTTCAAAATGTGAACGTTAGGATTTTCGGTGGGACCGACATGTCAATCGGTCGGACCGATTTCATTAGGGTTAGGGCATATCGTAATCTCGGTGAGACCAATTACACAAACTCGATGGGACTGATTTTGGTAAAAAGCTAACCAGAGAGTTGGTCAGGCAAACTCGATGGGACCGATTGGCTCATCTTGGTCAGACCGAAACGTTACGAAGGGGAAACAGAGAGTTTGCCTTGCGAACTCAGTTGGACCGATCGCTCATCTCGGTTGGACCGAAATGTTACGCAGGGAAACAGAGAGTTTTCAATCCCATCTCGGTGAGACCGAGACCCCTATCGGTGAGACTGAAGTGACTAGGGTTTATGGCACTGGCTATGTCAAGAAAACTCGGTGGCGCCGGATGGAATGTTTTGGTGGGGCCGAGTTTGACTTTTGTTTTGGGACATATGTGGATATGAGAAAGTGGTTGAGGGGTTTTGGAGCATATCACTAAGCATTTTGAGCAAGAAACCTATTAAGCAACACCTCATCCCCTTTCAATAGTATTGGCTTTTCCTATGGACTCAATGTGATCTTGGCTCACTAAAAGTAAAATGTAGAGTCTTGAGCTTTAGAGCTTGAGCCAATCTTTTGTCCTTAGCATTTTGAGGGGTCCACATTCCTAATCCATGCCATGCCAATCATTGAGCTTTCCTGAAATATTTGTCTTGAAGTAGCATTAGCTCAATGAGCTATATGTTGTTAATAATTACCGAAACCACCCAGGGATAGTTGCACTTTTAGTTATCATTTGCATAAAGCTAGTTTTTCCCTACAACAAAGGAATATATTTTATTTAACTACCAAATTTGTTGAAAACATTTAGAATGGTAACCCCATCTCAATCCCAATTAAAAGTTAACAACCCAACAAATTAATTAAGTAGAGTGTTGAGATCAATAATAATTCAAGAACCAGATACTAAGATGTCCATATCTGGGGACACGACTAATCATGATTAGTTTGTACACTCTGCATAGGTTTGCACACTTTTCCCCACAAGACTCGATCTCCTCCGTGGTATTTCTCACACTGCATGATGTTTTAGAAACGGATGGCCGAGACACAGTCTTTCCAAAGAGGTCCCCTTAACCGATAGATAGGACAGTACACCTACAACCCCCTACATATGCTAGCCCACAATGGAAAGGATTCCCACAACTTACTCAACTATGCCAGAGCCCATAATGGCATGTGGCTGCACATGGAAGTTTCTAGCATGAATAATCTTATGATCCCTTTGAGCCTGGGTCGAAAACCATAGGATGATCACACGGATGCCCTAGGATCTGCTTAGACAACACTGGATTCCCAAGGTGCCCAAAAACCAATCCACCCAGATGTTTATTAGAGTAGCCACCTTAAGTTAAACCTTAGTTAATAGTAACTCTCACATCTTTCATGAATTCTCTCAAAACCAATCCATGTCTATGAGCATAGCATAGTAGTATAGGCATAATGTAGTAACTCTCAGGGTTTGAATAAAGGCAATAGGTTCCTACCTCATCAACTACTTCCCAAAACACACATGTTAAACAAGTCCTACTCATGCAATGTTGGAGGGTTGCAACTAATGCATAAAAACTTTGGTAATAAGGGATATGATCAAAGTGTTACTTGCCTTGCTCATGATTTAAAAACCCAAGAGATTCGTAGTAGCAAGCCTCGTACTACGGAAACTCTATCGTGAACAAACAATAGCATACATAAGCACTCAAGCATAAGATGGAAAGGTAAAACTCAAAAGAAAAGATCCAAATTGAAAGTTCAAGAGAAGAGCTTCAATTTGCAAAAAGAATCAATCGAATCGGAGTTACGAAACTCAAACTACGATCAGAAGAAGTTTGAATTCAAACCTGCTTGAAACAAAATTTTAAATTGTTGAAACCATGTTCAAGTTGATTATCAGGTAAGAGGGGAATAATTCGAAGATTTAGGCGTCGGTTTCACTGGATTGGGAAAAACGAGTAAAAAGTAGCGATGGTTTGAAGTTCAGGGACTAATCTGTGATAAAAGTTTTTGCGGATAGGTCCCTGGCCGAGAAATAAAACTAAAAAGAAAAATCTATCGGCCGAACATCCGCTAACCGAACTAGAAGAACAAATTCGTTCGTTAATAGAAACCAACGATGAACGTTCGTTAATTAACGAACTAATATAAAAACCGATCTAAACAGAATAAACCGAATAAAATAACACAAAGAAAACCGAATGGTTTTTACCGGGCAACCATAGAAAACCGGCGGCGAGGTGAAAGGTGAGATCCAACGCGGCTCCGACGAGGTGGCTGCGGTGGCTAGAGGCATGGGGAGGCGGTGTGAGCGGCTGCGGCGACGGTGGTGAACGGCGGCGCGGGCAAGCTGCGACGATGGCAAGCGGCTCCGACTGCGGCTGCTATTGTGGGAGGCAGTGGCGGGCGGTGGTGAAGAGAAGAGGGGGGGCTCGGCTTTTAAAGAGGGGAGGGGAGGCGGCGACTTGCGCGAGGGGACGGCGGCGGCGAAGTCCGGCTCGGACTCTAGGAGGAGTCCGGCGGTGGCACGGGGAAGGAGAGGCGGCGGCGCGGCCGGGCCAAGGCCCAGCTCGGCTGGACCGGCCCAAGAGAGTTTTTTTAAACAAATTCACCCGAAAGAATAATCCTAATAAAATATAAAAAAATTATAAAAATACCAGAAACAATTTTCACCGTCCAAACCTAATATTAGGACAAGATGAACATTTGTTGTGGCCTAAAATGCAATTTTCAAAAATGCTTATTTTTTCTAATTCAAATAAAATAGCAAATAAAATACAAATAAAATAATATTTTGATTTTAAAATTTCTTCTCCAATATTTCTCTTTTGTTGAAGAAGCCATATTGTCTTCTCTCATTTATTTTTGTTATTGGAATTAATTGGATGGAAAATATTAAAATCAAATTGATCCTTTCTTCAAATTTCAAAATAAATACAAATATGAAAAATTTCTGAAACCTCCAACTCTCTCCTTGGGTCCATGAGTTGCTTAAGATTTCTAGGATCACAACCAAATGCAAAAGAAAATATGATATGCATATGATGACCTATGTATAACATCCAAATTGAAAATTGGTATGTTACAGTTCTCAAATCCGTAAAGACTCAATCTGATAGATAACTTCAAAGGGAAAACTCAATTCATCACAAGGAGATAGAGGGGGAGAAACATCATAAGATCCAACTATAACAGCAAAGCGCGCGGTACATCAAGATCGTGCCATATCAAGAACACGAGAGAGAGAGAGAGAGAGAGAAATCAAACACATAGCTTCCGGTACATACCCTCAGCCCCGAGGGTGAACTACTCCCTCCTCGTCATGGAGAGTGCCGGGATGATGAAGATGGCCCCCGGTGATGGAACTCCCTCCTCGTCATGGAGATCATGTTGGTTTTTGGTGGCTACAGAGGCTTGCAGCAGCGGAACTCCCGATCTAGGTTATTTTCTGGATGTTTGGGGATTTATAGGAGAGGTTGGCATCGAGAACAAGTCAGGGGGCCCCACAGGAAGTCCACGAGGCACAGGGGCGCGCCCTCCACCCTCATGGGGCCCCCGGGACTCCCCTCCAGTAACTCTTCATTCTAGTATTTTTTATATTTTCCAGAAAAAATCTCCGTTGATTTTTAGCGCATTCTGAGAATTTTTATTTCTGCACAAAAACAACACCAGAGTAGTTCTGCTAAAAACAGTGTCAGTCCATGTCAGTTCTAACCAAATCATACCAAAATCATGTAAAAATATTATTAACAAGGCATGAATACATAAAAAATTATAGATACATTGGAGACGTATCAGCATCCCCAAGCTTAATTCCTGGTCGTCCTCGAGTTGGTAAATGATAAAAACAGATTTTTTGATGTGGAATGCTACCTCACATATTTATAAATGTAATCTTCTCTATTGTGGCAAGAATATTCAGATCCATAAGATTCAAAACAAAAGTTTAATATTGACATAAAAACAATAATACTTCAAGCATACTAAGAAAGCAATCATGTCTTCTTAAAATAACATGGCCAAGGAAAGCTATCCCTACAAAATCATATAGTCTGGCTATGCTCTATCTTCATCACACAAAATATTTAAATCATGCACAACCCCAATGACAAGCCAAGCAATTGTTTCATACTTTTGATGTTCTCAAACATTTTCAATCTTCACGCAATACATGAGGACATAGCACTATAGGTGGAATAGAATGGTGGTTGTGGAGAAGACAAAAAGGAGAAGATAGTCTCACATCAACTAGGCGTATCGACGGGCTATGGAGATGCCCATCAATAGATATCCATGTGAGTGAGTAGGGATTGCCATGCAATGGATGCACTAGAGCTATAAGTGTATGAAAGCTCAACAAAAGAAACTAAGGGGGTATGCATCCAACTTGCTTGCTCACGAAGACCTAGGGCATTTTCAGGAAGCCAATCATTGGAATATACAAGCCAAGTTCTATAATGAAACTTCCCACTAGTATATGAAAGTGACAAAAGAGGAGACTCTCTCTCATGAAGATCAATGTGCTACTTTGAATCACAAGTGTGGAAAAAGGATAGTAACATTGTCGCTTCTCTCTTTTTCTCTCATTTTTGTATTTTTGTGTTTTTTATTTGGGCCTTTTCTACTTTTTTATGGCCTCTTTTTTTCTTTTTTTCATCCGGAGTCTCATCCCGACTTGTGGGGGAATCATAGTCTCCATGATCCTTTCCTCACTGGGACAATGCTCTAATAATGAAGATCATCACACTTTTATTTACTTACAACTAAAGAATTACAACTCGATGCTTAGAACAAAATATGACTCCATGTGAATGCCTCCGGCGGTGTACCGGGATGTGCAATGAATCAAGAGTGACATGTATGAAAGAATTATGAATGGTGGCTTTGTCACAAATACGATGTCAACTACACGATCATGCAAAGCAATATGACAATGATGAAGCGTGTCATAATAAACGGAACGGTGGAAAGTTGCATGTCAATATATCTCGGAATGGCTATGGAAATGCCATAATAGGTAGGTATGGTGGCTATTTTGAGGAAGGTAAATGTTGAGTTTATGGTATCGGCAAAAGTTGCGCGGTACTAGAGAGGCTAGCAATGGTGGAAGCGTGAGAGTGCGTATAATACATGGACTCAACATTAGTCATAAAGAACTCACATACTTATTGCAAAAATCTATTAGTCATCAAAACGAAGTACTACGCACATGCTCCTTGGGGGATAGATTGGTAGGAAAATACCATAGCTTGTCCCCGACAGCCACTCATAAGGAACACAATCAAAAAATAAATCATGCTCTAACATCATCACATAACGGTTCACCATACATGCATGCTACGGGAATCACAAACTTTAACACAAATATCTCTCAAATTCACAACTAATCACTAGCATGACTCCAATATTACCATCCTCATATCTCAAAACAATCATAAGGAATCAAACTTCACATAGTATTCAATGCACTTTATATGAAAGTTTTTATTATATCCCTCTTGGATGCCCATCATATTAGGACTAAATTTATAACCAAAGAAAATTACCATGCTGTTTAAGACTCTCAAAATAATATAAGTGAAGCATGATATTTCATCTATTTCTTCAAAATAAAACCACTGTCATGCTCTAAAAAGATATAAGTGAAGCACTAGAGCAAACGACAAACTACTCCAAAAGATGTAAGCGAAGCACAATGATTAGTTGAATAATTATGTAACTATGTGACGACTCCTTCTCATAAATAAAATTTCAGATCTGAAGTACTTTATTAAAACAGCAAGCAAAACAAAATAAAATGACATTGCAACTATAGCACATATCATGTGAAGAAGCAAAAACTTAGGCTCAACCAAAACTGAGTGATAGTTGTTGAAGAAGAAAGGTGGGATGCCAACCGGGGCGTCCCCAAGCTTAGATGCTTGAGACTTCTTGAAATATTGACTAGGGATGCCTTGGGCATCCCCAATATTGAGATTTTGTGTCTTCTTAATTCCATTCATATTGTGGTTTCCCTAAATCTTAAAAACTTCATCCACACCAAACTCAACAAGAACTCGTGAGATAAGGTAGTATAAATCCATGCTAATCCTTATCATTCTCTACTTTGGAAAATCACTAAAATGATAATTTTACATTGCATACTAAATGCCTCTGCATATTTAATACACCTATCATGAAATATAATCATTAAACAAGCAAACACATGCAAACAATGCAATCATAACAGCAATCTATCTAAACAGGATAGTCTGTAAAGAATGCAACAAGAATCATACTTCTTTAACTCCAAAAATACTAAAAAAAATCACCACACTGTAGATAATTTGTTGTTAATCATTGTTCAAAAATTTAAAGATTGTATCATGTTCTGACTATTCACAAATATTCAAAACATAACAGCAAACTTTCTGTTTCTAAAACAGCAACATGTGGACTTGCAAAATAAGCATGGTAAAGGCTATACTTGACCTTTTTATTGAAGTACAAGATGCAAAATATTACTCTAAATAACAACAAGAAAATATTAATAAAAGAAAAGGACGCTCCAAGCAAAATACATATCATGTGTTGAATAAAAATATAGCTCCAACTAATGTTACCGATGAACCAAGACGAAAGAGGTGATGCCTTCTGGGGCATTGTCGGTGTCAAAACCAGCGGATCTCGGCTAGGGGGTCCCGAACTGTGCGTCTAGGATTGATGGTAACAGGAGACAGGGGACATGATGTTTACCCAGGTTCGGGCCCTCTCTATGGAGGTAATACCCTACTTCCTGCTTGATTGATCTTGATGAATATGAGTATTAGAAGAGTTGATCTACCACGAGATCGTAATGGTTAAACCCTAGAAGTCGAGCCTATGAATATGGTAATGAGTATATGTGGTGTCCTTTCTGGACTATCCCCTTCGGTTTATATAGAAACCGAGGGGATCTAGGGTTTACATGGAGTCAGTTACATAAAAAGGAATCTTCGGTCGCCAAGCTTGCCTTCCATGCCAAGCAGAGTCCAATCCGAACACGCATATGGTCTTCGATCTACACAACCCATCAGTCTGGCCCATGGAAATCAGGCCGGATGTCCGAGGACCCCTTAGTCCAGGACTCCCTCAGTAGCCCCTAAACCTGGCTTCAATGAAGAGTAGTCCGGTGCGGAGATTTGTCTTCGGCATTGCAAGGCGGGTTCCCTCCTTCCGAACACCAGAATAGTCTTCGGACAAAGGAAGTATATCCGGACCTGTGTATATACTGGCAGAGAATATAATAACTCACAACCCAACTTGTTGATAACTGTTCATGACATCATATCATGCATGCCTGGTTGCTATTTCTAACCGTCAGCTAGCGAGCCGCCCCACGTCTCGGGGTGCGGTTTTACTGGCACATCTTGTCAGGGCAGAGATCGTGACCCTTTATTTACAGGACTTTCATTAATGCAGGCGTGGGTAACCCAACCGTCCCCTGGGTACAACTCCTTGGTAATAGGTTAGTTTAGAGACCCCGGGGAAGACGCCTAGTATTCAGGGCCTTTATATGGAGAGCATGTCTTCTTTTTTCTTGCCTTGAGCTTGCTCCTTCCTCAACCCCAGCCACCCCAAGTTCCAACCCTCGGGTTCCAATCACCACCAGCCTTAGTCATGTCCGGACCCAACTGTCAGGGCCGGTGGGTGGCTTCTTCTGTCACAGAGGAGGACATTGCAGAGCTTCACGTAGCGAGGTACCTGACCTCGGAAATCTGTCATCGGCTTCCGGCGCGAGGGCAAGTCATACTGACCCCCAGATCTAGCGAGAGGGTTGTATTTGTGTCTCACTTTATTCACGGGCTAGGGTTCGTGCTTAGCCCCTTCGTCCGGGGGCTCATGTTCTACTATGGGCTAGATTTTCACGATCTGACCCCGGACTCTATTCTCCTCATCTCGACATTTATCGTCACGTGTGAGGCCTTACTCTGAACTACTCCACACTTCGGTTTGTGGCTCAAGGCCCTGCGACTGACCTCTTGACGAGGATGCTGGTTCTGACACCGTACCAGGTGGTCGCATTCGGGGAAACCGAAATCCTTTTACCCAAGGGCAAAAGTGCAGAGGGAGACTTCCGGGGCAAGAAGAGGGCCGCCTCCGAAGGTCAAGAGGGGAAGCCTTCCAAGAAGGTAAAAATGCCGTCATCGAGCGGCTTGGGCCGGGCGAACGATGACGGGGACAAACCTCGCGGCAAAACGTAAGCGTGGCTGGGGCACCTCATTCTTTTCCTATTAGTGAAGTAATCATCCAATATATGTTGATCCATGCAGGTTAACGCCTGGTACTTCTCGATCGTCCTCCTCCTCGGGAGATCTTCTTCCGGAGATGATGGAGAGTGATACGCCTTCTCCGGCCCCATCGCCCGATAGGGGGGATGATACTGAGGTATCATCCCTAAGGGCTCCTCCCGAATACCAAGTGGTACCAGAAACGGAGAAGGTGTTCCCTGAAGTTGGCTCCTCTCTCATTCGGGGTTCCAGGATCAAGACTAGAGTCCCCGACTCGTCCGGTTTATAGCCGGAGACGATTCTGGAGGTAAGTAAGTGGGATCCTTCTCGGGAAGGCCGTACTTCGGCGGCGGTTTCCGAAGACCCAAGGTTGCTGGAGCCGCTGACGGACTTTCTTCGACCTACATCCCTTTCAAAGAGCACCGTACTTTGATGGCTACGGTGGTTAAAAGGATTCTATCCACAAAGAGTGGATTGAACGAGGCTTTTACGGGCCTTCTACGAGGTTTTGTGGTTTGTGATGTAGTTTTGTTAATTAAATTTTATTGACAGAATGCACCTGTTGTATATGCAGTACCTCCTTAGACTCGGATTGTCTTCCGAAGGAAGCGATCACATGATCAAAGAGATATGCTCAGGTATTAACCTTGGTTTAATTTGAAATCCAGGCTGACGCCCCTCCTGTGGCTGCCGGAATACAGAAGTGGCCGAACTCCAGCAAAAGTTGGATATTGCGGAGGATGACATTGCATTGATCAACAGGCGTCTTGACGACTCCCAAGGTATGTATTTCGGGCATTCTTTACACCAGTGTGCTTGACGTAGGAAAGAGCTTTATATGAAATGCGCATGAAATGCAGATTATGCTGCCACCATTGAGGCTCTTCGGGCGGAGCTAGTCCGGGCCAATGAGCGGGCCGGTTGAGTGATGCTGCTGCTGCAGAGGCAATGGTTGAACTGAAGGCCGAACAAGCTACACGATGCCAGTTTGAGGAGAAGGTGTCCACAATGACACTTGCTTTGGAGAATGCCACTGGCCGCTGCAAAATTCTTGAGAAGGAGAATGAAGCCTTAACGGCTGAACTGGACAAGGCCTGACAGGAAGCAAGAGAAGCGCGATCAGAGTCTAGAGCACTCCGTGAGGAGGTTCGGCTGGCGAAAGAGATAGTGGCTGGAAAGCCTTTTCTGCTGCAGACTAAGTTCGGCGTCCTGGACTATGCTCAGCTGAACCAAGTGTGGAGTTCTCCAGACGAGTATTTGGACTTGCCGAACATTTCTTCCAATGCAGCGCGGTATTACCAAGCACGAGATGGATATGGAAAGGAGAAGCTTCTTTGGTCATAGTTCGGTGCGTCAAAGCGCCCGCTGCTGCTTAATGAACAGATGTCCGAATGGGCTGAACTTCATAGGGTATCCGGCGCTGCCATGAAGGATGTTATAATCTGGTTGTGGCCAACCGAACCTGTTACGAGTAGCTATTTCGGTTTGGTGCAGAAACTTTTTGATGCGGTGTCGCGAAACGATGCTGCAAAGCGATCAGTGTGCGTTGAAGGTGCATGGATGGCCCTTGCTCGAGTCAAGACATTCTGGGGAAATATGAAGGCCATCAACGTCGCAACGAAGGGTCCACCTGAAGGCAAGGAACGTCCGGAACCGGATCATTATTTTGAAGATGTCTTGCAGGTTGCCCGCTTGATAGAGGGTCAATGCTCGAAGCATAATGTTCAAGTCAGCTGTATGATGATTATAAAAGACAATTTATAGTTAATCTATTTGTGTTTTGTTCGAAAGCTTGAATTCCTCCTGTGCGGTTGTTTTAATATAATTTGAAAGTTTTCTAGTCGTCGGCTTCAGCCCCCTCGTAGGAAGTACGGGGGTGTTCAGAAAAGCATTTAATCACTCTTTATCCAACGTCTTGGTCCATGAAGGAGCTGATAATGCGATGAACCAGGCAATCGGACTATAAGGCGTTAACACTTTCACTTAACCATAGGAGTTTTATGGTGGGGCTACGACATAGCCCCTGGTGTGTATGCGGCGTGTGGTGCCTTGCATATCTGATCTGAAAAAGATCCTTCATGTTACACGGAGAATCACTAAGGATTCCAACAAGTCGTCAAGTGGTTGACCAGCTCTTGCCGCATCATGACAGTCAGTTTTTGGCTTTTTCTACTGAGGTGCTCATCCGTTCTAGGCCGGGGCACAATCGCAGAAGTTGTCCCTTTACTACCCTAGCCGATAGGGCGGAACGTAGGGTAGCAAACACAGGAGCCAGGCAACCCAACTATTGACCCAAGACAATGATTCGGAGCTGATGCATATAAGGCCAAACTTGCGACGCCGAAGTATGAAATAGAGTTGTTCGGACTTTTACTGGCAGCTCATTCGTTCCCATGCCGAGCCCTTGGCAGAGTATACCAAGCTCTATCTGCAGAGCAGCCGTTAAGGCCGTACCTATTGTTGAAAGAGTATAAAAGATTAGCTCGGATGAGACTTACTGAGAACGGAGCGATGTGCCAATGGTAAATTTATGTGTATATATAATAATAATAAAAAGGGAACCATGAACCCGGCTATTTAACATGCTCGAGGTCGGAATTAGAGGAAAAAGGGCATATTACAAGCTCGGAATAAAGAGTATGGTCCACAAAATATTATTTTGGACCTACTATTGCACATCTGCGTCGCCCGTCCTCGGGGAGGGGAATCCTTAACAGAGGTAGCCCCTTAGGTGAGAATACGGATCCGGACTCTGATAGATTCCGTTGTAGATGATGTTCGGCTGGTCACCTGTTATTTAGGGATGATACAGAAAAATAAAGTAAGAGGATAGAAAACGTTATGAGAATGCTTGCAAGGTTGTCTGTATTATGCTTCCGCCGATGCCGATGGTATCTTGAGTGCGTACTGATGTGTGTGTGGTGCAAATTTTGCTAGTACAGTACGTGGGTGGCGGAAGACGGACTACTATTCGCATTCCTGGAGTAGTCGAATGTCGGAGGGAA
This sequence comes from Triticum aestivum, assembly GCF_018294505.1. Lineage (NCBI taxonomy): Eukaryota > Viridiplantae > Streptophyta > Magnoliopsida > Poales > Poaceae > Triticum > Triticum aestivum. The sequence continues at coordinate 392,235,069 of NC_057803.1, read as the reverse complement.
ACAATTTCTGGCCACTGGCGTTCTGCTGGCGTTCTGCTGGCGAGCCGATCCATCGCCTGGTGGCCTCCTCCCCTTGTGATCAGCGTTAAGCTTGCCTGCCTGCTTGAAGACCCAATAGTTTCCGTTGGTATGATTAGCTGGCATATCAGGATCCGTGAATCTGACAAGGTCGGTCCAATATCCTTTCGAGGGTGGATGGTCCATCCTGGTTTCCCTTTAGTGGCTTCTTCCGTTGACCGGGCTTCGGATTGTGAAATCCGGCGTTCACCGTTGTGTCGCGTATATTACTGCGACTGTTGTGTTCAGTTCATCTTGGCTTGCCGTTGCCATCTCAGATTTTGGAGGTGCCCAGGCTGCTGGTGTCGTTACTTTTACAAGCCAGCCTGTTGTCTTCTCCTGCGCAGAAGCGGGTCATTAGAGCAGTAAGGGCTGCCATGGATTTGGGTCCTTCTTGGCTGAGGTAACGCGCTAGCCATTCGTCCTAGATGCCATGTCTGAAGGCCGCAACGGCTTCTGCGTCCGGACAGTCGACAATTTGGATCTTTTTGACTAAGAACCTGGTCCAGAGCTCCCTGGCTGACTCGCCGGGCTCTTGGACAATGTGACTTAAGTCATCGGCGTATAATGGCCGGACATATGTTCCCTGGAAATTGTCTCGAAAGGCGTCTTCCAAATCTTCCCAATTGCCGATGGAATTTTCTGGCAAACTGTTTAGCCAGTATCGAGCTGGCCCTTTGAGCTTGCGAGGTAGGTATTTAATGGCGTGGAGGTTGTCTCCACTGGCCATGTGAATATGAAGGAGGTAATCGTTGATCCATACCACGGGATCTATTGTTCCCTCGTACGATTCCATGTTGATGGGTTTAAACCCGTCTGGGAAATCGTGCTCCATTACTTCGTTAGTGAAGCAGAGAGGGCATGCGGCTCCTGTATGTTGGGCCACACTGTGAAGCACCTCTGGCGGGTTCCGTTTAAGATGTATGGCCCAGGCATGGTCGGCTTTATAGCGTCCGAATAGGCGACCATCATCGTCGGTCGGGATATATCTTTGCTATCTGTACGTCGATCGTGTACGTCCTGCTCTACCCTCAATGTATTGGTTGGTATCGCGAGTTTTCCTTCGAGTTGTTTTGTTTTGACGGCCGGATGGGTTGGTATGGTGCTCTGTTTGGGCTGCTGCTTGGACTGGACTGAACTATGGTCGGCCCGCCGCATTATTCGATGGTAGTATGGGCTCCACCGCCCTGCCATCGTATTGAGGGAGCCACCTATTCTTTGGGTGGCTTTTGACTGGGCTGCTAAGGCCGTGTTCTTCGGCGGCCAAGATCTCGGTCCAACTATCATTGAGCAAATCTTGGCTTGCTTGAATCTGCAACTGCTTCTTTCTTAGGCTCCTAGCAGTGGCTATAAGCTGGCATTTAAAGCGCTCTTGCTCGAGAGGTTCCTTGGGCATGATAAAGTCTTCATCACCGAGGATCTCCTCTTCCTTGGAGGGTGGAAGATAATTGTTGTCCTCGGAGTCCCCATATGTGGTCTGTTCATCAGAGCTGTCCTGCCCGCCTTCCTCTTCATCCTGCTCGGATTCTACCTCAGTAGGGTCTTTGTTGTCCGGGATGTCGTCCACTCTGGTGTTGGCAGTGTTTTCTCTTGGACAATGTGGCCTAGGGTGCCGGTTTCCAAGATGTGTTCCAAGTGGTTTATTCTCGACCAGATTCTCCTTATCATCATCTAGAGCGTCGTAAGGTGTATCCTTCATACACATGTCATACCAGGAAGTGGTCTTCCCGTGTCGAGCGGGTAATAAGCTCTGGCCTTGCCCCTCATCATTGTCCAAACCGTCGATGTCTTCGGGGCAGGGATTGGGCATGTTTTTTAGGTCTTCCATCGTCCGCTGAAAGCTCGAACTGAACATAGTTCGGCGACGGGTCGTTTGCCAGGGATATGTTTTTTAGCGAGTTTAGTATGTCACCCATGGGCGCGTGTTGGAAGACATCTGTGGTGCTGAACTTGAAGATCGATAACCGATCGAGTTCGATACATCCTGGCTCACAGGGTTCGGAGTCCGGGGTTTCTTTGATGTGGTTACCATAGGAAGTGGAATATGCGTGCGGCTCCAACGCCGCAGAATCGGTAGCCCCTATGATGGAATTAAGCTTCCCATCTTCGGGTGATTTGATCTACTCCGGATTTGAAGCCGGAGCTGTTGCAAGAGCTATCTCATGGGTGTTTCCCGATGATAGGTCTAAGCCATGTTCATCGCGGCAATGGGGAGCGGCTGCCTTGGTCTCAAATCCGTTGAACATCAAATCTCCACGGATGTCCGTGACGTAATTTAAGCTCCCGAATCTGACCTGATGGCCAGGGGCGTAGCTGTCGATCTGCTCCAGATGGCCAAGCGAGTTGGCCCGCAGTATGAAGCCGCCGAATACGAAGATCTGTCCGGGGAGGAAGGTTCCTCCTTGGACAGCGTCATTATTGACGATCAAAGGGGCCATCGAGCCTTCTGCCGACGGCACAGTGGAACTCTCAATGAAAGCACCAATGTCGGTGTCAAAACCGGCGGATCTCGGGTAGGGGGTCCCGAACTGTGCGTCTAGGTTCGATGGTAATAGGAGACAGGGGACATGATGTTCACCCAGGTTCGGGCCCTCTCTATGGAGGTAATACCCTACTTCCTGCTTGATTGATTTTCATGAATATGAGTATTACAAGAGTTGATCTACCATGAGATCGTAATGGCTAAACCCTAGAAGTCTAGCCTGTTAATATGGTAATAAGTATATGTGGTGTCCTTCCCGGACTATCCCCTTCGGTTTATATAGACACAAGGGATCTAGGGTTTACATGGAGTCGGTTACATAAAAAGGAATCTTCGGTCGCCAAGCTTTCCTTCCACGCCAAGCAGAGTCCAATCTGGACACGCGTATGGTCTTCGATCTTCACAGCCCATCAGTCCGGCCGATGGATATCAGGCCGGACGTCCGAGAACCCCTTAGTCTAGGACTCCCTTAGGCATCCCCATGCTTAGGCTCTTGGTTGTCCTTGAATATTACCTTCGGGTGCCTTGGTAATCCCCAATCTTAGGCTCTTGCCACTCCTTATTCCGTAGTCCATCGAATCTTTACCCAAAACTTGGAAACTTCACAACACAAAACTTAACAGAAAACTTGTAAGCTCCATTAGTATAAGAAAGCAAATCACCACTTAGGTACTGTCAAGAGAAGATTAATAATTTTTCTCACATGATGCCTACTGTACCATAGCATTTCTACAATTTATATTAAGCAGTATAAGCCATAGAAACAAGAAAACAAGCAAACTATGCATCGAAAACAGAATCTGTCAAAAACAGAACAGTCTATAGTAATCTGTAACTCTCGAATACTTCTGTAACTCCAAAATCCTGAGAAATTAGGAAGTCCTATGAAATTTGTTTATTAATATTTTGAAAAAAGAATCAATATTTTAACACGCTCCTGTTAAAAATTAGAATTGTTTACCTGAGCGCGAACGTTTCTGTTTTTCAGCAAGATCAAATGAACTATCACCGTAAGCCCTCCCAAAGGTCTTACTTGGCACTTTATTCAAACAAAAGGTATAAAAATTTATTACGACAGTAGATTAATCATGTGAACACACAAAAACTGTAGGGGTAAATATTGGGTTGTCTCCCAACAAGCGCTTTTCTTTAATGCCTTTTTAGCTAGGCAAGACGATTTCAATGATGCTCACATAAAAGATAATAATTGAAACATAAAGAGAGCATCATGAAGAATATGACTAGCACATTTAAGTCTAACTCAGTTCCTATGAATAGGGATTTGTGAGCAAACAATTTATGGGAACAAGAATCAACTAGCGTAGGAAAACAAAACAAGCATAACTTCAAGATTTTAAGCACATAGAGAGGAAACTTGATATTATTGCAATTCCTACGAGCATATATTCCCCCCTCATAATAATTTTCAGTAGAATCATGAATGAATTCAACAATATAAATGAAAGTGCGTTAAGTCGACTAGAAGGGGGTGAATAGGCGATTTTTATGAATTCTTCACTGAGGAATTTTAGATCGAGGAAATTCCCAAGAGAAGAACTACTTGCAGTGGAATAAGTACTCAGATGTAAACATAACAGAATATAAGCATGGTCTTCATGATGAAATGAAAACAAGCACACAGTAAAGAAAACGTAAACACAGCATCAACAGGATGAATACAAATAGACTGAAGAAATTGAACTGAGGAAATTGGGAAAGTCTTCATTCAAAGTCTTCACACAAATATGAACAAGCACACAACACAGTTATGAGGAAATGGAAGGGTTGAGGAAATAGAACCAGTAGGCTTGGTGAAGACAATGATTTGGTAGACCAGTTCCAACTTCTGTGACAGTTGTACGTGTGGTTAGGGCGGCTAGGTATTCAAACCCGAGGACACACATGTCCCAGACACCCAGTCCTTAACACGCAGTTCAGGACACTTAGTCCTCACCGTATTCCCCTTGAGCTAAGGTCACACAGACCTCGCCCAATCACTCGTGGTAAGTCATCAGGCGACTTCCAAACCTTCAGAGACTCGGTCACTCGGCGATCCACAATTTCCTCTTGGATGCTCTAGACCATGACACCTAACCATCTGGAAGATGCACAATCTTCGAAGGTAACAAGCGTAGGATCCACATAGGATCAATCTCTTTAGTGATGCTCAATCACTTTGGGTTTGTAGGTGTTTGGGTTTGGGTTTTCCTCACTTGATGATTTTCGCTCAAAGTCCTTGGTGGATGGGATGCTCTCAAATGACAAGTGTCAGTTTCTCTTGGAGCAGCGAACCAGCTAGTGGTTGTAGGGGGCGGCTATTTGTAGCCTAGGGAGCGGCCCGACATGATAAGACATAAATGCCCTTCAATGATACGACCATTAGGTGGGAAGATATTTTGGGATAGTTGGCACGTAGCACAGCAACGGTCGGAAATTTTTACTATTAAATTCCTTAGGGCCATCATGTTCCTCACTTGTAGGTAATCCGCACTAGCGAATTCCTAACTCCTCAGTTAGAACAAATTCCTCAGAGACCAGAAGACATTCATCTCTGTCACTGAAGAAATTTGACGGAACTACATGAGATTTCCAATGGCTTCACTTGAAGGAATTTGTAGGTGTAGGATTTTGAGTTGAGCATCACTTGGAAACTTTTCCTTAGTATTTCCTGAACCCCCTTTAACAATACGGTGTTTCCTATGACACAAGAAAGATAAAAATGAAACTACGAAAACAAAAGTCTTCACTCTTCATGTTCCTCGAATGAATACCAAGTCTTCATGGTAACACCAATTTCTTCACTTTCAAAGTCTTCAGAAATCCAAAGTATTCAATCGAAGAACTTCATTTTTAGGGGTCGACTTTCTCTAAAAATATCAAACTCCTCATAGACTTATAGACCTGTGTACACTCACAAACGCACCAGTCCCTTAACCTGTAAGTCTTCAATACACCAAAATCACTAAGGGGCACTAGATGCACTTACAATCTCCCCCTTTTTGGTGATAGATGACAATATAGGTTAAGTTTTCAACGATGATAAACATATGAAGTGTAAATAGTGATATTGAGGAATTTGATTGCAAGATATAGAAGAACTCCTCCAGAAGATGTGCATAGTGAGGAATTTTCTTTTGAAGCAATGCACACTTGAAGAGTAGAATCATGGAGATCTGCCGCTATATCTTGTAATTCATACACGCATTTGACATATAATATGAAGAATTTGAAATGCATATGAATATGGTCACTGACGTAATTCATCATGCCTGCATTAACATATATGAGGAATAAGCATGCAGAAGAACACAACAAAAATTATCAGACCACCATCGGGTTTTAAGTCTTCAAAAGAACGAGAGTTGTAACTTAGAAAAAAACGCCCATATAAGTAGACCCGCTTGAATACTAACTCAAATTTCTCCCCCTTTCTCATCGAATGACCAAAAGGGACGAATAGTGAGGACTAACGCCCCTGAAGAATATCATCACTGAGTCGATGAAGGAGCGCCAGCATGGTTGGGGTCGGCTGTTGAGGTAGGGCCTGCCGTAGTGTCGTCCAGGTCTTCATGTTCATCAGTCGCGCATGATGAATAATATGAGCTGGCTACCAAGGAAGGAACTTTGGTCTTCTTCAATTTCTTCATCGCTGGCTGAGACCAGTCGATGTCCTGCTTGAGACCCATTTGCTTCAAATCATCTTCACCATACATATGTGACAGAACAGCCCAGGTGCGACCGAAGACCTCATTGAGGTAGTAATGGTTTTTCTTCACTTCATTGTGTGTAGCAGTCATGTTGTGAAGAATAGAACCAAACTGACGCTTAGCCCATTTGTGGTTGCGATCGAACTTCTGGTGAAGGCTGAGGAGAAGCTCACGATCAGTCGTCACCCTTGGAGTTGTGCCTTGAGGATGTTGCTTTGAAGCATTTGTGGCAGAGTCATGAGTGGCAGAGTCATCATTGGTGGAGTAGGATGCAGCTTTGCGGAATAGAACATCCAATGGACGAATGCCTTCATTAATAATTGCAGTAGCCTTTCCCTTTTCATCAGATGAGGAAAATGTCCGCTTGAGGACTTCTATTAGGGGCAGTAACTGACATGATTCTAAAAATAAGCCTTGTAGTTGAGTGAAGACCTTGTTCTGAGGAATCTCATAATCCAATGAGCATAAGTCTTCAACTCAAATGGAGAGAGTGCAACATTTGCCAGAGTCCTCATGAAGAAATCATAATAGTTGATAGGGATGCCATGTATAATATTGAATATCAGATTCTTCCTGTTGCCAACAACTTCTTCGCCATTCGAATCGTGGCCCTTTATTGTCCTCAATATCTTTGTCAGAATGCGATAGACAGTTCTAGGTACAAACAGCAATTCCTTCATGAGGAACTTGGTCCTTGGGGCTTGACCTGGCTTCAGCGGCTTCACCAACACTTGCATGTAGTGAGTGGTAAGTTTAGGTTCATGATATATGCAACAAGCGCCTTCAAGGGGAGGACTGATAGGTAGGGCATGAAGCAATTCAGAGGCCGGTGCTTTGAAGTGAGTATTCTCTGTCATCCAGTCCAATACCCAAGAGTTCACATCTTCAACATCTCCTATGATGTGCGGCGTTGCATAGAACTGAAGAATTAGCTCTTCATGCCAATCAACAATATTAGTGCAATAGTTGAGCAGTCCAGCGTCAGGAAGAACATTGAGGACTGGCGTGAACCAAGGCAGTGATTCCATGTCCACGTGCGGAATATGCTCATGGTTGAAGACTTTGTCTTTGTTGAAAAGCAGTGAAGAATAGAAGTTTGCTTGGCTGGCAGTCCAGAAACACTTCCTTCTAATACAAGTAGAGTCATAGGGGTTGTAGTCCGTGAAGAATATGTGCTCGTGGAAGAAGTCATCAGCCTTGAATTTTTGCTTCTTTGAGAAAGGGTCCTTTGGCTTCGGGTGAGGAGTGTCAGTAAATTGCATCACAACCTTAGGAATCGCAATCTCAGGATCCGCAGGTTGAGGAATTTTAGTTTCTTCTTCAGTGGCAGCTTGGGTCTTCAATTCTTCAGCAGCAATTTCATCAGCACTAGTGGCTGGAATCTCTTCAGGGATAGACGAAGTGGGTGTGTGGTTCTTCAGATTCCATTTGAACTTTAGTAGTCACTGGGACTGAGGAATTTTTTGTAGAGGAGTGAACCAAGGAGAATTGGGGTGCTGACTTTCCCAAAATTCATCATTCATCACTGGCGTTGTGCACCCAATGTCCACATCCTCATCTTCTACACTCATTTCTTCAATGCCGTCCTCTTCAGCGGTAAATTGAGGCTTGGGCGATGAGACAACCGGGATTGAAGGGATTGCATCCACTTCAATTTCTTCTTCCACCTGCTCTGAAGAAGCAGGAGAAGGAATATCTTCATTGGATCTGCTTGGGATCACATATTCTTCATCAAAAGGAACGAGTTCCTTTGATGGCATGATCGAGACCGGAACAACATAAATTGGATTTTCAAACGAGCTGGTCAATTTCTTCATCTTTTTTGAAGCTGAAGATTCTGATGAAATTGATGCTTTACGTTTCTTCACAGGTGCATGCTCCGCAGTCTTGGTGTTCTTCGCTTCTGATGCAGAAGGAAGAATTGGACTTGGGGTAGGTGCAAGAGGAGCAGAGGAAATTAGTTTTGTTTCTTCAGGCACAACTGATGCAGTTGCCATAGCATGACCAGTTTCTTCAGGCATAGCGGTTGAAGCTTCAGCTGTCCTGATAGTTTCTTCAGGCGCAACTCTAGTGGTTGCCCTGGCAGTTTCATCAACGGCTGGAATGCAATCATCAGACCTGGTACTATCATTTTCTTCAGCAGCCTGATTGTCATCAGCGGTGCTGGAATTTTCTTCAGTAGACTGAGCAAATGCTTCAGCCTGAGGAATTTCTTGTTGCGTTGGAGCCGCAACATTGGTACTGAATTTTTCAGATAACTTCACAAATCTGACCTTGGCTCCAAGCCAATCTGCACGGTACACGTCAAATTCATCATTGAGGTTTTTGATCTCCGTCTAAGCAGCAATGAGTTCATCAGTAGTCATTTCCACAATGTTTTTCTTCAGAAGGTGCTAATTCTTGTATTGTGCTTTCTTCAGCTGTTTGGCCTCTCAAATTTCCATTTTTCTTCGCCTATCAAGGCGGTCAGCATATGACTTTGTCCATAAGTCAGCTTTAAGTCTGACATAGGAGTGTTGGGGTCCTTGTGCCAGAGATCAATGTACTCAAGGATCAACTTTGGAGCCAGTAGAAGAGGAATTTCACTTCCTTTGGCTCTAGCGGCCCTATGCTGTCTGTCTCTAATGATTTCTTCAAGTTCTTCATCATCATCTTTGTCCTCAGAAAACGGACCTGAAAGGCGACCTGCTTCTTTTGAGGACTTGGTCTAGTGCCTCGTCCAGCAGTGGCCTTGGTCTTCAGCAAAGTGGGGCCAGTTGAAGAATGCAGAGGAGCTGATGAACTTGCAGAGGTTCCTGAGGCAATAGATATGCCTGTTGTCCTTTGGCATGAGGCGAGATGCGCAGGTGCTGAGGACTTTGAAGGAGGAGCTGAGGATTTTGTAACTTGAGGAACTGGGGTAGCTTGAGGAATTGGCCATGAGGGCTTGGCAGAAGTTGGCCTTGAGGGCATTGCATAGGTGCTTGGCCGTGAGGGCATTGAAGAAGAAGAGGCAGTGGACTTTTGTGCGGCCTTCTTAGGCATGACCTTCTTCGGCTTGCTAGCAGAGGCCTCATAAGTGGCAGCAGTAGCAGAGTGAATTTCCTCGCTGCCTCTTTTGCTACATTGGCCAACTTTGCTTGACGCTTTGCCCATTCATCAGGATAATCCTCCATGCTTGAGGCTAGTCGGATCAGCTTCTTGGTCAGGTGCCAATGGAGTTCTTGGGCAAGGAGGGTGAACAGAGAATTTCTTCATATATTTTGGAGTGACATACCTGTAGTCCCTCCATTCCCGTTCCCATCTCCTCTCTATCCTTTGTATGCGCACCTTGCGCTGATTTTTTTCCTCCTTTCCATGTGTGGCCTCATCAGGGGTGCAACAATCCTTGTAAATGTCATAAGGGATCTCCAAAGTTGTGTTGACTTCCAGCTTCTTTCCTCCCTTCTGAGGTTTATTTCCATCAACCATTTTTTCAGCTGAGGATTTTGAACAGTTGAATTATCTGAAGAGGTATGCAGTTTTTCTTCGAGGAATGCTGCAAATGAGTTAAGTTGATGAGAACCTAGAGATTCAGCAACGGGCATGTGTACCTGTTAATAGAGTATAGCTGCGAAGAATTGGGAGAGGTCATATGCCTTCCTAGAAGTTTTTGCAAAAAGAACAAGTTTGAGGAATTTGACCAGATGAGTCTTGAGGAATTTCACTAAGCATTCATTGACATAGGTTCTAGAGTTGTACAGATGTGAAAATCCACACAATTGAGGAATCTTCAAGAAAAATGTGGCTTAGAGAAACAGATCAAGAGCAGATGATATGTGAGGTGTTTAGTGTGTGAAGATTTGAGGATTAACACCTTTTGAAGATTTGAAGAAAACATCAGAATCAACAAGGGCGGTAAAAGTAACTTTTAATTACCCTTGATGAAGAACACGATGAACTGTGAAGAGTAGATTTAGAAGCTCATCAGTTCAGATCTTCCACGCCCTAAGTCGTCTGAGGAAGATAGCTATGACAGCGGCGGAGTACGGCAGCGACGAGGTCGAGGCACTGAAGCTCTTCCTCAATGACGACAATGGAAGTAGTGGTGGCACTAGGGTTTGAGAGCTCGATCGGAGTAAAAACGAAGTGAGGAAGGGTGGGGGTATTTATAGCTGAAGTGAAAAACTGCTCGCCCGAGGAAATTGGACCAACGTGGCCCTTACCCTTCTCATTCGCGTGACATGTGTCACCCACGTACAGAGAGGTGACAATCGTTTGCGATCATGGGTGAATATCATGAAAGATGGAACGATTTGAGCGGCAAAAGCCAAAAATTCAGATCATATAAGTTCAAAGTTTCGTTCGCAAATTCTTCAGCTGACAAGGACACGGTGAAGATTTTGAACGAGTTTCAAATAGAACGCACATGAAGAATTTGTGAATAGACTGGGTTGAGTTTAGCATAGAGGGGGAAGGGTCCGATCACATTCACTTAGCAGAACAAGCAACTTGAAGAAATAGCAATAAGTGAATGTTGTAGAGGACATAAACTCATATATATATATATATATATATATATATATATATATATATATATATATATATATTGCCAATGAAGAACAACAACAGAAAGAGTGAAGATATTGCAAAGTTGAAGAAAATGAACAACTGAGGAATTTCAAATTAGAAAAAAAACTCAAATAGAAGATTTTCAACTTTTGGTGGTGGCATGACCCACCATATAAGAATGATGACTTCAAACACCGCGTAAAATTGTTGTAGGGTTCTAAGAATCAAATTCTTCATTAATTTCTTCACACTTAGAGGGTTAGTCTTCATTGATTGAAGAAAAACGTTACTTCGTGTGCTACACATCTAAGTCATCAACTTTGCATAAGTGTTAGGATGTGTGTCCTTTCAAAGGACATTCGAAGATTCTAAGATATTTAGCTCACACCTCAACTTGCTAAATCTCTTCTCATCCAAGGGCTTTGTGAAGATATCGGCTAGCTGTTGTTCAGTCTTCACATGCTCAATAGAGATGTCACCCTTCAACACATGTTCACAAAAAAAATGATGATGAATCTGAATGTGCTTTGTGTTCGTGTGCTGAATACGGTTATGAGCAATCTTGATGCACTACAAAAAAATACACTTCCGTGATGATACGTGTTTGTCACAGTAGGTCATGTTTTCTGTCATGCATGTACATCCATGATATTTTTATGACAGAATCAAGATAGTCATACCTGCGTTGTCGAAGAAGTGTTCCATGACATTACCAAAATTATCATCACAGAAGTGTTCACTTCCATGATGATAAATCGTGCATCACAGAAGTGCTTTCATCAACGGTGAGCGACACGTGCCATCCACCGTAACGGAACGTCGTTAAGCTATCCGGTCCGGTTTTGGATCCGATAACCTGTTAACAGCCCCAACCAATGGGGATTTTCCTCGTGAAAAATCATCATTGGCTGGAGGAAACACGTGTCGGCTCACCGTTGGGACAAATGTCATCCGCTCATTGGACCTAAAGTTCCTATGATACATCGACACATGGTACGGCCCAACAGAGACCCATTCCTGTGAAAAGGCCGACCCGTTTGACTTGGTCAAAAGGTGGCGGGCTGGCCCACGCCAAGCCTGTTAACGGCCTGTTCGCATATAGCCCATTTACAGCCTGCTAACCCAGGGCCAGTTTACAGCCTATCTGAATTAGGACCAGTAGCGTCATCTGGGCCGTCCAATATAATTCCAGTCCGTTTTAAATTCCGGCCCATGTATGGCCCATGACGCTTTCGACCCATATGAGGCCCTTAGTAACCCTTGGCCCATTAACGGCCTGTGGTAAAACTGGCCCGTAATGAACAGTGTATCACTTTATACCCATTAACAGCCCATTATTCTATTTGGCCATTTCCAGCCCATGTTATCTTTCGGCCTTCTCAGGGCCTATTTATTCTTGTGCTCATTTCCTGCATTCATTTACTTTCGGCCCTTTACTGTCATTTTCTGCTTGTGGGCCAAATTCAGCCGTGGTTACAGTCGGCCCGTTTGTGTCCCATTAATACGTTTGGCTGTTTTCATAGCGTCATCAAATATGGCCGATTAACGACGGCCCGTTATGGTCAGCCCATGAACAGACGATCAAGTCTAGCCCATTTACAACCATAATGTGGGCTGTTATTGGCCCATGTTTGGCCAACCGACCATACGACCTGTAGAAGGCCCATTGATGATACGGCCTGTATAAGGCCCATTGTTTGTATGCCCTATTGAAGGCCCATTGTTTCTACGGCCCTTAGAAGGCCCATTGTTTCTATGGCCCGTAGTAGGCCCATGTTAACTACAGTAAATATGTAGCCCATGTTTAATGTGGCCTGGTTTTAAAACATAGGTTATTGCGGCCACTAGCAAACCGCGGAAAAATAACTGCACTGACTACAAGAAAACAAATAAATAAGACAATAAGGAAATAAATCAGCAAGCAACTTACACTAGGCTATCACGGCTATTACACATATTACATCCATTGGGGATCAAAGTTCGCCACCAGTGCAAATATAGGGAACAAAGCAGCATGTAAACACCGTAGCAAAACAAGTACAGAACTGAAACCACTTCAGAAGAGCTCAAGAAACAATGTCCTGTGTACCCATAATGCTTGCAAGATGCTTAGCAAGCTTATTAACTTTCTCTTGTTTGGCGCTTAAATCCTATAGCACTTGTTATTGCACCAGAAAGTATGCATCCAAATTCTGCAGGGACTTCCTCAGTCCTTCGGCTTCCTGTCGCATAACATCAGATCGATGTCTTTCAACTTGAAGTTGAGACTCAAGAGGCCGAACTGATTCAGGCAGCGAGATCGAAGAGCTGGTGCCAGCAGTAGTAGCCAGTAACTCGAACACTACATCAAGACAGGACTTTGGGGTTGTCTCAGTGTCTTCAATATAGTTATTATCAGCTTTCTTGGAGACCAACAGGGACGTCTCACTATCTTGAACCTTATTTGTATTACTTCCTTTACCACTTCATAATGGGGTACTCTTCTCCAATATATTAACCGCGTTCTAAAAGAGAAACAAACAAACACATCATAGGTTTGCAATGTAGTATATGAAACTCGTTTTTGTAAACCAGTTCGGTATTAAGGTGGATAGGATAACAGCATGAAACAAATATATATCTTTGTAGTATGGTCATTGTATGGTCTATATCATTCTAGTTTATGTTGCCAAATCAAGATAGATATATACAGTTCGAATCATATCTATTTAAGAGAAAGCAGCATAGACAGAATATAAGTGTGGGAAACTACATAGCAATAACAACACTTGTAATGTACATGGCATGAGAACATAACTGTTTATTCCATTGAAACTGAAATAAACATAGAGCAAGTTACAACAGCAAACACGTTAAAGAAAGAGGTTTCAAACATACCCATTGCGCCATTGGAGTTTCAATTGCATCCTTCAAATTTGAAATTAGTTGGTATGAGTGAATACAATGATGCAAGAGCAAAGTCGTAAGAACCATAGCTACGGAAGTTGACCTGAGAACAATTCTTCTTCTGCTTTAAGCGTTGACTTGGGGTTTGAAGTGGTGGTCCTCGTGCTTTGGGCACTGCAGTTGCCTTACTAACAACTCGTGTTTAGGTGCTTTGTGGTGGAGACGGTGTTGTGTCAACTGGAACTGGGTTACTATCTGCTGGGGCTGGGGTTAGAAGGGGTGTAGCTGGTTCTCTATCCAACTGGGTAGGGGTACAATCTGCGTGAGTCTGGGTTATGTGTGGTGGGGCTGGTTCTTGGGCAAGTACAACCATGGTTCTGTCTCCATCGAGAGGAAGCATGATCTTTTCTGAAGACCATGTTTTTACTCCCACAGATACTGCCATCACCCCCCCCAATTGAAATGGCTGATAAACAATCAAAGTAATTGAATGTAGGGACATTGTAAGATAGACAGGTGCAATGGATAGTAGGGAAGAAAATAGGGCAGGAAATAATTCACATTTATGTTGTCTAACCAAACAGAATAGCAGGACATAATTTCACATATATCATGGCTTAAACATGATAGCATGACACACTTTCACATGTATGATGGGTAACTAAACAGCATAGAATGAGATACTTCAAAATATGATGACTATGTAAACAAGATGACATGATATAACTATACGATGTGTCTATTAAACTGGTTGGCATGCCATAAATCACAAACATGCCGTCGATAGAAACATGATGGCATGATATAATTCACGAATAGAATGACATAATTCAAAATATGATGACTATGTGAACAGGATGAGATGATATAACTATATTATGTCTTTAGAAAATGGGTTGGCATGCCATAATTCAAATACATGCTGTGTATGTAAACATCATGGCATGATATAATTCAAATATATGATTTATATACTAAGAAGTGAGCAGAGAGCAATCGCATATATGATGTGTCAACTAAGGAGATGGCATTCAATATCGTGTATATGATGTAAAAACTAAGCATTGCAATACAACATATGCATGGTATGAGTAATATAACCCTGCCAAGTTTGAGCATACACCTCAGGGGGATAATAGGACTGGTCATCTGCCCATGAATCCTCCTTTGAAGAGCTTCAGCAGGTAGCATTGTCTGCTCTGAGGACCTTGTTTTCACTCCAGATATCTCTATCACCAATTCAAATGGCTGATGCACAGGAAGAGCAGTTGAATATACAAACATTGTCGACAAAAGCAATGAGAAATACAAAAAAAGGACGGCAAGATATAATTCACATATATGACGCTTGGCTAAATAGCATGGCATTGCATAATTCACATATATAATGCCTTGCAACAAGATATCATTGCATAATTCACATAAATAATGTCTTGCAACAAGATGGCATTGCATAATTCTCATATATGGTAATTAGACACTAAAAAAGTGGTATTCACACGAAGCATGTCTAAACTAAGAAAATGACATAGCAATGCAAGATACCATACACACGATATGAGCAACATAACCCTGCCAAGTTAGAGCATGCACCTCGGGGAAAAAATAGGACTAGTCATCTGTAACCAGCAAGACATGCGCCTCGTCAGACAACATTGTCTACTCTGAAGACCTTGTTTCCACTCCATATTTTTCCATGACCGTGTCGAATGGCTGATACACAAGAACAATAATTGAATGTACTAAAATTGTTGACAAATTTAACACGTAAAAAAATGATGTCATGATATAATTCACATATAAGATGACTGGCTAACCAGGGTGGCATTGCAAAATTCACATATATGATGCCTAGCTAAACAAGATGGCATTGCATGATTCACATATATGATAAAGAAACTAAACAGATGGCATTGACACAAAGCATGTCTAAACTAAGTAGATGACATCTTTGATGTATACAGTAAGCAATGCAAGGCACCATATGCATGATATTACCAACATCAGCATGCCAAGTTAGAGGGAAGACCTCATGGGGTAAATAAGAGTGGTCTTCTGCTTCTGAATCCCCCTCAGAACAGTTATCTTCCTCTTGATTACGATCCGAAATGGGTGGAGGGGGGTTGCCTTTGCACCCACCATGGAGCGACGTCTGCATGAAATTGTATTGCGATGCAAGGCTCGTCTATTTTGCTCTACATGTTCAGTTCCATTGTGTACAATAACTGACATGCATAGGAATAAAACATAGTGAGATTATGTAAGGAGTGCATGCACAAATCAAGAGTGATGGTAGCAAACTATGGATAGACCCAAAACAAATGATGGCGGGTAGATAATAGCTTTAGTTAAAAAATATTGATAATGGCTCCTTTAATGTTTGTTTGCACCCAACATGAAACTCATAGTAGACACCCGAGATTAACCAGATAGTAGACAGATAGTACTGATTGTTGCCCCAATATGTACCCCACAACCATTTAAAAACTCAAGTTTCAGCATAAGTATGGACCTGACTCGGAGTCTCATAGGTGAACACAACGATAAAGTAGCATGTCCTCGTATTAAGCGATGCATAACGTAAGAAGACATGGAAGAGTGCCACCTCTGTTGTGGACCCGTGTAGTCCTCAATGTCATATGCTCAGTTAATGATGGTAATGCAGTTTGCGTGGCTGCCGGCAGCGGGGAAGAAGATCTGATGCGATGAAAGACAATCTAGAGAGCGGATCCCTACTGTGGTGAACCCTTCCGTCATTGGAGCAGCTGAGCTGGGGTGGAACACATCACCGCAGGAGCAGGACAAACCACACAAGGTTTACTTTGACACATAACTGTAACAGAAGTTATTGTGTAAGGGATTCTTTGAATTTGAGGATTCTAACAATGCAGGGATAGGAAATAGACAGGAATAGGATAGGAATGCACGTGCAAAACAGAGAATTTAAAAACACAGGACTTCTACCAATCTGGGTGTTTGGTTCACAAGAATTGGAAGATCACATGATGCAAAGAAGCATGGTGAGATTAAGTCAAACCACAAGAAAATGTATGGTTATAATGCTATTATGCTACTATCTTTTAGTCTTGTGCTTCATGAATAGGAATTTGAAAAGGATGACAAGTGGAAATTAAAATTACCATGGTTTCTCTTTCTAGGAGAAACTAAAGAAACAAATCCTACAGTTTTCCTTTGCTCCATTGCTTTGCACCAAATTCGTGAAAACTAGTACCATAGGAAACTTTCAAATTCCTATGTTTTTCATTCACTTTTCCTTGCGAGCACTATCGATTCTAGTTGACAGGCTTGAGCAAGGAAAATTCTACACTAAAAAAATGTTTTTGTGCCACTTCTATTACTTTGGACCCGGGCCACTGCCCTACTAGCTCAACTCCCAGGGCCATCGACAAATGCACAGCTCAAACACATAGAGATAAATAATGATGGCATTCAAGAGAGTCCATCACGGATAGCTAAGTTGCCTGGTACCTCACTGCTTGTCATATAGTAGGATAAAATAATCGTATTTCCCGTTACTACGTGTGCTCAGTGGACAATATATATAACATGTAGAGTAAAAAAGATATGCAACAAGTGTACAACCTCTTTGGCGAAGCCATGTCGATCTCAGCGTGATTGGGTTGGCTGGTGAGGATGCTGCGGCTGACTTGGCTGACGGAGGAGGGGAAGCAGATCTTAGGCGTCTGGAGATGGAGCCCGAGGTACTGCTCCGCTGTGATGGAGGGTTTCGTCATTGGAGCTGATCTGGTGAGTTGTACGACGCCGAGGCTGAAGCAGGACAAGAGAGACAATGTTAACCTGAGTGGAATTCTAATAGCATCCTGAAAGCACAGGTGCTCCCCGGGTAATTTTGGTAATTAATATCAACATATCTCTTGTTGGACTAATACTTTCATCTAGCATATTTCAGATAAGTCCAACAGTGGAGTGGCTTGGACTAGAGGATGTGGGACCCATTCAATATGATGAAGACAAATGATTGGCTCTAGCTCAAAGCTCGGGACTGTACATTTTTCATTTTAGTGATCCAAGATCACATTGAGTCCATAGGAAAGCCAATACTATTAAGAGGGGATGAGGTGTTGCTTAATGAGGTTCTTTCTCAAAGTACTTAGTGATCTACACCACAACCCTCAACCACTTTTTCATATCCAAATATGTCCCAAACCAAAAGTCAAACTCGGCCCCACCAAAATTTCCTATCTGGTGCCACCGAATTCTCTTGATACAGTCATTACCAGAAACCCTAATCAACTCATTCTCACTGATGGGATCTCGGTCTCACCGAGATGGGTTTGCAAATTCTCTGTTGCCTATTGCATTAATTTTGGTCGCACCAAAACATGACAACGGTCCCACCGAGTTTGGTTGGCCAACTCTCTGTTTAGCTTATTACCAAAATCAGTCCCACCGAATTTGTGTAATCGGTCCAACCGAGATGAGGCTTTACCCTAACCCTAGCACATCGGTCCCACCGAGTTGATCAAGTCGGTCCCACCGAAAACCCTAACGATCACATTATGAACTGAATCGGTCTATACGAGTTGTATGATTCGGTCCCACCAAGTCTGGTGATTTGTGTGTAACGGTTAGATTTTGTGTGGAGGCTATATATACCCCTCCACCCACTCTTCATTCATAGAGAGAGCCATCAGAACATGCCTACACTTCCAACATACATTTTCTGAGAGAGAAACACCTACACTTGTGTTGAGGTCAAGATACTTCATCCAACCACATAAATCTTGATCTCTAGTTGCTTTCCACTCAAATCATCTTTCCACCAAATCCTATCCTATGAGTGAGAGAGTTGAGTGTTGGGGAGACTATCATTTGAAGCACAAGAGAAAGGAGTTCATCATCAACACACCATTTGTTACCTCTTGGAGAGTGGTGTCTCCTAGATTGGTTAGGTGTCACTTGGGAGCCTCCGTCAAGATTGTGGAGTTGAACCAAGGAGTTTGTACGGGCAAGGAGATCGCCTACTTCGTGAAGATCTACCCTAGTGAGGCAAGTCCTTCGTGGGCGATGGCCATGGTGGGATAGACAAGGTTGCTTCTTCATGGACCCTTCTTGGTTGGAGCCCTCCATCGACTCACACAACTGTTACCCTTCGTGGGTTGAAGTCTCCATCAACGTGGATGTACGATAGCAACACCTATCGGAACCACGCCAAAAATCTCCGTGTCTTCAATTGTGTTTGCACACTACAATCCCATCCCTTTACATTCTTGCAACTTGCATGATTTACTTTCCGCTGCTCATATAATCTTGTCATGCTTGCTTGATATGTATTGTGAATGCTCAAACTTGTGCCAAAACTCCACTTCAACTTAAAGAAATTAAAAGCTGCAACTTTTCTTGCTAAGAGTCTATTCACCCCCCCTCTAGACACCTCTTCTTGATACTACAATTGGTATCAGAGCATTGGTCTCCATTGCTTTGGTTTAAACACCTTTGGAGGAAGATGGATGGATCTATGTTGGGGAGTCTTAGACGTAGAGTGCCTATTCTTGATGGAGAGTATTTTCATGAGTGGAAAAATGAGATGCTTGAGATCTTCAATGAATATCATTTGACTAAGCACATTACTACTCCTTGTGCTTGCATTGTTGATCCTTCGCATCCTACCCTTGATGAGTTTATTGACATGATTCGCAATCTTAGAACTATCAATCTTATCATTAAAGGATTGCCCAAAAATTTGATTACTAGCTTACCTACTCTTGACTGTGCCTACACTATATGGAGATTTCTTGAGGAACGATTCCCAAATTATTCCTTGAAAATGCTAGATGAGATTCTTCATAAGTCTATTGCCTTGAGTAAGATGAGTTCTAATGATCCCAAGTTTGGTGATTGCTTATTTGAGCTTACTAATCTTACGAGTGCAAAAGGAGATGTTGGAATTATTAGCTATATCATTTCTGAAGTCATTAGAATCCATAGAGATGAACATTGTTAAGGTCATACTTATAATGAATTACCCTCTAGGAGTTGATCCATCACATGACGATGTTGAACATGGATACTATGATGAGGATGATGATAGTGACTATGATATTGATGATGCGATGAGACACTTTGGTCTTATGGCTAATCTTCGTGGCTACATGGCTGGAGGAAAGGAATGGGTCCTTGATAGTGGATGTACTGATCATATGACCGGAGACAAAGATATGTTTCGTGAGCTTTGTGAAAACAACGACCCTCGAAAGTATGTCACTTTCGGTGATAACTCAAAGGGTAAGGTGGTTGGCCTTGGTAAGGTGGCCATCTCATAGGATAGCTCCATGCAAAATGTTATGCTCGTCGAATCTATTGGCTACAATTTACTTTACGTATCTAGACTTGCTGACTTTGGTTTCAATGTCCTATTTACTAAAGTAGATGTCACATCCCTAGTCTGGTATGACCTAGATTAGCTAGTCATTTGTGCATCATGTTTATATTCCATTTAAATTTGAATTGAGGATTGGTGGAACCCTCAGAATCATTTTTGAAAATGACCCAAATAAAAATTTCTCCAAAAGGGTCCAAGAAAATGCTCATGTTGCCCTCTGAAAATATTGGACAGAGATAAAAATCAAACCAATATTTTTAGGAGCTCATGGATATTTAATTTTGGCCATTTGGATTAATCCGATAATTATTTGCTTTGGATATATATTGTTATATATATGAAATATGGTCCAAATATTATGCCATTTATAAAGGAGCTCTGGAATATTATAGCTAGCTCCTGCAAAAATTGGCATAAGGTAATTAAATGATTTAATATTTTAATTAAATCAAAACAAATGTCAGAAAAAAATAGAAAACAGAAATAAAGGGGAGAAGCTTACCTGGGGCTCCCCCCTGTGCAGCCCAGCAGCAGCAGGCCGGCCCAGCCAGCAGGCGGCCCAGCCCGCCTCCTCCTCTGTCGTCTTCCCCCCCCCCCTCGCCAAGCAGCTGCGTGCCGACGCGCGCGCGCTCCGCCGGCCACGCCACCTCCCTCCCTGCCTGCCTGCCTCTCCCCTCCTCGTCTGGATGCCCTGGAACGACGCCACGCGCCGCCCCGGTCCTTTTCCCCTTTCTCTCGCTCTCCCTCCTCCCCTGGACATCTCCCTCTCCCCGCGCCCGAAGCGCTGCCGCCGCCGCAGCTCACCACCGACGCGCTCCCCGCCGTCCCCTCGCCCCTCAGTGGAGTCCACGAGATCTGCCACGACCCCCTCCACCTCCTCGTCGAGCCACGAACCTCCGGACGGCCTCCATCGTCGCCACCCTCCTCGTCTTCATCGCCGGCCACCGTAGATCTCCACCACCCGCACGTCGCCGTCCGACCTCCCCCGAGCTCTCCGACGACGTCCTCGACCCCGCCGTGAGCCCCCGCTTCGGTTCCCCCTTCTCCCTTGCCTCCCCGCGCTCTGTAGCTAGCCCGACCATCGAAGATGAGCTCCGGCCGCCGCCGCGAGCTTTGCTCCGGCGAGCTCCGGCCTCCCCCTCTCCTTCCACCTGCCCCACCAGATGCGCGAGAGCCCGGGCTACGCCCTGGTGCTCTCCGACGCCGCCCCCGTGGCCTGTTTCGCGGACGCCGCCGCGTCCAGAGGTCGCCGCTGACGACCTCGCCGGCCTGATGAGTGGGCCCCGTCGGCAGGTGATAAGCTTAGTGCTAATCACCGCTTAATTAACCCCCCTGAGGCTGACAGTGGGCCCCAGCGCCACTAACCTTCTTAATTAGGATTAAACTAACCCTGTTTAACCCCCTGACACTGACGTGTGGACCCCACACGTCAGGTTTGACCCCAGCCAGCCGCAGTTGACCGCTGACATCGTGCTGACGTCATGCTGGCGCAATATATGATTTCTGGATTTAAATTAAATCAGAAAATTCCAGAAATTGTTTTAAACTTCAAAAATTCATAACAATTAGCTCAGATTAAAATAATTTATATATGAAAAATTATCAGAAAAATGTAATCTATCCATCTGTACTAGTTTCATGCATGACAAACCAACTTATACATGCTGAATATGAGAAAACACATTATGGCATATATAAGAGCCTACTTTGGAGATGCATTTGAGCTTATGGTTCAAATGGACTTCAAACCAAATGATTACTAGTTGCATTAGCTCAAACAACATCACATCTTCATGCCATGTTCATGCATCATATTGTTGCATATGTTTGTGTATTGATTGCCGGCACCGTTCCTTCTCGATAGGTCCTGCTCCGGAGTCTGTTCCAGAGTACCTGTCTATGAAGCAGTGCCTCCCTTGTTGATTTACCAGGCAAGCAAACCCCCTTGTTCATTTCGATAAAACCCTACTCTCTCTCTCCTGCTCTCAGTTATTGCATTAGGACAACAACGATTCATCTGCTACTTTGTGCTGCGGTAGTTGAACCCATTCCTCTGCATGACCTGTCATTGCCATAGTAAATAGTTGAAACCCACTAGCATGTGTAGGAGTTGATTGAGCCATGTTGTGTTCCTACCATGCTATGCCTGCTATTGCTTAGAGTGTGTCAGGTCTGGTTCATTGGGAATGAATTGGAGTGTTACGATATGTTCTGATGCTGAGAGTGAAGTGTGTGAACACGATTTGGTAAAGGTAGCGGTGAGAGGCCATGTAGGAGTACATGGTGGGTTGTCTCATTGGAACCGTCCTTAAGCACTGAGTTCTATGTATGTTGTCCAATGACTCGATACTACCACACATTGGGTTCCGGTAACTCGACCCCTCTCGACTTATTAACCAACTTGGTCTCTGTCCAGGAGTCGCAACTAGTTTCTGGTGTTTGTAGGTAGTGCTATTTTTCTACCAAGTGGCACCCGGCAGGGTGGGCTTGGGACAGACTAGGCACACGTGGCACGGTGTACCAAGTGGCACCCGGATGGTGGGCTTGGGAACCCTGCTCACATCGTTTGGGGCCGTGAGCGACACCCCGGCCGGATCTCCTTGCGGATGGAACCCGAATAGGCGATAAACCTGGACTAGAGTCTTGTGTGGTTAGTCAGGTCGTGGCCGACACCCTCGCCAGGCTTCCGCTTGAAGGTTGCCGAGATACATGACGTGTACATGGCGGTAAGTGGCGAGAGCGTGTGTGAAGAAGTACACCCCTGCAGGGTTAACATGATCTATTCGAATAGCCGGGTCCGCGGTTATGGACTTCTTGGATGCTTACATGGTACATAGACAACTTGAAGTGGATACTCTAAAATGCTCAAGACAAGTGTGAGTGCTATGGATGGCCTTCTAGTAGGGAGACGGGAATGAGTCCATAGTAGTGTATTGTTTGGTGATTAGTGGACTCGTGTACGTTGTATCACCTCAAGAGTTTCTGGTAGTCGTAGAACAGGATAGCTACAGAGTCAAAGCTGGCTTGCTGCAACTAAACTCCACATTACCCTCTTGACACAAATGCATGTATGGTAGGATCTGATGTAAGTCTTGCTGAGTACCTTTGTACTCATGTTGCTTTATTTATGTTTTTGCAGCAGAGACTTCGGTCTTACTAGTGTTCTCATGGACTTCGACAAGTAGCTTGTACCTCAGCTACGATCTTGATCGGACGTTGTAGATAGTCAGGCTTTCAGCCTTTTCCATTTGTAGATGTCTGTACCCAGACATGTAATGCTTCCGCTTGTTGCTTGTATGCTCTGTATGATGGGTCTTGTGACCCCTGTTTGAAATAAATGCTATGATGGCTCTTCTGAGCCTTTATCTATTTGAGTTGTTGAGTTATGCTGTGATGCCATGTTGTACAGCACATACTTGCATGTTATGCGTACGTGTAATGTGTATTGCTATGTGTGGGATCTGACTATCTAGTTGTTTATCCCTAGTAGACTCTCTTACCGGGAAATGTCTCCTAGTGCTTCCACTGAGCCCTGGTAGCTTGCTACTGCTCCGGAACACTTAGGTTGGCCGGCATGTGTCCTTCTTCGATCCTGTGTCTGTCCCTTCGGGGAAATGTCACGCGATGAATACCGGAGTCCTGCTAGCCCGCTACAGCCCGGTTCACCGGAGTCCTGTTAGCCCAGTGCTACAGCCTGGATTCACTCGCTGATGACCGACACGTTCGATGCTGGGTCATGGATGCCTGTCCCTGTAAGTTAGTGCCACTTTGGGTTTACGACTAGCCATGTCAGCCCGGGCTCTTTATCATATGGATGCTAGCGACACCATCATATACGTGTGCCAAAAGGCGCAAACGGTCCCGGGCAAAGGTAAGGCGACACCCGTGGGGATACCGTGCGTGAGGCCGCAAAGTGATATGAGGTGTTACATGCTAGATCGATGTGGCATCGAGTCGGGGTCCTGACAGCGTTGGTATCAGAGCCTGACTGCCTGTAGGATTACCAAGCCAACTGGTCGAAGTTGAGTCTAGAAAATCTTTAGTTATGTAAGGGAATTGATTGTGGGAAGGAACGTAAGGCTTTTTTTTACTCCTTTACCTCATGGCCTTCTGATCTGAGTCATCCTATCTTTCCTACGGGGTTAAGGAACTAGGCTTTCTCTTCCGTCTATCAGGATCACGTGTTACTACTCCGTAGTCCCATAGGATTGGTTGATCGGAGTCATACCCCAGTTTTTGAGTATTTCCGGTGTAGTCTGTTTAGTATGATCTCAGAACCTTGAGTAATGCTGATGAGTATGTTATTACCCCATTTTAGTAGGATGTCTCATTCTGAGCATTTTACTGCCGTTATGCTGCCGGAATTTCCCTAGGAGTTCGAGAGATACTAATTCCTTGTCCTACATTCTACAGTCTATAGTTGATGTTGATTCCGTCCCTGGTTTCGTTTCTCAGGATGTCATCAAGTTCTATTGTTCGTAGCCAGAACCATGGAGACGGTAGGGATGAGGATCCTCCCGACCAGCCTTCGTTGGCAGAGTTCATGTTAGAAATGGAGAGGAGCAAGCGTGAGTCCAACCGCTTGTTGGCACGTATCGAGGAGAACACCGCACATCAGTCCAATAAGTCTGTGACCATTCATGACTTCATTCGCTTGCACCCACCTACCTTTCATCATTCCATCGAGCCACTCGATGCAGATGACTGGCTCCGTAGCATCACCCATAAGCTGCGTTCTGCGAACGTAGCTGAAGATGACAAGGTCACCTTTGCCACATACCACCTGGAAGGTCCTGCTAGTCTTTGGTGGCAGAACTATGAGGCTATGCTTCCAGCTGGCCAGATTCCTACCTGGAGAGTTTTCACTGAGGCTTTTCGCGAGCGTCACATTCCCCAGGCCCTCCTTGATCGCAAGAGAAAAGAGTTCTGTAGTTTCACCCAGAATAAGATGGCTGTTGATGCTTATAGCAGAGAGTTCGAGAACCTTGCCCGCTATGCCACAGAAGAAGTGTCCACGGACGCCAAGAAGCAGGCTAGGTTCCGGAAGGGTCTCAGTCCCAAGTTGCGTCGTGATCTCCACCTGCATCATTGTGATACATTCCAAGCTCTTGTGAACAAAGCCATTAATGCAGAGACAGCTCAGCTCACTTACGAGGAGTCTCGTAAGCACACCCGTGATTTGGGATCTTCCTCTGGCTCTAGTTCCCAGAAGCGCCGGATTTGGGTTCCAAACTCCGCTCTTCCTTCCGGATATGCACCGAGGTCATCTCATGTGGTGCTCTCCCCAGCTCAGTCATATGTTCCACCCAGGCCTACTGGTAGACCGCTTGTCAGTGCGGGTCCACGTCCAACCTCAGGGACTTGCTTCACATGCGGGAAGCCAGGACACTATGCACGTGACTGCTCTCAGACTAGTTATGCTCCACCCCAGCCCGAGAAGACTGTTGGCTGTGTTAAGCCATCACGCAAGATGATCAGTGTCAAGTCAGCCCCTACTGAACGTGGACGTGTGCATCACGTCTCAGCTAAAGACGCTCATGATGATCCGGATGTCGTTCTTGGTACACTCCTTGTCAATTGTCACCCAGCATCAGTTCTATTCGATACTGGAGCATCTCACTCCTTCATTTCCGAGAGCTATGCTAACTTGCACGACATGTCATTTTGTGATATGCCCTCTCCACTAGTCATTCAAACTCCCGGATCCAAATGGCAAACCTCTAGTGTAAGCCATGGTAACGAAATCCTTGTTGACAGACTTGTATTCCTTGCATCACTTGTAGCTCTCAAGTCCTCAGATATTAACATCATCTTGGGTATGGACTGGATGACAGCTCATCATGCCAAGATTGATTGTTACACCAGATCTGTTCAGCTTACACACCCATCTGGCAAGATAGTCACTGTCTCCACTAGAGTTGCAAAGCGTCAGCTCTATTCTCTTAATGCCAGCCCTCTTCCAGACCTTGAAGATATCCCGGTAGTTCGTGACTTTCCGGATGTCTTTCCAGAGGAACTGCCAGGTGTTCCCCCTGACAGAGATGTAGAGTTCGTCATAGATCTTATCCCAGGAACTGCTCCAATCTCTAGGAGACCTTACAAGATGGCACCCTTAGAACTAGCCGAGCTTAAGAAACAACTTGATGAGTCCTTGCAAAAAGGGTTCATCCGTCCTAGTTCTTCTCCTTGGGCTTGCCCCGTCCTCTTTGTCAAGAAGAAGGATGGTACGGACCGGATGGTTGTAGATTATCGTCCCGTTAATTTGGTCACGATAAAGAACAAGTATCCGCTCCCCAGGATCAACGACCTGTATGATCAGCTCGCTGGATCCTCAGTCTTCTCCAAGATGGATTTGAGGTTAGGATACCACCAAATTAAGATCAGAAACGGGGACATTCCCAAGACAGCCTTTGTTACTCGTTATGGTCAGTACGAGTACACCGTCATGTCCTTTGGTCTAACTAACGCTCCAGCTACATTCTCCCGCTTGATGAACTCGATCTTCATGGAGTACTTAGATAAGTTCGTCGTGGTTTACCTCGATGATATTCTTATTTACTCGAAGAACGAGGAAGAGCATGCCGAACATCTTAGACTTGTGTTAGAAAAACTCAGAGAGCACCGCCTTTATGCCAAGTTCTCCAAGTGTGAATTTTGGTTGCCAGAAGTGACCTACCTAGGCCACGTAATCTCTGGTAAGGGCATTGCTGTCAATCCCGAGAGAGTTCAAGGCTGTTCTCGATTGGACTCCACCTGAGACCGTTAAACAAGTTAGGAGTTTCCTTGGTCTAGCCAGCTATTGTCGCCGCTTTGTTGAAAACTTCTCCAAAGTAGCCAAACCCCTCACGGAACTTCTCAAGAAAGATAAAAAGTTCGAGTGGTCCCCACAGTGTGAGTACAGTTTTCAGGAACTGAAAAGACGCCTGACTTCTGCTCCCATACTTGTGCCACCGGATTTCACTAAAGACTTTATTATCTACTGCGATGCCTCACGACAGGGACTAGGTTGCATTCTTATGCAGGATCGTCATGTGATTGCCTATGCATCTCGACAGTTGCATCCACATGAGGATAATTATCCTACACATGATCTAGAGCTTGCAGCCGTAGTCTATGCACTCAAGACCTGGCGACATTACCTTCTTGGTAAACGTTGCGAGATCTACACCGATCACCAGAGTCTCAAGTATATCTTCACCCAACCGGATCTGAACCTTAGGCAAAGACGTTGGTTGGAGTTAATCACAGATTATGATCTAGGGATTACCTACACCCCAGGCAAAGCCAATGTCATGGCTGATGCTCTAAGCCGTAAATCCTATTGCAACAATCTCATGTTGCAGCAAGGCCAACCACTTCTCCATGAGGAATTCTGTAAGCTTAATCTTCACATAGCTCCTCGCGGATTTCTTTCTACCTTGGTGGCGAAACCTACCCTTGTGGACCTTATCATAGAAGCCCAGAAGCATGATACGGGGATTACCCGGATCAAGAGAAACATTGCCCAGGGTATTGCTGGTAGTTTCTCTATAGATGATCGAGGTGTTGTTTTCTTTGGAAACCGCCTGGTGGTCCCCAAGAAGCTACATCTGCGACAATTGATTCTTAAGGAGGCGCATGAATCTCCTCTCACGATTCATCCCGGTAGTACTAAGATGTATCAGGACCTACGCCAGAGGTTCTGGTGGACTAGGATGAAGAGAGAAATCGCTCAGTTTATTGCTAACTGTGACGTTTGTCGTCGCGTTAAGGCAGAGCATCAAAGGCCTGCTGGCACCCTTCAGCCTTTAGCTATTCCTGAATGGAAATGGGATAAAGTTGGTATGGACTTCATCACCGGCTTTCCCAGGACCAAGAGAGGGAATAACGCTATCTTCGTAGTCGTTGATCGTCTTTCCAAAGTGGCTCACTTCCTTCCTGTTCGAGAGAGTATCACTGCTAGTCAGCTTGCTGACTTATACATTTCTCGAATAGTGTCACTTCATGGTGTTCCACTAGAGATCAATTCAGACCGTGGCAGTCTTTTCACTTCTCATTTCTGGGAGAGTTTCCAAACTGCCATGGGAACCCATCTTTCCTTCAGTACCGCTTTCCACCCTCAGTCGAGTGGTCAGGTGGAACGGGTCAATCAAATTCTCGAAGACATGCTCAGAGCTTGCGTTATCTCATTCGGTATGGATTGGGAGAAATGTCTTCCTTTTGCCGAGTTTGCTTATAACAATAGCTATCAATCCAGCCTCAAGAAAGCTCCTTTTGAGGTTCTCTATGGACGAAGATGTCGAACACCTTTGAACTGGTCAGAAACCGGTGAAAGACAATTCTTTGGACCGGACATGATCCAGGAGGCAGAAGAGCAAGTTCGCATCATTCGTGAGAATTTGAAAACAGCCCAATCTCGTCAAAAGAGCCAGTACGATCGTCATCATAAGGATATGACTTATGAACTTGGCGACCAAGCTTACCTTCGGGTTACTCCTTTGAAGGGTACCCATCGTTTCGGTATCAAGGGCAAGTTGGCTCCTCGTTACATTGGTCCCTTTCGCATTCTCGCTAAACGAGGAGAGGTTGCCTACCAATTGGAACTACCCCCACATCTTTCTCGAGTTCATGATGTCTTCCACGTCTCTCAACTCAGGCGTTGCTTCTCGGATCCCATCCGCGGAGTGGACCACGAAACGCTTGATCTCCAAGATAACCTCACATACCGAGAGTACCCGGTTCGCATTCTTGATCAAGCAGAGCGTGTCACTCGACGTCAGAACATCAAGTTTCTCAAAGTTCAGTGGTCTCATCATTCCGAGAGAGAAGCTACTTGGGAGCGAGAAGATCGTCTTCGACTGGAGTACCCCGCTTTCTTTCCGTCGACCCCTGAATCTCGGGACGAGATTCTTTCAAGTGGGGGCGAGTTGTCACATCCCTAGTCTGGTATGACCTAGACTAGCTAGTCATTTGTGCATCATGTTTATATTCCATTTAAATTTGAATTGAGGATTGGTGGAACCCTCAGAATCATTTTTGAAAATGACCCAAATAAAAATTTCTCCAAAAGGGTCCAAGAAAATGCTCATGTTGCCCTCTGAAAATATTGGACAGAGATAAAAATCAAACCAATATTTTTAGGAGCTCATGGATATTTAATTTTGGCCATTTGGATTAATCCGATAATTATTTGCTTTGGATATATATTGTTATATATATGAAATATGGTCCAAAAATTATGCCATTTATAAAGGAGCCCTGGAATATTATAGCTAGCTCCTGCAAAAATTGGCATAAGGTAATTAAATGATTTAATATTTTAATTAAATCAAAACAAATGTCAGAAAAAAATAGAAAACAGAATTAAAGAGGAG
This sequence comes from Triticum aestivum, assembly GCF_018294505.1. Classification (NCBI taxonomy): domain Eukaryota; kingdom Viridiplantae; phylum Streptophyta; class Magnoliopsida; order Poales; family Poaceae; genus Triticum; species Triticum aestivum. The sequence continues at coordinate 392,205,690 of NC_057803.1, read as the reverse complement.
AAGCTTACCTGGGGCTCCCCCCCTGTGCAGCCCAGCAGCAGCAGGCCGGCCCAGCCAGCAGGCGGCCCAGCCCGCCTCCTCCTCTGTCGTCTTCCCCCCCCCTCTCGCCAAGCAGCTGCGTGCCGACGCGCGCGCGCTCCGCCGGCCACGCCACCTCCCTCCCTGCCTGCCTGCCTCTCCCCTCCTCGTCTGGATGCCCTGGAACGACGCCACGCGCCGCCCCGGTCCTTTTCCCCTCTCTCTCGCTCTCCCTCCTCCCCTGGACATCTCCCTCTCCCCGCGCCCGAAGCGCTGCCGCCGCCGCAGCTCACCACCGACGCGCTCCCCGCCGTCCCCTCGCCCCTCAGTGGAGTCCACGAGCTCCGCCACGACCCCCTCCACCTCCTCGTCGAGCCACGAACCTCCGGACGGCCTCCATCGTCGCCACCCTCGTCGTCTTCATCGTCGGCCACCATAGATCTCCACCGCCCGCACGTCGCCGTCCGACCTCCCCCGAGCTCTCCGACGACGTCCTCGAGCCCGCCGTGAGCCCCCGCTTCGGTTCCCCCTTCTCCCTTGCCTCCCCGCGCTCTGTAGCTAGCCCGGCCATCGAAGCCGAGCTCCGGCCGCCGCCGCGAGCTTTGCTCCGGCGAGCTCCGGCCTCCCCCGCTCCTTCCACCTGCCCCACCAGATGCGTGAGAGCCCGGGCTACGGCCCGGTGCTCTCCGACGCCGCCCCCGTGGCCTGTTTCACGGACGCCGCCGCGTCCAGAGGTCGCCGCCGACGACCTCGCCAGCTTGACGAGTGGGCCCCGTCGGCAGGTGATAAGCTTAGTGCTAATCACCGCTTAATTAACCCCCCTGAGGCTGACAGTGGGCCCCAGCGCCACTAACCTTCTTAATTAGGATTAAACTAACCCTGTTTAACCCCCTGACACTGACGTGTGGACCCCACACGTCAGGTTTGACCCCAGCCAGCCGCAGTTGACCGCTGACGTCGTGCTGACGTCATGCTGGCGCAATATATGATTTCTGGATTTAAATTAAATCAGAAAATTCCAGAAATTGTTTTAAACTTCAAAAATTCGTAACAATTCAACCGTAGCTCAGATTAAAATAATTTATATATGAAAAATTATCAGAAAAATGTAATCTATCCATCTGTACTAGTTTCATGCATGACAAACCAACTTATACATGCTGAATATGAGAAAACACATTATGGCATATATAAGAGCCTACTTTGGAGATGCATTTGAGCTTATGGTTCAAATGGACTTCAAACCAAATGATTACTAGTTGCATTAGCTCAAACAACATCACATCTTCATGCCATGTTCATGCATCATATTGTTGCATATGTTTGTGTATTGATTGCCGGCACCGTTCCTTCTCGATAGGTCCTGCTCCGGAGTCTGTTCCAGAGTACCTGTCTATGAAGCAGTGCCTCCCTTGTTGATTTACCAGGCAAGCAAACCCCCTTGTTCATTTCGATAAAACCCTACTCTCTCACTCCTGCTCTCAGTTATTGCATTAGGACAACAACGATTCATCTGCTACTTTGTGCTGCGGTAGTTGAACCCATTCCTCTGCATGACCTGTCATTGCCACAGTAAATAGTTGAAACCCACTAGCATGTGTAGGAGCTGATTGAGCCATGTTGTGTTCCTACCATGCTATGCCTGCTATTGCTTAGAGTGTGTCAGGTCTGGTTCATTGGGAATGAATTGGAGTGTTACGATATGTTCTAATGATGAGAGTGAAGTGTGTGAACACGATTTGGTAACGGTAGCGGTGAGAGGCCATGTAGGAGTACATGGTGGGTTGTCTCATTGGAACCGTCCTTAAGCACTAAGTTCTATGTATGTTGTCCAATGACTCGATACTACCACACATTGGGTTTCGGTAACTCGACCCCTCTCGACTTATTAACCAACTTGGTCTCTGTCCAGGAGTCGCAACTAGTTTCTGGTGTTTGTAGGTAGTGCTATTTTTCTACCAAGTGGCACCCGGCAGGATGGGCTTGGGACAGACTAGGCACACGTGGCACGGTGTACCAAGTGGCACCCGGATGGTGGGCTTGGGAACCCTGCTCACATCGTTTGGGGCCGTGAGCGACACCCCGGCCGGATCTCCTTGCGGATGGAACCCGAATAGGCGATAAACCTGGACTAGAGTCTTGTGTGGTTAGTCAGGTCGTGGCCGACACCCTTGCCAGCCTTCTGCTTGAAGGTTGCCGAGATACATGACGTGTACATGGCGGTAAGTGGCGGGAGCATGTGTGAAGAAGTACACCCCTGCAGGGTTAACATGATCTATTCGAATAGCCGAGTCCGCGGTTATGGACTTCTTGGATGCTTACATGGTACATAGACAACTTGAAGTGGATACTCTAAAATGCTCAAGACAAGTGTGAGTGCTATGGATGGCCTTCTAGTAGGGAGACGGGAATGAGTCCATAGTAGTGTATTGTTTGGTGATTAGTGGACTCGTGTACGTTGTATCACCTCAAGAGTTTCTGGTAGTTGTAGAACAGGATAGCTACAGAGTCAAAGCTGGCTTGCTGCAACTAAACTCCACATTACCCTCTTGACACAAATGCATGTATGGTAGGATCTGATGTAAGTCTTGGTGAGTACCTTTGTACTCATGTTGCTTTATTTATGTTTTTGCAGCAGAGACTTCGGTCTTACTAGTGTTCTCATGGACTTCGACAAGTAGCTTGTACCTCAGCTACGATCTTGATCGGATGTTGTAGATAGTCAGGATTTCAGCCTTTACCATTTGTAGATGTCTGTACCCAGACATGTAATGCTTCCGCTTGTTGCTTGTATGCTCTGTATGATGGGTCTTGTGACCCTTGTTTGAAATAAATGCTATGATGGCTCTTCTGAGCCTTTATCTATTTGAGTTGTTGAGTTATGTTGTGATGCCATGTTGTACAGCACATACTTGCATGTTATGCGTACGTGTAATGTGTATTGCTATGTGTGGGATCTGACTATCTAGTTGTTTATCCCTAGTAGACTCTCTTACCGGGAAATGTCTCCTAGTGCTTCCACTGAGCCCTGGTAGCTTGCTACTGCTCCGGAACACTTAGGTTGGCCGGCATGTGTCCTTCTTCGATCCTGTGTCTGTCCCTTCGGGGAAATGTCACGCGATGAATACCGGAGTCCTGCTAGCCCGCTACAGCCGGGTTCACCGGAGTCCTGTTAGCCCAGTGCTACAGCCTGGATTCACTCGCTGATGACCGACACGTTCGATGCTGGGTCATGGATGCCTGTCCCTGTAAGTTAGTGCCACTTTGGGTTTACGACTAGCCATGTCAGCCCGGGCTCTTTATCATATGGATGCCAGCGACACCATCATATACGTGTGCCAAAAGGCGCAAACGGTCCCGGGCAAAGGTAAGGCGACACCCGTGGGGATACCGTGCGTGAGGCCGCAAAGTGATATGAGGTGTTACATGCTAGATCGATGTGGCATCAAGTCGGGGTCCTGACAGTAGATTGCCAAGTATTTCGTAGAGATAACCATACAAATGGTCTTTACCGGTATACATAGAGGTGATCTTTATATTGTTAATTTCACGAAAAAGGCTCAACCTAGAACTTGCTTAATTGCTAAATCTTCTAAAGGCTGGTTGTGGCATAGAAGGCTAGGTCATCTGGGCATGCGAAATCTTGATAAGCTTATTAAAGGTGATCATATCCTTGGAGTAAAAGATGTTATATTTGACAAGGATAGACTTTGTAGTGCTTGTCAAGCAGGAAAACAAGTAGGAGGAAGTCACCCCGTGAAGAACATTATGACACGAGAAGACCGCTCGAGCTACTTGATATAGATCTTTTTGGTCCCAATCCCTATAAAAGTCTCGGTGGTAACTCATTCGGTCTGGTTATAGTTGATGATTTTTGAAGATTTACGTGGGTGTTCTTTCTTGATGATAAATCGCAAGTCCAAAAGATCTTCAAAAACTTTGCTAGGATGGCCCAAAATCAATTTTATGTGAAGATCAAGAAGGTTCACAACGACAATGGAACGGAGTTCAAGAAGGGATCTCACATGAGTTCTCGGCTACGTACATGCCTCAACAAAATGGAGTTGTTGAGAGGAAGAACCGAACTCTTATTGAGATAGCTAGAACGATGCTTGATGAGTACAAGACTTCAGTACACTTTTGGGCGGAAGCGGTTGAGACAGCTTGTCATGCAACAAATCGCTTGTATCTTCACAAGCTACTCAGCAAGAAGGCATACAAGCTCCTCACCAGTAATAAACACCAAGTTGAATACTTTCGAGTATTCGGCTCAAAGTGCAACATTCTTGATAAGCATCGTCGCTCTAAATTTGATCCTAAATCTCATGAAGGTTTCCTACTTGGTTACGGCTCAATCTCTCACACTTACCGGGTCTACACCAATTTAACCCGAAAGGTTGAAGAGACGGTAGATGTGAAGTTTGATGAATCTAACGGCTCGCAAGTAGAGAAATTGCCAATTGATTAGGAGACAAAGAGCCTTCGGAAGCAATTCAAGACTTGTCTATTTGTAAGATTCATGCAACGGAGGAGAAGGAGAGTACCTCGTCCGTCCAAGTGGAAGCTTCCACCTCACGACAAGGTGAACCAAGAGTTGACTTGGAAGCATCCATGAGTGGGACACACCAAGACGAAGAAAACAAGGACGTACACCAAGATGAACCTCCTCAACCTACTTCTCCACCACGACAAGAGAACGGCAACGTCAACCATGAAGAAGGCCAAGAAGAAGAAGAACAAGATGAAGAAGATGTTACACCCCGACCCAAGCAAAAGCTTCCACGAGTTCGAGCAATAGTCGCCAAAGACCATCCTGTCGAGCAAATCTACAATGATATCAAAACCGGGAGAATCACTCGCTCTAAAACTCGTTTGTCTAACTTTTTTGAACATTATTCATTCATATCTATCATTGAACCTATGAAGGTTGAAGAAGAATTGGAAGATCCGGATTGGATAAATGCCATGCATGAAGAGCTACACAACTTTGAGAGAAATCAAGTGTGGACATTGGTCTAGAAGCCCGACAACAAGCACAACATCATCGGTACCAAATGGGTGTTTCGCAACAAGCAAGACAAAGATGGTCAAGTCGTCCGCAAGAAAGCTCGTCTAGTCTCCCAAGGCTACACTCAAGTCGAAGGTATGGACTACGGTGAGACATATGTGTCAGGCCCCCGACTCAATGCCACATCGATCTAGCATGTAACACCTCATATCACTTTGCGGCCTCACGCACGGTATTCCCACGGGTGTTGCCTTACCTTTGCCCGGGACCGTTTGCGCCTTTTGGCACACGTATATGACAGTGTCGCTAGCATCCATATGATAAGGAGCCCGGGCTGACATGGCTAGTCGTAAACCCAAAGTGGCACAGACTTACAGGGACAGGCATCCATGACCCAGCATCGAACGTGTCGGTCATCAGCGAGTGAATCCAGGCTGTAGCACTGGGCTAGCAGGACTCCGGTGAACCGGGCTGTAGCGGGCTAACAGGACTCCGGTATTCATCGCGTGACATTTCCCCGAAGGGACAGACACAGGAACGGAGAAGGACACATGTCGGCCAGCCTAAGTGTTCCGGAGCAGTAGCAAGCTACCATGGCTCGGTGGAAACACTAGGAGACATTTCCCCGTAAGAGAGGCTACTAAAGATAAACAACTAGATGGTCAGATCCCACACATACCAAGCATTTCAATAACATACACACAATATGCTCGATATGTGCAAATACAACATGGCATCACAACATGACTCTACGACTCAAGTAATTTATTCAATAGGCTCCGAGGAGCGAGATATTACAAACATGGGTCTCATGACCCAACACTCAGAGCATACAAGTCAAAGCACAAGCGGAAGCTATCATGTCTGGGTACAGACATCTATAAATGAAAAAGGGCTGAGAAGCCTGACTATCTACCAGATCCAGCCGAGGGCACAAGATCGTAGCTGAGGTAACAAGCTAAACGTCGAAGACCACGCGGAATTACTAGTGAGACTGAAGTCTCTCTGCAAAAACATAAAATAGGCAAACATGAGTACAAATGTACCCAGCAAGACTTACATCAGAACTAACTACATATGCATCATTATCAACAAAGGGATGGTGGGGTTTAACTGCAGCAAGCCAGCTTTGACTCGGTGGCTATCCTGAACTACGACTGCAATGTAACTCTTTTGAGATGGCGCACACGAGTCCACATATTCACCAACCAATACACCACTATGGATCCGCTCCCGTCTCCCTACGAGAACGCCATCCATAGCACTCACGCTTATCTTGCGCATTTTAGAGTATCCACTTTCACTTGTCTATGAACTGATATAAGCAACCCAGAAGTCCTTTTCCGCGGACACGGCTATTCGAATAGATGATGTTAACCCTGCAGGGGTGTACTTCTTCACACACGCTCTCACCACTTACCGCCGTTTACACGACATGTACTCGGCAACCTTCAAGCGGAAGCCCAACGTGGGTGTCGTCCATGGCCTGCCTAAACACTCAAGTCTCTAGTCCAGGTTTATCGCCTATTCGGGTTCCATCCATGAGGAGATCCGGCCGGAGTTTCGCTCACAGCCCCAAACGATGTGAACAGGGTTCCCGAGACACCACACGGGCGCCCGGTACACCGTGCCACGTGCCTACCGCATCACAGCCCACCCCTACGGTCAGCGCTGCCCACGGCCTCCAGCATACTACAAACACCAGAAACTACTTGCAACTCCTGGACAGAGGACAAGGGTGATCAAGAAGCCGAGAGGGTCCATTGGTTTCGGGCCCAATGCGTGGTAGTAGCTGAATCATGGATCACAAACACAGAACTCAGTTCCTGAGGACGGCTGCAATGAGACAACCCACCATGTACTCCTACATGGCCTCTCACCGCTACCTTTACCAAAACGTGTTCACACACTTAGCTCACACACAGTAGGACATGTTCACACGCCTCTGATTCATCCCCGATGAATCAGACCTGACTCAACTCTAAGCAGTAGCAGGCATGACAAACAAGCAAGAATGAGTAGGCACAACAGGGCTCAAACAACTCCTACCCATGCTAGTGGGTTTCATCTATTTACTGTGGAATGACAGGTCATGCAAAGGATAAAGGGGTTCAGCTACCGCAGCAAGTAACAGATGAATCGTTGTTGTCCTAATGCAGTAAAAGAGAGCAGGAGCGAGAGAGTGGGATTGTATCGGAATGAACAAGGGGGTTTTGCTTGCCTGGCACTTCTGAAGATAACATTGAGTCTTCATCAGTGTCAACGATCACATCATCGGTATCGTGTCTATCGAGAGGGGACAAATACCGGCAACACAGAAAAACACAATCAATGCAATGCACAATATGATGCATGATCATGACATGGCAAAATGAATGTGTTTTGGGCTAATGCAACTAGCAACAAATTAAATGAAGTTGGTTTGAATACAAGATTCAAATTCAAACTCCATATGTGATTATTTAAATGCCCTTTATATGATTTGTGCTAAACAGCATCTATAAGTTGTTCTAACATGCATGAAAACGGTACAGATGGATTCCTTGAATTTTTCTGATAATTTTTCATATATAAATTATTTAATTTGGAGTTACGGTTAATTTTCTATGATTTATTGAAGTTTTAGGCATTTTCTGGAATTTCCTGAATTATAAAAAATCCAGTAATTGAATTAATGCGCCAGCCTGATGTCATCATGACGTCAGCAGGTCAACTGGGCGCCTCCAGGTCAAACCTGACGTGTGGGGGCCACACGTCAGTGACACAGGGCTGTTAGCTCACTGACAGGTGGGGTCAGGTCAACAGACACGTCAGCAGGTCAATACTGACGTGTGGGGTCGGTCAACGTCCATGTCAGCGTGGTCAAAGCTGACGGGTGGGGCCCATGTGGTTAGTTAAACTAAACAGAAAAAATACTAATCCTAATTAGGCGCAGGGGCCCACATGGCAGTGGCTCATAGGGTGATTAGCCCCTAATTAAGTGGCCACATCGGCCCGCCGGAGTTTGGCCGGCGGTGACCACAGAGCACGGCGGAGCACGCCGGACTTGCGCTAGGGGCATCGGATTCGCGCGCTGAGGGCACCGGGGCGTAGCCCGGGCTCTCCCGCATCTGATGGGGTAGGTGGGAGGCTGCGGGGAATCCGGGGCTCGCCGGAGTGGAGGCCGCGGCGGCTGCCGGAGCTCGGGTTTGGGCGGAGCGAGGTTACGGAGCACTAGGGGGCTGGCTGAGGGGGCTATGCGGACTCCTGGGGCAGCTAGGAGCACGCTAGGCTCGTCGGACTGGCCGCGACAGCACGTCAGTGCCATGCCCGGCGTCCATGGCGGACGGCGGCGCTCGGTACGGTGGCTAGCATGGCTACTGCACGGGAGACCAACGGGGAGAGAGGGGAAATGTAGGAGAGCTCACGGAGGGGCTAGCGGAGGAGACGACGAAGTCGGGGAAGCTCTGGACGCGCCGAATCGGTGGAGTCGATCTCCGGGCACCGGAGGTGAAGACGACGATGCTCCGGTCGACTGCGGCCTCCTCTGGTCGCGTGCGTCGCGTGTGTAGCTTCACGGGGTCAGGGCGGAGCTCAGGGATGCAAAGTGGGAGCGAGGGGGTGGCTGTGGCCCCGGTAACGGC